>NW_026693905.1:2900000-4100000 GCF_021218885.2 Marmota monax | reverse complement strand
CTCCCTCTTTTTCTACTTCCTGAAATAAATTGAAGAGTATTGGTATTAGTTCTTCTTTAAAGGTCTTGTAGAACTCAGCTGTGCATCCATCTGGTCTGGGCTTTTCTTGGTTGGTAGGCCTCCAATGGCGTCATCTATTTCATCACTTGATATTGGTCTGTTTAAATTGTGTATATCATCTTGATTCAATTTGGGCAAATCATATGATTTAAGAAATTTGTTGATGCCTTTAGCATTTTCTATTTTATTGTAGTACAAGTTTTCAAAATAATTTCTAATTATCTCTGTATTTCTGTAGTGTCTGTTGTGATATTTCCTTTTTTCATCACGTATGTTAGTGATTTGAGTTTTCTCTCTCCTTCTCTTCCTTAGCATGGCTAAGGGTCTGTCAATTTTTTTTTGCTTCCTGTATTTGTTAATGTAGCTCTTGGTAGAAATGATCTTTTGCTGCCTGTATTTGCTCTCTTATATCATCCTTTAATTCACAGAACATTTTAATTATGTACATCCTAAACTCTTTCTCTGCAATTTCTTCCACTGTGCTAGCCATGGATTCTAATAATGTGATATCTTGATTTGTTTGGGGCACTTTCTTTCCTTGTCTTTTCATGTTGCTCATATGTCTTCCCTTCTAGCACTATGGGTCTGAGGTGTTATCAATTTTACCTATAGGTTTATAGTGCTCCTGTTGGGTTACAAAACCTCTCCTTTGTGGGGAAGGACAATGTTAACAGATCCCAATATAAACAATGTGCCTCCCATAAAAAATTCATTGGTGTTAGTTTACAGTTTGGTCACAATGGACAGAAATGTTGAAGTTTGATTATTATCTATGATATAATGAGTAGGTTTCTAAAAGGGTTTACAGTTTCTGATGGTGGACAATGAACTTGGGGTGAGGCATAGGATGATATGTTGAGGAGGTAGGATGTGAGGGTATAGAGTTAATATATCTTAGGAAGTGTGAAAGGGAAATCTAATGAAGAGAGTAGCATCAGAATAGACAGGAAGGATTTTTGGGTAGACATGGGAAGACAGTAGAGTACATAAAACAAACATACATAAAAGATGTTAAAATAGTAAAAATTGAAGGAAAAAAGAAGGGGAAAAAAAGGCATATACAACACCAGTATAATATATTATTCAGACAAACCAGTCCTCAAAATCCTAGTTCATGCAAAATATTTAGTTTCACATATGTTGTGGATGTGAAGGCGGGAGACTAGAGGTGGAGAAGAAAAAGAGAGAGAAAAAAATCTCGAAGGAAGAAACCAGGATTGTTAATTGCTTTGGTTATAGATCAGTCTCTTTCCTGCTTCTCTTCTCCTCCAATAGGTGAGGCTGTCTGTTGTTAGCTGGTACCTCCGCCCTCAGGATGGTGAAGGTAACCAAAGTGGGAAGGCTGGTCCTGGTGCAAGGCAGCTGGAAGTGAAGTGTGGCACCCACCAGTTCCTGCAGGGAGACTGCACCTCAAGGGTCTCTTTTTGGGTCTTCTGGTATTTCTTGAGCGCCTGGTCCTATCTCCCAGTCTTGCCTGAAGATTTCCCAGATCCTAGTCTCTTTGTTAGTCTCCAAACTGTTGCATCTTCTTCTTCTAGGGACCTCTCTCACTGGGGCTCCCATGGGGCAGCGCCCTGGTCACACTGTGCACCCATCCCACTGAGAGCTGTTTTGTGTTGGGTAGTTACTGTCCTGGGTTATGGACTACTGGGGATAGAGGGCAGTTGGAAACCGGGTACCTGGCCATCTGGAGTTCTGATCTGAGAGCTACCCCCACCAAAGATGGTGAGGAAGGTGTCCCAAGATGGAGGTAGGCTGCTTCCAGAGAGGAGGAGTCAGATCCAGTGGGGGAATCCTGTAAGGTCTGTTCAGAGATGAGCTCTGTGGCATGCAGCATTGGGGCTTTGGTTGTCTTCAGAGCCTGTGAGATGTCCCCAGGTGCAGGCAGACTACTGTGTGTAGGGAATTATGGTAGTAGCTGCAGAGTTCAAGATGAAGGGGTCAGGGGTAGCCCCATATTGGTAGATGGGGGTCAACAGGGGCTGAAGTTCCTGTGAGTGGGTAGTGGCTGATTGTCCTGCTTTGGTGTGGAGTGGCGTCTGGGGGTTCTTTGCCAGTACTGTTGCAATGATCCTGCTAATGCACTCCTGAGCTCTGTGTAGTCTATTAAGTCAGGAGTTGGGTGTTGGGAGTCTAGAGTCTGTTTTCCTCCTTTTCCATATCAACCTGCTTATGCAAGCAACATTTGCTGTCCTTCAATGTGCCTGATGTACTCCCTGGGGATCTTCCAGCCCTTGAACGGAAGAAAAACTTGGGACTCCTAAGAACAGGAGAGGGAGACTAGAGATGAATCTCCTCCATGTCTTTTCATGAGTCATTACCCCAATTTATTTTTAGTGCTGAATAATACTCCATTATCTGGAGGTATCACAGTTTATTTAGCCATTCACCTACCGAAGGATATCTCAGTAGCTTCCAAGTTTTAGCAACAATGAGTAAAGTTACATGAGTCATCCATGTATAGATTTTTGTATGAATATAAGTTTTCAAGTCATTTGTGTAAATATTAAGGAGTATGAATGCTGGATCATATGGTAACTGTATGTTTAGTTTTATAAGAAACTGCCAAACTGTATTCCAAAGTGGCTGTATCATTTTTGCTTTCCCACCAGCAATGAATGACAGTTATTACTGCTTGCCAGTATTTGGGTTTGTCAGAGTTTTGGATGTTGACCATTCTAATAGGTATGTAGTGGTATCTTATTGTTACTAATTTGCATTTCCCTGATGACATATGTTGTGGAGAACCATTTCAGATATGATAACAAAACAAAAAACAAACCTCAAAATGACTGTTCAATGGCCAAAAAGAAGAAAAAGTCCTTTTCTGAACCTTAAAGATTTGCTGATAGGAGAAAGCAGATTGCCATACAAATATTGTGCAGGAAACTGAGTCCATCAAAAGGAAGAAAAAAATTTTCCCCCAAGCAAACACTACCTTTCAAAGTTTGAGAAAAATCTGAGTGACCAGTCTGCTTCCTGACCTGGACACTCCAATGGACTTAGAAAATTTATGACCACTTTGATTTGCATCAGTTTCCAATGGCTAGATTTGCCTCACTCCTGTCCCTCTCCCCCTCCACAATGCTCAGCTGCAAATACCCACTTCTCCCTGAACTGGTGTGGGCAGATTTGCAAGTCTATTGTATACCTGAATAAAGCTTTCTTCTTTCACTTTAACCTTATTCTTGGTTCACGTATGCTTATTTGCCACGTAACCTTATTCTTGGTTCACGTATGCTTATTTGCCATCTTCTTTGCTAAGATATTTCTTCAGTCTTCTGAATTTTAAAAATTGACTTGTTCTTTTTCCTGAGTTTTGGGAGCTCTTTGTTTATTTTGAATAATGGTCCTTTATCAGACTTATCTTTTGCAAATATTTTCTCCCAATCTATGGCTCATCTCTTGACATTGTCTTTGTGGAGTACAAGGTTTTAATTTTAATGAGATGCAGTTTATCATTTTTTCTTTCATGGTTTGTGCCTTGACATTATATTTTAAAAATTATTTTTATACCCAATATTATCTGAATTTTCTCCTGTTCTGGCAGTTTTCTTTCTTTACATTTGGCCTATGCTCCATTCTAATTACTTTTTATAAAGGGTCCAAGGTTCATGTCTAGATTCTTTCCTTTTGGCAAGTGAATGTTCAGTTGTTTCAGCACTTTTTATTTAAAAGACTATCTTTGCTTCATTGTATTGCCTTTTCTCCTTGTCAAAGATCAGTTGACTATGTGGTTTTATTTTTGCATATTCTATTCTCCTAAATTGATATTCATCTTTTTTTTTTTTTTGCCAGTGTACTGCACTGTCTTAATGAGTATAATTTAATGGTGAGTCTTAAAGTCAGGTAGTGTTAGTCCTCTGATTTTTATGTTCTTCTTTAAAGTTGTTTTGACTATTCTGAGGCTTTTGCCTTTCAATATAAACTTTAAAATTTGATTATCAATAGCTACAAAATAACTTATGATTTCAATTGAGATTGTCTTGAATGTTTTGGTTAAGTTTGAAAGAACTGACCTCTTAATAATGTTGAGCCTTCCTGTCCATGAACATTGGATATCTCACCATTTAACAACAACAACAAAAATGTTCTTTAAATAAAGAATTTGTAGTTTTCCTCAGATAGATCTTGTGCTTATTTTGTTAGGTTTATAAGTAGGTATTTAATTTGGGGATGCTAATGTAAGTGGTAGTGTTTTTTAGAAATTTCAAACATATTCTTTGACAGAATCAGGAAAGTGTGGAATATAGGAAAGAGATTGGCTTTTGCTATTAACTTTGTATTCTAATACCTTACTGCTTATTATAGTTATTTATTTCTGTCAGGAGATTTTTTTATTCACTTGAATTTTCCACATAATGATCATGTAATCTGTGAACAAAGGTAGTTCTATTTCTTCTTTTTTAATCTATGTAGCTTTTATTTCCTTTTCTTATTTTATTTAATTAGCCTTCAATATGATGTTGAAAGAGAGTGGTTAGAGTGGACATTCTTGCCTTGTTCTTGATCTTTACAGGAAAAACTTCAGGAGCCCAAACTCAGAGCTAATCATTTCTATTCACTTTTCCATCATGAACCTTTACAAAGTAAGCAGCAGAACCACTGAGTAGATTATACATTGTTTATGGGACTGTACATTGGCAAAATATCTAAGGAAGGTAATTTAGTAATAACTATCAAAATCATATGCACCTATACCTTTTCACCCAGTACTATAATTTTGGGGAATTTATCCTATGGCTATAGTTGTACACCAGGTGAACAATCTATACATAAATATCCTTTGCAACATGGTTTGTAATAGAAAAAATATAAATGTTACAAATATGGAAATTGATTAGCTAAATTATTTCTAACCTATGCAATATAATAATATATGAAAGAAGACACTCTGTGTACAAATATGCAAAGATTTCCAAGGTATATTAAGTGAAAAAATCAAGGTACAGAATGTTTATGATATACTATGCTTTGAGAAAAAAAGTGGGATTTAGTTGGAATATGTTTTATATTTTATTGTATAGACATAAGGAAAATCTGGAAAGAAAGGCAAGAAACTAATAAATGTCACCTATGAAGCTTTTGCTGGGAGGCATGATGGAGAGTGTTGCGAACTGGGTGGATGGTAGATGGGGCATGAAAGAGAATTTTCATGGTTTACTTAATTTTTTTTAATCACAATGTGATATCTTTTCATACTAAATTTCATAGTTGAGTTTACAAGAAAGTGATGAGAAGCCTAGAAGTAAAAAAATGAAGAGGAAAATCAATTGCACAGTAAGTGGAAGTTGGACTTTTAACTGCTGTTGGAGACAGGAAGGTTTTTTTCCCAATCATGGTAAGTAAGGGTTAGAGTTTAAGTGGTTATGAGGTAAGAGAAACAAGATCTCAAGACCAAAAAGTGGAGTGCAGAAACTGAGATCCTGCACTAAATTATAAGAAAACCTCTTAAAAACTTACAGGCTAAGTGAAAAGGCAAAGAAAAAGACTGCCCACAAGTAGAGGCAGATGACAAGGAAGCCAACCTTGGCACTGGCAGAACATGGAGAAATCATTCTCTTAAAAATTTAAAATTATTGGCCTGCATTCACTTAGATTTATATATATATATATATATATATATATATATATATAAATGGATAAGGCCATAGGCTGGAACTGGAGCTCAGTGGTAGAGCACTTGCCTAGCATGGATGGGGAGTGAGGTGGAAGTGGGAGCATCCAGGGTATCTCCAGCACCACACACACACACACACACACACACACACAGAATGAGTAAATCAAAATGGAATAAGATAAGGTTGCCCATTGTTGCCACTATATTTAACATCGCTCTGAAGTCAGGAGAAAAATAAATGTATACATAAAAATTGAAAAGGAGAGGGATATACTCCTTACTGATGATATGACTGTGTATTTTAGAAGAATCAACTAAAGTACTAAATCAACTATTCTATACAATACAATAATTTAATAAGGTTTCAGGATAAAAATTATGTATGTAAAAGTTAATTTTCCTGTATTTGAACAAGTGTTTAGATAAATAATAAATTTAAAAAATTTCAAATATATGGAAAGAAGACAGACATAATTGGAAAGATATATCATGGAATGTAAATGTATTCAGCTTGCCAGTTGGAATCCAGAGATGGTCTGGTTGTATTAAAACTATTAACAACAAGAAATTCTTAAAATAAAAAAAATTAAAATCTCAAATTCAGCTATAAAGTGTTTACATGAGACATAAAACCCCAGAATGTTCTGAAGAAATGACAATAAAATATGAGAGGCAAGAATAATCTGGTAGAAAGCTCGTATAGCTACATTAAGATAAAATGAGGTAGATTAATGGAGAGAAAAACATTAATAACAGGACCATTTGACAAAATTCAAACTCCTTAAATCTAATAAAGTGTGTATACAATAAAATCTGCAGCCAAGTATTACAATTAATGTCAAAATGTCCCAAATATTACTTTTATCTGAAATTTGTCCTAAATATTACTTTTATCTGAAATTAAATTACAGGTATTAGAGAAGAGAAATTAAGAAATGATAAAAAATTTATTAAGGTGGAATAGGAAGTAATAAATTGCTGGCAGCAATAAATATTATTATCAGATAATGACTATCTATCTGGAAAAAATCCAAAATAATCCTGGAATAAGTTATTAGAAATAAAATCTTATATAGTAAATCAATATTCAAAACTCAATTGCTTTCCTATGCTTTGAAAACCATCAGAAAATTTGAATATGGCAGAGATGGCTGTGTACCAGACCAAGCACTTAATATTTGTTGTCAAGATTGCCTATTCGTTTAAAACTGATGAGTCAAACAATGTCAATGAGAGGCTGCTTCACTACTTCATGACTAAATGGTACAAAAATGCTTCAGAGCTGAGGGTCTCACTAAGCTGCTAACTTATTTTTTTCATTCAAGGTCACAATTCCTGGCTGAAATAAGTTTTAGAAATCAGGAAGCCAGGCCTGAGGGTCACTAGATTTCATGTTTTTGTCATAAATACCATTTAATTGACTGTTGTGTACTCTTTCTTCAAGCTAAGTAAACTTGGTGCTGGGTAAAGAACATTATTTCTTGTGAGTTTAATGGCCTGTCCATAACCCAGACTACTACTGCTGGTCAAGAAAAGTGAATGCTTCATCCCATAATTGCTTTATAAAGTCTATAAAATACTCTTGAAAACAAAATCCTATAATTTTTTGAATAGCAAAGGCTCAAGAAAAATAAAGACAGTTCTGAGAAAGGATGAGATGGGGGAAAGAACTTAAAAAGCTATATTAATGAAGAAAGGGAGTTATTAATGAGATAGGCAAATAGACCAATAGAACAAACTAGAAAGTTCTAAAGCATACCTTCAAATTTATGGAGACTTAATAGATATCAGAGATACAATTAAAAAGTAGTATGATAGATGAATACAGCATCACCCATCCATAGTCCCAGTTACTCGGGAGGCTAAGGCAGGAAGGTCCTTGATTCATGAGTTCTAGGCCAGCCTGGGCAACATAGCAAGATCCTAATCTTAAAAAAAAAAAAAAAGAAAAGAAAAGAAATAAAGAAAGAAAAGAAAAAATCTTTATGATCTCAAAGTAAAGAAGATTACCTTAAAACATTTTTTAAAATCTTTAAAAGAATGGATTGATCAATTTGATTACACTAAACTGAAAAATTCTATGCATTAAAAAGACACATTAGATTTTTATTGAGAATCCTAAAAATAATGCTTATACTCTAATAAATCAATAAGAAAATGTCAATCAAACCTCTTTCTAATAGACAATAGATATGGATAAGCAATTCATGGGAGACAGAAAACCACATGATCAATAAATACATTAAAAGATTATCAAATTATCAGTAATCTCAAAACAACTAATTAAAACTGTGATGTAATACCATGTGAGACTCTAGAAATTAGAAATATTATACATAGGACAATACCAAATGTTGAGCAAAGAGAATCTAAAAAACTGATAGTAGGTGCATAAATTTGTTCTTTGTCTTTGGAAGAGCATTGTGGCAATATTTAATCAAGCTGAAGATGCATTTACCTTGTAGGTGAGCCAGAGATTCCATTCCTTGGTATAGATATTACAGTACTGGTTCTTAAAGTGTAACACCTAGACCAGCAGCATCAGTGTCACCTGTGAACTTGTTAGAATGCAAATTCTAGATCCCTATCCTTGACCTACTGGGTTAGAAAAGATGGAGGGGGGGCCACTAATCTGCTGTGTGTGTGTGTGTGTGTGTGTGTGTGTGTGTGTGATACTGGGTCTTGAACCCAGAGTGAGTATACCATTGAGCACCAGCCCCAGCCCCAGCACCAGCACCAGCCCTTTTATAATTTGCATTTTGAGACTGGGGCCTTGTTAAGTTGCCTCTCCTGCCTCAGGCTCACAGGCATCCACCACTGCTGCTACCTACCAATCTGCTTTTAATCAGCTCTTCAGTTAATTCCAATACATGCTAAAAGTTTGAGATCTATCACCTAGAGAAAACTTATATATGTCCATAAAAAGACATCTATGAGAATGTTTATCGCAAAATTACTTTCAATAGTATGTAAATTAGAAATATCCTAAACATTTATTAATAGTGAGGATAAAAAAGTAAATTCTGTTGCTTATAATAGAATAATACTACAGCAGAATTAAAATGAATGAACTAGAATTTATATATATGAGTATGGAAAAACCTATAAAATGTGCAAATTTAAAAATAACAAAAATCTACCTATTGAAGACACCCTTTATATAAAGTTTTAAAAATGGTATATTTAGTTTATGAACATTTGTTTTTGTTATCAAGATGTAAAATATGCATGTGAATAACAGACACTATATCAAAATAATGGTTATGTTGTGGTTTGGATGTGAGGTGTCCCCCCAAAAGCTCTCCTGTGAGACAATGCAAGAAGGTTCAGAGAAGAAATGATTGGGCTGTGAAAGCCTTAACCCAATCAGTAAATTAATCCTCTGATAGGGATTAACTGAGTGGTAACTGAAGTGGTAGGGTGTGGCTGGAGGAGGTGGGAATTGGGGTGTGGCTTTGGGAATATATTTGTATCTGTTGAGTGGAGTTTCTCTGCCTGCTTTCTGATGATGTGAGCTGCTTCTCTCTGCTACACTCTCCTGCCATGATGTTCAGCCTCGCCTCTAGCCCCAAGAAATGGAGCCAGGCTTTTATGAACCTTTGAAACTGTGAGCCCTTTAATAAACCTTCCCTCCTCTGTAGTTGTTCTGGTCAGGTCCTTTAGTCACAGCACAAAAAAGCTGACTAAAACAGATTACCTCTTTTTTTTTTTTTTTTTTTGAGAGAGAGAGAGAGAGAATTTTTTTTTTATTATTTATTTTTTAGTTTTCGGTGGACACAACATCTTTGTTTGTATGTGGTGCTGAGGATCGAACTCGGGCCGCACGCATGCCAGGCGAGAGCGCTACCGCTTGAGCCACATCCCCAGCCCCCTCTTTTTTTTAAAATTGATTTTATTTTTTAAATATATGACAGTGGAATGCATTAAAATTCTTATTACACATATGGAGCACATTTTTCATATATCTGTTTGTATATAAATTATGTTCACACCAATTCATATCCTCATACATGTACTTGGATAATGATGGAAGGACCGGAAAGGGTCAGGGGAGAGCATTCAGGAGACTTCATTTCTGTTTGTTAGCTTTATATTTCATAAGCTTGTGGTGAGTACTCAGATAATCGTTATATTGTTCTATGATTTTTGTAAGCCTAAAATATTCTATTTAAGAGAAAATAATTTTACATATAAAATGGATCATATGGGGCCATATGGTGGGGACTAAGGCAAACAATCTATGCCACCCATCCCAACATCTATTTAGCACCAACCTATTTTTACTGTATTCAATGCTCACCTACCTGCACCTCTCTCAATTTTTCAAGTGCTTTCATAAATTAGAGTTCTTATAAGAAATACCCTAATGTTTGAATATTTGTTTAACTAAAGATAGATCCATTATGCAGATCTAAGAAAGTGAGATTAAAGCTAGATTTATTTAGTGGGAAATCAGTTTGCTTCCTCTTATAGATATTGCAAATTCTAATCCATTAAAGATTTATGATAATTCTGATTTCAGATTTGTCTTGTTCTATAGATACATTTAGGTTTGATAGATTGCTTCATAGCTTTAGTAGTATTTCAATTATGATAATGGCCAGTGTTCTCCTAGATGTGTGCTGTCACTTAAAGCTTCAATAATACTGGGCATTAAGTTCAAAGGGAACAGTGGTGGAGGGTACACAAGGGCTGGATATTGTTTTCTTGTATTACTTTATATGACTGTTAAAAGAGAACTAATTAGGTACTTTATATGACATTAAGGAATACATATAAACAAATAAAATAAAGGTATTGTGTCCATCTACAACTAAAAAAATAATATAAAAAAAGAATACATATAATCATGTAATGAAAAGCCTGGCTTCCATATATCTGTGCAATTTATTTTTAGTTTACTTAAGGTTCTAGTTTTTCCTGATAGAATAATTCACATCTCAGCTATTGCAGGCAATTGGCCCAATTCCAGATTCATTAATACTTATTTAATTAATAATGAGTTAATAAAGCCTGGTGCAGTGATATGTGCTTGCAGTTCCAGCTGCTCAGAAGGCTCAGGCATGAGGATCACTTGAGCCCAGGAGTTTGAGGTCACACAGTGAGACCCTGTTTCAAAAAATAACAAATAGATAAAAGAGTTAGCAAATAAGTAAACTAATATTTAAAATAAAGAGCTTAGTCTAAAGCCATGCTATTTGTTGCAACCTTTGGAGTTCATGTTCTGTGATGCATGTTATGAAAATATTTCTGTACAACCAGATTGACAATTTCCAAGTGTGTTTTTTAACAAAACCAGAAGATGGCATTAGAGTAGCATAAATCTAAACACAAGTGGCACTACATATAGTTTCCTATAGCCTTTATCTTTCAATATATTTCTATAAACTGGTTGTCCAACCTTTTGTTTCCCAATTCCTGCAGATAGCTTATTATACAAGTGGACTGAAACACATATTTTCTCAAAAAAAAAAAAAAAAAGAAGGGCAACAAAACCCCAGGTAACGTAAGCATTCTCTTGCCATTTGCTGTTTGCAAAAGAATATTCAGGAAACTTTTTAAGCCAGTCAAGTTCTTATTTGAAGAATTTGTGAGAACACAAGAAAGTCAGAAGTGTCCAGAGACATTGACACACTTTCCAATAATCAAGAAACTGGTGTGTAATTGCTTTCAGCTCTGGTGATGTGTAGTATAACACCATGGTTAAGTACTCGCCTTTGCTGGAAGATTTGGGTTTAATCCTGATTTTACCACTTAGAGGTTTTGTGATCATGGACAAGTTTTTTCTTTCTGACACTTAATTTTCTCTTCTGTAAAATAGGAGTAATAATAATAATAGCTGTTATCTTGTGGTCGTATTATAAGGATTAGATGAAATGATACATTTAACTCTGTCTGACATGTAATAGAAGCTAAAATAAAATGTTAGCCATTATACTTGCTGTTAAATTTGGTTGAAAGAAACTTGCTTTGTACTAGTTTCAAACCCTTTGTATGGAGTCAGAATATTTTTTATTCCTTGCTAAGTACATAATTAAAACAAAATAAAAGAGAAATAAAGAAATTCCATTCATAGGTTGCAAGTTACTATTTTCAGTGGATTTTAATACTGCCTTTATATCAGAGCTAATGGATACAGCTTTTTATTTAGCTTCCATTTCTTTGTCAAAGATAAATTATCCTTGACATTCTGCATTCAATCTCCCTTAATCAATTTATCAAATAAGTACAGGCCTATTTTTATTCATTGATGATGTGATTAGAGATTTGTAAAGCAAAACTGTGTGAAGAGACCTTATTTGTGAATGTAATAGTAGGAAAAACATCGATAAATCAAGATCTTTCCATTGCTTGACCTGAGATATAGGTGCTCAGTAGAAATCTGGTTGTTACACATATGAAGTGTTTTATTTTAATTTGTATAAAATAAAAAAAATTGCATTCAAATCAACAGAGGGTTCCAGTCTCTAACTAGAGAAAGAAATACCACTAAAGATAACTTGCCTTCAGAGAAGTCTGTGAGCTGGTAGAGAAAAAATAGCACCATAATTGACAATTTCTTTTATGTCTGTTAAAGCAGAGATGAGAATCAGTGAGCTGTAGCACACAGAATTATCACATTCAACTGTCTTTACAGGAATGGTGTTACCTGGTCTGCTGTCATTTTTTTCTCTCTTTAGAATCTAGACAGTACCAATAATTGAAGTTAAATACTTTCCCTTTAAATACTGAAGTTCTACCAACACAGTAATTCTCTGCACATTAGCAGTACCTGATGGTTAAAAAAAATGTCAAAGCCAATGTCTCCTTCCAGACCTCTTAAACCACAATTTCTGGGGCAGGAATGTAAATCATTATTTTAAAATATTTCCTAGGTGGTTCTAGTATGTCCTCAGGGTTGTGCATGACTGAGCTGACTTAGCACTTCTAGTTTGGCCTCGAACAATCTCGTTATTAACTTCCTGTCCCATTTTCTCCAGCTCTCTTGCAAATGGGTTACATTCCCTCAGCATTCTCTCAGTCACTTTTCATCTGATCTATTTTCTACGGCACTAAATCCTATTCATCTGATGGGATTTCCTCCACTTCCTGCCTCTGTTCTCCTTACTAATGAGCCTTTACTTTGCAGATCCAGTTCTCTCTGCTGGCTCAAAGCCTGAAGTATCTTTTTTCCTCCCAAGGCTTTTTTCCTCCACCTCCAACACTCCTACTTCTTTCAGGATTGTGGTTCTTTAGTTATCCTGTTTCATCTTAAATTATCAGTTTAGGCTCAACAAGCTTTTGAGCATCTCCTATGTTGCTAGGTGGTAGGACAACAAAGTGAAATGTGACAGTCAAGGAATTCTATTGAGAAACAGAGAAAGAAAGAAATGGAGACCTAATTAACTATGATATGATCTGGGCAACAAAGGTGATTGACAATTTTTCGTTATCTAATTCTTCCTATGCTCAGTTTTGCACAACCTAAGGGGCAATCACTTTCCCTTGATTTTTAAATCATTTTTTAAAAATTTTCTGTCTCTTCGTTGCCAAGTTTCATGAAAGAGGAACTTAGATTTTATGCCTTCAGCTCCCCACTCATTTCTTAATATTCTTTCATTCTAGCATATGTTTGCGTTCCTGATGTTTTCTAGTTTATATTCTTTGAAGATCTCATCAAATTATCACTTTCTAGAAAAAATATTAATAAGCATTTCAAAATGGTAAACATTAGTACTTGGAGAGTAGGAAAAGTACATTATCATCATTAAAAAAAAACCAATACTAAGTATATTTAAAAATATTCAATAAGTGTTAGATTGGTTTATTTTGACAATTTCCCAAGCTTCAGTTCTGTATTTCCCATGTCTGCTGGTTATCACTACATGCTCTCAAAAATATAATCCATTTCAAATTATTCTTTTTGCTTAATTTTCTGAATTAAATCATTCATATTTTTGTCCTAACAAATACTGAAATGACTACCAGCCAGGAGGCACCATGCTAGCCACTAGGGATACGTTGGTGAACAAAGAGGATGTGGTCTCTTTTCAATGAACATCGCCCAATAAGGGAGTCCCTGACTTCCTTTATAAAAATATTCTTAAGGTCTCATTCTGAGCACTTTACTTTTCTGTTCAAATACTTTCAGTCTTCACTTCTCTGTTCATCTGGGACATAAAGATCTTTATTCTGGTCTGACTTATGTTTAAAAAGGATAATTGTGGCTGTGTTGTGTTGTTGTGTAGGCCAGATTGTAAGAGAAATGAGGATTGAAGCAGGAAGTCGAAGACAGAGACGATTGTATAATCCAGGTAAGTTATAGTAGCTTGGGATCCAGGGTGCTGGTAGAAGCGTGGAGTGAGGAGTAATTGGAAGTTGAGTGTAGAGATAACAGAATTCGTTAATAGGTTGGATGTGAAGAATGAAAAAAAGTGATAAATCAAAAGGGTGTAAAACTTTGCAAAGAGGAGATTTCAGAGGAAGAAATCAGAATGTCATTTCTGGGTGTGTTATACTGGAGATGACTTTGGGACATTCGAATCAAGAGGTTGACCAAGCATGTTGTTCTAAGAGTTCAGGGAGAGAGCTAGGCAGGAGAATTAATTTGGAAATTATGAAACAGGGTAAGGTTATGAGACAGGGTGAGGTTCCTTAGGAAATGAGCGAGGACAAAGTCAGATGACTAAAGTCAGAAAAATAAATGAACTTTTAAGAGACTGGAGGAGACCCCGGAGAGTGTAGAGTGTTGAAGAAAGTGCTTTAAGGAAAAGAGAGTGATCAATTTTGTCAAATACAACTAACATGTTAATTAAATTGAGGACTGAGAATTCTATTGTGAAGTCGTGGTAACGTGTTGCTTTGGTCAGAAAAGTTTTGGTGGAATAGTGGCGTCAAATCCCTGTGGGTTCAAGAATTAGAGGAGAGGAGTTGAAGTCAATGAGTAGAGATTATGTTTTTAAGGAGGTTTGCTGTAAAAAGGAGTGGAGAATTGGGGTAAGATTTGGAGGTCATAGTATGGTTAAGAGGGATTTTTATTATATGAGAGACATTACAAGTATGTATATGGATGGAAATGATCAAATAAAGAGGGAAAATTAATGATTTCCTTGAAGTGGATTGTCAGGATTGCAAAAGCTTTGTCCTTGGGAAGTCAGGAGGAGATGGAATCCATGTTCAAAGGAACAGGGTGGCCCAACCAGCTTTTGCACTTCCACTGGAGGGAAGGTGGAATGTGTGAGTGGAGAGGTATAAAGGTGGGTAGAAAAGCAGGAGAGCTATGGAAACTCCCTTCCAGTTTCCTCCACTCTCTTGGCAACACAGGAAATGAGATATATCCTCTGCGAGTGAGATGAGGCAGGAAATTTTGGGGTTTGAGAGGAGAGAAGAATGTAGAGTCATCATCCAGAAGAATGACATTAAGTGTCTGGGGAAAATATAATAGTATTCCTGGAATAAGATGATTAATTTATATGAAGACTAGTCACCAAGGTTGTTTCTCTGGTTAATTGTTTAGGTGTCAGAACGTAGGCTGAAAGTGGATTTCAGCAAGGCTGAGATCGGGCAATCAGAGGATGAAGGGGCAAGAGAGTTGAAAAGGTCCTCCGGGTGTGATTACGATTATGGACCATGCAAACTAAGCTAGATAAAGAAAGAAGCGAGAAAATAAAGAATGAGAGATGGTGGAGAATCAAATGGCCATAGGATCCATGATTTGCCAGTTGGGGTGAAGCTAATAAATAGGGTGAGATATAAAGTTAGGGATTGCTCTGATGCTCGAATTTGAGCTTTTGGAGGGTGTGTAGTTGTTGGTAATGATCTAAGGGCATAATGGTGTGAGTAGGTGAATGAAGTAAGGTTAGAAGGTAAGGTCATTGTAGTAGAAGAGGCTACATTCCTGTGAGGCCAGAATGCTGGTAGAATCATTTGCAAAATTATTTGAATCTTCCATAACAGAGAGATGATTGACCAGGGGGTCCGCAGGTAACCAGAGAAAGGAGGGAAATCAGCCAACATTGCTTGTTTGTTTCAAAGCTAGGGTCCTTTAGAGTGGAAGAGAAAGAGTGTTCTGGAAGTAATTCACTTACCTCCAGTCTCTCTCTCTCTCCCTCCCTCTCTCTCTCTCTCTTTGTGTGTGTGTGTGTGTGTGTGTGCGTGTGTGTGTGTGTGTAAGGAAAATAAGTACCACTTGTGGAAAAAACAGAGTTCTGAGGGGAAAGCTGTTAGAGTATGAAGAAGAAGGGAAATTTAAAAGAAGAGTAGGAGAATATACTTTCTCTCTGTTTTCTGCATTTTCCTTTAAGAGATTAGCAATTGTCCATTCTGTTACAAACTAACTTCAGAATATTGGTACCCATCATTACTACATTAACTGGAGATGAGACATTTATAAGGTAATTCACATTTTCCTTATGGAGCATAGATTTTTTGGTAACAGAAAATTCACTAGAATGCTCTAATGAATTGTAATCTAAGACATATTGAACTAATTAATCTAGAAGGCTGATGTAAGAACAAAAAAAATTTTGTAGCTAGTCAGATGTTCTGAACATAGTTATCTGATTTAAAGGAAAATTTTGCTTAAGGTAAGACAGGAATAGTATGATAGCATACTGAAATTCTTTGTCTCACCTAAAAGTAAATCAGTTTTTCTTTCCTGCCAAATGAAAATGAGTGCTGAGAATTACATGGATTAATTTTTAAATGAGACTACTGAAGTATATTGACTTCACTTTGATTTTAACAACTCAGTTTGAAACACACAGCTTGGATGGTCTTCAAGGAAATTATTCTGAGTGGGAAGAAAAAACACATGCTGAATGATTCTATTTTTATTACATTCTTAATATAAAAACTCATAGAGATAAAGAACAAATTAAGGGTTAAAGATATAAGGGAAAGAATTAATATGGCTATAAAGGGGTAACGAGAGTCTGAAATAGTTTTTTATTTTGATTGTGGTGGCAGTTACATGAAGTGACACAAGTAATAAAATTGCATAGAACCACACCTCTCCCCACATACACACACCATGTAACTGCTGACATCTGAATAAACACTGAGGAATGTATTAATGTCAGCTTTCTGTTTCTATTGTTGTGCAATAGTTATGCAAGAGGTCAATACTGGGGAAGGCAGAATCAGATGAATGTGATGTCTCTGTACATTTATTTACATCTTCTAATGGTTCTACAAACTAAAAGTTTTAAAAAGTCCCACTATAGATCCAAAGAAATATGAACAAACAAACCATTAAGATCATAGGAATCTCCATTTATGTGTGATGTGTCAAAATGCATTCTACTGTCATGGATAACTAATTAAAACAAATTTTAAAAAGATCATAGAAATCAATGAATGAAAAATTTAAAAATTCAATGGTCAATTGTGCAGGAAGAATGGAATGAAATTTAAAGGGAGCTCTTAAAGAATCTGTCTCATTTTTATGCTATGTTTAACACAAACAATTGACTTTCCAACTTTTAACAGGCTAGGGAATGACTTTTAATACTGACCACATGCTTGTCCTAGTCCATCATCATCTAGCTTTTTTTCTTTTCTTTTCTTTTTTTTTTTTTTGGTATACTCTTGATATTACTTCTCTTGGAAATTGGTTTCATTAACTATACATGTCCATGCAAAAAATTTTATAATTCTTTTTAAGAAGATAGTGATGGTGACATAGTACATTGTGTCCATTTTTGCCCTGACTCTAAAGAAAATTCCAAAAAGATTTACCTACAAGGGCAAAAGGAATTACTTTCATGCATGAATAAATAAGACAGAACTTTTTAGACTTTAGAAATAAAGAGGAACATTCTTCCACTTGGCTGGCTGTAGCTCTTCTGCGGCCCTCTCTATCAGTTTTTCACCAATGCTAGTTCGTCAGCACATCTAGTACACATTTGTCTTCAATCAGCTTATGTCTTTTTCAGCACAGTCTGCCTCTGCTCAGTCATCTTCCAACTACCAAAGCATCTCTCTTCTAGAATCATGTCTGCTTATTTCATTTTGTAACCACCTACTAAGAGACATGGGGAAAGATAGCTATAGAGGATACTAGGAAAGAACTCACATTGTTCTTAACTAAGCTTATGGCTCTAACTTCTGGAAGATTATGTCCCAGTGTTTGCCTCTATTTATTTTGTCACAATTGTAGGATCCAAAGGGGGATCTGAAGATGTGACAACCTCTGCTCAAATGGGTACAGTGGTTAGAGACAGATCCTGGCCTCCATATTCAACTTTTGGTGCTCTACCCATACGTATTATGAGGTTGGGAGATAAATTGTGCCTATAAATTTTTGACATTAGCAAGATGCATAACAATTAGTGAAAGGAGTAAATATACTTTGAAATTTAATTAGCAGTAAAAATAGTCCTTGAAATTGTGGTAATAGAAAGGGGAGAAATATGTATGATTTTTTTACACTATTGTGCAAAGTAGAAAAAGGTACCTACTTTGGGCAGATACAGTCCCAGAAGTGGCTCATCCAGATGATGTAGACTTTGTGGGAAGAAAAAGGCTTCCCGTTATCTAGGGAGATGATGGAACCCTTTACCAGTGGCTTGGCCAACAGTACATTGGCTAACGACTCTTCATCTGGACACACATTAGAGGTATTTTGTGTGTACCCTATTTGAGCAGTGTATAAAATCATACTTTAACAAAAATGCATTTCATTTAAGCTGAAAAATATTAACTACATCAGCAGCACTGCATATGGGCCTTTTAATAGAACTTAACATATAGGGAGAGGTGCACTGGGTCACTTCTACATAAAAAATTTCTTATGTCTTTAATTTTTTTCTCTTTGTTCATATTCCTCTCTCTTGTCTATTTTCTTTCCATCTTTCCTCCAACCAACAGTCAATCTCTGTTAGTTCCTCTGCCACTCTTCCTGTGGATTTTTACTTCTAGCTTCTCTCTTCCTCCCTTGTGAATATTGCATACTACACTACCTCTATTCTCTCATGCACCATTTGAAATTGTAAATTGTTTTAACAAATATTCTGTTTGTACTATAGATAGTTATTGAACTCATCATTTTGGTTTAATGCAAGAAAGCAGTAGACACCTTACTGGGAGCTATTAGGTTTAAGGCTATATATTGTGTATACTGGGTGCTGTTGATATTGGTCTCACCAGTAAAGGCAAAGTGCTATCACACTGTGATAGTGCTGATGACATGATTCTATACCTAGAAGATCCAAAAAATTCCCCACGCCCAGAGGGAACAGAGGTTCTACCACACCACACCAGTCACTGAAAATTCCCTCTTCCCCACTCTCTAGCCTGGACATCAAAGGTTGGAGAAAGCAGCTAGGCAAACCAGAGGGAACAAGAAAGACAATATGGAGATTCCTCAAAATATTGGGAATGGAACCACCATTTGACCCAGCTATGTCACTCCTTGGTTTATACCCAAAGGACTTAAAATCAGCATACTATAGTAATGCAGCCACATCAATGTTTATAGCAGCTCAATTCACAATAGCTAGAGTATGGAACCAACCTAGGTATCCCTCAATAGATGAATGGATAAAGAAAATGTGGTATATATATACTCAATGGAATATTACTCAGCTTTAAAGAAGAATGAAATTATGGCATTTGTCAGTAAATGGTTGGAGTTGGTGTATATCATGCTAAGCAAAATAAGCCAATCTCACAAAACCAAAGGCTAAATGTTTTCTCTAATATGTGGATGCTAATTCACAATAAGGTGGGGGTGGGGCACTAAGGAAGAATAGCATTATCTTAGATTAGGTAGAGGGAAGTGATGGGAGGAAAGGGGCAGGGATGTGGGGATAGGAAAGATAGTAGACATTATTACTGTATGAATATATGTGACTACATGACCAATATGATTCTGCAACATATACCCTCAGAAAAATGAGAAATTATATCCCATCTATGTATGATATATCAAAATGCATAAATGCATTCTACTGTCATGTATAACTAATTAAAACAAACAAAAAATTTTTTAAAAGATAAGGAAAAAAATTGTACTTTTTTGACAACTCAAGAGTCTTCAATACAGGCAGAAGATGGTGGTGACCAGCAGACATGACAAAATGTAGCACTTGCATATTGAAAATTGTGTGTGTCCAATGGAAATTTTGGCACCCTGTGGCTGCCTGTGAAAAATGGCAAGTACCCAGCAGATTTGGTACCCTTTTGGTCGCACCAAGTTAAGGCATGAGCTGCTCACCCTGGGTGCTTAGTAGTGCATTAGTAATTTTCAGTGGGAAGGATGTGCAAGGGCATCTGTGAAACAGTCCTGGGTAACCCCAGAAGCACTTGCTGGTGACAGAATGAACTAAATATTCTATGCAGAAGGCTGGGAGTCTGCCTCAACAAGGTGGGAGGTGGGGGAGGGAACACTAGTGAAATCTGACTTTTTGCTGTTGTCAACCCATCTGTTCCCACAATGGGGTGAAGCCTGGAGTCACTCAGGTTACACAAATAAAACATTAGATATACTATACTTAATGAAGCCCATCCTTAATATTTTGTGTGAGGTCAAACTTTAAAAGGATTTTAAAAGAAAAATGTGATCTGATGTCATTCCTATAGAAACAGTATAATGTTTTATGGGAAAGAAAATTTGATAGGCTTTTCCTACTTTTGTACAAGCTGCATTCAAATCATCCTACAATAAATTCTTAATATAAGAGGAAAGAGTCTTCCACACCCCATAAATAATGTTAATAAAACCAAGCTAGCTGAACAGGTGCAAATTGACAAGGACGTGATGGGGTGGGGGTCATTGCATAGCTGATGTACAGATAATAGATTTTTGAATTTGACTGGTCAAATTCAATGAATAAGAAAATGACGTTTGGGGGACGTGAGAAAAATTACTTGGAAAAGTTCTTTGGCTATTTGATTAAATAATTAATTTTGCAGAGACATGGCATGAAGCAGCACAAAGGCTAGGGTATGGCTGCACGGCCATCATTGTTTTTTATATGAAGGAGACAAGGCAATAAGAAATTGTGCTCCAAAAATAACTGTGCTTTTGAGTGGTCTGAACTTGATGGGATAGAAGGAGAGAGGGAGTTTTATTTAGCCTCACCACTCTCCTTTAGCGTCTTTCTGTTGAATATCTGCCTTCCTGGATAAAATTCCCCATCATTTACAGTGAATTTTTTTGTTACTCTTATGGAATAAGAAATTTTTTAAAAAACTGTTAATTTCGGCCAAAAGAAAATCTTATTTTAGCAATGAAAATTTTTGCATTTGAGAGAGGGGCAAAGGACAGGTAGTCAGCTAGGTGGTAAATAATCGGGTCAGAAAGATGAGGGCTGATTATCAAAGAAAAGGAAATGGGTTGCTAACAACTAACCTCTGGGATTATACTTCCCTGACCCCTGGATTGCTAACAACCTCCAGAGATCCGCACTTCCCAGCACAAGTGATTACTCTGAGCTGTTCCTTCCTGCCCTTGGACACCTAGACAGGGAAGAAAGAGAAGGTAGGGAGGGGGAATTTGGGTTCTATAAAAAAGCAAGACACACCCACGCCTGTGGGCACCCAGCTCCGTGCCCTGAAAGAAGTCAGGAGAAGTTGGCTATCTCTGTACTGTTTCTTTCTTTAAAAAACCTGCTTTCTATACTTGCCTGGGGGTTTCTCTGATGGTTAATCTTCAAAACCAGGGAATGACAACCCCATCCTGATTTCCAAGACCAGTATCACATTTATTCTAAGGATCCAAAATACAGTACAGATGTTTCCTTCTGTCCCTCTGGACACTTGAAGTCAGATAGAACCTCTGCCATTTCTGCCTTCTCATTCCATTCTGGCTTCCCTGGCTGCTTTCTCTGACCTTTGATTGCCAGGCTAGAGTTGGGGAAGAGGGAATTTTCAGTGACTGGTGTGGTGTGGTGGAACCTCCATTCCTTCTGGGCATGGGGAATGAACACATGATGTCTATGGATTAATGCTCCTTCTAGCTCATCTTCCTAAGCTCTCAGTCCTGAACTTCCAAGTGCACCCTACAGAGGTGTTCTCTGTGTGGGCTTCACAGCCCCTTTAGGCAATAAAAATGACTCCAGATGACATCCTCTGCAAGTCCACCTGGCCTAAGGCAAAACTCTGCCTCTTGCCCTGCCCAGGAATCAGTTCAATTTCCTTACTTGTATCCCTTTACTGTTTTTTTTCTTTTAATTATAATTAATTAATTAATTTTAATTAGGTATATATGACAGCAGAATGCATTTTGATTCATTGTACACAATTGCAGCACAACTTTTAATTTCCCTGGTTGTACACGGTGTAGCGTTGCACCACATGTGCAGTCACACGCGTACCTAGGGTAATGATGTCCATCTCATTTCACCATCTTTCCTACCCCCCTTTGCCCCATCAAAGCTCCTCCATTTATCCCATGAGCCACCATACCCATATGGATCAGTATCCATTTAGCAGAGAGAACATTTGGCTTTTGTTTTTTGGGATTGGCTTATTTTGCTTAGCATGATATTCTCCAACTCCATCCATTAACCTGCAAATGCCATAATTTTATTTTGATGCTGAGTAATATTCCATTGTGTATATATATCAAGTTTCTTTATCCATTCATCTATTGAAAGGCATCTAGGTTGCTTCCACAGTTTAGCTATTGTGAATTGATGTGGCTACGTTACTATAGTGTGTGGATTTTAAGTCCTCTAGGTGTATGTCGAGGAGTGGGATAGCTGGGTCAAACTGTGGTTCCATTCCAAGTTTTCTAAGGAATCTCTATACTGTTTTCCAGATTGATTGCACCAATTTGCAGTCACACCAGCAGTGAATGAGTGTATCTTTCCCCCCACATCCTTACCAACAATTATTGTTATCTGTATTCTCAGTAACTGCCATTTTGACTGGCGTGAGATGAAATCTCAGAGTAGTTTTGATTTGCATTTCTCTAATTGCTAGAGATGTTGAACATTTTTTAATATATTTATTGATCGATTGTATATCTTATTCTGAGAAGTGTCTATTCAGCTCCTTAGCCCATTTATTGATTGATTTGTTTTTTTTTTTTTGGTGTTAAGTTTTTTGAGTTCTCTGTATATCCTGAAGATTAGTCTCTATCTGACATGCATGTGGCAAAAATTTTCTCCCAAAATGTAGGCTCTCTATTCACCTCATTGATTATTTCTTTTGCTGAGAAGAAGCTTTTTAGTTTGAGTCCATCCCATCTATTACTTCTTGATTTTATTTCTTGCACTTTAGGAGTCTTGTTAAGAAATTCAGGGCCTAATCCAAAGTTATGAAGCTTTGGGACTACTTTTTCCTCTATTAGGCGCAGAGTCTTTGATCTAATTCCTAGGTCCTTGATCCACTTTGAGTTGAGTTTTGTACATGGTGAGAGATAGGGATTTAGTTTCATTTTGTTGCATATGGATTTCTAGTTCTCCCAGCACCATTTGTTGAAGAGTCTATCTTTTCTCCAGTGTATATTTTGGCACTTTGTCTCGTGTTGAGGGCCATAGCAGAGTCGGGATGACGCATGGCATTTTTGCCAGAAGTAGTGGTTGAGAGGTGATGCCAGCGAGCCATTAAGATGATGACTTTTGAGTTCTCGCGGAGTTCCCATTGAGTTCCGGTTGAGCTCTTGCAGGGATTCCTGAAGAGTTCCCATTGGTTGGGGAAGTGCCGGAGGAGGGATTTCCGGTTGGTGGTTCCTGGAGGAGTGCGTGGCTTTCAGGAGAGTTCCCGGGGAGTATGTGTGGAGTGTGCTGGTGGAGTTCAGAAATAAAGTTTGTTCCTGCTTGAGTGGCTTGTGATTTGTGCCCAGCCAGACTGCAGCAGTCTAGTATGAGAATAATTGTATTTATGTGGGCTTGTTTCTGTGTCTTTTGTACCATTGATCTACATTGTCTATTTTGGTGCCAATACAATGCTGTGTTTGTTACTATAGCTTAGTACTATAGTTTGGTATTGTGATGCCTCTTGCTTCATTCTTCTTGCTAAGAATTACTTTGACTATTCTGGGTCTCTTATTTTTCAAATAAATTTCATGATTGCCTTTTCTATTTCTGTAAGGAATGATGATGGGATTTTAATTGGAATTGCATCAAATCTGAATACTGCTTTTGGTAGTATGGCCATTTTGACAATATTAATTTTGCCTACCCAAGAGCATGGGAGATCTTTCTATCTTCTAAAGTCTTCTTCAATTTCTTTCTTTCTTTTCTTTTCTTTTCTTTCTTTCTTTCTTTCTTTCTTTCTTTCTTTTTAGGCTATTGTGAATGGGGTAGTTTTCCCAATTTCTCTTTTGGAGGATTCATCACTGCTGTATAGAAAGAAATGCATTTGATTTATGGGTATTGATTTTATATCCTGCTACTTTGCTGAACTCATTAATTAATTCTAGAAGTTTTCTGGTGAAGTTTTTTTTGGATCCTCTAAGTATAGAATCATGTCATCAGCAATAATGATAATTTGAGTTCTTCTTTTCCTATTCATATCCCTTTAATTTATTTTGTCTGTCTAATTGCTCTGGCTAGAGTTTCAAGGACTATGTTGAATAGAAGTGGTGAAAGAGGCATTCCTGTCTTGTTCCCATTTTAAAAGAAATGCTTCTAATTTTTCTCCATTTAGAATGATGTTGGCTTTGGATTTAGCATAGATAGCTTTTAGAATGTTGAGGTATGTTCCTACTATCCCTAGTTTTTCTAGTGTTTTGAACATAAAAGGGTACTGTATTTTGTCAAATGCTTTCTCTGCATCAATTGATATAATCATATGATTCTGATCAACCCAAATTGAGTAAAGAGGGCATACACCATTTAAACAGATCAATTTCAAGCAAGGAAATAGAAGATGACATCAAAAGCCAATCAACCAAGAAAAACCTGGGACCAGACAGATTCACAGCTGAGTTCTACAAGACCTACAAAGAAGAATTAATACCTATACTCCTCAAATTATTCCATGAAATAGAAAAGGAAGGAACCCTTCCAAACTCATTCTATGAAGCTAGTATCATCCTGATACCAAAACAAGGCAGAGACACATCAAGGAAAGAAAATTTCAGACCAATATCCCTGATGAACACTGACGCAAAAATTCTCAATAAAATTCTGGCAAATCTCATACAAAAACATATTAAAAAAATAGGTCACCATGATCAATTGTGATTCATTCCAGGGATACAAGGTTGGTTCAACATATGGAAATCAATCAGAATAGTTCATCACATCAATAGACTTAAAGATAAGAATCAAGTGATTTTATCAATTGGTGCAGAGAAAGCATTTGACAAAATATGGTACCCTCCATTTACTCTTGCTTTTGCTGCCTCAGGGGCATCTCCAGGCAATGCCTTTAAAACCTTCCTAGGCATTTTTGGAGAAGTGAAGTCAGAAGAATTTAGAGCTCCCTAATCTCACAGGCCTGTGCCAAGTTCTTTGAGTGTCACTCTTTCCAGGCTACTCACTTGGCTTGATGTAAAGGGGCCTAGGGGTTCAGGGCTCCAACAACTATTTATCTCTTCCACAACACAGACTCATTTATGTTGGGAGGAAGGGGATTGGTAATGCTGGCTGAATTCTTTTTACAATTCTTTAGCAAGTCCTGCAGTGGCATTCAGATACCATGTTCCTGTTTGTGGGACACTTGTCATGCTGTGCACAAAAAGGTAAGTCTTGGGGAAGTTTCTGTAGTCTGCATTTGTATTAACAATAGAAAGTCATAATAAAGGGTGATGAGGATTATGATGTTAAATCATCAAGAAAATAGGATGTTTGGTGCATTCTTCTCTTTCTTTTCCCTCAAGTACTCATGATTGAATCCAGGGACACTCTACCACTAAGCTACCTCACCACTCTTTTTATTTTTTAATTTTGAAACACAGTCTCATTCAGTTGCTCAGACTGGCTTTGAATTTGCGATCCTCCTCCCTCAGTCTCCCAAGTAGCTTGGATTCAAGTTGGACACCACTGCCTCTGACAGTGGGTTTAGTGTTTTTTATTAATAAGGCGATCCATTAGCTTCTGTGCACCCCTTTAAATCCATTCTTTGACCTGTTCCACCTTGTTCTGTGCCCAAGGGGTCTCATGTGTACAGACTCTAATATCTGCATTCACTTGCCCTTTGGCTTCTGGTTGGATCTTATCACTTGCAGGAGATGGGAAGATGGGAAGTGGAAGAAGATGGCATATTTCCCTTTCGGATCTAGAGTGTTACTGGCTTCTTATTGTGGCCAGTCCCTGGATGCTTCATTCTATCTTGTTAGTTTTTTTTCCCTACCCACATCTCTTTATAATAAATCCTTTTATTATCTTCTATTAAATTGTTCCTTTGTATATCTATCTCTTTATTTTCATGAATTAGAATTCATGTATACTAGTGTTACAATTGAGCTACATCACCCAAACCCTGATGTTTAACTTGGTGTGTCAACTTGGCTAGACTATGATAACCAGTTGTTTGGTCAGACACTATTCTAGATGATGCTAGAAAGATGTTGTTTTAAATAGGATTAACATTTATACTCAATTTCATTAAAAAAAAAGACTAGCCTTCCAAATGTGGGTGGACACAACCTAATCAGATGAAGACATTGAGTGGCAACAACTAAGATTTCTTGAAGAAAAAGGAATTTTGCTCCAAACTGCAGTGTAGAAATTCTGCCTCAGTTTCCAGAATTTGGACTCAAGACTGCAACTATACATATTTTCTTTGGAGAACTCTACTATACCACCCTCACATCCTGTCTGGGCCAATGGAGGAAGGCTATGGAGAAAGACCTTAAGATCCCTTGGGCTTATATGGGGAGAGAGGAGAAAACAATCAATTTATTGTGCCAGCAAGATTACACACAATGGAGGGGAGGTCATTCCTCAAAGGGGATTCAAGACTCAGTGCTTGGCATATAAGAGGTACCTTGTAAGTGGGATAGAGTGAGAATTACAATTCCCATTCTAATATTTTGACACAATTTTCACCTCTGGTGCTGACTATCCAACAGGAATGTGAAACAGTTTATTTTAGTAAATCAGTTCATCAAAATTTATTGGTCATTAACTATGTGTTACTTTGTCACTGTGCAATATACGTGTCCTAAAAAGATCCACAAACAGTTGGGGAAGAACAGGAACTAATAGACTAACAATATAAATTCTGTGAGAGCACAGAGGGGCTCTGGGTGTGTGGAAGGCATGGCAACAGCCATCTTCAACCTATATTTAACTGGAATATTGCAGGATGAATGTATTTCTCTATAGAGAGAAGTGCGGGTGTGCGCACATTTGACAGTGCTCATGATGAAATGGTATGGGCAAAGGTATTCAATTACAATGTTCTGTAGAGTTTTAATAATGATAATGACAATGGGCAAATACCTGTGGATAGCCAGGTACCACACTGACTGCCTCATGGGTACCACCTTCACTATAATTCTCTTTAATAGGAATTATCTTTACCACCATCCTGTTGTTTTAACTCAGGAAACCAGAGTCTGAGTTTAAGTTAAGTAACTTGTCCAAGTGCGCAGAATTAGTAAGAAGAGCTTGGATTTGAACTCAGGCAGACACGAGAACCCAACTATAATCACTACACTCTTAAGTGGATGTGTCAAAATAATTTAAGACTTGTGAGTGTTAACATTAGTGATGGGACAAGTCAGTTGCTCTCTTAACTGCTTCTTTTTGTATTTGCCCTAAACATGGGCAAGATATTTAGAAATTTCTTTATAGAGTTTACAGAGAAAGCAAGAAGAAGCTTTACATTATATGTCCTACAGCAAACAATTTCAAAATCTCCTTCAGATTGTTTCTTCTTGAAAGTTCCCTTTCCTTATCAACTCTCTCTCATATTTTTCTCAATGCCTTTGTATTATGTGAACCAAATTTATATGCCCCATTCATCTTTGTGCTAAGCAAAATAAACAAGTAAGTAAGCAAGCAAACACCAAAAATAAAACCCTGAAATTAGTTGAACCTATCTTTCTTAGAATGCATTTCAGTAAATTTAAAGTTGAATTCTGTATTACATGCAGCATATTAAAGCGTTTATTAAAGACATCTACAATACTTTCCCCAAGAAAAGTTTTATTAAATATAAATTTCTTTATCTTAATACACAAAGCATGCCTGGTATAGTTAAATGAATAAGGAGATTGGAAGTTGAGAAAAATTATCCTTTCATTTGTTGGCTTTTCTCCTGTCTGATAGAATGTGCATTGGATTAGAGGAGTCTTGCTGGCACAGACCATCTTTAGTTATAAATTATTTAATGGCTGTCCTGTTCCAGAATAGCACTATTAAAAGAGAACCACCAGTGCGTTTGCTTTACATAATTAGAGCTTGCAAGGTGAGATAATCAGTGTCAGTAATTAAAGTAAATTGGGACTTTTTCCGTGGAGGAGGAGAGCTTTTATCCTACTTTTTGAAACATGTTAATCCCACTTCCACTTTACCCCACTTCAAAGGCTCAGTCCTTGCAATGACATTCAGAGGGGGTGGGGGTGGGGTGGGGCTCCAGCCAGAAAGCAAGCACACTAGCTGCCTGCTGTCTACTGGTAAGCTCAGCCCTCTATTGTTAGGCCACAGGGAGTCGCTAGAGACCAATTTCTGTTGCTCCTGTGTTTAGGCAGAACAGTTTTTATGGCTTGCTAGGTGTTTAAGAGGACAATTTTTATATTTTCTCTTTCCAAAAATATTTTAACCCAGTCAAGATAGTAGCATGCATGTTTCGAATGACAGATAACTAGATGACTCCCTAATATGGATAAAAATTTTATAAAAGTAAAAGCTAAATAGTACACTTCCTAATTTAATTTCTATTAAGTTGTAAAGGGATCTTTTCGAGACAATCAGCCACAAATATATGTTCCTTTAATAGTTAACAAGGAAAGGAAAATTAATGGGGAAATCAGAGGTTTTTTTCGTCATTATTCATATGTGTGTGCGTGTGTGTGTGTGTGTGTAATAGTCATGGACCATATGGACCATACACACAGTGATTCCCTACTTACAAGGCTGCAGAAGTGTAGAAGTCATATTTTGGGTTTTGAATATTGATCTGCTCCTGGGCTAACAGTATACCACACATCCTTTTCTACAATGCTGGTAGTCTGTCAGCCATGTAATCATGAGGAGGAAACAACCTTTCCTCTGCAGTATACTATGTAGCTATGATGCTCAGTAGGTGATTATTAAATGAATTTTTGCCTTACAGTATTTTTAACTTATGATAGGTCTATCAGGACCATCAAACCCCACAGCAAGTCAAGGAGCACATACAAACACATTTTAGCTGAAGCAAAATTTAATACACAGAGCAGGAAATTACACATGGGCAGAATAGCTCACACTTACATATACCAAACGCAAGCACAAAGCCAGCTAATCCCTGCCATAGTTGGAAAGGTGGTATCATCTTTGTTTTTACAGAAATGCATGAACAACTTCCTCATTCTAAGAAGGATGAGGAAGTTTATCGAAGCAGGCTATAAGAGAGAAAAGAAAAGTAGGCCCAGGGAAAATGAAACCAATATAGATAAATCAGAGGGGTAAAGTGGCTAGAAAGTGTGAACAAAAAACTATATTATAAGCATGGACCCCAAGCCTTAAGTGATAAGGAGAATCCTCCTTGTCCTCTGGCCACAGCAGTATAGCAGTAAAATATACATATCTAGTATTCTACACATTATTTTACTAATAATTGAAAATCTAGTCAACCAACATGTTAGAATAATATAGGGCATGATCTGCTGTTTTGGTGTATTTAGACATTTTTGTCTTTGTTGATGTGTATTAAATTCACCATAACCACTTTAAGCTTTGAACTGATTTTTATAGAATATATACAAAATGCTATGAAAATATTTAATAATTTCAGAAAGATATGGATAGAAGCAATCCACTGCACAAATCCAGATTGTTTTGTTGGTCAAAGATGAATTGTTAGTTGGTAGGAAATAACACCAAAAAAAGTCACTTAATTAAAGGCTAAAAAAGCAAAGCAAAACAAAACAACAACAAAAAAAGACATGTGAAATTCTAAAAATGTATAATTTGAGACTGTGGCTAAAAGACAAGGAGGATTTTCTTTATTAGGTAGAGAATGTCACAGAACAGTGTTGTACAGAGTAAACTGCACAAAAATTGAACTTCAAATATTCACACACAGAAATTCATACTATAGAGTCCTATACAGATACTAGAGGAGGGTTGCAAACAGATCATGGCAAAGAGAAAAAAGAAATATTTTCAAGATTTACATGGTCATGAAATTGGGAAAAAAAATCCATTGTTCAGAGCCACTTTCCCTGGTTACAAGAGAGATTTTCTCAAAGGGAAAACCTGTGTGATATGAATACTTAATTTCCTGTTCTTTAAAAAATCAAAAGGTTGCTTTTTTTAAAAAAAACAAATGTCTTCAATGTGTATGAATATTTCTTGTTCTCCACAACCTACCTAATAAAGCTGGTACAGAAATTTGTCAAATGGCGAGATTGAATTTCATGTCTGTTGGGGAACAGGTTTGTATTATGGTCCATATTTTTGCTCGTATTCATGCTTAGTGTAGAACAGCAGCACACAGAGTTGTGATGGAACTGTGATCAAAGAAAGCATGAATCTGAGCTTCAGCATAAATTCTGGTTACATATAGGGTACTACAGAGGAACAGCCAAATGCCATTTTGGTGTCTAAAGTAAGGTAACCCATAAAAAAGGAGTTAATCTCATTATGATTACTCCTTTAGGCACTTTCATATCTTCTACTCTGTTATTATTATGATACTTTTGATAATTTTTTTTCAATTGGTACAGGAAAAAAATAGAATTGTAGTGGCTTAGAAAACTTTAGATAATTCTCTTTTTATCAGGGTTTAGAAAATAATATGCAAAGCGCTCAATCTAAGGCTATGTGAATTTCAAGGGAAATTAAATCTGTTTCTGATTTAGTTATAAATTACTCATTGAAATATTATTTGGTAGAAAATGCTTGATGTCCGGAAACCTTATGATCCATTTTATCATCTTTTTTTATTTGATCCAGGAAGTTGATTTTCATGGGTACTAAATAAAGTTTATATCTAGAATGATGAAACCATGAAGTCTATTTGTATGCTTATTATAATTTATACCACCCATATTTCCAAACACATTGATATGCCTTACAACAAAAGCACTTTCAAAAGGGCAGGTAAAAATAAAACTAAAAACTGAGATTAAAAAGATATAGAGGACATAAAAAGTACGTGGGGGGAAATTTTAAAATATATTAAACTTGTTCTGAGTTTCCTGACTGCCAAAGCAAAAGTCAAACCAAATGGTTTTGCTTAGAACCAAAGTCTGACATTTTGCTTTTCCATCATCATGGATGATGCACACATCACATTATAAAAGCAAAAGCTAAGCAAAGAAACCAAGAAATCAGGAACACACTGGCTAGCAATAGTTCTCCAAATAAATGAAAACTTGAGCTTTTTTGCAAAGTCCTTCCAAAGAGGAGTAACTTTATTTGTCTTTTGAAATCATGTGAAAAAATGCTATTGATGAACAACACATGAAAACTGGATGACTTTGGTAATTGTGTGGAACTTTTCATTAAGTAACAATTTGATTTTTATTCAGATATTTGTTTTTAGAAATCAGAAAGTTAAATTTCGTTGCAATACTTTTTCCCCTTATTTTTTTATCTTTAAAAAATCCTATTGCCATTGAATCTTCCTTTGACCCTAGTTCTACTGCTGCTGTTTTCAAAATTAAAAGCAACTTGCATTTTTTTTCCTTTGCTAATTACAAAATTAATATGCCCCTCTTGCAGAAAAATCAAGAATGTCAGCATAAAGTAAAGAAAACATGAAAACAAACAAATCTCATAATTTTACTTGCTTGGAGAAAATCATCAATAAATAATACCTTTGTGTTTTTCTTTATGGATACATATTTTGTAGCATGAAGTTTCGTTGTATTTTATTTGCTAAAACTTTTGCAACAGGAATTTGGATTATTGAGACAAAAATCAAATACATTAACTTTTCTGTATTATATCTTGATAGATTTTATTTACCGTGGGATGTTTTGGGCTATAATATAAAGAATCTGACAGGTAAGCTCTGAACTTATATTTTGGTAAGGATCAATCAATCAATGATTTAGATTAACTGTTTATAGAGAATGATCAGTTTTTGGAATTAAAAACATATAATATAATTGGGTTAACCTACTTTAATTTTTTTTCCTAACTTTTTCTGGTCATCACTGGTATTTCTTTCCCTAGCCTTACCTTTCCCTTGAGTTCCTTTTTCTAACCCTCTCCCTGCCATCTTGGCTATACTTACAGCATTATCTTCTTTCATCTTCATATATAATTTGCTTATTTATTTTGGTTATTTTTTTCACTATCAGAATATAAATTCATCTGGCCTGTTGTTTTTTAATGCTTAATTCACTAGTGTGTGTAGACAGAGCCTTTGTTGTTCAAAGAATGAATAATTGAGCCCTTTCTTAGTCCAAATGAATAATTTGAAGTGGTGGATCAGTTCCATACTGGTCCTCATAATATTTGACATTATTGGAATCAGCTGATTGATGAAGAAAGTGAAACCCCTGGGTTTTCATAAGCATAAATTTTATGGCACACATTCAGTTATTCCCCCTTCCCACTCTGTCATACATCACAGCATTCACAGGAATCCTTTTGATTATAATCAATTATGACATTCTTTTCTATTTATTTGGGCATAGTCACATAATCCTGGTTAAAATATTGTTCCAAACAAACACTGCCAATTTAAAAGAATTTGTACCCATTTGTCATCTGGGTCTGGAAGGAAGGTATATACTTCAGGGTTGTCTTACTGGTAATTGCAGGAATTTACATTTATCAATACATTTGTGTGTTTAATAATTCATTAAGCTTTCATTCAATAGCTATGGGGTTTTATTACAGTGCCTAACATTCAATATACAAATGTTAATATGACATGCTTCTTACCTTCGAGGTTAAAGGGGATAGAGGAAGTTAGGAATACTTTCATTAATCCATTTATTAAGGCTTTCAAATATTAATTTAGCCAGGAGTGCTGGTGTATACCTATAGTCCCAGCTGCTCAGGAGGTTGAGGCATGAGGATCACTTGAGCCCAGGAGTTTGAGACTGTCCTGGGCAACATAGAGATATCTCTGTCTCTAAAAACAATTTTAAAAATTACTTAGTACCCAACCATGAACGTAGTATTCCAGATTCTGGGGATATAGGCATGTGGTAATGCAAATAAATGGTTATGTTCTATTAGAAATATGATAACAGACACAGGATTCCACAGGCACTCATTTGTGGATGTTTGTAGGTGGATTCAGTGAGGAAAGGTCAATAGGTGAGATGATAGCAACAAGATGCACAATCATTCTCTGAAGTCATTCCTATGAATAAGAACCTTCATAACATTTTCAAAGAATTATGACTATAATAACTGCTACCTCATTTATTTAGTCCTTACAACATTTCAGGTACTTTACCTAAACTGTCTCACTTAATCCCCACAGCAGAGGTTTGTAAGTATTCTATGATATAACCAAGGTTACCGTTTAGGATACGACAGAACAGATTGAAACCCAAGTCTGTGCTCTTACCTGCCACAGTTCATTGTGACTGGGAGGAAGGGTAATTAAGAAGAAATATCAGGAGATAAAACTAAAATAGTTTATAAAGGGCCTTGTATATCTTGACCTTTGAACTTTATCCTCTAGGCAATGGGCAGTAAAGGTTTAAACATAAAGAATAATATGAATAGTTTTGGTATTTAGAAGGGTAAAATTGGTCCCTAGCACCACCACCACCACCAAAAAAAAAAAAAAGGTACAATTGGAAATGTTGGATGCAAAAGGAAACTGGGAGTTGAGTTAATAGGTTATTTCCATAGTCTGAGGGCAAGATGATGGAGGTCTAAGTGAGAGTAAAAATGGAGGGGAAAACCTAGCAGGTAGAATCATTAGGTCTTGGTGATTAAATTGATGTGGAGAGAGGGAGAAGTGCATATTGAATATGATCTCAAAGTTTCTGATGGGGACAACTAGATGGATATAGGATAAAGTATTCAAGAGAAAGAGGAAGAGCATATTTTGGAAGATGAGAATTGCTGTGCTTTTGAATGTGTGGAAACTGAGTCGTGCATGGCTGTTCAGTAACTTGTCTGGTAGGTGGTGGTAAGTCAAATTTAGTACTCAGTAGAGATGTCTGAGAAAATACATAGAATGGGTGTTTCCAGGATTGAATTGAATTTGCAATGTAAGAGAATGAGAAAATGTAGATTAGAGAAAAGAGGGTTGAAGACAAAATATGTAGAACATAATAAGAATAATACATACAAAAAAATAGAGAAGGAGAAATTAGAGTAATAGGGTCAGAAAACTGTTTCCCCATAGGCCAAAGATGAACGTTTCAAGAATCCAGACTGATGAATGTTTCAGAGAGGCTGAGAACTAGAAAAATATTACTGGGTTTGGTCATTAGTTTTTTTTTTCCCCTAAGAGAGCAGCTGCAGAGTGTATTTAAAAAATTCCCCTACTGCTGAGTAATTGGAACATGGGAAATTGGATATAGCTATGAGAAATTTGATATAGTCAGTATAGAATATTCTCTTGAGAGGCATAGTAGTGGAGAGAAGTAATAAACTGGAGAAGCAGTGAACAAGACTCAGCATGTCCTCTAGAATCTTATTCAATTCAATTCAATCCTAATTACATGTGATGTTATATATTTATGTTCAGTATCTAACAAAGGATGTAGATAACAAGAATGTGCGGTGAACATCTAGGACAATACATGCCACAATGCTACGAGTGACATAATCAAATTTATATTTTAGACTGATTGAATGTTGAGAATAAATTGGGGTTGGAAGTGACAAAATAAGAGTCAAATTGAGCAATTGGTTGGCTACAGCAGCCATCCAGGGAAGAGCCGATGGTTGTGTGGACAAAGGCAATAATGGCAATGGAACTGCAAAGAGTTGGACGAGTTCCGAAAACATTAGGGAGACAGATGGTTGATGGATGGAATATGAGGGCTAAGGATGAGGTAGGGGAAAACTCAAATATGACACTGTGGATCAGTGGGGAGAAATGAGTACTGTTTTGGATATTTGACTTTGAGATGTCAGTGAGACATGACAGGAAGCTGTCTGTACACAGTCTTTAGGTGCAGGAGAGAAACCTTGCAGAAGATAAATATTTAGGATTTGGGCCGGGGCTGTGGCTCAGTGATAAAGCACTTGCCTCTCTCGAGTAAGACACTGGGTTCGATCCTCAGCACCACACAAAAATAAATAAAGATATCGTGTCTATCTACAACTAAAACAATAGGAATCAGGAGCATATAGATAATAATTTAATACATTGGGGAGGTTGAGATCACTGAGGGAGAGGGTATAGAGTAAGAAGGAAAGAGGGTGGAGGACAGTGATATGATTTAAGAGATGAGCAGAGAAAAGAGACCCACCAAAGAGACTGAGAAGCATTAGTAAAAGTCAGGAGGAAGAGCAAAAGAGTACCATCACAGATGTCCAGAAGCCTAGGGAAGGAGTGTTTTGAGGAGAGGGTGTCAATAATACTACATGGTGTAGAGAGATAAATTGAGAGAGAAACTAAACATAGCTTGCTTGTTCTAGATTCCTCTAGGACAGGACATTTTCTATTCCTATATCTCTTACTTCTTACCTAGTTTGAATGAGTAGACTTCTTTATAGTTTGGACTTATTCTTTTCCTTAGTAATATGGCAATAAAGTTGATACAATACCATGACATGAATATAAACCCAGAGGAAGTATCAAAGGAACCAAGAAGAAAAGTATTTGAGTTCTTGCCACATGCTTAATAATTCACATTCTTAATTTATTTGAATTAACAAAAAACCTTTTTGCACATCATGTTATAGAAGATGAACTTAAAAAGTTCAAGTAAATTCTCCATGGTGGTGCATAGCTCAGAAGTGGCAGCAGTAAGATTCAAACTAAGCCTGACTCCAAAGCACCTGCTCTTCAGGGAATGCTTCCATTCCTCTGATGAAAGTCTAATAGATGAAGCGGAAGAACAAATAGAAGTTAAGTATATGTTTGCTATTGGGACATTTTTGTTGAATTATAGTTCAGATTGAACTTCACCAGTTGTCATAAAATAATTACCACAAAATATACTTCCATACATATTATAGGTGGAGTCTATAATGTATTTTTTGAAAAGTAAAAAAAACCCTCCAAATATATTTCCAAGTACGACATTAAATTTATATTTTATTGTACTATCAAGTGTTTTGATCACTGCCTACTATGCTAAATGCAATGTACTTATATTTTACAAAGAATATGATGAGGTGAATTGCTTTTCTCCTTTATAGTTTTAGAAGAGGTCAATAGGAAAGGACAAACTTTTTTTCTTTCATACTAATAAAATTCTTTTCTACCACTGGAATGAAGACTGACCAAGAATTTGCTATTATTTTTTAAAAGATCAAATTAACTAGGAGTACTTGGGGCAATTTTAAGCCTTGTCCCTGAAAAGTTTGAGCTTTATCCCTTTTCAAATGATCCGCCTTCATGTCTATGTGCCTGGAGCAAGAGCATAAATAGAGGTCCAATTATCATAAATTTAACTATTTAGTCATGGATCAAACTCACACATTTTAAATAATATATTGTCTGGGGTCTTCCTTTGGCAAATATAGTTTTATAATAACTTAGAAGGCCAGGATAGGATTTTTGGACTCTTTGGTGATCTGCCCAGAATTTGGAGCCTCTCTGCTAATCCCCACCTCTAGCTGCATCCTGCATTGCAAGGGACTTCTAGATAATACCAACCTTAACGTGAACAAAACAAAAGTTGTGGCAGCAGTAAGATTCAAACCTAAACCTAACTCCAAAGCACCTGCTCTTCAGGGAATGCTCCCATTCTTCTGTTTCATTGGCCACCTCTTGGTTTTAGGGTTGCATACACAAATAGAGGTCTTCTCTTAGGAAGATAGACCTAGGAAGACTCCCACCCAGGTCCTAGAAAAGACTCTGGAACCATCAGGGCGGGACCATCCAGGACCCAGGTATTCAGAGTAAACTAGGAGTGGGACATGAGCTCCAGAGCAGCAAGCTCTATTTCTGGTTAGACTTCTTGGTTCTAGGGGTGTGTTGATGGAGAAGGGATAGAGTGGGGCCCTTGAGTGTGAGATTCAGGGCATGGGCCGCATTTTCCCTGATCTAAGAGGCATACACCACTGCTAAGGTGGAGGCAGAGTAGTTCTGATCAATCACTTTGTTGGTAGAAGAAGTCCAAGGAGAGAGATAACCAGTGCTTGTTCCTACCAAATAATAATGATTATTTAAAGAAAAGTCTATCCCTGTATAAAATTTCTGGAAAGACTCCCAGCAGATTCTTAGACTCTATCACCTTTCCTATGCATTGACATTTTAGTTTGGTGCTCACTCATCAAACTGTAAAATTGAGATGATTGCCTGAATTATTTCTTCATTGTGCTTTTCCTTAGCTTCAGTTATCTTGATAATTCCAGGGAGTGGAGTTCTCTAGTCTGCAGTTCAGACTTGCTGTTTAATTTCTTCTTTCAGATTATAGACTTGGTTTGCTGAATACATTTATGAACTCACCATTTTCTCTAGATTTAGGATATAAAAGAAGATAGTCTTTCTTTGTTCTATCAAGTTCCAAGTTATCTTTGTCATTATGGACAAAAAAATACAACTAAATAGAGTTAGACACATAAAAGTTCTTTTCTATGCAATGTTTCTTGATAAATACTGCTGAGAAGTCCACACATACACACACAAAAAAACCTTACTATAATCTCATCTTAATAATAATCACTTATTTCTTCCATAAAAGAGAATAAATTAAGTTCCTGTGTGGTTTTTAAGTATTGAATATAACTAAGGCAAAAAATGGATCTATAATATTACATTTTGTCAGAAAAGTCACTTGAAGATTGTTAAAAGTAAACTTGAAAATATTTGCTTATGCAGTGTAGGCTTTTTGAAAGTTATTTTTAAAGACTGAGGAATTAGGCACCTGTCATTTTTGCCAGCTGGTGTGGATGTTAAAAATTGCTGCCACTCTTCCGCCTGCTACTCTACTTTGCACCTGCTGCTACTTGAGTTCTGGGCATTTCACACATGGTAATTTAATAAGGTTAGGTCCCATGACTGTACGGCATGTTATCCCACTGGGGGTTAAAGCAGTTTTAAAAGGCCTTGAGGGACAAGTATTATATGTGGAGCTTGAGACTAACAATTTCATACCTTGTAGACATCATACTTTTTTAATTGAAAAATTATGAGGAAGTGAAGAAGATTGGACATTGAGCCACATATCCTAAAACAAAAATTAGTCTTTTATGAATAGATTATTTGTACTAGTTTCCTCTACATTGTGATCTTTGTAATTTGAAATATATATATATATAATTGTCTGGTATAAGACTTAAGTATATATTGAGAACTTTCTGTCTGTCACGGCAGTCATGAACCACATGTGACTATTTAGATTCAAAATTAAATAAGTTAAAGTAAAGTACAATTAAAGATTTAATTCCTCAGTTGCATGAGCCACATTTTAAGTGTTCTGTAGCCACCCATGGTTAGTGGTGACCACATAAGACAATACAGGTATATATTTCCATTTTCACAGAAGGATCTATTGGATAGTGCTGAAGGAAACATTTTCAAGCCCTAGTCTTAAGTAAATTTGGTCTTGAAAGTCATGAGGCCACAGTTCATTTTTCTTAAAAGAGTGATTGCAATGTCCCAACATCATCTTGGTCATGAAAACACAGGCTAAATTTGAAGTATTAGCTACTAGAATCCAAGGGACTTTTGCTAGAGGGAAGGAGCTTTTGACCTGAAACTCTCAATGTCAGAAAATGTTGTTTCACCTTCCAAAAATACATAATACTTGCAAAATATTACAAGTATCTTTTAAGAGAGGTAGGGGGGAATAATTTATCACTCATCTCTGTCTGATTATTCAAATACTACCTTTCAGAATCTGTTCTGAAGAAAAAGTGATATGGGATAGCGTTCTGAGATGATAAAGTAAGTTTATTATATAAACTTTTCCAATTAGTCTTACTATGTTTTTATATTTCTAAGACTGAATTGAGATTTGGGAACCCGGGCATGTAAAGAAGGGAGATCCTAGTAGGAGAAAGAGAGAGACTATTAATAAACAGGATCTTGGATCTTGAGTTCTTAGCTTGGGCAATAATCCCATCCCCAGAGAGGATTTTTTTTTTTAAACGTTAACAACTGAAAGGTCACTTTGAATTTTTCTTTTAAGACAGTCTGGGAGAAAGACCAAAGGCTTGCTAGTTTTCTAGTAGCTAGATTGTTACAAGAAACTAAATAGATGAAGCCATAATCACAATTTATATAAATCTGAAATCATTCTGCTTTCACCTTAAATTGCATGGATAGATTACATTAAAACATCTCTGATCCTATCTGAAGTTTTTCAGTTATTTTTTTTCACATTTTTGGTAATGTGTAATTATCTGTGTTATTCAAGTTGCAAATGCTCTGTAGACTATAATGATTCTTTAGTAAATTTATAATTCATCAACATTCTGTACATTTAACGAAAGATCTGAGGTTTCAAAAATTATTTTCACAAAGCAAGAAAATAAAAACAATGTGACTTGGATATTTCAGACTGACCAATATTGTTTATTGATATATTTTAAGGATGCCTGTTGACCCATGGTAGATAATAAAGAGTATTGCTTTGATATGAGATTGCCAATATTTTATTTTTGTTGTCTAGAGCAACAGACATTTGGTTTGTGTGGTATGAATATATTTCAGAGAAAAACTTAAGGTGTATAAAAATTCAGAAAGTCCTTCAGTCTAGAGTGATCCGGATTGCTTTTGTTTCTCTGAAAGATGGTAAACAGATATGGACAGTTAGTCATGGATGTTACTAAAAGTGGACTCCAGCCAGTCTTCCTAAACAATGCTTGTTCTGTAAAGGAAAAGGGAAAGCAAGTTAGATGTTGATCCCATATTTTCAGAAAGAAAACTCAGGAGGAAATAATGTGACATGCAAAAGAGGAAAAAAGCACAAAATAAACCAGTGCTTATAGGGTAAGCCACTTCTTTGTTGTAAGAACTTGGTTGCAAGTCCTTGAATTTGGACTGTTAAGACACAGTGCTTTAGATCAGTAATTGTTAAAGCTAATTTAGCTATTCAAAGGATGTAGGCTCATGATTTCATTAGCGTTGGGGTTCTAATAAAATTAATTAACTAGTCTTTAGTTAGTTGAGTCTCCACTGCTTAATCATAAGTGTAGTTAAGGGGGTTTATGGATGGAAGCAAAAACATCATAAATTTTGCTTGGACACTCATACAAGTATGTTTTATTTCTAAATAATCCATCTCAAGTATTTCAAGTTTTCAGGCTTATGAAGACAACTCTTAATTAGAAACGAATACTAATTATATCTACAGCATATAAAGTGAAGCTGTTAATTAAAAAAAATATACAGTATTGAGAAAGCTGTATATATTACAAAGGAACAGACATGTACCTTGAGAGCTCCGTTTAGATAGACATGATGTGCTTGACAAAAGCTGTCGGGGTAACATGGGTAGTTCAAAGTTAGAAAACAGTCAACTTTAATGAAAGAGAAGTTTAGATTGACTTTATTTTCTACACGACATCCACTTGTCTAAATCATATGATTGAATGATTCCTCTATGTAATGTGTTTATAGTAATAATCAAATGTGGAAAAACTGTTTACAGGAAAAAGTGAAGTTTAATAAAGATTGCCAGTGAAGATCTGTCTGGCTTGGTACTTTCCTTCTCCCCTTTCCTTCCCTCCCTTCCCCTTCCTCTTCTAATTCCTCTTCCCCTGCCCCCTGTGCTTTTCCTTTTATTTTTTTTTTTGCTTTCTCTAAGTTGTGGGCCTTGGTAAGTTTTTAAAACTCTCAACGTAGGTTTATTGAAATTAACTTAGTCCTCTTTGGGGATAGACAAATTTTTGGTTTTATTGAGAAATTTTAAATTTGCAAATCACATTATGCAACTTTATTTTGCATCTTTAGTTTCTGTGGTACATGCTTTTATACTCTTTGGGTGAAGTTGCTGTAAATGTTAGCAAGAAATAAATAATTCTCTACTAGAGGATGACTTTTATGTAAGCAAGAACACTGGACAAGGAGAATTAAGCTTTATTACTAGCCCTGCCATTAATGATTTGAGCATCATTAAAGCTCTTTGGTCCTCAGTTTCCTCATTTTTATAATTGCTTGGTATTAGTAAAGGACTTGAAAATCTCCCTAACTTTAATATACTATTACATATGATTTTGATGCAAAACCTGTCTATTTCAAAGGGACGTTGTGAAGCTCTAGCAAGGAAATACACATTAAAACACATTCGAAACTATAAAACAGTGCATAGGATTGCTAAAACATATTGGAATAAATCTCACATATATCTCCTCATAGACTATCTTCTTGGAGTTATGGGGTTGATTGATAATAAGTAACATATGGATATTAATAAAGAAGGAAGAGGAAATCAGTTTATTTTAAATAATTCAAAAGGATGCTATCAGCAACCCAACCAATAAAGAGGGACTAAAATCACCAGTGCACACTGATTATACCTTCATAGTTGATGCAGCCATTGGAGTCTTCTTGACCTGCCATCAGGGCTTCTACTTCTTCCTCTTTCATCTTTTCACCTATGAAACAAAACCCTTTTTAAAGAAATGAGGCAACAGGATATTTTCAAATCTACCATAAATGATGTACTCTTAGAAACTATGATTGAACTCTTGGAAGACAAAAACTATTCCAATTTCCCTCACACTCAGTAGGATGTCAATACATTGTTTTCAAATGACTTAACTACACATTATCCCTTGTCATCCAAACTACATCCTATAAGGACTACAATGTTTTCCTTTACTTATTCATTGGCCTCACTGTCGCAGAGGCCAATTGAAATAGTGATTGACTTTTGAGTATTCATTTTTCATGTTTTTTTTGTAGACTTTCTCCATACCTATTTTTGTAATTACATGGTTCTTCTGTGTTCTTTCCTATAAATTCTGTGCTGTTAAGTCCACTGGAATAAATGCTTACCCAGGGTGGCTAGTACGTGGCGGAGTTCAGCCCCCATGACTGTGCCATTGCCTTCCTTGTCAAAGACACGCAGACCCTCAACAAAATCTTCATAGGTTCCCTGGTCCTTGTTGTTGGAAATAGCTTGCATCATGGGTAGAAATTGTTCAAACTCAATTTTCTTGGCATTCATCTCTGAAAGAAATTGCAGTTTGGACAGTTTGTAGCCACCATAAAACATCATCTCTGAGTCACCAATGAAAGCTGAAAGTTCATTCCAGATGATCTAAAAGATCTTCACACAGTTTAAACCTCAGTTGGTGAATTACCAAAATGACAAAAATATGGCAAAAGGCAATATCATGTGTTCTGGAGTTCCAGTGCCAAACTTTATTCCCATTTGTTCCTGTGTGACACTGGGCAACTTTCTTAACCTATATGTGTGTCAATTTTTCATGTGTAAAACAGAAATACCTCAGAGTGTTATTGTGGGAATTAAATAGATAATGCATGTAAAGCTCATTGAAATACTTGGGACATGCCAGGCATGGAGATGCATGTCATGCCTATAATACCAGTGGCTCAGGAGGATGAGGCAGGAGGATCACAAGTTCAAAGCCACCTTCAACAACTTAGTGAGGCCCTAAACAACTTAATGAGACCCTGTTTCAAAAGGAAAACTAAAAAGGAATGAGGATGTGGGTCAGTGATTAGGAGGGTTTAATCCCTGGCACCAAAAACAAAAACAAAAAAACAACCAAAAAAATAAAACAAACCCACAATAACAAGAAAAATCTTGGGACAAATTGAGTGCTTAAGAAATGCTACCTACTATTTTATTACTATTGATAATTTAATATTTTCCATAAATACTATGGAAGCAATAAAAAATTATACTGGGATGCCACAAACACATTCCCATAGAAATATAGTAAAAATTAACTGTACTTTACTACATATTCTGCCTATGTCCTGAGCTTTGGCAGGGCCTTTGCTTTGTTTAAATTTTAAGTAATTTAAAAAAGAAGCTTATGAGGAAAGGGTGTGTGTCAAATACTTTGTGATCTCCTGACTTCTCTGCAATTTAGAGGTCTAGAGATGGGAGAACTTTCTTTAGTGTCTCTGACAAGGTAGATATCATTCCCAGTAAAAGTATAAATTAGACTATCCAGATATATGCAAATGGATAAAATTATATACTTGCAAAATAAAAATTCCCCAGTTCTTCTCTTGTAGAAGTCAAATACATTGGACAATATTAGAAAGATTGAATTTGAGTGCTGAATAAATGAGCATTTGTTCAATAATTCCATTAAAGATGGATGTTGGCAAGTCAGACAGTGACATTTGAAAATAAGGGTTAGACTATTGCTTTCCCACTTATTTCATACTCATCTGCTTTCTGCATGATTAAACTAGAAATTTCTTCTAAAGAAAATGAAGTCTGAGAAACAATTCTAAAGCAGACCAATTTAGAAGCAAGTTTTCTTGAAAGAAAGGTTCTTACCCTCCCTTTTTAAAATGAAGGAACATTTCTAAAACATTTTTAGTTACCAAGGAGAAATGTAAGATTATTTGCCTAACCCTCTTGTTCTTTTTTACTAATGGCAAAGATCAACAGCCCAACTATCTACTTGAGAAAACTTAACGTTTTGTATTCTGTTTTTTGTTCTTTTGTTGTTGTTGTTGTTGTTGTTGGTTTAGAGTCATATTTTCCAATAGACTGTCATACTTTGCTGTGAACCACTGAGGTTAAAAACAAATTCCTTGTTCCAGACTAATGATTGGATTTCTGTATCAAGTGAATGTCTTTTGCAATTTTGCTGTTTGTGTATTTCTCTGATTTTTGTTCCAGGATTTACCTTGGGAGACTGAATGCAGAGTTTGGCTTGAGATTTTTAAAGCTTTTAAAAAATTATTGAAAATAGAAAATGCCCTTGTTAAGATGTCTATCTATCTATGCTTAATTAAGAAAGCTGAATTTCTTTTGAGACAGGCACAGAAGCAGTGTTAATGATCAGAGCACAGGGCAAGGTCAATAGGTATTTTTTAAATCTCTTCAAAACATTGCAACTTTATTTCCACAGTTTTTATCAAATATTAGATTTTCTCTAGAAGTATGCCATTGTAATTTACCCAGAATCGTATACAAAGTCCATTGTATTTTAACTGTATTTAACATCTTTGTCGAAATGCACTTTTTCCTTTGAAGGTTTGAAGTTTAAGATAATGTGCGAATTTGGATGTTATTTGTTTCATTAGCTCTGAGATTATGAACATTAGATATGATAATAAGAATGATGTTCTTAGCATCAGACATTATTTGTTTTCATAAGCACAACATTTTATCATGCTTGCAGGTTCTCAAATGAAGGTTAACTTATTTTGCAAGGGAAAAAGATAAGATTCTAGATGGCTAACAGGCATATTTGCTACCATCAGGAATAAACTGAGCACCATTCTATGGAAACTATTATTTATTTCTCAGTCTCACACTTATGCATGCATGCTTTAGCTACACTTCCACAGATCTTGGAAGAATTGATGTGGTTACCTTCATTGCTGGGGTTCCCCAGAACCTTCTTGACCTCTGCATTGGTGGGATTTGTGCCCAGTGCCCGAAGGACATCACCAACCTGGTTTAAGGTGATCTTGCTATCACCTGTTTTGTCAAACAGGAGAAATGCCTCCTTGAATTCTGCAAAAAACAAGGAACATTAGGGTTTTTTATTTTTCTTTCTCAAACCTATTAATTAATCCTGAGTCCTTCAAGGATTTACTTAAACTCTTCTGTTTCACAAGTTTGCCAACCACTTAAGTTGTCATTGTCAAATTCTGTTTTCCTACCTCAAACAATCATTGTCAAACCTTTTTGACATTTCTTTTTGGAATTCTTTTAAAGCAGCATTTCTAAATTCTAGTCATATGTTATTGCTAATTAGATATGGAAATCAGACATCATAGTCATATTTACTCATATTTCCTTGTCTGGGACTGGGCTAAGAGATTCTGAGGCCTTGATAAATCCTAGTAATCTTTATCTAGTCCTTCATAAAATTAGCAAGATTAATACATTTCAAGAAAACAAATTTTTGATCAGGATTGTGTTATATGTTATTAACCCATACTTCTCAGATTATATAGAAAAGGCTTCTCTCAAGGTACAAATTTCTTAGGTTGTTCTCTCGACAGTTTTCTTCAGAAATAACTTCATTTTTCAAGACAAATTTAGAAACATGAGGCAGGCCTGTAAATTCTACAATGTCTAACCATTTCAATGTTTGATGCTAGCAGGCTCCTAGCATGACTAATTCAGAAGGAGAAATATTTTTTGGATCCAATGTTATAATACTCTCTTTACACTTCACTCTGTTTTTCAGATAATACATATGACAGCATGCTGCTATACCAGCTTTTGAATTCAAGTACACACTCTTTATTAAAATTTATGGAAATAATTGGTTCACATGCAGTTGCAAGAAATAATTCAGGGAAATTCCTTGTATACCTGGTTTTCCCCAATCATAACACTTTGCAAAATCATAGAATATTACTGTAACCAGGATATTTACATTGATAGGCCCCAGTGATTTTATTCACATTTCCCCAGTTTGCTTGTATTCATTTATGTGTGTATTAAGTATGTATTTTAAAGTGCTATTCTTATCACAGTCACTTATTTATTATTCTCCCTGTATTTTGTCATTTTCTTTTGATAGAACTGGTCTTGTCTTTAAAATTTACAATGATAAAGAATTTGAAAAATACATAATGAAAAGACAGGAAGGTGCAATACTATGAACATAGGGGACAGTAAGTCATTTTACCTGAAAATTCTAAACTTAAATCAAAATTTCTGGGAAACCCAGAACTACTAATGGTGACTGATTGGAGTTAATGTCAGTAACACTCAGAAAACCATTTGTGAGTGAACTATAGGGCTGAAAGCACTCTTTTTAGCTATCAGTGGTCTTAGGTTAAAAGATGCTATCTAGATAGATTACACAGCCAAATATCCTTTTAACTCTCTCTCTACCCCTAATCTAAGATTGTACCAGACACTGTATTCATGACTAGTTACAGTTCATGTTATCGCTCTTTGCTAAAATCCTATGCATTTGACTATAATGGATTTTTTAAAAAAACATGCTGCAGGCCCTATGGTGTCATTAGTCAAATATTATTTTTCATGTTTCTAAGGGACACATGAAATGGAACTATTCTTGTTATTGGCTCCAGGCTTTAGGGACAGAGAGCTCACAATTACCTTGGTCAGATGCTGATGTAGAAATAGAATTTTATGAGTTGTAATGAAATCACTCTGACATTAACCCTTTTGGTGGTTTAAAGGCAGAGGTCAGAAAAATTCTGTTCTTTCTACCCCAGATTTTTAATGCAAGGCTTAGTTATTCTCTTGAACATGGATTGGCAAACTACTTCCCAGGGGCTTCTTGCTTGTTCAATGAAAGTGTGATTGGAATATGGCCATCTCCATTTCTCTATGTTTGTAGTTGTTTTCATACCTTGGTGATAGAATGGAGTTGTTTTTAGACTATAACACCAGGAAAGCCTAATGCATTTACATTTGGTCCATCAACAAAAAAATTTATGATCTCTGATCAAAAATAGCACTGTTGTAGAACTTTCTGGTAATGATAGAATTGTTCTCTATTTGCCCATTATGGTAACTACTAGCTGTGGCTCTTGAGCACTTAAATGTGACTAGTGCAATTGAGGAAATGGATTTCAAAATTTATTACTTTTTCATTAATTAATGTGTAAATAGCTACATGGGCTAGTGGCTACTTTATGGAACAGCATAGGACTTAGACCTTTAGCATGCTATAATTTTCTAGTTTTTTTCTTCAATCCTATTTTCTTTATTTCAATTTAATTAGAGCAGCATGAACAAAAATCTTTAATCATTAAACAAGGAAATAAACTATTCTTCATTCATTTCTGAGAATATAGAATTTCTGTTTAAACAGCTTACATTTGTTTCTCTCTCTCTCTCTCTCTCTCACACACACACACACACACACACACACACATACACACACACACATACACACAAAAAACCCCAATCTACTACACCAATGTTTACCCAACTTCTGTGTATAAAACTTATTTCACATGTGGAGTCATAGGTTTTGTGCTTAACAGGAAGTCCTTTTGACCTGAAAAAATTTGAAATCTTTCGCTTCTTGGTCTTACATTGTTTGGTAGTCCTAGTGACACTGCATGTTAGGAATGTGAGAGAACTGGGATGTGGTAGCTGATGAGGTAGCAGCATCACTAGTTAAAAGTTAATTAAAATAAAACAAATTATAGTAAACAATTTGTAGAAAACTATTTTCAATATATAAAACAGTCCTTCACAATATAATTTTAAATGATTTTAAGTTATAATCCAATCTGTCTACATGAGATCACCAGCCATGCTGTAGATGCCAGTTAGTCTGTATAACAGCAAATACCCTTTTTATTCTTAATTGACTTATAGACATAAAACATGACTGAAAAGAACTGAAAAATGTAAAATCCTTTAGGCACAGAATAAATTGAATACATTCTTTTTAATCACCCATGTCTATATCTTTTATGTCATAATATATATAATATACACATACTTAAATTGACCAATATTCTAAGCTGTACAACATTATATAACTAAACTCTTTTGCCCTCTCATTTCTATGAATTATTTTTGTCCCGTTCATTCAAATTTGGTGTCAATTTCACTCCATAAACATTTCTTCATATACTTCCTAATGAACAAAATTAGATTTGGGGGGATCTGTTGATTTCAAAGACCCAAAGGGGAAGAAATTGAAGTGCAAAGGAAACTATTTGGATTCTCTTGAATCTCAAGAGTTTGGGGTCTCCCCATTGGTCATTTTTATAAAAGAAATTTCTAATCAGTTTGAAGTCATACCAAATTTTTAATCCCATCACTAATTCTTTGGGTCCTTTAGCAAGACTTATCACTTCTCTGGGTGTCTGTCCTGTACCTCTAAAGAAGAGCTGGAGCAGGAGATGTCTAATATTCCTTCCACAATTCTATGGTAAATTACTCCTTCCTTTTTTTTTTTGTCTCTGAATTCACTTTTGTTCTACAGCTCACTATTGTGTAGATTTTGTAATTGGGCAGTTTTATAATTAACTTTATTTTCCATATTGAACAATTCACACTCATCAAATTTCTCTTTAGAGGTTTGATTAGCAAATTATCCTTCCCAAATCTACATCTGTTTGTAAGTATACACATCTATTACTTCTTATATTCTTCAGTTAGTTTTATTTAGAAATTAGTGCCTATAAGGACTCATTATTGTGGGGTTTACCTTTTATTTGCTTAAATCTTTGATTACTGATTATAAGCAAAGGCTTCAGGTTGAATGAATTTATATTTAGAGTGACTGAGAGCAATTTATATTTAGAGTGGCAACACCAGTGTGAATAATTAGGAAGAGCTTAGCTCAACCCAAGGGAGCTGGTTTTCTTACATACCATCTTTATGAGTGTGCACATATTAACAACTAGAGCTTTTAAACTTACCATCCTGCTGTTCCTTAGAGAACTCGATCTGTCAGAAAGAAATTAATCACAAAGAATATTTTAACCAAACAAAAATGTCCTGATTTTTAAGTGTATCCAGCTCATTCCCTGAATAAACTTCAAAGTAAGCTTCAAAAGTCAGCCTACTTTTCCGAGTTCAGGCATAGCTTGGACACCAACAGGTTCAACCACAAAGTAGCATGCCTTGGTGTTAACTGATAGTCCAGAAACCAGACAGTGCTCTGCCCACATCTGCAACAGAGACACTCAAATCACTTACCCGCAATCTGGTCAGCACTGAAGGACTGCAGTGGCGAGAGAGAGAAAGAAAGGAACAACTAGTACTCTTTCAAATGCATTGACAGAAGGATTGCTCTCTGCTCTGAGACTTAGGAAGCCATGTAGGTGTCATAGCATAAGAAGATTGCCTTAGGGTACTTTTAAATCTAGGAATACAAAAATCTATTGCAAAAGATAATTAGGGAACATTTCTCTGTATCTTAAATAAGGAAACAATAAATGCTCAATCAGATACTTCCTAAAATAATGCAATAGCCTATGATATATTAAAGATATGCCTGATTAATAAATATGCATTATATTAAAAAATGATTAGCTGCATTTAAAAGACCACCTTAAATCTTTCTGCAGTTGCACCAGTACATTTTTATATTAGTATACAATACCGAAAGCACTGGAAGCAGTTTACTTGATTCTAGCTATCAGTATAACTGGGGTGTATCTTAGGTCATACTATCTTGCTATAGTTTCAGTTTCCCCCCTAAATTTAAATATCCTAAACTTTATATGATATAGTAAAAGCTGGTGAAGCATGAAGTACTACTGCTTTGGGAAGTAAGATGTATTTTTCCAGTTTGCATATTAGTTCTAATTAATCTCTTCTATCTTCAACATACCTCCCAAAGTATCCCAAAGTATCCCAAAGTAGAGTCTCAAGATTTGTTCTGGCTCTTTTCTCTCCTCAATTCCCTTCCTCCTTTCTGCCTCTTTCCTCAATAAGCTTCTCATCACTATTGCTATCCTCCTATGAACGACAAGTAGTTCTCTTATAGGACGCACCATGATGGAGCTGCTGGGCTGCAGAACGGGTCAAGCCTGAAGAGTGAGTTGAGGGCCGCTCCAATCCCTGAGTGGGGCCTCCTTCTCTGAGGCTTCCCTTTATTTCTGGGCAAACTGACCTCACTGCTAGCATCGAGTTTCAGAGAGAAGTTGCCCCTCCCATTGGAGAGTTCTTTAGCTTTCTTAGGGCAAAGGGAAAGAGGGAACTGTACCCTGAGGGCTATTTTTAGGAAACCAGAACCTAGGAGTGGACAGCCTTGGTGAGACGGAAGCCTGTCAGTACTTTTATGGTCTTTAGCTCCTGGACATTTGTGGGCAATGTCTTCCTTTAAGAAGCTTCTCTAGTGGCAGAGAAGCTCGGAACTTCTAATGGCTCAGGCTGACCCCTTCTCTTGGTGAATTATGGCCTTTGTGAACTTCTAGTCAACAAGCTTTGGTGCTAATGGAACTTCTTGGATGGGACTGGTTGGGGTTTCAAATGACAACTGCTATAGAAAGAACATCCTCTGAAGCTCTGTCCCTTATGGTAAAGTTCAGAGGACATGAAAAGGCCACATGCTCTGTGTCTGAGAATGCATTTAAGTGGCAATCTGTCAGTTCTCAAAATCCTCAATTAAACACCACCTTTTGCAAGTAGTATTCCAAGAGAATTAATCTAAGCAAAGAATAATTTTTGTCTCCATTTTCTAGCATTCTCTGTTAGTCTTCTGACTTTAGGTTTTGGGGATTTTCCTTCCTCTTCAGTAGTCTCTAAAGTGGATGATTTGTCATATTTTTTTTCAATTCCTGAAGTGCTTCTAGCCAGGAAGCACTTCAGATAGTCCATTTTTGTATCCTTCTTCTTATTCTATGCGTATTATTATTCTATGTTTAAAATTTAGCATAAGTTTTTACTAGATCATGCTGATTCTATTTCTGCCTTGAAACTTTATGGACAGGTCTCCAGAATGAGAAAGAAAGAACCCAAGGCAAAACTTGTGGAGTGCAAAATTATTCTTGAACGTTTTAGAGCTATCTAAGGACTTGGCCAGCAAGGGTTTTTATGCCAGACTATCTGAAAACAGTGGGAAACTCCCTTCTGGAAGGGTATTGGGAAAAGTGGTACTTGAAAAGATCAGTGTTAGAATGGATGCCCACTGAAGTTCAGAGAAAACGTTGGTCATTTTCTACATATTTAAAGCAGCTCAGGGGCATAAAAAAATGTTAGAGATGAATTGTAACTCAAGTATTGCTTCTGCAACTGTTTTCAAGGATGCTCATAAGTCTCTCCTGCGAGAAAGATACAAATCTGAAGCTAACCTACAAACCATTCTAGAAGAAATCAACATTTAATTAGGTATCACTTTTGGCCCAAAGTTTACAAGTTATGAAAGTTATCTCAGGATCTTGAGATTTGAATCCCAAAATCAGTATCTAAAATATCAATTTTAAGTTATTAGGAAAACATACCTTCATGAACAAATTGATATTTTGAAAGGTTATTGAGAAATGAAAAGTTAATAAAAGAATTCAAAATGCTTTGAATCACAAAGGGAAAATGGAAGAGGTCAAAGGTTGAAATTTATAACCTTTAGTAACTGTGTAACTTAGAATTTCATGATTTTTGATATGTAGAATATGTTACCTTTGTGCCTTTTTTAGTTTTGTAACATGTAAATGGGTCATAAATTTGAATTGCTCTGAGATTACTAGAACTAGCATATATTTTTAGTAGTGCTAATAACTATAAATACTACAATTAAACATAAAAGTTGCCATACTAGTCATAATAATCATTTTCCTATTTTGTTCTTTTTTTTAATGGAGAAAGATGTGTCCTTATATACATATAAAAATATGATTAGCATATATAAAATCTTCTGGGTAAACTAGAAAATCAATATAAAAATTGTACTTATGTTATGAATAAACCATCTCTAACCACTGGATATCATGTAAAGATTTGTTATTATTAAAATAGAAGCTGCAAAGTGATAGGCAGGTATCAAATTATTTCTCCCTAGTTTTTCCCCATATCTTTGTCACAGAGAAAAAAAGCTTCAGTTTTTTTGTACCTACTAAGAATCAAAATGTACATTTGAGCACACCATTTGACAATAGGGAAGCCTACCCTATAGCTTAAGCTAGAGAATAAACTGTGGTTTCAAAGTTAGAAGACCTAGATATTGTGCTCATAAAATAATCAGGAAATGCAATTTAGTCCCTGGTACACTTTTATGACCTACAAAGCATGGCCTGCATCATTTCCTGGGTGTTGTAATAGTGATGTAATTAGCCCTTTGAACAAAGGCACAGCATGAATCCACAAAGTCAGCTGATTTGGGCCTCCTTTTGCTATACCATCACTGTTTGCTTTAGAGATTGGCTTTCAATCTTTTCTGTCTGGCTTGCTTTCTTCTCTCTTTCTTTTCTTTTTTTTTTTTTTTTTTTTTTTTTTTTTTTTTTGGAAATTAGACATTCTTCAAGGCCCTAATAAAACCTCCTCCTCTCCAAAGCCATTTTCTCCTGGTGTGAACCTGTGTGTCCTGCCCCCTCTGCCCCTGCCATATTGCCTTTGCCTTGTTCCTAGGTTTTGTCCTTCACTACTCCTCAGGATAGTTTGTTCTGTTAAATGCTCAATAGATTTTCATTAAATTAAAGTCATTAGAGCATAAGTCTAGTAAGCTCTTCCTTTAAACTCAAGTTCCTCCTCTGGAGTATTCCGTTCCTTGGGGACAGAGACATTTATCTGTTCTTTTAAAAAGCTTACATTGTAAAGAAATTAGAAATGTTTTCCTTCAGTGCTGCCTCTCTAGCACCTAGAACTGCTGGCACTTAGTTTATCTCAAATTATTGCTATATGTACCTTTTATATATCCAATACTTTCTCTTAGATTTTATAAAAATTTTTATGAGCCAGACTTCTAATTCACCAACACTCAATTTTTCTTAAAGTCTCTCTCTCTCTTCAAATTCCTAGCCTATGTATTTTTCTTACAGTCAGTACAAGGCTGCATTGCACATTTTTATGACTCATGTACTAACATTTGTGGTTGGGTTTAAGTAAGTAGTAGTCTGAGACACTGCCACTAGACATAATTTTTATTCCAAAATTTACAGATTATTTTCTACTTTGGAAATCATATTTCTACTAGTAATCATGAGATTTGGATAACTGATTTAAGATACTATAGTCTCATATATATATATATATATATATATATATATATATATGAATGAAATTGCTTTATAAGGAAAATATTAATATTCAGTTAAACAGTCTCTGGAATTGATATATGTTAAAATTTATTACAGTAAAAGAAGAAGAGCTATAATTAAAGATAATTACTTCTTTACTAGTAGTATATGATGTTGCATACTAGGAGCAAATTCCTTAGGAAGGAGCTGGGACCACAATCTTCAAAGAACATCATTGTCCCTTGGGGGATAATGGAGACTGATGACAGGTAAGATTGAGAAGCTGACTAACTGAGAGCCAGTTTTCAGTCAAGAGAACATTGCTGCACATTCTTTGATTTAATGCCTGGCAGAGGGACCAAAGACCTGGATACATATTCCCCCTTAGAAAAAACTTAACCCAATTTTACAGGATTTCTAGAACCCACCATAGAAGGTCTATGGAAGTAATATTTTGTAACTCTTGGAATTTTATGCTTCAGAATAACACACTTAAATCAAAGGAAAAAATGTTTTCCTTTTTTATTAAAAAAAAATTTCAACAATGGATATATATAGGCTGGTTACTAGAAATATAGTAGAAAGAGGAGAAATTAAGAGTGATGCAATTATATTACCAGTCCAGGTTCTCTAGTACAGTTAGACTGTATAAATTGGTCTGAATTGAGACAGAATGCATAATTCTGTGCTCAGCAGACTTAAACCGGTGAACTGAATTCTGTCACCTAAGAGCAAAGGCTGACTTGTTAAAATAACACAATTCAGACCTATAGAACAGAAACATGGGTGAATCTTCGTAAAGACTTAAAAATGCATCCAAGCCACTTTTTAGTTTTCTCTTCATCTTTCTCATGGCTAAAAATTGGTAAGGAAATTAAAGATTACTTGCAAGTTGTACTTTCCCCCTGTTGTATATTTTGTTTGCATGCAATGTCTTAAAAATTCAAATTCTGTTTTTGTTCTTTCACCTTTTTATTATTAAAATGTGAACATCAGAAAAATTCTTTCTTTGTGTGTTTTAAGAAATTGTTAAGTATCTGCTTTCTCCTCCTTGTCTGGAATGAAAGCTCCTTTTGTGACAACAGCGATACATTATTATTAGCACTACCATTCTAAAGACCTCAAGTCTTTTGATGGGTTGAAAAGAGAACTAGTCTAAGAATTTTTCTGGCTCTCATAACAGACAAATTATGTTTTGGTTAAATAACTACACTTCTCTGTGTTATTTTTCTTCAATATATAATATCAATTTGTATGATTTTCTTCAATACATAATATCAATATGCATCTATAATATTACAAATTTTCTATTCTTTTGTCAGTATAATCTACCTCAATTCACTTTTTTTCCCATGAAAAAGAGAAGGGTGTCTAAAAATTCAATAGATAATGTTCTTTTAAAACAGATAAAGTTAAGTTAAATATAATTTCCCAGGTACTATGTTCAAGTCAGCTAGATTTTTGTAAACAGGATACAACATGCCACTGGGCACCTTGAAAGGTAAAAAGCAACTCACTCCCTACAACCGAAGGAAGTTGATTGGATGTGGTTTTGCCTTTAGGTCAAACTTTTCTTCTCTGACCAGGATTTATCATCTACACAATTTAACTAGTGCAACTGAAGCTATTGTTACTTTTATACTGCAATTTTTGAGCCTCCAAATTCTGTTTTAGGGGTAAAAAACAACCTGTAAGAGTTGATGTAGAAACAAACTATAGAAGATCCTATTTCCATACAAAAAGTATTTCGGTCTAAAGAGAAACAGAAGAAAGTGTAGTATCAGCAGACTAAATATAATCCTTTCCACAATTTCCATGAGTCAGATGGTGCTTAATACTGCGTAATTATGGAATGACTACTAAAGACAACTTGCCAGGGGGTTCATTTGCAGCACTGAAATGTCAAGAGCTAAATTTGGCACTGTCACTTTGTGGTCTCCTTGTCTTGAAAAGATTACTTTATCTTAAAATGAAAACTGTTATTCACTATTTGTAGGTGAACATATCTCTTCCTTTGCAAACTGCATTTTGCTCTGCAGAGACATTATTCAGTTTTCTATAATTAAAAATGTTATTCTGGAGAGCTACAAAATGCCCTTTAATATTGTCTTACTCTGTTCCGCCTGTTTCCTTCATTTATAGTCGAGATATAGGAAAGATGAAATGTGATACTGATACCTAGTGATAGACTTAAATCATTTTTTATTTGCTCCTAAGGTTATAATTATACTGCAAATGGGTGAATATTAAAATTCGTGCACATCAAAGTTGTATTAGAAATTCATTTTTCTATTGAACGGCCAAAGTAAACAAACTTGAATTATATAAAACAATCTTAGAAACAACTTAATGTTTTCACTCATTTTTTTCCTAATTAGAAATTGTATGTGTTTTTTTTCCTAGTTCTTTTTCTCAAACTAGTTAAAGATCAATCCATGTTATATATGTGGCATTGCATATTACCACAAACAATATAGATTGGGATTTCTGGTTTAAATTATGTTATTTATTTGTAATCAAAATTGAGATTTCATACTCTTCTTAGAATATTAACCTGATGGCAAAACTTGAAGATCATGTTTGATATGTGGGTGTGTTTAATTAAGTAAAAACAAAATATCTTAAAATTCAATGTTTCATTACATTTAACAGTATTTTTAAAATATCCATTTCTGTTTACAACATTTTATAGGAAGCTGAGAAAAAGTGACTAGGACCACTTCTAAGTTCCTAAGATTTCAGCCTTTTTCTATAAAAGAGAACACCCAAGTTGTCAGCAACAGGTGCAGGATAAAGAAAAACTGAACTTGCTGGGATGTGGGGTCTGTCATCACCCCCTCTTCTGGCTACACAGGACTGTGCAGAGCAACACAAGAACAGCTTTACTTCATTCAAGAGCAACATAAAACAAAACAAAACAACAGCAACAAAACAGGCTCTTTTATAGCATCTTGAAACAGCAACTAAATCTTCAGAAACTAGAGGTAGCTTAGGATACAGTTAACACAGTTAACTCTGGTTTTGATGTGCTAAGTTAAATCCTAGGTTCATCATTAACTAGTCATTTGATCATAGGCATTGTGTACTCTGAGTTTCTTTACTTGGAAAGTGAGGACAAAAACATTCCAGTTTAATGTTGTGGGGGTTAAATAATATGGCATAGAATAAATTCACAATGAGGATTTGTTGTTATTAATACAAATAGCTGTATACTTTTTAGTCTTTCATGGAGCGTATCTTTGTTCAACATCCCCAGGAATTCTTCTAATGGGATTAGGTTTATATTACCCTTGTTAGAAATGAGAAAAAAAATCATTATGAATGAACACAACACATTTTCATACCTGGGCCCAAACAAGTCACCATACATACATAACTATCTGCCTCCACTGAATACATATAGGGATATGTATTGGGAACAGTAGATATCCACCTTATCCATTAATTTTAGAGTGTAAGTCTTCCAAGCCTGGGATCAATTTTCTTTGAGATTTGTTATTCAGGAGAGCTTCTGTCAATGCATTCTGTACCTTACCTCTTTTTGTTACATCGCCTGCAGTGTCTAGTCAGGGATGACCTGATTGAGTGATGAGTACAATGACAATGAAAATTTAAGCAGCACAACGAGACACACGGCTCAAAGTCCCCACCTTGCAGCAATTCTGGCATACCTGCTAATGCATGCATCATGCAAAACATCCAGATAGAAATTGATGACCTTTTGAAATGTAGGATGTAGTCATTTTGTCACTTATTTACCTCCATTATTTCACTTGGTTGCAACTATTTTCATTCCTGTGTTTGCACCCATAACCAAACTGATGGTGAGTTTTAATTCCTAGGGTGGTGGTTTTGTCAGGCAGTGTTCTTTTAGTCTGGGTGTTGTGGTTTAAGTCTCAGTTCTCTGAAGGCAAAGAATGATTAGAAACACTAAAGACAGTAACTTTAATATTAAAATATCAGCAGAAATTTGTTTTTGAAAAGGGTACTCACAGAAAAATCCATGAGGACAGAATGTCAGGTAAACATTCCCTCAGAGAATTTCAAAGGTTGTAGGTCACATTCCAAACAAATAATCAACAAACCAGGAAATCAGAGTGGAAAGCACATTTAAGAAACAGATAAAGCTAGCTAATAATATCCAAGATTATTCAAAGTTTAGGAGTCAAATGTGGTCATTGAATGTTGTGTATTTTAAGATGGGAAATTGGTCTTAGCTGGGAATAATATTGAGGAATTAAATTTTACTATTGCTATATACTACATAAAGATAGGTAAACTTCAGAATTACTCAAAGTCCAAAGGACACTTGGATTTCTAATCTTACATGATTTTTGGAAGAAAGTTTTATAGTGCAATTAAGTTTTTTTCTTTATCAAATTTCAGACAGTTAATGAACGCATATAACAGCTCTTAATCTCTTTAAAGTTTATTTTCTCTGATTGAAAAAAGTTTATAATTTATGTAAGGTAATATATCAAGGAACATCATTAATTAATTAAAAGCATCATAACATGAAATGTTTTAATATAGTTTCTAAATGGTATAACCAATGGTATGACATTTAATTTTTTAAAATTCTCAACTTACGCCACATTCTTTGGCTCTTACAGGACACCTCCAAAAGTGCACTGATTTTATACTGATGAATGTAAGTTGTTGGGCATTTAAATTACCTCTTTCCGTTTTTCTTCTTTGCATTAGGAAAAGGCCCCCTGAATGAAAGATGAAAGGTCACATCTTCCTGATTTTTCAAGATTCATTTAACTGCTCTTTAAAAATTTGTGTCCCTTATCAGAACCTCTCACATCTCTTTTTCTGCAATGAAATAATGATGAGGGAGCACACCATGCTCTCACAGGGACTCTCCTGAGTGTCTCCTTCTTCTGCTTGGTTGTACTAGCTCGTGGTAGGATTAATTCAAATATAGATGGAAGGACAAAACAATTTTCAGGACTCCGAACAGTCACTGCTCTGTTGACTAGAACAAATAATTGGCTTAATTTCTGGATTGCAAAAATGATGTTTTGTCTTTTCTTGGAGATCTCTCACCTGCCAAACACAGTCTTTATGCATTTACTTATTTTGACATAGTTCCTCAAGGAGGAAAATTAATGCCTGTTTTCATTAGTGGAATACTTCATTTTCTTCTTAAGAAGACACATTTTTTTCCTTTCCAGAAGTTTATAATCCCAGATGCAAAGAGATAATAGTCTTATAAATCACAATAAATATAAAGAAGAATAGTTTTGACACTCTAATATTACTATGGAGTGGAGAGTTAAAGACTACGAACAATCAGAATTATTGTAGTGGCTATAATCACACTCATTGTATTATGAAGTCAGAGTGCATCTATAATGATATATTAACTAAGATTGCTGTAAATGAAAAATTTGGTTTCCTTTTAATGAACTGTATGCATGTAGTCCTCAAGGTAGAAAAACACTTATTAGAAGATCTGGCATGAATTTCTCCTCCTAAATGGATATTCATTAAGAATAGTTCCTAATCAGTATTATATCTATGATCATCTTTTTCCAAATATGACTTCATATACCTAAAAACTATAGATTAAATATTTGTAATACTTTATTACTTTGAAATATAAAATGTTATATTTAATAAGAATGCTCTAAAATTATATCTATTTATCACATGTATCCAAGGGTGATCTAATTCAACCTTTATTTCAGGGATGTTTTGAAAATCTCATTATACTAAAACAGGCAATTAAGTGTTTATTTGTAGGCCGGCATTATAGCTGCAAGTAATAAATATTAAGTTAGTAAAATTTAGATTTACTACATACAGAACTTTTGGCTTCCATTAAAAGATTACCTCATAGGCACTTTCACTCATTAGTTTTCCATATAAGGCTGAGTTGCTTATATGAGCATTTTCAAAGTGTCAGTTGGACCAATGAGAGCACAGTGGAAAGGGGGAAGGTGCACGTCATCGAGTAGTAACAGGCACATCCATTCCATCATTTTTCCCAAAGCAGGTCATCTTTTGGCAGCTGAGAACTTTGATCACAGCAAAGTGTTGACACAAAAATCAATCACATTCTCCTTAGTTCAAGATCAGTGTGCAAAAACTCAAAAGACATACACTAAAAGCTGTACAACCAACGTGTTTTGTAATAATTTTGGTTAGTTTCATTTAGAAGCAACTCACAAATTCTGAATTAAATACTGTATATAAATAAACAAGATGACAGTTATAGTCACTGAAACACTTGAGTGCATAATTTTCTGCACTGAGATCTCATTTAGTGTTGTAGCAAATTTTATTAAGCAAAGCTGAAAGGGGAATTTACTTGAATTGCAAAAAATCTTCTTTCTCAGATGAAATAAGCAGCTGTCAAGTAAATACATCCCGGACAACTGGGTCATCAGCTGTCTTTAAACTTCTGGAAACAAGCAGAGGCTAAAACTTTCTTTTTGATGTAGTTTTAATATAAGGAATCCACTTTTCACAGAGGTTTTATTTAAAAATGCTGGTTTAAATATTCGTAAATGCAACACCTTTACACTTACATACTTTTCATTGTATTTTGATAATGTAGGGGAATATGGAAGCCAGAGAGCAAAAAAAATAGAGCAGGCATAGTTTCCACATATGATCAAATTTTATGCTACTGTTTATTATTTTTTTTAAAGCAGGATTCTCTTCTTCCAAATTCTACCATTTCACTGAATAATACCATTCCTCTCCATGAAAAATAAACCTCTTTGCAAGTTCCTGGAGTTCCCTACTGTTGAAAGATGTTTCAGTGACCAAACAATTCACCCTTTTAGTTACCTTAATGGCAGAGAGATCGATTTTTTCTTCTTTGGGTTTGGCTGGGGCCGGCGCAGGTGCTGGGGCAGGGGCAGGGGCAGCAGCAGCAGCAGGTTTCTTCACGTCCTTCTTTGGTGCCATTTTGTTTAAAAGGATGGGTTAAAAAAAGAAGGAGCTCCTCCAAAAGAACCTGTCAAAATGATACTTGGAAGAGGAGTGGTGGTTCGCTTGATCCACAGCCCAGAGTCTTGAAGGTGGACCCAGAGTGTTAAACGGTATAAGGGCATGCATATATATTTCACTTAGTGCCTAACAGAACCTTGACACATGCGGCTGGATTGGACAGTTCTCTAGTCAAGGGGGATGGCATTCAGCTCAGACTATAAATGGAATCTAAAGGGTCAGGGCTTCATCAATTTTTTTAAACTCCTCTTGCTATTTTTTTTTTTCACCGCCATATATAAAGAAGAAAGAAGTCTGACAAAGCCAGCTTCAGATCCTTTGGTGACAGCAAAGTAGATTGACACAGCTTTTCTTGGTAGAATTACAGTTCTGTTGAAGTTGTAAATCTTTTTCTTTTTTTTCTTCCCATGCCCAGGAAACTTCACTGGAGGATTCAATTTCAACTTGGAATTTTGGCAGGGAGTGTCACCAACTTTCACCCAGCTCCTTTTCTCATGCTCCTCCCTCCTGGCCATAAGTTGCAAGAAATTGCTGGTCAGCAAAGAGGCGACGGGGTTTAAAAATAAAAAGCCTACGTATAAGGAAAGCTCTTCAAATCTTAAAGTGTTTTTCCTTCTAGGGAGCACAAACTCTGACTCTCTAATCACAATAAACTCTATGCTAAAGAAAAATGACTCAAAACTATTTCCTATAATTTAATTTTCATGTTAGAATATAATGAAAAATATTAAGTGAGATAAAAATTTCAGCAAGATTTGCTTTCTTATAAAACAAGTTTTCTAACAGCATGTAGCTTTCAAAGTAGACACTTATCCATTTTACTTTCTAAATGGCATAACATTTAATTATTTATCTGTCATCTAAATATTTTATCCCTATTGGGGAGACAGATAAAATGGATCTTTTATAATTTTTTAAGTGGCAAATTCTGCCAGAGAGGGGGTTATAATTGATTCTAAGCTATTGATTGTGTAGTACCACCCTCACTTTTTAAAATTAGTGAGCTATTTAATTAATTACTATAAACAAGTTATTAATTAGAACAATTATTTCATGATTTTAAAAGAGCAAATTTACAAATTATGTATAAGTGTACAGATATGTATACACATACACATGCATATACTCATATGTAACTATACATATTATATATTCTAATTTTTAAATATAGTTGTGTTTAAAGATATAGATTCATCATCTACTTTATGTTGGTCTGGTGTTAAAGATTTCTCCAACTCAGAGAAGCTTACTCTTTCTGTATATTATAACCAAGAGAGATTAAGATGCTTATATTAGTAATAATCCACCTAAATTACAACTAACCCATAGTTTATCACTCTTTTCCTTATGTGGTGGACTAATATAATGAATTATTTAATTCATATATGTTCAGGGAAGATTTTGGTATAGCATTCTAAATTAAATTTATTTTTAACTGGTACATTTTTATGTGCCTATCAATGGAATACCATGTGCTGTTTCAATACATGTATATACATTTGGCAATCAGGTGAAACACATCTGTCTCCTCCAACTTCATCAGTTCCTCATGGTGAATGCATTCAGAATCCATTCTTCTAGCTTTATGGGTTGTAGGGCACACATCTAGTTAGCAGGAGTGCACTAGAAATTCTCACCCCCATGTGCCTGCACTTAGTACACATCCCTCCCTCCCTGATTCTCTTCCCAGCCTCTGCCATCTCTCTACTCTCAGTTTCAACAAGAGACCAATTTTATATTCCATGTATGAGTGAGATCATGTGGTGCTTTTCGTACCTGGCTTAAGGAAAAGCTTTTTGATTAGTTCCCTCCCTTTTGTTGCTCTGCACTAGACTCACTCATTACCATAAGTTAGTGGTTTATAGTCTTTTCCTATATACAGGACACTTATGAGAATATGAATATGTTGTTTTACCTAAGAATACTATCTCATATTTAAGTAATTAGAGTACAGTTAAAATAATGCTATGCTTATAATAGGAACATTATTTTTATACATAGCAGAAATTTGTCCACCACTTTATTTTCCTTTGAATTTTCAAAGGATAGATTGAAATTTTCTGCAGTCACTGAGCCACAGATATGTTCTTGCTTTAATTTACGGCCTATAGTAATACTTTGATTCCTATGCAGAAATCTCCTAAGATATAGAACAGGGTTGACAAGTAAAAGAGCTTTATGTCTTTTGAGCAAAAATGTTTTAATCCACCTTACCTTCAGAAAATAAATTGATACAATAAAAAATAGATTCATCCATTCACATAAAATATGTTTTACATTGATAATGTCACCAAAGAGCAATAATTTCCATCTTAACAACTTAAAATACTCAAAATGTGAGATTGGAACACTTTATTTTTATATTAAAGGGACAAATGGCTTGATTGCACTATAGCCCTAAATTCCTTTGTTACTGGATATATATCATAAGAGTAGGTATGTATGTGCATATACATAATTTAATATATTTTATATTTATCATATGGAAAAACTTATAGTATATATTTATTTTAAAATATTATATATGCATATATATATATATATTCTTGTGTTTTACATAAAATATTTTGGTGTAGAATTTTCTTCTTCTTAAAAGGAGAAACTGCAAAGGAAAAGTGCTATTCTGATCATATCAGGGTACATACTATCAACATGACATTACTGTGGATGTTAACCTTGACAATGTGGCTCAAGTAGCATTTGATACCCCAAAGCCAAAACCCAATCTGATTATGAGAAAAAAGCTAGTCAGATCCAAACTGAGGGGTACTCTACAAAACATCTAACAAGAACATTTTATAATTGTCAAGGTTATTAACGAAGGATAATCTGAGAAACTCTCAGCACATAGAGGAGCATAAGGAAACTTGGTAGGTAAATGTAATCTAGTGCTATAGAAGCGATTCTGGAATAAAAAGGAGACATTAGGTAAAAATCTGAACAGGGCATGGATTTTGGCCAAAGACATGTATCAGTACTGGTTCATTAGTAATAATAAATATGTTGTGCTAACAGTAGAACCAACTGGGTGTGCAATACATGGGAACTCTGGCCTTTTCTCATAATTTTTTTTTGTTATCCTCAAAGTACTCTAAAATAAAACTTATTTGTATAAAAATCAAGAACTAAAACCAACCAAAAAAAATGTAGAAAATAATTCAGCCTCAGATTTCAAAGGAGAGAGATATACAACCTCTTTCCTACGTAGTCATTATTCTTTGTGTTTGGGGTCAGGTTTGTTATAGAAGGAAGGTCTAAACATGTTTTCAGTTTATAGCACTGAGGTCTTTTTGAAATGGTCAGTCCTACTGAACACAGACAATATTAGTCATACACAGAAATTACACGTGGAGAAATAATTTGGGGACTTTCTGAAACTATAATTCGAATCACTTAATATGGCAATCAGAATCAAATTGAAATTTCTCCTGATTCTGCTCCTTCATGTGGGGCTATGTGACAGGACTTACTTGTAAGGGGAAAAAAGGGCAACAGCTGAGGATTCGTGTCCTTAATGCCAGCTGACATGCCGGGTCCAAATCTTCCAAGCGCTCCTCATGCTTAACTGTACCATTTGCTGTATAAGTGTTTTTAGATGCTTACCAATGCACAGGTGGATGGCAGAGCAGGTACAAATTCATGAGTAAAGGGGGCCCATCATATTCTGTCATCTAATCCTATCATATTTCTTTAACCATGAAGTTTACCACATGGTTAAGCTTTGCCATACATTAATCTGTTTCTTATTGGGCTAAGATAAACTACTTGTCTTCAATTTGGAAATGTTGGCCCAGGAAATGAAGCAACCACTATTTGTTCATGTCATTAGTTCATATCGCAGCCTGACACTATTAACCACTCAGTAGGCAACCACAGGGAGTTATTTATATCACACATATCGATTGCCGGTTATAAACCAGTCATATGTTATGTGAGATACTAGACCTATACTATTGTATGCTGTGTATCACTAAGGGAACAAGTCAGATTTAGTTTCAGTTCTCTTGGAGAACTGAGGCGAATGTTTGAAGGATTATTCTAATGGGGTTAAGAGAATAAGGAGTTGGGAAAATTGACTTGTAGATATCAGCAGAGGCAACTATTAAGGAAAGGCTAATTGTATTGAGAACCAGAAGAAGAGAGGACTTTATAGATGAAGAGTGGGGGAGAGGATTCTAGGCAAAAAGAAGAAAGTGATGTCTGCATGACACACCTTAAAGGAAGTTGCTATATACAATAAAAGTAATATTTGTATCAGGAAATACTTAAACACTAGAAAATTTTTAAAAGGGGGCAAAATCAAAAGGTAGATTGGAAATGGCTGTATCAGTTGTCCTTTATAGACTGGGGAGAGAGAGAGAGAGGGCCTGAAAAATTTTAAAACTCACACTTGGTTGAATGTGTGCTTGTAAAGTAAAGTAGAAATACTGTTTATCTAACAGAAAGAAATATCAAATAGGTGATTGCATCTTTAAAAAATCTCAAGAGTATAAGGTTAAAATGTGTAATGGATTTTACCTGCCTGTATCATGCTCTTAGGAAGCGGGAGATAGGAAATGTCATTTTCACTTTGTAGGAAAAACATTGAAGAAGAAGAGTATTGACCTGGTCAGCATCAGTAATTCAGTGTGTTTCTTACTTCCTACCAATCATTTTGCCCAAGTAATCAATTTTTTTTTGTGTGTGTGTACACAATAATTCCTCAAGAGCATTGACACTTATTTTGCATTTACTGCAGATGGGAACCGTTAAAGCTTTCTTGTAAAGTCTTGTAGAATTAGATTTGAATTTGTTGTCATAAGCCCTTTATACATTCCTGAAAAAAAAAATCCAGAGGCTTGTTGGTTAGTACTTAGTATGCAATAATCATGAAATTTTTAAGTTCTTGATATAAAATATCTTTTTATTTATAAGACCACATTTTTTTGGCATAATGAAGTGCTAAATTATGCTTAAAAAACTTTTATCCCTTCCCATTGACATATTTCTTTAAGCCAAATCAAAAATTAACTTGGTTTTGTGAATTAACCTCTGTGCATGTGTATAAACACCAAGATATTAAAAATAGTTATTTTTGAGGGGTAGAATTATGAATTAACTTCTTTTTTGTGTATATATATATATATATATCTTCCTTGACTCTCATTTGCTTATCTAAATATATTAATAATAAAATAGACAAGTCTAAATATGTCAAAAATACTCTGCTGTCATGTATAACTAAAAAGAACAAATAAAAAATAAATTAAAAAGTCAACTTGTTAAAGCCTCACTTAGGGCACAGAATACTTTTTTCTTTGTACGTACATAGCTCAGTTTGTGTGTGTGAGATAACTACTTGAAAGCTTTCCAGGGGCAAGCACTTGAAGCTATGGCCTCATTCCAGGTCACAACAGTTCCTCCTCTTGATTTTAGCCCTTAGTTGACACCTCTACTCTGCCCAATATGTTTGCTTACCCAAGTTCTTTTGCCTACAGTTTATTTCCTTAGCTGAGTTGTCTAAGCATCACAATCCCCATTTGGTGGATGAGAGCTACATGGAAATCACATCTTCTTATTAACTTTTTCCCCTTAACAAATTGAACAAAAAGTAATTCCTGGTTCTGAAAATTTCAAGACCTAGTTAGTAGCATTTATTAAGCACACAATACTCTAGTCTCAATTTGCCTCATCAGGAATCAGATTACATTTGTAATTGGTTCAGAGAACGATGTTGTATGAAGCCGAACCTCAAAGCTAAGGCAAGTGATGAATGGTTGAAGTGTTTCACTACTAGAATATTGACTAAGGAGATCTGGTTTACTACTTAGCTATGTGACTACTGATGATTGTCTTAGATTCAGAGAGACTTAAATATAACAGAGGAATGATATGGTAAGATTCAATATATCCTTTTTACCGAAAATTTTCATACATTTTGTTTTTAGCCCAGTATTATTATTATTAATGGTCATCTATTGAGAGTTCATGTGTATCATCTCCCCTAATCCTCACACTATGAGGTAGGTATTATCTTTCTCCTTTTCTAGATAAAAAAGACTTTGGCCAAGCAATGTGCTAGTTATACATAATGGTAAAATGTCAAAAACAGAAATAGAGGCCAGTTTTGATGCAAGCTAAATCCTAAGCTCTTAAGTACTGCTACCTACTGGCTAAAGGAAGGAAATTTAATTACATTTGAAAAACTATGGGTATTGTACCTCAGCTATGCAATTTTGGTAGATTTACATGTTGACTTGTAAAAACAACCCAATGTGAGGTCATGTTTCAGAAGAATAGGGGTTCAAAGAAGGAAAAGAAAAACTGGGATGTTAACAATGCCAGTGGCTGAAATCTTGTGTGTACTGGGAATCACATATTGGAAGAGTGCATAGTAACCAGCGCATCATGAGCCTGACACTTATAATCCAGAGAAAAGCTTATATATGATTAGTCACTAATGGAATCCCTATAGAGGGAACTTACGAAATGAAACAATGATGAAAAATGAAACAAGGCTAGGTTTGCTATGTCCTCACGGTTCCCTGATGTCCCTTTTGATTCCCTTGTCTTGCTGGTCATGTTCTAGTCAAATTGATCTTCCCTCCTCAGGTCTGTCATTGCTGTACCCTCTGCCTGGAACATTTTTCTTGTATATTCTCTCCTGGATGCCTCCTGAGATCATTTAGATTTTAATCCAAGTGTTATCTCCTCAGAAAAAACTTACCTAATCATGGTATTTTAAGCAGCCTTCAGTTGGCCATTATTTAACCCAACATGCACATTTTTTCATGTCCTTTATAATTTTTAATTTTCATATACATTTAGGAAAAGAGCTCCTTGGGATTGGGGCTCTTATTGCCACTGAGTCTCTGGTACTCAAGTCATAGTAACCTCAAAAAAAGTACATATTTTTTATGGAATGGATGAATAAATGGATGAAGTGATGTTATCTACTTTGGTATTGTCCAATTATAATGGAAGTATATAGTTTGGAGCTCCCAAATTTGAGCATTAAGATGATCTTGGATAGCTAAATGGGGAGGATGGAGATGAGAAGATTCAATTACTAGAACCCATTCTGAAAAAATAAGGGCCTTAGCATTTACTCAGTCTAAGGAAGGAAAATATGTGGCTTAATTATGTAAAGTGTCACTATAATGACAATAGTCAGTAGCTGTTCTTATTAGAGACTAACGAAGATGAGTGGAAAGGTTTTCAGTTAAAAATAACTTACTAACTAGGGATTATAGAATTGTCCAAAATGTGTTATGAAATACTGTCAACTACTTTTTCTTCAGAATAGATGGGTACTCCAGTGCAAGCTTGATAAAAGACTGGAACTGGATAACAAAGATGATTTTAAAAACACACTTCTTTCATCACTAAGTTTTTAAGCAGCGTTGTTTTTGCAACACTCAATAAATCCAATCCTTGTGTAAGTAGGAGACTGGTGTTATTTTTCTCCTTTTGCTCTTCGAGTTACCTTGTTAGGGGTCATGCCACAGCTGGGGCCAGTACTCAGGAATCTTGTCTTACCAAGGAGATCGTAAGCCATGTGGAAACGGAGTCAGCGCGATTCTTCACATGGTTAGCATGCTACTTCCCTTAGAGCTGGAGGTGTAGGGTTTCTCAAGGAAGAACATTTAAAGTGATTAAAATTGCTCAGAGCTTGCTTCATTGTGTAATTTTGATACTGTAGTATGTGATTCTGGCAAGACGGGGGAGCATGAAAGGGACAGAAAATCCCAGATGGTGGCATGGAAGGGCACAGGATACAGAGGCCACCTCAAGAAAGGGGGCTGTGGTGGTGAGAGAACAGTAGCAGTCCAGACTCCTTGGTTACCTCCTAAGAAAGAGAGTTGAAAGTGAAAATGCCCAAGGATGGTGCCTGTCCTGTAGTCCACAAGTGTTCTATGTGTTTATATAGAGCAAACTGGAAAAAGAAGCTTTTGGGAGCTGATATTTTTATAAGAATAAAGTGCAAAGCATCTTCCAAGACAAAAGGATTAAGAAGAAATACCAAATATGTGCATATTTTAAAATCCAATAGTTCCACCCCTAGGCATTCACTCTACAAAAATGTGTGCATATGTACCCAAGGATGTGCATAAGCATCCCTGGCAATAGTGCTCACAGTAGTGCAAAATGAGAGACAACCCAAATGCCTACCAAGAGTAGAATGTAGTAAGGTACATTCATACAATGGGAATACTACACAGCAGCAAGAATGGACAAAAGACAGGTACATAAAATAAGATGAATCAATCTCACATAGTGTTGAGTTATAAACTCACATAAAAGATAACATATTCTGTGTGATTTTATTTGTATAAGGTTCAAAGCCAAGTGAAACTGACTGATGGCATTAGAGGACAGGATGGTGGTCATCTCTGGAGAGAAGGGTGAGTAGTGGTGGTACATGAAGGGGTTGATGGTTACATGAGCATGCTTGCTTTGTGGTATTTCATCAAGCTTTATGCTTAAGGTTTCTGCTTGTTTCCCAAATATGTGTTATATATGAATTTCAATAAGGAAAAGAAGCAGTACTGCTTTCCAAAGGAAAACAAGTGACATTGGATGGAATCAAAGGGACAGAGGGACCCTGTTTTCGAGACTGTTAGGAGCTTCAGATAACCATCAATGTGGGTTGTCTCCACTTTGAGGATGAGCAGCAACTGCAGGCCAAGAATAGCCCGTGGCTGACAGTGCACTTGCTTCCTCTTGTCCTAGTCAAGGTTTTCTAATTCTGTCCCAGGACAGTATCCATGTCTTCAGGAGGCCTCACTATGGCACGTTAGGCATTCTCAAGGGACAAGTAGCCTCAGACCTTGTGTTTGGAGGAGGGAATAGCACAAAGGGAACACTCATTCCTGGCACCAGGTTTTAAACATAAGAAACACCTGTTCCTCTGAGTTGTAAATTTCAACCTGAGGTCTCTAACTTTTGAATCTGCCTGATAGGGCTGGGGAAATAGGTTATTTTTTAGTTTTAGGTGGACACAATGTCTTTATTTTACATTTATGTGGTGCTGAGGATCGAACTCAGTGCCTCAAGCATGCTAGGCAAGCACTCTACCACTGAGCCCCACAACCCCGGCCCTAAATCTGCCTGATACATTCTGTTTTTTGTTTTTTTTTACATCAAATAATCATAAACTTTTCTGATGTGGAGGAAGTTCGGATCATGAAAGCCAGGAAGAAGACCAAATGGTGCGACGGTGGCTGCATTTCCAGCTTCTAATGGAATATTTGTAGTCAAAACCGAGCCACACGTATTGATTCTCATTAAGTGGGATTCTTCACAGAGTAAAAGCGTTGGCTGCCCTGGAGGTGAGCCCCATGGGACCATTCAGACCACAGTCTTTCAAACAAACAGATGAAAACACTCATAAGATGTGACTTCTGACATAGCCACACTGTGTATATTGAAACTCTCCTGCTGCCTTTTAGCAGTTAGGATTCTTGTAGCTTCAGTGTACCTCAGCCTGAATGCTGGCTGGCAGGGTGTCTTTTTCCTCCCTTCCTTGGAACGTGTAAAGCAAGAATTAGATTGCTGTTTGTTAAAATGGACTGTGTACCTCACAAGTCCCATTTCAATAATCTTCTGGAAGCAAGAATGAATTTGGGATTGGAAAGGGCAGTACAACATGGCTAAATAAATAGCATGAGGTCCCTCTGCACCTAGCCAGCCTGCAATGTTACAATGTGACTTCTAGGCTTTACATTTTCCGTTCTTTTTCTTCAGCAAACAGAATCTGAAAGGTCTTACACAGAGAGAGAATTTTAAGTGTGAACACTCAGGAAACGTGGTCTTCGAATTCTAAAGCTTGTCACATCGTCCCCTGAGCAGTGCCATAAACTTTCCAACTGAACCTGTATCTGAGTTCAAAAATTGTTAAATCCCACATGTCTTAGGTTTTCCCCTCAGTTACAGTCTTTTGGGATGTATAAATATTCTTGTCATTTCTGCAGCTTTAAGAATGGACTCTGCCATCATAGTATACAGAGACCATCTGTGGGGCCTTGCACTTGTGAGTCTGGAAACCCAAGATATCCTGGCAGAAGGAGAAAGACCTTCTGGTTGGGATGTGGAGGAGAAGGAGCCAGAATGTTTTCTGATTTTATTTCTTCCCTCAAACTGTAAATATGTCTTGAGGCATAAAGGACAGAGACTATCTAAAGCAACTCTTGTATGTGAGTGGAATTATTTTTATGGTGTGTCTTCTCACAAAATTCTCTACCAAATATAAGTTTTTTGAATGAAAGAATAAAAGGAATAAACAAGAGGATCGATTGATCTTTTTCCTTCATGAAACTGAGGGCTAGTTTTGTGCTGAGACTTATACAGTTGCCAGCCTTTAGAAATACACATCAATTTTAATGAAAAAGAATTAAACATGCCATTAACCTTTAGCTTCCATAGTTTGGGTAGGTGCCTGTCAGCCTTGAAGCCCACTCAACACAAATCATACAATTCTTTCAGTTTCACTCATGGAAGGTTTTATCCCTTTTTCCTCTGGTTAAAAAAAAATGCATTTTGTGGAATTTATTCCAATCATTAATTGTATTGACCAAGAAACAGAATGGGTATTTTAAATCTTATATCTTCTTTCCTTAGTCATATCTACTACTAAGACTGTTTTATAAAGAGTTTCATTATGAGCACAATTACTTAATCATCAAATTCAAATTTTATCCATAGTGATTTTGGAATTTAAAAAATATCCATGATCCTGTAACACCTACCCAAGTTGTCTTTCTTTGAAAAGCCCAGAGACTCTAAGTTCTAACTTTAGCAATGAAGCATGGAGTGACATTACGTATCATAAGAATGCCATTCATTATGATTCTCATTTAAGTAATTTGGTGGGTAGGCTTTGCTAAAGAGAATTTCTAGATCACTCGGAAAATTAAAATTAGGAACCTACTTTTTAGATAAATTTGACAATATATAGTAGAGATGAAATTGTATATATCCCATGGCTTATTAATTTCATTCACCCGTATGAGAATGAAAATGTGCATTGCAGCCTTGTTATCCTGAATTATTGTCTGGTAAAAACACTCAGATGGACAGAAACACAAACCATTAAAAATATAAACCATTGATATAATTTATTCAATGAAATAGTCTACAGAAGCAAAAATGAATATCAACATAAATGAATCTCATGTTTTCCACTGAAAGATAAAAAATCAAGTTGTAGAAGTATACATAGTGTGTAGCTTCATTTATGCAGATTAAAGCAATATTAGATATTGTTCAAAGTCAAAACGGAATGAACATATAACAAAACTAATTTTAAAAATGAACTCTGAATTCAAGATAAATATATTTGGGAGGGAGGCAGAGAGAGAATAAATGGGATCTGGGGTGGCAGGTAGAGGGGTTTAATGTATCTGTTTTGTTTTAAAGTTGATGGGTATAGCTATATTTTGTTGAATGCTTAATAATTTGAAAATACAAACAAAATGCGGAAATATTCTGAGGACTTTAAAATTGATTACTTAATCATAAGACTTGAGATAAGGTTATAACAATGTCCACCATGTATGTATACAGTTTATGCAGTATTTTTTTTCTTTACTGGAGTTGGCATAATTTCTATGTGGACTTCCATTGCTTCCAACATTGACTTCACCCTTTATTGGTATAATTTTTTGGTGAAAAGTAAGATGTAGCTCTCCCTCACTTTCATCAATAAAAATAAGTGATTGCCTAACATATTTTTTTTGCAGTAATATTTGTCTTGGGTATAAAAACTGGGTTATTAAAAATTAAGGCCCTAAGACGTAAACCTAGTTCACAAAAAGGAAAATGAACATTTTAAGAGATTTCAAACTGTCTCCCTCCCATCTTCTGGTCTTTAAATTATAATTCAGTAATTAGTTAAAGTTTTTCTGCTCTTGTCTGTTTGTCTTTTAGTGCTATAAAAGAAAGGCACCAGGGGAGGCTAGCTTTTCTTTGATAAATGATTCAGTTGCTGCATTTTTGCCTCCACATTTATAGAGGTTTGTACGCTAAATTTCTATAGATGTTTGGAGATTTTCCCCACAAGAATCTTCAGGTAAAATCATCATCATCATCATCATCATCATCACCATCATCATCATCATCACCATCATCAAAACAACAGCAAAAACGTTAAAAGTCTTGATGCTTGTCATTGGCTCTCCTAGATTAGTGGTAGTACTCCAAATAACTGTGATCTTTGGGAAATGATACACCAAAGATGACAAACAAAATCATAGCATCCAGCTTAGATTTGTTTTAGAAATAAAGCAAAACAAAACCACAAGCCCTAGGGAATAGGAAAAATAATTTTTCAGATGCAAGGATACAGCTGTATTAAGTTCATTAAAACACTGGGTCTCAACTTTGGTTGCACACTGGAATCAACTGTGGGGTTGTTAAAAAAAATACCAATACTGGTTTCGTTGCTGGGGATTCTGATTTATTAAGTATGGACGTAGAATGTCACTGGGATTAAAAAAAAAAAACTTCTAGGTGGATCCATTATATAGTAAAGCTTATGAATCCCTGTATTAATTTTTTTTTCCTCTTTGAGAAAGCCTCAAAGTGTGAGGCTTTTTTTTTTTTGACTATTAGTTCACATGTAGTCCTAACCATTGTTGAATCAGTTCATGAAGATTAAAGGTAAATAATTAAAATGAACGCTAACCAGAGGCACACCCAGTGCAGACAGAAATGGGAGCTGGCAGACAGAACGCATGGGATAAGGGGTAGGGTCCACTCCTTCCTCTTGTGTGAATAGAAGCAGAAGCCTATTAACAATGTCCCCAGATGCTAAGCATCTGTGAACTTGTACTATGATGAGTACATAGCAATGTGGAAACAGTGAATGTTCAACATGCATTCATTAAGTCAACAGATGAACACATGAATAAAAGAAAGAATGAATAAAAGGAATACTCAGAGAAAAATCTTGCTTGTGGGAAGTAAAATTACCTAGCAATTCTATAACTCTTATGAAATACAGAAATTCAGAGTCCCATATCTCAATTTTATTTATTCCTCTGGCTTTTGTAGAAAGAACCATTTATCTTTTTAATGTTGATTCTCCATAATCCTAAAATGGGAACAAAGATTGCTGCTCATCTCCGTTTTGGTTTGAATTCACCAATCATTTAATTCTCTCCAAGAAAGCTAGAAGAGGAAGGCTCTTTCTTCCCAGCTGGTCCAAGATCAAGGGGTTCCCAAAATAAAATTAAACACTGAACATTCAAGGACGTTTCAAGATGAGATATGCTTCCTTTTTCACTTTCTCAGCGATCCCTCAAGTATTGAGAGCAACATTTGATGAATGATAGTGCTGGGGCTATTTTTAATTTCCTTACCAGCTTAGAAGGCATGTCCCCCACTCCCCCAGGCTTGTGCCTCTGCCCTGTGCCCTGAACAGTTATACACTTGTACACTGGAGATGTGCTTTCACTCTGAGAGCATGTTTAGCTTCCTTAACTCAATTCTGTTCAGAAGCGCACGTGTGAAAAGGGGCTTCATCTCTGAATGTTTATACCACTTCAGGTTGAATTAAGTTCTTCTTCACCTTCCCAAGGGAAGAGGAAAATATTGAAGTGTGTCTTCCTTAACCCTCTGCTAAATCAATACTGCACCTGACTGGTTTCCACTTGAGGCACTGGTACAATATTAGAGAAAAATTTCCTAAGTATAGAGACAGGAGAACAACTTAGGAAATATTTGTGGCTCACCTTTTTTTTTCCACTTTAATATTAGACTAAATACTATGATGCAGAGTTAATATTTCTTTTAGTTTTCAAATATAGAAGAAAAGAAAGGCATAGGAAGTGGTTTTTTAAACATTAAAAATAGAAGTTCTACCACTTGCTTATTTTTAAGAAATAAAAATTTATTTTTTATTTTTTATGCCAAACAAAACTAAAAATTTTAACATGGAAATAATAATGGACACAATATTCAATGATCTAACTCCTTGGCTTATTAATCTATTTAAAAATAGTTTAATTTTTTATGCTTATTAAACTAATGCCTACTCATTGTAAGCATTTAAGTACTATAGCAGTCTATATCTAAGATAGGGTAAACTTTCATAATTTTGCTCCCAGCAATAATAGGTTAGCATATATTTTTTAGTTTTTTCCATGTATAAGCTAATATGTACAAAAGATTTATTTTTATAAAAACAAGATTGCACTTTACATATTGCTATGCAACATCCTTTATTTTATTTTACAATGTATACTTGCAATCTTTCCATCTACACTGAAGTACGTTGTCTTGGCAATTCTGGGGCACCTGATATGAAAAAGAAAAAAGAATGTATCAAAAGTTTTCATATCTCAGTTGATTCAAACCTTACCTTCGGGCACCTCCCTGAGAAAATGTTTTATTTTCATGATTTCTTTACTTGCATTCATAGAAATAATAGGCTAACTCCATTTGAAAAGGCAACAGGCACATTTATAAAGCATGTGCCACATGCTATGTGTGCAGGTGACACAAAAATTAATAAATTGTGTCCCTCTCCATAACAATCAATTGCAAGGGGCAGATGGATACAAAATAGTTAAGATCTCAAGCCAATAAATTCAGATTTCACAGTGGTGGTGTGAGTGAATCTGCTTGGTAGAAAAGAAGGGGAAGAAACTAATTCTGAGTGAGGCCAACAGGGAAAATGTGGCAAAAGAAGTACATTTTGTATTAAACTTCAAAGATTAGATTGGATTTTGACAAGCAGAGGAGAAGGCCTGCTGGGAACAGTATGAGCAAAAGCATCTGATTATGATGTCTAAACATGACACCCCAAGGGGAATGTGAGCACAGAGTCTATGTGCAGAGGGAGGGACAGAACATACAGCAGCAAAGGTATTCCGGGCTAGACCAGGGAGGTCTGTGAATGGAAGGCCAGGACATCTGGTGTCTGACGTGGGGGAATGGAGACCTGCTGCTGACTTCTGAACAAGCAGTTGGTCACATCTTTTGTACAAAGCTCTCAGAGAACATTTGGTGTTGTCCTGCAATAGTTTGCCTATATGGTTTGTAAATATCTCCCACAACAAACAAAAACCCAAGGTCTTTTGGAATAAGAGGTCATATCTTATAAATTTGTATAGCCCCAAATCTAATAAAGGGAGAATCAGATGGTGCATTCAATATTCAATAACTGTTAAATTGTGTTGCTTTTTTGTTGTTGTTGTTGTTGGTGCTGGGAATCAAACCCAGGGCCTTTTGCATTCTATTGAAAGTGTTCTACCACCAAGCTCTATCACCAATAATACGTTGATTTTTAACAGTTATTTATTGTGTAATTACTATTATGAGCCATACATATGCTATTTCAGTTACTCTTATAAGATGGTTTTATTATCTTCCTTTAAGAGATGGAAAATGGAACTCATAGAAATTAAGCACTTGGAGTCACACAGCGAGAGAGCTGCAGTTCAAACTCCAGACAGCCAAATCCTTGTGTTTTATTTGTCTTTGTTTTATTTTTTTTCTTGCTACTCTACACTACTTCCTAACAGAACCTTCCATGGATTGAGTGAATTTCTGAGTTCTGAGGATATCTTTATATTGGATATGCTTATACTGAAAAAATATTTGTAGTTATCCAAGTTCAAAATTAGGCAGCCTGTATTTTTATCTGCTAAATCTTGCAATGTTACATACAATTAGCCTTCTCCAGTAGTTTAGCTGATATCTTCTTTTCCTTTTGTTCTGTTTTTTTCTTTGATATTTCTAGATGCAGCCTCTATAAGTTAGATATGCCCAAAGTGCTGTGATTCAGTGTACAAGATTATTTTGCAGATTTAGAAGAATGTCATGGAATCTCCTCCAACCAATCAGTTTCTTGCTCTTATTGTTGTTAACCCCAATCTTTGGGAAAAGAAACTGTGATTCTGTGTTTTTTTATGGATAATCATATATAATATAAATTCCTTCTTAAGAAATTGTGGTTAACATAATATCCCATGAAGGTCATACTGGAGGTCAATGCTGCTTACAATAGCTGCTATGGGGCACACTAAAAAGGGGTACTGGTGTGCATTTTCTTGTGCTCCTAATGAAATTTCTCGTTCTATTTTCTTATCTATAAAAAAGTACAGTTTTTTTTCTTTTTGTTTTGGTATTGTGGATTGAACTCAGGGGCACTCAACCACTGAGCCACATCCCCAGCCTTATTTTGTATTTTATTTAGAGACAGAGTCTCACTGAATGGCTTAGCACCTTACCGTTGCTGAGGCTGGCTTTGAACTTGCGGTCCTCCTGTCTCAGCTTCCCGAGATGCTGGGATTACAGGCTTGCGCCACCATGCCCAGCAATAACATTACAGTTTTTTCATACGTACAAAAATATAGAGAACAGAGTTGAAAAAGAGTCACATCAGGAGACTTCCAGTGTCTAGTTCTATGTGTAGTGAGATTGGAAGTCACTACTGTGCCTAACAACAAGTAAAATGCTGAACAGATGGAAAAAAAGGAACTCTTATTGGATCCATGGGAGAGATAAGAGCAAGCTTACCTCTTTCTTAAAGAGCAAACAAGCTTCTCTCTCCAAGATTTGAGGGAGAATACACATAAACATTAGAGAAATATCCCCTCAGGCTTCCAGTAGGAGGAGAGGAAAAGGACCACTTTTTTCCACATTTTTTTATTGGTATGTTGTACATATGGTAGGATTTGTTGTTTCAATCATACATGCACACAATTTTATAACATTATAATCTGGTCAGTATCGTTCTGCAGCATTTCCCTTTTCCCTCCCCTCCCTTCTGGCCTCCTCCTGATCCCCTTCCTTTGCCTACTGATCTCCTTCAATTTTCATGAGATTCCCCACTCTTCACCTTTCTCTTCCTTTTTTCCTCTCTAGCTTTCACACATCAGAGAAAACATGACCTTGAATTTGGCTTATTTTTTAACATAATGGTCTAGTTCCAACCATTTTTCCTGCAAATGACAATTTTGTTTTTCTTTATGGCCAGATAAAACTACATTGTGTATATAAACCACATTTTCTTTATCTATCCATTTGTTAATGGGCACCTAGGCTGGTTTCATAATTTAGCTGTTGTGAATTGTGGTTCTATAAACATGTATGCATGTATCACAGTTGAATGATGACTTTAATTCTTTAGGATAAATATTGAGGAGTGGTATAGCTGGGTCGCATGGTTGTTCCATTCCTAGCCTTTTGATGAAACCTCCACACTGATTTCCATAGTTGTACTAATTTATAATTCCACCAACGATGTAAAAGTGTTCCTTTTTCTCCACATCCTCTTTTAGCATTTAAAATCTCAGGGTAGATTTGATTTGTATTTCCTTAATTGCTAATGATGTTGAATTTTTGTTTTCATATATTTGCTTGCCATTTGTATTCCTTCTTGTGAGAAGTGTCTTTCTGAATTTATTAAACAGCTCTAGAAGTCTTCTGGTGGAGATTTTTTGGGACTTCTAGCTATAGGATCATGTCATCAGCAGAGATAAATTGACTTCCTATTTGTATTTCTTTAATTTCCTTTTCTTGCCTGATTGCTCTGGCTAGAGTTTCAAGAACTATATTGAATAGGAGTGGTGAGCATGGACATCTTTGTCTTGTTCTGCATTTTAAAGAAAATGCTTTCAGTTTTTACCCTTTCATTACTATGTTGGGTTTGAATTTGCCTTATATAGCCTTTAGGATGTTGAGGTAAATTTCTTCTATCCTTAGTTTACTCAGCATTTTTATCATGAATGAGTGCTGAATTTTGTTGAAGACTTTCTCTGCATCTATTGAGATGATTATGTGATTTTTGTCTTTAATTCTATTTATGTGGTGAATTACATATATTGATTTGTGTATGTTAAATCTTCACCAATAGGTGTAAAATCAACGTGATCACAATGTACCATATTTTAATATATTGTTATATGATTTATTAATATTTTATTAATGATTTTTGCATCTAAGCTTATTAGGGATATTAATCTGTATTTTTCTTTCCTTCATGTGTCCTTATCTGGTTTTGTTGTGAGTGTGATACTGACTTCATAAAATGAATTTGAAGTGTTCCACCTCTTTTTATTTCATGGAATAATTTAGGGAGAATTGGCATTAGTTCTTCTTTAAAGGTCTGGTAGAATTCAGGTGAGAATCCATAAGGTCCTGGGCTTTTCTTTGTTGGAAAGCTCTTTATTATTGCTTCTATCTCATTGCTATTTATTGCATGGTTTAGATTTTCTGTTTCCTCTTGATTCAATTTTGGCAGGTCATAAAATGTATCCATTTTTTATAAGTTTTCCCATTTATTGGAATGTAAGTTTTCAAAGTAGACTCTAATGATCCCCTGGATTTCTGTGATGTTTGTGGTGATTTTACCTTTTTCATCTCTCATTGTATTAACTTGTTTTGTCTCCCTTTTTCTTTTGGTTAGTTTTGGTGAGGGTTTATTAAGTCTGTTTATTTTTTTCAAAGAATGAATTCTTTGTTTCATCGATAATTTATATATTTTTTAAATTCTCTATTTTATTGATTTTGGCTCTGATCTTAAATATTTCCTTCTTTTTTTCTGATTTTGGAATTGGTTTATTCTTATTTTTCAGGCGACTTGCCATGCATCATTAGGTTATTTATTTGGGATTTTTCTAATCTTCCTATGTAGGCACTTATAGGTAGGCTTTCAAAGATGGGCTTCAATTGTACACTATGAAACTTCCTAGTGTTAAAATTTTTTACCAGAACTTGAAAAACTCAAAAATTTCAATTCTTTGCCAATCTGGGTGTAAATTTATCCTTCTATTATAATTTGTATTTCAATTAGAAGAGAGTGTCAGTATTGCTGGGTATTTGCATATTTGCCATACAGGTTTACCTTTTGTGAATTGCCTTTGTGAATTTTGTGGATGTCTTTGCCCATTTTATGACTAGTTTTTAAAATTTGTTCTTGTTTCTTTGTAGAAGCTTTTTATATATTATGAATATAAATAATTTTAAATGTTTGTAAATATTTTCTCAGTTGATAGTATAAATTTTCCTTCTCTTCTTTTTCTTCCTTTCTTTCTTTCTTTGTGCTGGGGGTAGACCCAAGGTTATGAAGCATGTTAAACATGTATTTATTTCACCGCTCAGCAACATCCCCAGCCCTGTGATATATCTTCTTAGCATGTGTTGTATTCAAATTTTCAGTTTTAAATTTGTCAAATCTTTAAATCCTTTATAGCTCATACTTTTTATTCAATAGATATTTTTAAGGAAATACTTTCTGAAACCAAAGTTTTATAAATGTTTCCTATATTGTCTTCTGTATTTTTATATTTTTTAGTATGATATATAATGAGAGTATTTTTCCTAAACGGTTTATAAAATGTCTCAAGATTAGCTATTGTGTAGTCCATTTTACACTTGTGTTTCTAGAAATACCTCTAGAAAGTTTTTATATATATTTAAGAATCTATTTCTGGAATTTTTAGTGTGTGTGTGTGTGTTTCTTTTTTTGGTCTATTTTTCTATAGATATAGTAAGATCTCAAAGAATAATTACAATAGTTGCATAATGACCAAACATATAGAAAGATGATTATCATAATGATTGCATTTAGGAGAAATATCATATTCAAGAATGCTGATGGTTATGGTTAAAATAAATTTAGTATCAAATGATCCATAGAAGAAACCTAGTATCTTCAATTGCCTTTAGTTCCCTTACTTTAACATCATAAATAAATATTCCTTCAGATGTAGAATCTCTTCCTCTGAATTCAAGCTTTGCAGAGTACTGAGCATGCTTGAATGACACTGCTGATGAACTACCTGGCACCAGGCTGTTAATACTCACACGACCTGCCCATGCTAAATGACATGACTGTAACATTCCAGAAGCCAACACTGTGGTGCTTTCTGGTAGTGTTAAGCATTTCCAATAAAATCCATAGAAGCAGGGAGATTACTATCACTGCTAACAACTTTATATAATTTCATCTGTCTATAATTTTATGAAAGAATGAATCTAATGTATCCAAACCTTTCTGTCTTTAAGAGTTCATTATTAATTTTTTCCCTTTCTTGCTAGTTACTTAGAGGTTTACAACCATTGTTGAATAACTTTCCATTAAAGACACTTTCAAATCTATTTCACTCTCAACGTGAGCAATTACAGTTTCTATTGGCTTCCCCCTAAGAAAGGTGAACACTTCAATACACGTTTACTTTCTCTGTCTCATTTCCTAGAATCTGGAACTGTATTTTAAGATTATCATTTTTATTCATTTTCTTCAATTTTTTTTCTAAACATTAACCATAATAAGCATTTGCATGATTCTAAAATTTATTTTATATTTCATGTCTTCTTTATCAATTTTTAATTATGATTTGAATGACTTATGTACTCAAATAAAAACCTCAAAACTGTCTTTCTGGCAACGTTACATTACTACATGACCTCTGCATGTTGGTTGAGGGAAGTTCATGGATTTCCAGTGTGTCAAGCTGGAGGCCCAGGTTACATTGTGATTCTGCCTACAGTATCTGCTCTATCCATTTCTTCCCATCTCCATCTCCTTTTCTGAATGAAAGGATTTTAGTGGGGATGGCAAGGACAAGAGGAAATTTATTTTTCCCTCTGGCTGATTTCCCCCTTTGGCTGGTTTCCTCCTCACCCATGGTGAGCCATGGTGCTTTTTGTTACTTGTATTTCCTACAGAATGCACTCAAATTGTCACATTTCTGGTGGAATTCTTCTTTCCCTCAGAGACATAGAAAAGTTCCCGTCACTTTGGGCAATAACTTCAGTGGGAAATTGGAAACAAGGGCAATCATGTGGCTATGAGATGAAAACCTTACTCGAGATTTCCTCATTTCCCATATAATTGACTACAGTCCTCACTTTTTGGATGTTCAAATGCTAAGGGTCATGGATACTTGGGAATTCATGGGGTCACAGCATCTAACTATTCTGGAGATGCCTCAGGTGCTTCCAGGTTATGGGCAAAACTATCGTTGAACTAGATTGTGAGCATCAGAGCTGGATTAGACCTGGCATTAGTGGTGCTTAATAAATATTTGTTGAATAAATGATGCATGATTTCCAGTTAGAGTAGGGGCAGAGGGCTAAATGTCTTAGCATTTTCTACACTGAGAAAATGCCAACTCAGGAGAAATGCCTTAATTCATTTTTGTTACTTCCCTTATTGACAGTTGTCTTGTTAGAATTTTTAGTGTTTTCTTAATTTCATAGTGGTTCTATATTCAACAGTTGCAGTGTTTTCTTTTATTGAAATGTAAATATTGGTTTATGTTTATTTAGTAAAATATGGATAAATAAGCATAAGTGACTTGTAATAAGAATTACCCATTTAAATAGTTTTAAAACTCCTAGAATGTGCTTTTCATAGGTACAATGAATGACAAATGTTGATAAAGTTCGGAAGGTCTCTAGAAAGCATGAATATGTATTATGTAGCATGAGAGTATCTGGACATTCACATTGTCTTTCAAATTGGAGCTTTTGAGGCAATACAAAGCTCTCAGTACCATTGCATGTAATTGAAGCCTATTGTAGAACACAATGCTTAAACTGGTATTTGTGTAATTACTTCTAAAATGTATCTTGTTGTTTGTGGCAGAGGTTCAAAGGGAAAAGGGACAAAGCTTTAGCTATGGTATTAACAAGATGACCAGCTGAATATTTCTATTTGTTCTGTTCTCAGAGATTATGTGAACAATGTTCTTTTCTCCTAAGTAGCTCAGAATAAAATAAAGGGAACAGTACAAGAAAATGAGATTTGGGATGAATATAGCAATAAGACATCTGGAACTGGGAAGACTTTCCTACCAGCAATCTAGATGTAGTATTTTATTTTTTAAATGCATGTTAGTTTGGAGGCTGCTTGCTGCTGGATCTCAATTAAATATATTCTGGAAAATGGTGCCACCCATTTAATCATCATTTTAAATGGTGATGCAATTGTGGAATGTGAAACACTTTGTACTGCCATGGCAAGTTGGAGGATGAATTTTATCAGCATAGTACTTTTTTCTCTTCTTTGTTACAGCTCTTGCTCAGTCAGGTATTAAGCGGCAAGAACTTTTAGTCATCTACAGGGATGAATGCCTATGGTATAGTATGTAGCACTATACTAGCTACAGGTGCAGACTTGGATCTTGATGCCCTCTGCAGGGCTGCCTTTGCAAAGAACTCTGGGAAAGTTGCATATGCATACCTTGCTACTGGTTAGGGATTTGGTCCAGAACCCCTCTTGTTCTCTTTCCTTACTTTGTCATATCAGTGTGAGTTTTGATGACTCTTTTTACTCTTTTACCTTAAGGTCTAGATTTTTTTGTTGTGGTTCTGGGGTTGAACCCAGGGATGCTTAACCACTGAGACACCTCCCCAGCCATTTTTTATTTTTATTTTCAAGACAAGGTCTTGCTAATTTGGTTAGAGCCTCGCTAAATTGCTTAAACTGTTTTTGATCTTGCAATTCTTCTGCCTCAGCCTCTGGGATTACAGGTGTGCTCCACTACATCCTGCAAGGTCTAGATTCCATGCAGGTGAAAAGTGCTGACTTCTTTTTCTGTTTTGCCAGTCCTTATGAAGTTTTGAGCTTATCTTTAATGGCCAGAGAAGGAAGTTAAGATAAGTATAGAAAACAGCAGTAACAACAGAGAGGGAGAGAGGGAGAGAGTGAGAGAGGGAGGGAGGGAGAGAGGGAGGAAGAGAGGGAGGGAAAGAGGAAGAAAGAAATCCTTAAGTCCCTAAACAGAATTGGCCTGATCTGTTTTCATTTTCCTGATTTATTAGCTTGCACAAATGAAGTAGAGATCCTTTTTCAGTGGCACTGAGTGATGTTAAGACATGTGGATTGCCTAGAAATATAGAACAGGTACCTCTAGGAATATGAGGAAACCAACAGCCCAATACCATTTGAAAGGCTTTCAATATCTAGGACCCATTTTCTCCTAGTCCCTACAACGAATTTAACAAGAGATTCCATTGCCTGCCCAGCAGGTTGATGGTCCCATTGCTAGAGATAACTTTAAGTATTAGGGATACCTTTTTCTTTTTTAATGCAAGATGCTAGTCTAAGTGCCTAAAGGTCTGGACTTTATAAAGCTCCCAGAATAGGCGGTGTGCCTGTATAGCACCTTTTGTGACTACCAGTCAATGGATATTTGTATAAGTGACAGAATTCAGTTAAAATTTGCCTTCACAGATAATCTTTGAAATTTGATCCATCAAATTTAAACTTTGGATCAGCTACAGGCACATTGTGTGTCCTTGGGAAAAAAACACCCAATCATGCAAATACTTAATTTCCTCAGTGTAAATTCTGACACATGACAAAAATTCTTACAATTCTTACAAATTCTCAGTTGTGAATTCTCACTCAATTCTTGGGTAAATGCAGGAGGTAAATAAATGAAAATATGTCAGTGCCTTCTTAAAAAAGGTGCTTCATAAAAACACTGCTATCTTTTTGGCATTAATATAATAAATTTTTACTGATTTCCCACTTTGTGCAGTGCCTGAAAAATGCACATGATGTTACTAGACAAAACCAGCATAACCTGCAAGAGCTTGGGTGGGCACAGACCCGTCCATCTGATGGGTCTGTCATCACATTGGAGTTACATTAAACAGGAAAGAAAGATCTATTTAACTAGTCTAAAAGTAGAGACTTTATGGAGATATTTCCAGAGTTACTGACTCTAAGCTTATTGGGGAGGGATCAACTGTGTTCATTAATCCCGTGCTAACCTGTATGATACACAGTCATATTGAGATTTTTATGTTTCTGGTAATTAAGCATTGCACATCACCTCTGAATGCAATTGATTCCGATTTCCAGGTGGAAATTATTTTGACTTTCCCTTGATCTAAAGTGCTTTCGACAAGTGAATCATTGGTAAAATAATTTGATTGGCATAAATTCTCTGCAGCCAATAGCTCTTATTCGTAGTTTATGGCTGGTTCAGCAGATAGGAAGAAGAGGAGGGCAAAGGTAACAGCAATCAGCATTGCCCTCTTTTATTTTTCTCAATATTCACCTGCGTACATATTCTTTTTTACATTTTTGACTTGCATAAAGAAGCTACTTTGTGTCAGCACAGGATCAACTATGATAGGATTCCTAGTCACTCCAAGACAATGTCATTCACAGTCCTTATGGATATGGGATTTCTCCTGCCGGCAGAAATGCCAAGGGGTAGGTACACAGAAGTATAAAGAGAGACTAAATTATCTGAAGATAAAAATGTAAAATGGTTCAAAGAAATCAGTTTGTGCAGGTCAAAAACAGTGGACTATCACCAAAGCAATATGTATGATTTAACTGGATATCAATACACTGGAAGAAAATATGTGATTTGAGTAGTCATTCTCTTCAAAGGTGAAATTAGGTATCATTCCTCAACTCCAAGCCTTATTCTGTTCCTATAAATAAAGCCAGAGTTTATTTATCTGAGTTTTATGTCTTGCTCTTGAAAAAGACCCTTTCACTCTAAAAATATAACCTATTGTACTCTCTCTGAGAGTTAGTTTATTTTTGAAGGGAATGATTTTAAGCATGCTGAGACAAAGAGGTGGCCTTTGTGATGTTACAGAACAGCTGCACAATTGGTTTGCTGGACACTGAGTGTCCCTCAGGACAGATATGGCATGTGGTGCTTCTACTTGAGGAAGCTTCTCTCAGTGATAAGGCAGTATGGCCTTTGCCAGTGAGAAAGTGCCAGGTCTTAAAATGGGAGCAAAGGGACTTGGGGACTAAAATAAAACTAAACCAAATGGTGGAAACATGCTCAACTCCTTAATTTATCTGATTAGAGCCAACAGGCGCCACTGTGTAGAACATTTGCTCCCGTCCCAAATGCCAATAAGGTAGTAGTGGAACTATTTCTAGGCTTGGCTCCAGATTGATGGGGGATGAACTAACGGTGGATTTGGTTCCAGCCTGGAGTCCCTGTGAAACGACAACAGACTGCAGTCATTGCAAAAGTCTTTGGGCATCAAGTGTTCCCCAGAGCACATAACTGCCTGGAGGAGATTCCCCAGCCCTGAAGGAACATTTCCCTATCCTCAAACCCAGCCCAGCCTCAACTCCTTCCCTGTATTATTCTACCTTATTCTTTTAATACAGAAACATTGTTGCTTAGATTTAATTTCCTGAGTAGAAATTGCTTAATGTCTATAAGTCTAGGTTAATATCTAATCATTGCCTATTAAAACTGCACTATGTTGTGGAGGGTACAAAGAGGGACAAAGCTTTTTGTGGCTTTAGGATCTGGGATAGTAGTTACTAGTAAGAGAATACGTGTGTGTGAGTTTGTGTGTGTGTGTGTGTGTGTGCGTGCGTGTGTGTGTGTGTGTGTGTGTATATGAATGACATTGTTCTAGGGAAGTGTATAGAAATTCTGACAGTCCTCCCCAACCTTTCCCCAAATCAATGGGTGTGTGTCCTAGTCCTCAATGATCTCCCACTAGCTCTGTATCCTTAAATTACAGATCGTTTGACCTTGTGACATGATTATATCCTGATAAACACATTGTAAGTACAAAATATTCCAAGTCAAAAATTCATTTAATAGGGCTAGGCTTTTAACTCAGTGGTAGAGCATTTGCTTAGCATGCATGAAGCCCTAAGTTCAACCCCCAGTAGAGAAAAACAAACAAACAAACAACAATGACAAAACAAAACACAAAAACAAAAAAAACCCAAGCATTTGATACACCTAACCTACCGAACATCACAATTTAACAGCATGGTGTACAATGGAGTATAGACTGCTTTGCCTGTGGTCACACGATTGACTGGGAGCTGCTGCTTCTTCATGATTCCCATATCCTGCAAATCACTTGCCCAGGAAAAGATCAAAAATCAGAATTCGAAGCATGGTTGCTACTGGAGTATTGCTTTGGAAATATGGTAAAGCTGAAAAAACACTAAGTTGAAATATTGCAAATCAGGATGTCTGTACTTAACCTTTCTGGGACGGACCATTATTTGCAAAACAAAGTTTAAGAAATCTCTAAGAATCTTTGGAAGTGCTAACATTCTATAAGTATAAATGCAAAAATACCTTCAAAGATTAAAGGTGCTATATAGAGAATTGTTAGCATATAAAAAAATCTTCCCCAAATAGACATTTTCAAATTCTGCTGTCCAATGACTAATCAATATCAACTCTATTTTACAGAAGCAGGAATAATTTTTTTTTCTGGAAACTTAATTGAGATGTTTATGAGCACTTGTGCTATGTAGAGAATCTTATCCAGATTAGTTGGACAAAATCTTCTATAATTCTGGGAGACTTCTTTACAAAAAAAAAGATAATTTATAAATACAAAATTAGTTGCAAAATGAATATATAAGCGTAAATATTTTTAGAATCAGAAAGAAAATCACAAGTTATTGAAGGCTTAGAGATTTAAGTTACTTTCTTCTGAGTTCTTGGGCAATTTATCAGAACTGCTTACATAGAAATGCTTCTGATCCAAACTTGGCTTCTTACCTAGGCAGAAGATTCTATAGTTCCCGGAAACTTCCAGAATTTAATGGGGCTTGTGCAAGTGAACAGCCCTGAAGCTCAAGATTCATGAAATTTCAAAGTAAATCTGCCTCTGTCTAAATTCTTTGGGGAATCAAGACATAAACTAGGGTTCCCAAACCCGGGTAACATGTAGTGAAGAATAGCAATTAGACACCCAAGGAAAGAGAATCTTGGTGGTGCTCATCCTTCTGGAACAATTAGTTCCATAGGGTAGGAAAAGGATTCCAAATGATGACCACTGCTTTTCTTATTTAAAATTTTATTTTGGAATAAATTTAGAAAGTAAAATGTTGCAAAAATATTATGCTGATGGAGCTGGTTCAGATAAACACTGTCCAACAAGGTGGTATCCACACTGCTTAACAAGCAACCAAAACTCTTTCACAGGAAGGTCTTGCACCTCTCATGTTTCTCCACCCTTTGATCAAACATGATATTTCTTTTCATGTCCTTGCACAACCTCAGGAAATATTAATCCAACAGGTCTGCCATTTTCTCCTTGACTCCTACATTTCCCCACACTTTTCAGATTACTATCCTGGCTCCCCTCTCTGTAGTCCTCCCTCTTTCTCTAGTCTCAGGAGGACTGCCTTTCTTCTGAGGTCAACATAACTCTGAGAATTTAACTGGGTGCTGGATTTAATCATTTACTTGTTTGACTCTCTTGGGAGTTAACAAGTTCCAAGATCTCATTCAGCTTTGCATGACAGCACCCACCTCTTATGGCACCCAGCATAGAGAAGGCTGAATAAACATTGTTAAATGAAACACAACTTTACAAAGGAATTAGTATGGTCTTTGAGGAAGATGATTCTAAGAGCATGTCAAGATTTATTACTATTATGTAACAGGTGAAAAAAACTATTTTAAATAATAGAAAGGACTGAGATACGGAATTAGCTAAACGATCACTGATTTAAACCAAGTAATTCAAGTCACTGTCCTCTTGCAAACATGGGATGAGTCTATGTCATCTGTCAACATGGCATGACATGAAACAGAATTCCAGCAGTTCTATTATGACCCGCACTAGGCACACTCCACCCTCTTCCCTCTGTGGGATATTAACTGGTTAAATCCACCCTGGCATCCTATTTTTTGCAATTGGCAAGTATCAGTTGCTATAGTGGCCACCCTTACTCTGCTTAACCACAATGTACCCACTGATTGTAAAACCAGGATTTTTGACCAATCCTGGACAGTTGTGGAATAGATTTGGTGGTCTATGAATGTGGATTAAAAACAATCACACATTAATTTTCACTGAGCATTGCCATCAGCCATTGATACAGCCAAGTTATATTTCCAGTTCCTGAGACTTTGTCATTGACAGAAATTGTTCACCTTTTTACACCACACAGTAGCAGTTATTACTATCCATTATTACTTCAAAATCACAACAGATACCTTTGTTGTTTAACACTCTAATAAAAAACACATATACTATTATATCACCATTTAAATGTTTGGTTTCTGTATCTCATTATATTTTGTTTTCTTTGTGATCCTATAAAGCATGTATTAAGTACACTAGATAATATTTAAAACAAAAATCCTATGTATCTTACTTTATATATTTAAAACATTATTCTGAGAAGGGATCCATAGCTTTCAATGGGCTTAAGGGTTCTGTGATACCAGAAAGGTTAAGAATCATCACTTCAGTAGGTAAGGTCAGGATCGAATTCTGTTGCATTTATCTTGTGGTACAAGTTTTGTAATTTTTTTTTTTTAAAAAAAAAGAAGAAAAAAATTTAAGCTCATTCTGGTTACTCTTGTACCTATTTAAAGAGTTTGTAAAATAATAGAATGGTTAATGAATTGTAGCAGAACACTTTCTTCTATTATTGTGTACAAACTGCAAATGAAACATTCTTTGATTTCTAGGGCCACATGCTTGCAGTGCAGTGATAGTTAAATTAATTTCTAATATGTCTCATCTCATTATAGATCTATGCAATAGTCTTTTCAATTTTAAATTGAGCTTCAGGGAAGATTAAATACTTAGGTATTCCAGTTTGTATAAAATTTCTAGATCCATACAAATTAAACTTCCCCTGTCTAAATGACCCTAATCATTCTAATTTAACTAGATGGAGCTTATTTCCTTTTGACAGAGCTTGTCATGTTGAATCTTATCCATGGAGATGAACAGCATGCCAAATGGGTAATAAGTATTCCAGATGTTGCCTTGCCGCTTTCCAGCAAAGTTATTAATAAAAGTCAGTTGCTTCTAGTCTTTTTTTATCCTCTAATATTGCTGAGAATATAAACCTCTTTTTTTCCCATTAAGATATGGTAATTTAAAGGGATAGTAAATGGGCTGCTTCATAGGAAGAGGATTTTTTTTGAAAGTTCCTTTCTATCGTGAATGGAACATCAAGAACTCTTAGGGCAACCTGAGGCTTGGGGAGACTGTGGATGGGAAATAGAGAAGGAGGATATGAAAAAAAATTGTGACAGAGGTGTGTGTGAATGTGTGTGTGTGTGTTTTGGGGAACCATTTCATTTACTTTTTACTGGGAAGAAGAATAAAAATGGGAATAGCTATCATAATAGCTACCCAATTAAAATGGACTTTTCTGATTAAACCATGGCAGAAAGTCTGAAGGATTTTTGATGCACCTACCATTCTGGAAGCACCTACCAAGGTTCTTTGTGCTTGCCCTCAAGGGATTGAAAGGAAAAGTGGGTTCAGAGTGCCCAGACAATACCAGGGGTTGCAAGAGGTCAGAGGCCTAGACACAGATTCAGAGGCCAAAAGATGAGAAGGCCTGATTCCATACCACCTTTTAGAAAAAGACTTGCCTTTTAAGGCTTATTAGAAGGACATAAATTTTCTCAAGTATAAGCAGATTAGACATGCAGAGCTAGGAAAGGCCTAAAAATAACAATATCAATTATAATAGTTTTCCAGTGTGAGGGTTTCATGAGGCTCCTTTCAAAGCACTAGGCTTAGTGAATTTTCCTTCAATTAAAAAAATTGGTCTTCTTTTACTTTGCTTTCTCTCTTTTTAAATGAAAAGCCAGGGAAAGGACTTTGCATTCCTGAAAGTACAAAGGGATGGTTTAATATTTCTCTGGAGAAAGAAGAGAGGTTTCAGTAACTGGCAAAGTGAAATAAAATTGTGATCATCAGAAAACAGTCCCAGTTGGCATCATAACCCACATTTGAATATTCTTAAATATAAGCCTCACACTTCCCTCATCTTTTAAGATTTTGGCTCTAGTTAACCATAACCTGTCATTCAGTGTAAACTGCTTTGAACTTTGAAGTAGAAGGAATTTAGCATCAAAACCATATCTGTTATAAAGCCAGTACTTGCAGTGTTTCCAATACCCCTGAGTAGTTATGAGGTTTTTAAAAATGTTCTTGCCATTTTCTCAAATGTCAACAAAGATCTGCTATTCTGGGTTCAGGTATTTCCTCCTCCTATCATCTCCATTCATTTTTCAAGTTCATGAACAATACGAATTATTAACTGAGTTCTACTGACATCTGCTGGACAAACCCTGCTTTACTAAGCAGATGATTCTAGTAACCAGTCATCTGCTTTACTATTGATGAGTTTGGAAAACAAAGAAAATAGAAGAAAGGTAAACAGAAGATCATTAGTTAGTATTTAATAAATCTTAGTAAAAATGTTTTCAGGCCCATTTATCTATCTGCTAAGTTTGCATTTCAGTTTAAAACATATTTCTGAACGCCCCCTATGCATTAACTGCTGTAGATACACAGTTGGTCTGGTCAGTAGGAGAGAAGGGATTAGTTGGGAAGACCAATCATTTCAGAAGTGTTCTGCCCTCTTAGCAGCACAGAGAATTGTACTGCACCCATTGTTCCCAGGACACTTTGTGAAGGGAATAAATCAGAGCAGGATTATTTGGTCCATTAGGCAACACAGATGTGGTGCCTTGAGTTTAGTTTGCTTCATGGGCGTATATTTTAAAATACAGTAAGACAATAGATAATTTGAAATCACTAAATTTTAACCTAAATATCTGTAGAATGCATAATGCTGATCTTTTTTTTTTGGGGGGGGGGGGCAAAAGGACAAACTGTATTGAGCCCCTCAGCCCTAGATCTCTTTCTCCTGCAGTCTTGGTTCACTGAGATACTCCATCCAGTAGGTAGTGATGGGATCCACTTTTTGGCCAGCAGGGGCATTTGTCTAGAACCTTACCATCTTAAAAAATTTAGTGTTTATGAACTTCAGGTGAGACACCTCCTCTCCTCAGGAATGCCTGGTAATGTGTGGTGAGATCTGGAAAATTACTGCCAATTGTTAAATGAATTAAATAATAATTTGCAGCCAGATATTGTCCAAAGGAAAATTCTAAATCTTTTAAAGCTTTAAAACATATTTATAGAAAAATTAAGGTGAAATATGCACACATTTGAACGTGTGTGAGATGATATGGGGAGAGCTCATGATCATCTTTTAATAGCCCTACAACTGAGCTAAGACCAGAGCCAAACCAAGGGAAAGGGTGGACATGCGCATGCACTCAAGAAGAGTATTCTAATGGCTGGGAGGAGAGGAAGCATGAGCAAAGTGCAGAGGCATAACAGAGGCATAATTGCCTGTCAATGGGATTTGGGCTAAGCTGTAATGTAGTACTCATGAGAACAGGTTTTGTTTCTCATAAAGGTGTGTTGTTATAGAGTGAATTTGGCTTCTTTGGCTTTCTCTTGATTTCCCTTTTGTATACGTGGTTTCTGCATGTGCCTCTTTTCCTTTTGCCTTCTTTGCCATTATGTGACATAGCACAAGGCTCTCACCAGAAGGTGAAAAGATACTGACACCACCCTAGCCTTCTGAACCATAGGCCAAGATAGACATCTTTCCTGCAGTCTCAGGTATTTTGTTGTAGCAACAGAAAATGGATGAATAAATACAACTCTGCTTATTAGTTTTAACTTTTTTGATGTGGAATTTTTAAGGTTATCTACAAATAAGATTATATAGTTTGCTGAGATATTTTGACTTCTTCCTTTCTGATTTGAATATCTATTATGTTTTCTGTGTCTAATTGCTCTGGCTAGTTTATCCAGTACTGTGTTGAGTAGAAATGGTAGGAGCAGGCATTCTTGTCTTGTTTCTGATCTTAGAGGAAATACTTTCAACTCCTGGCCACTGTGTTTTGTGTTAGCCCTGGGCTTTTCATAGTTTTTATTAATTTGAAGTAGTTTTCTACTATTCCTAGTTTGTTGAGTTTTATTTTTTAACCATAGAAAGGCTTTAAATTAAAAAAAAAAGTTGTCTTTTGAGATTGTTACGTGATCTTTGTCCTTTGATCTGTTAATGTGCTTATCACATTGATTGATTTTCACATTGAACTATTCTTGCATCTCAGGGGAAAATCCCAGTTGGTCTTGGTGTATCATCCTTTTAATATACTTTTGAATTCATTTTGTTAGTATTTTGTTAAAAGATTTTGCATCTATATTTATCAGGACTATTGGTTTATAGTGTGTGTGTGTGTGTGTGTGTGTTCTTTTTTTTTTTTTTTTTCTTACAGCAGCTTTGGGGGATTCTGAACTCATAGTTTGCAAATGTTTTCTCCTCTTCAATTTTTTTGGGGGAAGAATTGGATTATCATTTATTTAAATGTTTGGTAAAATATACCAGTGAAGTCATCTGGGATTTTCTTTAATGGGAAATTTTTAATTACTGATTCCATTGTGGTTGGAAAATTATACTTGGTATGATTCAGTCTTCTTAAATTTGTTAAGGCTTGTTTTGTTACCTAATATGTGATCTATTCTGGAGAATGTTACATGTGCACTTGTGATGAAGGTGTATTTTGTGGCTCTTTTGTGGAATATTCTGTATATGTCTGTTCAGTCCATTTGGCCTATAGTGCTGGTCAAGTCTTCTATTTCCTTATTAATCTTCTGTTCATATGTTCTATCCATCATTTAAAATGGAATATTGCAATCTTTTACTATTAATATGGTGCTTTTTTCTCCCTTCATTCCTCCCTTCATATATTTGGATGCTCTGAAGTTGGATGCTATATAGTTGTAACCGGTATATATTCTTGGTGAACAGATGCTTTTATCATTATATAATGTCTTTCTTGTCTCTTTTGGCAAATTTTATAAGAATATCTACTTTTTCCGATAAGACCATTCTTGCCCTCTTTTGTCTACCAAAATATCTTTTTTCATCCATTAACTTTGGACCTGTGTCCTTCAACCTAAAATGAGACAGTATATAGTTGAATCATTTTTTAAAAAACTTCATTTAGCCATTTATGTCTTTTAATTTTAGCATTAAATTCAAGTACATTTAAAGTAATTATTGATTGGGAAGGGCTTAATATTGTTATTTGTTAATTGTTTTCTGTCTTGTGTTTTTTTTGTCTCTCTTTATGCTATCTTCTTTTGTGTTTCATTGATTTTTTTGTAGTGATATTATTGATCCCTTTCTACTTTTCTTTTGTTTAGAGGTATTTTCTTAATAGTTATCATAAAGCTTTTATAAAACATTTTGTTATCACAATCTGTTTTAAGCTGATAACTTAATTTCAGTCTTTTACAAATACTCTAGACTTTTACTTTTCCCCTTCTATATTTTTGTTATTGTCAGAAATTATACTTTTTATATAGTGTATCTATTAATTTCCATAGTTATCATTTTTATACGTTTGCCTTTTAACTTCTACACCAAAATTAGAAGTGATTTATGTATTATTACAATATTATACTATTCTGTATTTGTCTACATAAGTTTGTGTATATATTTATCTTTGCCAGCTAGTTTTATATGTCAAATGGCTTTCATGCTGTTGTTTAGTACACTTCATTTAACTTGAAGGGTTTTCTTTATCCTTTTATTCAAAGCAGATCTAGTGGTGATAAAATCCCTTACCTTATGTTTATCTGGGGAAATATTTATTTTTGAGGGAGAGATTCGTGGATATAAGATTCTTGCTTTGCAGTCCCCATCCTGCGGCACTATGAATATATCATCCCACTCTGGCCTAGGTTTCTGCTGAAAAATGTATTGACAGAGCTTATAGAGGCTCACTTGTACAAGATATTTTTCTCTTGCTGCTTTCAAAATTCTTTTACTTTTGACAATTTGATTATAATGTGTCTCAGTGTAGATTTGAGTTCATCCTAGTTGGAGTTTGTTGGGCTTCTTAACTCTGGGTGTTTATTTTCATCCTCAGATTTGGGGAAATTCTGACCATTATTTCTTTAAACTTTTTTGCAATTTTTCCTCTTTCTGAAATTCCTTGTGATATTCCCTTAATGCATATATTGGTTCATTTGATGGTCGCCATGAATTCTTTAAGCTTTCTTCACTCCTTCATTGTTTTTGTTATTATTGCTCCTCTGACTGGATGATTTCAAGTGATTTACATTTGAATTCATTGACTCTTATTTAATAAAGCCTATTGAACTCTTCTGGTGATGTGTGTGTGTGTGTGTATTTGGGGGGGGGGAGGTTCTTTTTTTAATATTTTCTATCTTTGCTGATATCCTCATTTTATTTATTCATTATTTCCTGAGTTATCATACAGCATATTTATAATTATTATTATAAATTGTCAAGTAATTCATATCACTGTTAGGATTGCTCTGTGGATTTATTTTGTTCCATAGCATGGGCCATATTTTTCTGCTCTTTCATGTCACTCATAACTTTGTATTGGGATCTATGCATGTTTAAAGACATGGAAATGATTATTGTCCTGATTTGATTATCACACATTGTATACATGTATGGAATTAACCATAATGTGCCCCATAAAGAGACAGTAAGATTATATCTCAACAAAAAAGAAAAGTAAAAACAGTCACTTTTCTCCTGGTGTTTACAAACTGGCTTCATTCAGGCGATGACTTTCACCAATCAGCCAAGCTAGATATTTGGGGGGTTTATATTTTAGGGAATGAAACTTTTTGGGGCCTGTATCTGCAATTTCTCATTTGGGGGTGGGGAAATTTCTTTTTTCAGAAATTTATAATCTCTTGCTCCCTCTGGTGTCTATCTTGGACATTACAAGTTCTCTGGTTCTGCCATGGTAATTTGCTCTACTCTGTTTTCTCATTAGCCACCAGGCATCCAAAGTATGCTGGCTCCCTGTTAATACTCTGTGTCTAGAAAGACATACCAGGGCCAAAGGCAGTCTGTCCCAAAGCTGGAATGCCAGGCATAGAGTCCACTTCTTTTTCTTCATCCTGGGAGAGAAATCTCAGTTGTGTACCATGCCAACTGCATCAAACTGTCCCCCTCTGTTGTTTTCAGAGGTCTTTGGGTTTCAAACTATGTTAGGTCAGTTACAACTCTCACTGAGAAGAGGCAGAAACCATTTCCTCTGGAGCCCTTGATAGAACCAGAATGCTGGATGTAAGCTCCATTATTTTTCCTCCTCACCCAAATTTCAACTTGTATGCTTTCCTCCCAGGCATTCTGAAAGTTTACTGGTTGTAGCAACTCTCCTTCCATTTATCTTTTTTTTCTCAGTAGTCTCCAGGCATCCTAACTATGCCAGCTCTATCAGTTCTGTGAAGAGGGCAAGACAGGAACCAGCCCTTTGGCAACTCTCCCAAAAGACTGAATGTTGGACTCATGCTCTACTCTTTTCTATTGGAGAAGCCTTGAGATGGAGTGTTCTCTGCTGAGCTGTGCAGATGGGATAGAATGAAGTGGCTTATCTATCTTAATGCAGATGTTACTGGGTTTGTGCTTCCCTGCTTACTGGATTTCATCATCTGTGTTAGATTTTCGTTGCTGTGACCAAAATACCTGACGAGAACTATTTAGGGGAGGGAAGATTTAGTTTGGCTCATGGTTTCAGTCTGTGGTTGGATGGCTCCATTGCTTTGGGCCTGAGGTGAGGCAGAGCATCATAGTAGAAGGGCATGGCAGAGGTAATCTGATCAGCTCACAGCAGGGCAGCTGGGAAGCAGAGAGAGAAGAAGGGGCCTGGGACAAGATAAACCCTTCCAGTGACCTATTTCCTCCAGCTAGGTCCTAACTCCCAATAATCCATTCAAATTATTAATCCATCAAATGAATTAATTCACTGATAGTTTAAAGTCTTCACGATTTAACAATTTCCTAAAAGCCCTCTTTCTTGACATTGCTACCTTGGGTACCAAGACTTGGGTACATTGGCCTTTGAGGGGTCATTCAAGATCCAAATCCTAACAACTTCTTAAGTGGATTCTGAAGGTAATTTGGTCTATGTTCAGTTAAATCAGTGTTTCTGTCGGGGAAGAAGGGCAGGAACTTCTGTCCCACCAACTTGTGATGTCACTACTCAGCAACTCACTTTTTAAACTGGGCAGGTAAGAACTTGTAAGCGATGAAACATGCCTAGCATTTACTATTATATGTGGTAGAAAATGCATTAGTTGTGAGTATATAAATTTGGGTCAATTCTTAGTACAAAGTACTCAGGGTATATATGCTTATGTGAACAAGAGTATAGAGGTATTAATGATCACTCTCATTTGCATCAGACTTTCAAGTTAGGATTTGAGGAAATGATAGGTTTTTCTTATTTCTAATTACATTTTCAAGTTTCCTGGGTCAGCTTTGTTCTTAAGTATTGAAGTGTCCCTGGATAAATGGCTTCGGAGGCACTACAGACTCACATCACTTAATAAATTCTTACATAGCAATCATGGCAAATGGCAGTTGACAGCAAATAAAGGCAAATGATACCTACACTATACATTTCCTACTCATAACATGCTGAGAAAAACTGTTAGGGAAAAAGAAATGAGAGTTTTCTGCTTTTGTGTTTACATCATTTAGAGTTGGTTGGCTAATCTTGACTCCTTATAAGCTCTAAATAAGGGACAGAAAGACCTAGTATTTCCCATATGAGCCTTAATAATTCCAGATAACTTAATTCTTTGGTATAGAGGTATTTCTTTATAATTCTTATATTAATTGAAGCTTATAACTCTTTGAAGAAAATTCCAAGTTCTTAGCAATTTTTCCACTCAAATCAAATATGTTACCTGTTTCAGATCCTTTTCTTTTACTCATTATGATCACCAGTACAAAAAAAAAAAAAAAAAAAAAAAAAAAAATGGCCACCTCAAGACCATGGCCTTTGCTTTGACATTATATGGAATTGTGTCACATTGGAAATCAGATCCCCATCATTCTGGCCCATGCTCTTGCTTATACTTATTGCCTGAACCCTTTGATTTCACATGTTATTATCGACAGCTATAACTAACCCTGAATGTGCCTGATCTCATCTGATTTCACATGTATTCAGTCAGTTCTTTCAACCCATTAGCCAACTCCTGGCCTTCCTTTTTTTTTTTTTCTCCACCTATTTGGGATTTGTGACGGATTATCTAATGCCTTGGTACTCCAAGTAGGCTCTGTGGCCAGCATGGGCATTATCTGATAAATTGTTAAAAATGCACAATAATCTCAGGTCCACCCGCTTGCATTTTAGCATCACTAACAAGAGCCTCAGTGATTTTTATGCACATTTATGGTTGAGCAAAGTCCTCATTTCAAGGTTTCTTTAACACATTTCCTTGATTCTCATATACTTCTATCATTCCATTTCTATTAACGTACTAAAAGCCAGTTCTGTATCCTTCCATATCACCTTGCAATTACTTGCTTATGTTCACCTCCACCTCAAAAAATCTTTTGTGTGCAGATAATACAAATTTCTAATCCTAACTAGATGCTCTAACTAGAATATGCTAACAACATGATAATGTTTGAATTTCTCCAAGTTAATAGCTACGAAGGTCATGAACCAATTATTAGGTGCTAATGACATAGCAGGATCAATAAACTGTTTCTTCTAAACTGGATGCATCTTGAGAGTATTCCTGAAGGTAATGAATTGAACCTAAATTATTAATGCTGGGAGCTTTTCCAAAGTTGACCAAATGAGTGGGACTTTGGGGGCAAGTGACTTTTGTCTTCAGATTTCCCTCCACCTTGCTCATCACTAAGGTAGTCCAAATGTAATAACTCTGAGTGCTTCTGGGCTGGCTGACTGGGTTTTTTAAGTGTCTTCTCCCTGAAAGATACTTAACTTTAGTACTTCCAAATAGAGACAGAAACCACATGAGAGACCTAGACTTATATTAAATTTATAAAGCAAGGGAAAGAGTAGTTGGCAGTGTTACCAAGAACATTACATTACATTTCCTTGTAATTGCTTGTCCAGTCACTTGTCTTCTTCACTGAACTAAGAGCTGCAGTGAAGTTGCCAGAATAGGGATGTTTATTTTATGCACTCAGAAGTCCCATCTAGGTACCTTGCACACAAACATACCTGTTTAATGAATTTGGAGATAAATGGCAGGACTAACACAAAAGCATGTCTGCAGCCCAGAAGCTGATAGTGCCACTAGTTCAGAGTGTATCAGCAAGAGAGCGCATGTGAATTTCAGAATGCCCAGTCTCAAGAAAACAATCACTATTAGTCATCAACTTAAACAGTGAGCCACATCGATGCTTCAGGTTAAAAATGCCTTTCTTGATATCTAGCTTTAACAGAGAAATCAGGCAATTTTGACACTATTATAAGCTTATCTACCAAGATTGCTGCCTTCCTCTACAGAATGACTAAGGGCCTCACAAATGGTTTCACTAACACTTATGTACAAAGTGATAGAACGTTAGCTGCAGATTTAATGTCACCAGGGTTGTAATTTGCATGTGGATGAGAAGTTAACATAATGTAGAAAATGTGAAATTAAACTGACTGAGCAGTGGCCTTGCTCAGATCCATTTCTCTATCTTCATTATTTCACTTTTGGCTTATTGTGTTTGCTGCTTTCTTTCATTACTCACAAAACTGTAAAATAAGTCCCTGAGGATGCACTAGCACAGGGCTTCTGGAAAATCATGTTTGGACAGTTTTGTAATGGGAAATATGAAGCCAATATGTTCTCCATTGTAAAAACGTCAATGTTCTGTTGCTTTGTTAATTGACCCATAGTTTTAGAAGGAAGTTAAGTTTGGATGTGAAACAGAATGAAGCAGCACATTTTCAGCTGACTGACTTGTAGGTTTTTATAAGTTTAAGTGATGCTTGAATACATGAGACTTAGTGACATTGACTCCACAGATGCAACTATTTTGGGAAAAAAGAAATGACATGAAAATTATTAGTCTCTTCTAATCAAAGAGTATCAGGAGGAGGAAGGCAAAGGTCTTTTCTAATGCAGAGTGCAGAACAAATAAACTACTATGGGTAAGTTGCAAATTATATTTAAAGTTTTGTTTGTTGATGAAATTAAAACTGTGGCTTAATTTAATGTGCTTGCCTTTATTTTTCTTCCAGTGGCGAGAGGTAAAGCAGAGAACAGCACCAGATGGCTTTCTCAGATGAAATGTAATTTTTCAGAGGTAGTGGGAATGCTAAATCTGTGTGACCTCTGCAAGGCACTATCCTCTCCATGCCTCATTGCCTGAATCTAAAGACTTGATGTCACCATACATACTTTTACTTCCTTCAAAGGAGAGAAATAAAAATAACTCTGCATTTATCCTCAGTATTATGAGTCATTCAATCAATAGAAAAGAGGGGCTGAAGGACATTTTAATCATATGTACCAGAGGACAAAATGTATTTAAGAGATGAAAACAGTACTTTATAATTTGGTAGATCTCTTTTGTGCTACATGACACAAACTAGATGTGTCATGTAAAGTAATGGTACAAAGTCATCCCAGGTGATTTCACAGAACTCCTTTCTAACTTTGCATATACATTTTAAACTTATGACTCATTTAATCCCTTTCTCTATTCAAAGTTCCTTTCAGGACTGGTCAGCAAGGAAATGAATTTCTAGAATTGGGATATGTTCACATATATATGCCATGAATAGTACCCACCTCTGCTTGAAGCCTTATAGACTTCTCTTAGTTCTATGATGATCAGATTTATAAATCTTTAGAGAGTAGTGGAAATCTTTCATGACCCAACAATGAAGAAAAAGGAAAGAACCCTAGGGAATAAGTGTGTGTGTGTGTGTGTGTGTGTGTGTATGTATATTATATATATATATATAGCATTTACCACTGAGGAAAAATATTTTTCAAGTTTAAACTGAAGCAAACAAGCAGCACAGGAGACTATATAGCCCTAGTAAAATTTTATTGTGAGCCATTAGGTCAAATTCTTTACACAACATATAAATATGATCTCAGTCTTTCCCAATAAATGACAATATGACTTTTTGAATATCCCAAATATGGTTTTCTACCTACAGGAGAGAAACATTTCTTCTACAACTCAACAGTACAAAACACATCAAAACGGGGTGCTCTCACCAGTTCAGGGAAGCAGAAAATGGAATCAGAACTCAGTATAAGAAATCAGAGATGAGTTCTAGTAGCCAAAGGAGTATATAAATAAATGTTCACTCTCCACATTTTCTACTTCAAAATCAGCTGGTAGAGGCAGGGCATCATAAAATCAGATACAAACTAACCTGAGAATGTAGGAAAAGAGTGTCTCCCTCAATTCAGTTCTTTAGGGAAGATATAGTAAGGAGAGAAAATAGCCTTAGATCCCCTTTTAACTAAAATTCTACCTCCATGAAGGTTTTTGATGCCAAATAATTGAAACTTATATAAAAGATGAAAAAGGAGTCAAGTAATTCTAAGGATTAAAGACCTACAACTCAAAGTCCAATGGGCCTATGGAAATGGTCTTGATGATGTTAACATTTTTTCATGATTAAAAGTTAACCAGTGCAATTTCTCATCACTACAATAACAGAAGTGTATGCTGGGATAAATTGGACACCGCTTGGAAAGCTTTGAGGATTTTACTACCTAGTCTTCACATGGAGATTGATGTTATTCAGTTTTCTGGGAAGCAACTTTTGGGAAGAGTTCTTAACCAAGAAGAAAAATATCAGCAGTCAAAATATAATAGAAATAGAACTAAAACAATGATGCCATGTAGCTAAGAAAGCTACTGAAAAATTTCTTTCAGTCTCCACCATGGTCTTAAGATCTTGTCTTTGTGACTTCCGCCTGAATTTAAAATTTTATCAAAACTGAAACAATGGCACAAACATCCTGTCAGTTTAATAATAATCTTAAAACGCTCAAAAAAAAGAAAAAACTTGAATGGATGAATTTGTTAATGGATAACAACTGCTAAAGTATAATCCAAATATTAACAAGAATCTTATTTGAAATGCTTTCCTCCCTGCCTTGATATCTTCCTGGGATCAAATTATAGTAAGATATTAAGAACTGGGATCAAATTATAGTAAGATACTAAGAACTGTGATCAAGTCTCCCCTGGCTCACAGAAAGAGTGTTTGGTTCTTTTCCCCTTAGTTAGTAACTCCAGTAGCTAAAAGTACAGACACAATATGATACGACATTTAATTAAGCCAAATGAGCTGTATTCTCTCAAGCTGGATCCCCAGGCCAAGGCAAATGTGGTTTGCTGTGCACTACTGTACTTATTCCTGGAAGGGCTGACACCCTTGGTCTGAAACTTGCACAAGAAAGGCACAGCTTGCACGAACTTACCAGAGCACTTCTGAAATCTAAGAGGCACAAGTCCCTTGACTTACACCAGTCATGGAGGGAATAACCTAATCCTAAAAACTGAGCAGTGGGCTACTTTTTAGATCCTACTGTCAAGTAGCCTTTACAGAGTAGGACAATTTCCAATAATATTAGTTATTGTGGTGCTTAACAGAAAGTAACAGGGGACTACTACCAAAAGGAACCAGCATACACTCTGTAGGGATTCTTCCCACTGCCCCCACGCCCCGGGCAAAATAGCATTTTTTTTTTTTTTTTTGTGACCAAGAAAGCCACGAAATAGGCACACTAAAACATTCTCAGACCCTGTTATTTTAAAGCTACAAAATGTTCCCAAAACAGTCCCAAGGAGTCTAAGCAGGCCTGGCAAAGACAGCTATGGGAGAGAGAAGGAGGATTCCAGTCAATAGAATTGTACAGAACTCTGAAGCACCAGGAGTCTTCATTTGCCATGTAAAACCTGATTCTAGTATCTCAGAAAAATATGAACTATTAGCCTAGGATATGAAAAGATTAACTTGTTATAAGCATGACCTCTGGTAATTTCTCTTAATGAACACAATTTTCTATCAAAAGCTTATGTTCTTTTTGAAGTTACTGGCTACAGAGCAATGCCCTTCCCACCCTTTTTAAAGCAGAAGCAGAAGCTGTATTCTTCAGTGAAAAGACCAATGTTCAGATAAACTAATAGAACGGAATATATTTTATGGCTTGTACCAAACAACCAGCACTAAAGCACAGTCACTGGAAGTAAGTAAAATACAAGTCAAAGTTTAGAAGATCAGTCAAATATAGCAGACTAGATTCTGAGCACTCCCACAGAAAATCAGCTTTGTGATCTAATTAATTTGAATACCAAAGAGCAAACAAATTTAATAGTTTGAAAATACACTAGATTTTTTCATTTAGAGAAAACAATAAAACAGCTGTTATTAGCTTATCTTGAATTTACACATCAGAAAGTTCATGACAACCATCACATTTTAAGTTTTTTATAAAAAGGCTGGCATACAGTATCCAGATGCCTTTTGATAAAGAGGCAGATTTGAAAGTACGTTTCTAGACCAAAAAGACATCAGGAATTTGAAAAATGGTACGTAAGGTCCCAAGTCTAGTTTATAATTCTTGCAAGTTTTTCACCTGGAAGCATATAGTTATATTTTGTCCCCTTTTATAATCAACCACTTAGAGAAAGACCAAGTCATAAAGCTGCCCACCCTCCTGTTGGAGGAAATATATGACACAGAAGAGGTGAGGGCAATATTCAATCATGGTCATGTATGTAACCTTGTTTATCTGTATTTAGTTTCTTTCAAACATTTTTAGAACAGTAACAGATGGTTATATTCATAAATTTAAATAAGATTTTCCTCTAAATTCTAAAATACATGTAAATGACCACAAAATACTGTATTTATCACCCATCCTTCCTTTTGGAAGAAATTTAACAGATGTCCTTGCATACTTTTAAATAAAAGTACATAATAAAAAAAATCAACTAAAGACAAATTCTGGAAAACAAAACCCAACTCAATCAAGCACATAGTTTGATTCTGTTTCCTTGAAAAGCAATGAAAGCACTTAGACCAGGATTGAATATACAGAAAGGGTCATGCTGTGAGTTTCAGGGTGTGAGCATGCTTTCCTTTTAGAGTTCAAATGCAGGGAACTTGGCTTTCGTGGGGACTAGCAGGTCGGCCAAGAAATATATTGTTCCAGCCATTCCTGAAGGAAGAGAAGGAGATAAAAGTTATTACACCAAAATGACTCCCATTTTTATAGAGTTACTTTTTTTTTTTTTTTTAGCATTAACAACATTAGAGTATTAATGGCAAAAATTTAAATGAAATGGAAACAGTCTATATTTATATACTTTACAGTTCTATATTACAGGAGATCCCTGTGAGGTGCCTAGTCTTTTTATCCAGAGGGAAGACAGGGGAGAGAATGGAACCATACAAGTTCAAGTCTCTGCCCTGTCATTTACCACATGTGAGTTCCTTCCCCATGGCACCATGGGCCACTTACCTCTCTTGAGTCTCCTTAACTGTGACATAAGAATAACATGCTTTTATGTTTTTGCTGAAATGATTTTATGACAGCATCTGCAAAATGCTCAGCATGTGCCTGGCTCCATAAATGGTGGTCACCATTATGACTACCACTATTAGGTCTGTGCTAGTACATGTAGTGATTTTTAATACTGACTTCTTGTATTAGTAAGCACTATAAGAAATGATCATCAAATTAATTTGTTGATACACCTCAAATTCAAATACATTACCAAGCAGAGAAGTAGCTGCTGATATTATAAGGCATATAAGTAATGTGTGAAAAATACCTTCAAAGAGGGAGAAGGGGGTGTCTGGTGTCCTGCATCCGTGTGCTCCATAATCTAAGCACCATTCAGCAAACTGCAATGAGACCAAATTAAGTTACTAGAATGATTTGTTTCAGTGACCCTAGAGGTTGATATACTGCCCCTAAATGTTATTCTGAAAAGTCAAAAACTTTCAAGTTGGAGAAAAGAGATAAATGCCATTCATACATAGCTTAGAAGGAAAATAATGAGTGGTCTGAGCCACAGATTATCAAGGTTATGGAAGAAGCAGCAACAAGATCACCCTATACCTTTTTTCTCACATAAATACTTTTGAGTAGAATTATGCCCTTTAAAACGGAATACTAAATTCAACCAAACAGCATTTGAAGGTTTTTCTTAAACAACGTTCATTACCTACAGATGATTCATGATTTAAAAATTAAATTAATATCAAGAGACGAACGAAAGCACTTCCCTCAATTTTTTGAAGCTACTTTGCTTCTGGCAGTCTGAACCCTACCTTACAGGCCCGGTACAGGTACTTCACATCCTGCGTGAGGTTGTAAAGAGTCAGGAAGGCATAGGCATTCCCCGCAGCACCATGACACAGCCCGTACCCCTTCTTCAGCAAACCGTATTGCCAGATCACATCTGCACATTGGTAGGCACAACAGAGATACTTCTCCTCTTTGAACACCTGAAGAGTCAAGGAATGTGAGTTTTCTTATACAGAATATAAAAGAAGGTTCCTTCCTGCTATGAAAAAAGAAGTAGTAGGGGAAGAAAAGAGAGGGCCTGACAAGAAAGGCAAGGGATTTAGTGACAGAGATGTGTTATACCGGTAGTAAAAAACTATTAAAATTGGCTTTGCTTTTTTTTTAATTAACTGGGCCTGACCTTGTCTACATGGTCTTGTTTTATGTGCATGTGTCTGTGTATAGGGGTGTGATCATTTAAGCAGCATTATTTAACTTGAAACTTGCTGTCATCATGAGTCACTCTCAGAAGTACAAATGCTAACTTTTGTATGTAATATTCTACTATTAAATAGGAAGTTTGTTTATATACTGGGGAAGAAACTGATTATATAACAACTTTATCAGAACAATACAAGTAGACCTTCATAATCTTTTATTGCCTGCTATATTTTGAACAAAGACTTAAGAAATACTCTTGAGTAGGTATTTTTAATATCCCATTGCAAATCCTTAAAAGCAGAATAAGGCAGTTTCAAAAGCTCTTCTATTATATCTGACTTTCTGAAATGTTGAATTTGATATACTAAAAGCTTGCTTAGTTATGAGATGCCAATGCCTATTTATAGCCTACAGACCTAACTTATATTTGATTTGGACCAATGGTTATACATGTCTTAGTTTACTTCTATTTTTTTTCCCCTCAATTAAAAACTTTTTCTTTGATTGTGGCAATGCCATCCATACACGCCTTTTTAGGAGTGATATTTGTTTTTTTTTATTGTGGTAAGATGTACAAATAATAAAAGTTATCAGTTACACTTTTTTAAGCATATAATTCAGTGGTATTAATTACATTCACCTTGTTATATAACCATCATTACTACCCATGTGCAAGACTTTTTAATATTCCCAACAGAAATTCTATACCTATAAGCAATAAATCCCCATTCCCTACTCCCTTCCCCAAGACCCCAGCATCACTTCATACAGATGGCATCATAAAGTATTTATCCTTTTGTATCTGGCTTGTTTTACCTAGCATGTTTTCAAAGTTTATGAATGTTGCAGTATATATTAAAATTTCAATATTTTTTAAGACTCATATATAGCATATTTTCTTTATCTATTCATCTGTTGGTGGGTACCTGGATAATTTCCACCTTTTGGCTGAGGAACTGTTATGAACACTGATTGGTGCATACAAATCTGTTTGAATTTTTGTTTTCAGTTTTTTCTGGGTATTTTACCTAGGAGTAGAATTGCTAGATTATGTGTTAATTAAATGTTTAATTTTGTGAGGGAACCACTAAACCATTTTCCATGGAAGCCATATCATTTCACATTCCCATCAGCAATGGATGAGGGTTCTATTTTTAATTCAGCCTCTGGGATATTAATTTGGCTCTGTCACTGATGTCATAATCTTGGTTACTCTGTCAGTGAAGCAGTCTCTTGTTCTATGAAATAATGTCTTCTGTGGAACAATGGATACTGTGACAATAATTTATTTAGCAAAGTGATTTTAAGTCTAACAAATGAATTATATATTACTCTTTTAAGGACTGTAAGAGTCATTTTAAATAAAAAAATTTGGTTATGTTTTCCAATTTTTTCTCAAATGAGAAAGTACACAGTACCTTATAGGCCTGGATGAGCATGTAGATTACCCCAGGGGCTCCATGACACCAGTGGACAAGCAGATCTCGATTATCATCCACACATGGAGGATAATTGCCAGAAGGGAATTTCAGCTGGCAAACAAAGTCTACACTGGGCTTGACCAAAGTATGTAACTTTGCTTGGCTCACTTGAAGGCTGGGCTAAAAATAAGAAAGAAATTTGTTAGTTTTGCTGAAGCAAACAGACTTTCTCAGAACTCAGTATGAGTTTTAAACCAGTAGAGAAACATGACCAAAGGGAATTGAAGAGTCATTAAAAAGCTTTGAATTTCACCTAGTGCATCACTTTGCTTTAATCTTTTGTGATTTCACTTTATAATTTTTAAATCAAAATAAAACTAGGCCATCAGTTAATGCTTATGGTCTTCTGTATGTATTATTTTTCAGCATTTGTTGTTATCTGCGTACATATAAGTAAGTTTCCTAAGTAAACACTTGAGAATGTGAGTGTAGAAGAAATTTCCTAAAGTTTCAATACCTATAACATGCTCTAAAATTCACAAAGAGATTCATTAGGTAAGCAAGGACAACTTTCACTATTATATTCAGAGAAATGTCAGGTAATGTTTTCAATAGAAGAGGACACTTACAAGTTAGGAGACAAGGAATCTGATACCAAACTATAGCATAACTTTAAATCATATCTTTCTGTAGAGGATTTGAAACTCATCTATATACAGCATTATCTCACAAAATGATATACAGAGTTATAGGACATATTGATATAAAGCATATGAATGGCAACTCTTGATACAATTTTTTAGCTTCCCTTTTTGATCCTTTTAATTCAATGCACTGCTCACTACTTAAACAATCATTTTTAAGTGTTGTTTTATCAGGCAGGGGGTGGGGCATGTGGGGTGGGCAGTGGTGTGAAGCATAGGCAGGAGGCAGTGCTGGGAATGAAGCAATATTGATGAAACATCTTTCACAAGATTTTTAAAGTTCTTCAGGGGATATATGGATTATACTTTACATAAGAAATAGTGTTAAAGCTCAATTTAAAGTGTTAGTGTAGAATGAGTAAACTTGTCCAACATGGCCTAAAAATAATATTGCTTTATTTTATTGATATAGAGGCTTTTACTAAATGAACTTTCAGGATTAAAAATGAAATCATTTCAAATAGATAATAACCTGAAAATGAAAAAAATCAGTACTTAGATTTTCAGATTTCTTTTTACAACTAACAAAAAAGAGGCAGAGTAGATGTCCTCTCATTACCTGTTTTAATGAAAGGTCAATGAGGCAAGCACTCTCCCAACTGAGCTATATCGACAGGGCAGAGAGGTGGAAGGGGAAAGAAGTGGGTGTGGGGTTAGAAACGATGGTGAAATGTGATGGTCATCATTATCCAAAGTACATGTATGAAGACACAAATTGGTGGAAAATACTTTGCATACAACCTGAGATACAAAAAATTGTGCTCTATATGTGTAATATGAATTGTAACGTATTCTGCTGCCATATATGAATTAAAAAAAAATAATAAAAAAGAGAAAGGTCAGTGAGGTAATCCAGTCACTGACACATATGATTTTAATTCACCCTGAACTTCAGAAGACATGAACTCTCCTTCCCTGAAAACTTTTTAATAATTTACATGTACTTCTGGATAAAAAGAGCCACTGAGGGAGTGTGCTAGAAAAACAAAGGAACTTCAAGTCTAAATTGTCAAAAATCCTAATTATAAAACTTCTAATTGAGAATTGCAGAATAATTACTACAGCTGACATCTGATTGGCACTAACATACAAATTGTGATTTTGCATTCAAAAATCAGTAATAACCTTGAGTTTTTCAGCTCTATTTTCATTATTGAGTCAGAGAAAGCAGGCCTGACATTTTGTATTATTATAGCTGGCTACTCAACCAGCTGATGATATGTATATCCAAGCACTCATTTTGAACATATTAATGAAGCACTTTACACCACACTGTGCTCTGGGAAGATGAGGGGTACCCTCTGTTGCCATTAAGAATTTATTTTCTTTTAACATAAATTCTTATTCATAAGTACCAATTCTCTTTAAGGAGAGCTTCTAAGTCCCCTAAAATGACATTCTCTGAGAAGTTTTTTCTGACCTCTTCAAGTCATGTTTCTACAGTGATTTCTAAGTCTATCTGACTTTAGTTGATGTCTCCCAATATTAACAGGACCCAAGAACTGTTAGATGTAGCACTTTATTGTTGTTGTTATAATATTGGGAATTGAACCCAGCGGCACTCTACCACTGAGCTACATCCTCAGTTTTTTATTTTTATTTTGACACAGGGTCTTGCTAAGTTACTGAGGCTGGCCTTCACTGCTCGTCTATCCAGTTCAGGGATTACAGGTGTGCACCACTGCGCCTAGCTGGGCAGAATACATTCAGCTGTTTTTCAGGTATATTATTCAAAATTCACTGAAGAGCTACAGGTAACATACTCATTTGTTTTCTACTGATTTTAGTTTCACTCCTAGAAAATTTGTTTCAATGGATTTTATCTTATAATATGGGAATATATTAATTAAAGGCATTTGCTGAAAGAGAAGAGCAAAGGGCACTTCATATAGAATTACAGGTCAAAATTCTTTAGTCATCATGAGTAGCAATAGGTAGGAAGGTACAGTCACCTACAAATCAAATGTCAACTCAAAGCATAGTGTCTTTAAGTTTATACACTTTAAAATGCACTGTGGCCAAAGTTATCATTGTTTGTCTGGGTCAAGCAACTGACATGATGCTGTAGTTGCCAGAAGGATAAAACAGAGCTGTAGGGTCTGTCTTCCTACCCAATACAGTGCATGTGTCAGTCAGGAGGCAAATTTTAAAGTCTCACCATACTCATCCATTACCTGCATCAGGTAGTAATAAATTCCTGCCAGGCCATGAGCAGCCCCCACATAATATTCCTGGTACCATTCATACATCAGTGGAGACTTTGCAGTGAAGTTTCTCTTTCTAGCCAGGTTTTCTCCAGAGGTTAACACTGTTTCACAAATCTACAGAGAGAAAGCCAACCGAAATAACAAGACAATTAGAATAAAAATTTTTTGGTGGAGGCAAGGAGCTTTTTGCTATGAGGTACTGAAAAATGAGGTCCATTAAACTTCTGCCAGGGAGGGGCACTGTTTACTTCAACTGAAGAGAAGTGAGTGTCTCAGAGAAGTGAGAAATGAAGTGAGGAAAGACAAGGAGGATCTTGAACTTTTTTTTACTAGTGCTACAAAAATTCACTTGTCAAAGGAAAGCATAAACTCCTCCAGGCACAAAAGGAGACATCTGCATCTGGGGGGTGAAATCTAGCCCTGACCTTCCTCTGAAAGAGTCTCTAAACTCTCAAATGGAGCAGGCGGCCTTCTGACTTAAGTCCCTCCCCAGTGTTTCCAGCAGCATTTAGTGTGAATTACTGTTGGTCCTCTGTGTCTGACTTCTAAAGGTCAAGATACACCCTCTTTCTTAAGTAGGAGGATGTGCTAACTGGAGAGACAAAGGTAATAGGTTCGGCAATGAGCAAGTAAATGGGCTCCCAAAAAGACTTCTAAAAAGCATCAATTTGTGGTACCTGCTGAATATGGCTTTGAGGAATCTTTTCAACTCCAAAGTTCTTGTTGACAAAAAGAAGAGCATAGATGTAGCCCATTCGTCCATACAGCATTTCATTTGGAGCATGGGGATCGATTTTATTTAGGTGAATTAGCCTAGGAATAGAAACACATGCCTAAAATAATCTGACAGGGATTGCTACTGGTGAATACTTAAAAAATGTTACATTAATACACACACACAGACATACACACTGTATAGATATTTTATGCATATAAAACACATTTGTATAAAGATATATATGTATACAATCCGGGTTCAAAGATTTAGCCCTCAATTAAATTTTTTTTCTTTAGTTTATAATGGAGCATACAAAAAAAAAAAAAATCAAAGGAAAAGAATACAAGTGAATGGCTGAGGCTGCCTGAAACCTGCTAGTTCTTCATGAAACTATACCCTAAGACTAGTACTTAGGCAGCTGGCATCAGAGAAACCAAACTGCTGGTTATCAGAGCATGCAGCCTGGAGAAAGGACTACATGAACACACAAAGGACCACTATTTCCTTAAAATGAAAGGCTTGCTGCATCCCACTCATCTCCTTCCTTGGTTTATTCCTTAATGTGAAGAATCTGTATGGCAGCCTGATCTACTGCAATTGACAACACATGTAGATGGCACAAAAGTATCATGTCCCTGTCTTCCAGTCTCTCAGCCTTCTAGTTCTTATCTTCAGAAATGACCTTGGTGACCAATTTTTTTTTTTTTTTTGGTATGTATTCCTAAATTTATTTTATGTACATACAGACATAAAAAACACATATTTATAAATATAAATATATCCCACCATGTTCTGCACCTTTATTGAATAACACATCTTTACAACCATTACATACTGGCACAGATTCTTTATAACAGTTACAGAGGACTGTTGATCTAAGTGGATGTATTATAATCTATTAGGTCTCTATTGACAAACTCAGTTCAGTTTCTCAGACAAAAAGTTATTTTTGTTACTGGTCCCAGGTAAGATGGAGTAAGCACACTCAATCATACCTCTTCCACTAAATATAGTCTCCCAAAGCTGGACAGAAAACATGAAGCAGCTATTTGAGAACCCTGAAAAGTAAACATAAGAAGGCAAAATGGGGAAAAACACCATAATTTGAAGATCCATCAAACTAAAGGTAAGTTTGTCATATTTTCCCCTCTGGTATGCCCCTGGCCCAAAGCCTAGAGGTGGCTCCCTGTGGGCTGATAGCCCTAAAAGCAGTCCTTTACTTCTGTCTCAAGGATGAACAGGAAAGGGAGAGCCTAATACCTGGAGAGGGAGGGTAATTTTTTCTTTGTGCTCCAGTCTACAGGAAATCTTATGTTGCCAGCAGAAGTAAAAGCAATGGAACTCACAGGAGCCAGAACTCCAAAGGAAGAAAATTTTCTCACAGATATGAGGAGCTGTATTTCCCTGGGGGAAGGGTGAACCTCACCACTTTATTCCTCTTTCTATCCTCCACATCATCTAGCCCCAGATGCAGACAGCCATGAGAAGTACATGACAGAGCAGGATAACTAAAGTCTGAAGTTTTCTTCCCAGAGGACCAGAGAGGGAAGCCCCAGGGAATCAGAAGATAGGAGGAAGTTAAAGATGGAGGTAAATAAGACTGGAAAAGAAATCACATTTGATAGTTAAACTCTGAGAATGAAACTTTTTTTCCTTTTAGCAGGGGGTGGAGGAGTAAATGTGATAGAGAAATGTCTTTGCTATTCACACAGAATTTTGAAAGTGCAGTGGGGGCTGTATATACTCGCTTAGCTACAGACTGAAATAGGTTTTATATTTACTCTAAGAAGGGTCTGAGGATGATGTGGCTTTCTCTGAGGTATAAGAACAGGGTAGGAAACTATCTGCATGTGTGTATGTATGTGGATCTTCTTTCTAACAAATGTTTGCACATTTGGCAGAATGTACAACTAACTTATGCTTTCATTTTAACATACTCAGAGGTCAGGGTATAGCTGAGAAGGTATACAGCACCCCCCCTGCTAATATATGGGGGCCACCAATATTTATCAAAAAACAAGAATAAAAGAAACCCAAGTAAACACCAGGTTGTACACCAATAGGGAGAGTGGAGAATCTCAGCTCCACAGGGAGCATACTTGTGAAAAGGAAAATAATCCTCCCTCTTTACTACTTCCATAAGCTTTGAGGGGAAAGATTTGAAACATGTCCTCTTCATTTCATTTAAAATGAAGAGGACATGTTTTAAAAAGACAGAATTAGATGATTTTAATGACTGAAAGCAGCTAATAGTGATGAAACAAAGGCAAAGAAAAAGGTATAAAGGAGATTTCAAGGGAACTTCCTTTTCAATAGGAAAGAAGAGTTTGAAAGGGCATGGCTAGATGCAGTTATTGCAAAAGTTACAACTTTTTCACATTACACCTTGAGAACTGAGGCATCTCAAATTAATATGCAAATGTTGGCTCATGTAATTTTTTTTCTCCTTTAAAAAATAAGCAATAAACTCACAGTGGAGCAGAGGTTATGTTAGAAACAGGGTCACCGTGGTCAGATGTTTCTTTGTATTTTTTCGTAATACTTTGTTTAACCTTTGCTCATCATCATTCATGGCTATGTGGGTGGCAGAATTATGGGCCACTATGTTTTTTATTTCAGTACCATATAAATATGTATAAACATTCACACACATATACATCCCTAATTTTCAAAAGAATTCAAAAGCATTTATTAAGAAGAATTCTCTTTTTTTCCTCAAACCAGATATGGTACCTCAGTATCACTGAGACTATAAAGAACACAAATCTGTTTAAAACTGTTGTAGTAAACAGAATGAATGTTTGCACTTAGATAAGAACCTATTATCATTTTAATATAAATGCATTGAGTTATATAGAATTTAGATTTTAAAAAGCATTTTTGATTTGTTTTTGCAAAGGAAATCAAAGAACTATTCAAAAGGGAGAATTTAGGATACTTTTTAAAGCAAACATGCACTATGGATATATTACTCAGAACAATTATTCTTTTACTGCTAATGAGGTTCCTGTCAAAATAAAATGCTTGAAATTAGAAATTGCCATTTCTTTCTCTTTGCCAATGTTATCACTTATACTACCATTAGGTGGCAATACAAAATTAGTATTCTAATTAATTTAGGTTGTTCAAAGCAGGTAGCAAATACTTTTAATATACTTAAAAGTAAAATATGCTCAAAGTATCTCTTCAATGGATTTTAGGGTAACAAGGGAAGTATTTCATTTTTTTCCCTGGATTTTAATTCATATCACTAAACCAGTTGAATCAGAGGTTAGCAACAGTTGGACTTTTGACTGCATGTTTCACATGCTATGATAAAATAATAATAGCATTCATAAATCATAATGGTTATTTTGTATTTTTGTAAACTCTCAAACCCACAAGCATATTGTTCCAGCTCCATTTATTTGTTTTGATTATGTTGATATTAATAACAACCAATCTTTAAAAGAGAGATAAGGAAGTCACTGAAATGTCACTGAAGGAAAAATAAAGACATTTAGAAATAGGCTACTTCTATCCCAGAACTAGCAGTATTTCCTCAGGGTGTTATTGGGAGAGTTTTTTGGTTTTGTATTATATCAAAAGGTTTGTAAGTTAAAAAAAAAAGTAGTTCTTTTCTGACCCATCACACTACAAAAGCAGAAAGTTGATACATTTCCTGTCTAGAAAGCTAAAGCTCTTCATCAGTCTAAGTATGGCTCTAAAGCACTATATATGTCAGGTTTGTCACCTAATTGGGTACCTAACAGGCTATGCTTTCTATTTGGGCTGTAGTACTAATACCTCTGTGTAGAAAGAAGGGTAAAAGTGGACATGATATATATATCAGGCAGTAGAAAGAACTACCACTGTGTACCACTATGTACTGTTGTCCACTCTTCCACCCCTTGGTCATCAGCAGGACAATATGAACAAGAACACATACACACTCCTTTTGAGGAGTCAGGAACCCTTGCCAGAGAAGTAAAAATGGTCAGCCAGGCATGATGATGCATGCTTGTAATCCCAATGGCTCAGGAGGCTGAGGCAGGAGGATCACAAGTTCAAAGCCAGCCTCAGCAACCTGGAGAGTCCTTAAGCAACTTAGTGAGACCCTGTCCCAAAATAAAATATAAAAAGGACTGGGGATGTAGCTCAGTGGTTAAGTGTCTCTGGGTTCAATTCCTAGCACAAAAAACACCCCCCCCCCAAAAAAAAAAAAAAAAAAACAACAAGATTCTCAAAAGCCCAAGGTTAAGATTTCTACCCAAGGAAAAAAACTAATTTATTTGAATTTCAGTTTCTTTGTTGAAGAATTAGGTTTTTGATGATTTCAGAGGTCCTTTTGGATTTTAAAACTCAAAATTAAGATTTTGAAAGACCATTACATAAAAGAAATGTAATGGAAAGATGAGCTAGAATATGATTGATATTGGCAGTGGAACACAACACAGCCTCTACAACAAATCCCAAAAGGGGTATGATAAGAGGAAGGAGGTTGGTAAAAAAGTAAAGCAAGCATGTAGGTTTATTTAATACCTACTGATACCAAATAATTTTGAATTTTCTAAAATCAAACCATAAAGAATTATAAATTATTCCACTGAAAGGGAGGAAATTTGAAAGATGAAGTAAGCATATACAAATAATTCTTCTTTCTGTTCTACCATGAACTTTAAAAATCTAAATAGTGTATCTTTCTGTCATATATCTGTATTCCTAATTTTTAACCTTAACATGTCTTCCAGTTATATTCTTGAAAATCTCATAAAAAATATTAAAAGATATAAAATATAAAAAATTTTGTTACCAAGGTTATCAAGAAAAAACAGAATCTTAACTCATTCTTCTGATTTTAATAAACCAACATTGATGTTTGGTATTATTTCCCAAAGAGTGTTTCTTAGACTAGGTCTCCAAGATGTGCGAAGACAGGTGTCTATGTAAGTTTAGTAAATGGTGCTCTCTAGAGTTGCAGTATTTCTCTATGCACATAAACTACTAAAGATTCTGAGCAGCCAGTAGAGGTGTATATTTAATTTTGTTTAACTAGTGTTTGAATACAATCCCAAATCTGAATACCCTGTTTTCACCGAATACCATTAACATTCCTCACACAGCAAACTCTTACTATTTGGCTGCGCATATATTGGGAAATGGTGGCATCATCTGTAAAATATGGGAGCACAATTTAATTTGATGGTATTTAAGAGCAATTCACTGAATAAGACTATCTTATGAACCTTGTGAGGTTTTTTAAACTGCCCAAGAAAAAAGGTAGTTTCTGTGTTTCAAACTTAAGTATGGAATAGCTTTTGTATTGGTTAGTCTCACACAAGTCAATTGTTATGGAAGGAAAATATTTTAATTAAACTTTAAAGCAATCATTCCATTTGCCATTTTGGTCAAGCTTGGTAATATGTTTTATCCTAAATATTTCCCAGCCTTGAAATACAATTTTAGAGTTTTTTCTTCCACATACACTAAATAAGTTGTACTACATAATTTATAGCCTTTAATAGATGTAGCATAGTTATACATAAAAAAATGGTTTAGAGTCCTGCAAAAGCTCATGTGTGAGACAATACAAGAATTTTTAGAGATGAAATGATTGGGTCATGAGAACCTTAATCTAATCCACTGTTATGAATTAACTGGGTGGTAATTGTAAGAGGTATGGTTGGAGGACATATGTCAATGGCTCGGTTTGCCTTTAGGATTTATATTTTGTTGATGGTGGGCAAAGCTCTCTGCTTCCTGATTGCAATGTCTTGAACTGCTTTCCTCTGACATGTCCTTCCACCCTGATATTCTGCCTCACCCCAGGTTCAGAGCTATGGAGTTGGCCAACCATGGACACTGACCTTTGAAACCATGAGCCCCCAAATAAACTTTTCCTGTTCTACATTGTTCTTGTCAAGTCTTTTGGTCACAGTGATGCAAGAGCTCACTAAAACATATGTCAATTCAGGGGATTATTTAATATAATTATTAACAAAGCATTATAGAGTAAAAGACTCCTTGACCCACTCATTTTCTCCTTCTCTTACAATTTCCAGTGGAAGCCAGGTGCAGTAGCACATGCCGATAATCCCAGCTGCTTGGGAGGCTGAGGCAGGAGGATTGTGAGTTCAAAGTCAGCTTCATCAACTTAGCAAGGCCCTAAGCAACTTAGTGAGGCCCTGTCTCTAAATAAAATATAAAAAAAGGGCTGGGGATATGGCTTGGTGGTTAAGCACCCCTGGGTTCAATCCCCCCCCAAAAAAAGTAAAAAATTCCAGTGAAAGTTACAATATGAAAATAGTAATAAGAAAAAAATAGAAAAATATAATAAAGAAAAATTGAAGGAAGAGGGAGAATTTGTTTGTGTATGCTTTTGCCAATTTGTGTACATGTGTGGTTAAACAATATGGGCATGAATATTTATTTCTTTAAATACAACATAATTATGTCCAAAAAGCCTGTTGATGAAACACACACCACCACACAGTACCAGTCACCCCTTGGTATTCATAGGGATTGGTTCCCTTTTCTCTGGTGGGTACTGAAATCTGTGAATGTTCAAGACCCTCATATGAAATGGCATAGTAGCATATAATCTATACTTATCCTTCCCATCTACTTTAAATCATCCCCAGATTACTTACAATACTCAATGCAATATAAAAACTATGTAAATAGTTGTATTGCTTAGAGAATAACAATATGTAAAAAAAAAAGTCTGTACTATTCAGTACAAAAGAAAATTTTTTTGTAATATTTTTGATCCACAGCTGAATCTATGGATGTAAACCTGTGGATATGGAAGGCCAACTGTTTAACTAAGAGATCCTTAACTAACTTTACTGGTGATTATAATGTTATTTGGGTGGTAATTTATAATAGAGAATACTGGGAATGAAAAACCATGGACAATTCAGTGATAATCACTGATTAAAATGCTGCTGAGTTGCAACTCTCCTGTTAGTGTAAACATGCTCAGTGGGAGCCTATGAGCCCTACACGGAGTTGCATGGCAGTCAGATTCCTCAGTAAATTCAAAGGCATGCTCAATAAACTCTAATAAGGCAAAAAATAAACTTTATTAATATAAAAGTTTAGTAATTCATAATTCATAAGGTTCCAGTGGAGTGCCATGACTTGTATTAAAAATGGAAATCTGGATTTACATGGCATTGTCCCTGAGAAAGGCAGTCTTGAATTAGTTGTGGTCCCTTAGGATGCCTTTCTAGGCTCAAAGGCAAGAATTTAAATGCATTTCTTTGAATTTCTGATGCTGGATTAGCAATCACATGATTAGGTTTTTGATCTCACAAATGTTACTGAACTCATGTTTAATCTGGAACATGACGATGTCTTGTATCTTGCAATAAAATAGGGATTACAATGGTTGTTTCTTAACTACAACACAGGAAAAATATAAAAGAACTGATCAAATGCAGGAATAAAATTTATCTGCCAAGAAAAGTATTCACTAGAATGTTTTTTTGCTGATATATGCAAAATGCAATACGTTTAGGTAATAATCCTTACAAAGAAACATGATTACCGTGTGATGCAATCATCTGCCTGCTTCTCATTGTTCATCTTGCTATACAGCACAGCGGCCACCGCAAGGGGTCCTGCATCGCCGCAAAGGAAGGTAATGGAACGCTTGGTCAAACAGTTCAGGCTTTGCTTCACATAGCAATGTGCCATCTGGAGGTAGGCAGGGTCCCCGAACACTTCAAAGAGATGTAAGTAAAGCACAGCAATACCTTGAAAGCAAAAAGAAAACAATGTAAAGATGAGGAAAGGACAACTGATTTTATTATTTTGGCATGTATGTATTCTCGATAGCTAAACAATAAGTTATGAAATCATGGTCCCCAAAACATAGTAATCTACTTAATTAATGATTTAATTAATAAGACATGTTTTGTCCTTGTAACCTAAAGAAACTCAAAGTAGGGAATGGAAAACTTAATTTCTTTTCATACAAAAAACTTTTGTGTGAGAAGGTAGTTTGTGTCATCAAATCCCCTACCTACACTATCTTTTCAGGCAGGGATTGTAAGAAAGTTATTTGATATTTGAGAAAATACATTCAATTTCTTTTTAATCTTTTCTTTTTCTGTCAAGGACTCAGCTACCTACTATTAAGTAAGAGCTGTCAGTGACTTCGGCTTTGGGTTTTACTTGATTTGCTTCTTATCCTATTCTTGAAGCCTGCTACATGTAACTGAGGTGTTGTCTGCATGTTCTTATTCCAACTACCTGTCACAGTATATCAAGACCTTCTTCTGAAGCCAACTGGTCTCAGAGTAGACTCAAAGATGTGGAGTATGGAGCCTGCCTGCAGCATTTTCAAAAACTCTTTTTTCTCCTTAAAGTACATTTTCCATCTCATTTACCATTTTTAGAAGACACGGAGCCTCTGTTTAAATCTAAATTAATAGAGCCAATCTCTTCACAGATTTCACTGCAGTAAAAATGTGGTTTGCAAAATTACATTTCACTGTACTGAGGACAATTTTAAATTTAGATAGTTTTCTCATTTTGCATGGGTAATCTCCAAAGCTTTGTGCCACAGACAATTCAATTTCACATGTATATTAAGGCCAAATTTTCATTTCCTACAAAAGTTAATAACCTTGTCTGCTCTTTCAAAGTGGCTCCGTGTTAGTAATTCCACAAGTTGATGATCAGATGTACTACTGCTTAAGGTTTGTAGACAAGTGTACAAAACCAAGTATGTGGGTAAGAAAAAAAAATTCCCTTTCACAAATGATCAATGTCAAGAGCTTCTTCCTGAATGAGGTCCTTAATAGGCTTCATTTCCATCCATATCACGCATCTGCTGGCAATCCATTTAAATTGTTACCCTTTCATCTTGCTCTCCTATTCCCACTGATGTCTGAACTTGCTTAATTAAGTTATGTAAGCACAAAAGCCAGATAATGACATGACCGAGATCTGAGAAAATAAAAAGTGATTAAATACAAGTCCAGTGATTGTTTTCTTTTTCAGACCTTTGTCTCTCATGAGCAACAATTCCTCTTAGCCTCAATACTTAACAAACAAAATGTATTAAGGCATGCAATTTTAAGATTTGAAGTATTTCTCACGACAAACATGTAGTCATTTTTTGAGTCTCACAATATTTCACTTATTCTCTTTCTTTCTGAACAGCAGAGAATTTTCTAAGTTTCTGAGATTCCATATACACAGGTTTAATTTCTCCTCTTCTTGTTCTGGGCCTGGTGTTAGACTTGATCTTCTGCAGGCCACAGTTTAGTGTTCACCTTCTCTGTCACAAAGCACCCTTGGGTGAAAAGGATTTTAAATGATGAATGTTGCCAATTAGAAAAATTATTTTGGACATACTTACAAATCAGCCAAGGTCAGGAAAATAAGACAGAATGTGTAAGTCAAAGACATTTCATGTCTTATTAATATTTTTTCATCCCATGTATCCCATTTTCAAGGGACTTACCAATTCTTTCCCTTTCTGCTTTTGTGCTAACTGGAATGAAGGTGTGATGGTGTAGCTAGAACAGCCACTTTCGACCTTAAAGTTGGAAATTGTGTTATGAGGATGGCAAAATGTCAAGATGAAAGCAGCCTAGATCCCAGAGAACAATGAATTTACTATACCAGTCTTTGGATTGCCATTAACCTAAGATACAAACTTCTGTGTTAAAGCTACTGTTATTTTAAGAGCACTACTACTAACCCTAAAGAATATGGCTCTTTTCAAAGCTAGCAAGGTAGCAGAAGCTAGATCAGATCATATAGGATCTTTTAGCTAATTAAAGATTTGGGGTGTTTCTTGTAACACACCATTTTAAATCATGAGAAAAGCATAAATAGATTAGTTTTCTCTTAAATTCACTGTAGCTGCACTGTAAGGCTTGGAACAGTGGATGGTAGAGAAGCAGTTAGGAGGATGTTTGAGGAGTGGGAGTGAGACAATAGGCAGGTGGGTGTGCAGGAGAGATGTCATAAGAATGAACTGAGAAGGTACTGGTCTGAAAAGTAAAAAATCAACAGCACCTGGTAGGATAACTAAGAGGGAGACACCATGCTGTTTCCCAAATGTCTACTTTCCACAGTTGAATGGCCAATGTGCCCCAAAGAGGGCAACAGTCATCACCAGGTTTGACAAAGGATGATGAACAGAGATTCATCTTCCTAATATTTTCTTTATTTTTAATCACAGAATATTCTACTTCTTTAAAATATGCCAACAGCCAACTTAAGTAAATTCTTGAGCTTAAGTTTGAATGTCAGATAAAATTTCCTTGTGAACTATTTGTCAAACAAAAACTTGAAAAATTGAGATATGCTTCCTTCTTCTATCTACACTTTTTCTTCTTGACCAAAAACGACTTATATGAGTTTAATTTTGAATGCATTTAATTATAAACATATACTCCCAAATGTTTTAAGATTTTTAGAATTATTTTTATTTTAAAAAATAAAAGCCTTCCTTTTTTGAACCTGGATGTTTTGAAATTTTCATTAATATAAAATTTAAGTTAAATATTATTCTCTGTTGTTGTTATTGTTGATCTATTCCCTAACTATCATTAAGCTATGAAAACTAAGATTTTCTGCCTGATTTTCATTATCTTATTAGATATACTCATATGTGACTTAAATGTGGGTATATTTTAAAAGAGAAAGTAATCCATAAGAAGAGAGAGATGCTGAGAAATAAGTAAAGCAAAATCTAAGTAGACACTATTTCTCCATCAATCCTCAAGTCATTAAAGGTGATCAATAAAGTATTTGGGATACCATCTTAATTCTGTGTTAACTGAAGTACTCAATGATTCCCAATGCAATTTAGAAGCAGCTTGAATAAAAAAAAAGACAGTGCAAGTGGGAGTTGCTTTTCACTAAAAACAAAACAAGACAAAACAAAGAAAACCTGCTTATCATTTCCTCTGTGATCTGAGAGGCTGGGAGAAGCCCATATACTTATTACTTTGATGTTAGGACTCCTGGATCCTGCTTGGCTGTCCTGGAACTGCAGTGTTCAATGTCAATGGTCCTACTCATCAGTGGCTATAGAAACATCAGCTATTTAAAGTGAACAAAATTCAGTTTATCAAAAAAAGTAAAAAATAAAATCAAATCTAGTTTCTCAGTCACACAAACTACATTTGAATGCTTAATAACCATATGTGGCTAGTAGCTGCTGCACAGGAACATTTCCACCACTGCAGAATGTTCCAAGAAATTCTGTACAAGAAGTTCATGAAGTCTGGCACTGCTTCATAGTTCATCCTAGGAATCTCTTGATTTTGAAATGTTGTTAACTAATTTACTTGAAAGAAAAAAAATACTGTGAGGACCAAGTAAAACTGCTGTTGACAGGCATCAGTCCTGGTTGTCAGGACAGAAGCTTTGAACCTTCCATTTCTTTCTACAGCTACTACTCTGGGAAGGGAGGGTAAATTGTTTAGGGACATTTCTAAATCGGCAATATCCTTACTCAGCTACTTATCCTTAGCAGTACTATAAATACAGCCAGCTGTTGGGAAGTAATTAATACTAAGCCTTTGAATTTCTGAGGAATCATTAGTACTATTCATCTTGACCAATCAAAGACCTTGCTGTATCTCAAATGATATGGAGATGATAAAAATCCCCACAGATAGATGAATCTCTCAAAACACTTTAATTCTGCATTCTACAGATCATTCTTTAACATTTTCCATTTGTTTTACAACCTGCCTATAGTGCTATAAAAACCTTTGCCAAGGTACTTCAGCTCTACAAGGTAATTCCTTGCAAGAAAGAGGTTTCAAAAATTCCCCTCATGTACTCTGATAGGAAAAATCAGGTTAGATTTAACCTCTGTGGGAGCCACCGGTGGTGGTCAACTAATACCTAATAGTTTTGAAAGAAAGATACTTCCTAAGAGAGGGAGGTTATAACTGAAATTCAAATGCATTGCTCCTTTGTTGAAACTTTAAAAGCTAATTAATTATTATGTGTTCTTCATTTTGCATTGGGGTGGCATATAAGTATGAAGTAGGATCACATGTTTTTCTACATCAGGTTAGTACTTTCTAATCTTAGAACTATTTTCGAATTTTGTGTGTGAATGCATGGATATGTTCATTTCTGTTTCGTCAAAAAAATTACAGCTGTCAATTAGGGCAGCTTTCCATTCCCTGTCACTGTTGATACAGGGCACTGTACTTGCCACCAAGCCTGGGTGTGAACACTGCACAATGATCAGGACATTTGCTCAACTGCTGGATTAAAGCTGAGCAATATGAGCTGCTGGCTTTCCAAATACTCCAGTACTTAAGTACAGGTAAGCTGGGAAAAAACTAGTCATGACTCTGTGTCTTTATTTTAATATTATGCAAAACAAAGGAGTGTAAAAGCAAATGAGGACAAAGAAGAGGTGTCATTTATTTTCAGAGCGAATTGTGCAGCAGGAGAAAATATTTAAGAAAACAAACTTTCCTCTTCCTTCCTTTGGTGACTGAAGTCCACTGCTTTGTAATGTCAAATTTGGAAGCACTAGATCTTTTACTCTGCCATAATAGGTGATAAATCCCTCCTCCTAACAGCTGTTAAGAGCATGGATTCTCCACGCTGGTATTGAAGCCTGCCTTCTGCCATTTTCTGGCTGTATGATCTCAACCCACTTACAAAAACTTGCTATATACAAGCATTTTTATCTGTAAAACGTAAATAATAGTAATTATTCTACAGAATGACTGTGAATCTTGCTAATCACTCAGAATAGTCCCTGGCATATAATAACAATAAATGCCCAACCCCATTAGATGTTAAGTCACATTGTCCTCTTTCCAATCCCTGATTTAAAGGGAGAGTGTGGAGGAAATATACTCTCTCTTTTCCCATGTTCCTGCATCTCTCCTCCCTCCCAGATTCTCTTATCCATGAGGCTAGAATAGTGTTCCCTACACAAATGTTACCTGGCCTCTCTCATTAGTTTTCTGAAAAGTCTTTGCTTTCTTCAGGCTCTCACTTTCTTCTTTTTTGTTCCCCACACTGTCATGCACATCTTCACTCTTTTTAGTCTGCACAGATAGTAGCTGGGGTAGCAATCACAGGGCTCTATCCATCCATCCATCCATCCATCCATCCATCCATCCATCCATCCATCATCCATCCAACAAATATTTATTAAACACTGACTATGGACCTGGCAAGGCACTTAGTGCTGAAGTTATTGGGATGAAAAACATAGACACAGCTGTAGCTTTCTTTGGGTTGTCTGTAAAAGTCAAATTGCTTAGATATGTCTTCCTTCCCTCCCACCACTTCTTTTGATCTCTCTATACTTTCATCCTGCATTTTGTGCTTCACTGGTGAGATTTAAACCCTACACTTATTTCAAGCCTCTGTCTTAGTAATTTAAGGTAACCTACAGAACAATGATATGAACATTATACACAGCACAGCTAGAAAGACAGCAGGCAATGCTCTTGGCCTAGTCATCTATCTAGTGGCTGCTGTGAAGGGCTTTAATAAATCCGGTGTGGATTCACACCCTTGATTCCCTCCATGTGCCTTACCAGCTCTGGTTGGGACGGATAGTTGCCTCTCATGAAGGTGAAGGACATTTGCTCAGAGCTCAAATTAGACATTGAAATGCTGTTCTGATGCAGAGCTACTTATAAGATCAAATTACAAATAGAAGACACCTGGCCAGAGTGATTCCTTTCAAATAAATATGGTGTCAGCAGTAACTAAGAGCCACATGCTAAAGCCATAGCTCAAAGGCTATACATTTGGCAGATCAGAGAAACAGCATCTTGAAACACTATAATGACTTGCAAGTTAATATTACTCTAGGGATTGTGCTGCACAGCCTCTTATTTAAAATGTTATCTAATACTTGAAAAGAGGAAATATATGCCAATCTTAGCCTCATTAATTTGTGAGTTGGTTACAGAAACATGGGTCATGCCTTTTAAAAATAAAACCCCTGAAGTCCTGGATATTTTTTTTTTTTTTTTGAAGTGCGAGCTGATTACCATTTCCCTTTGGAATCATCATAGTTAAGACTATGGGAAAAATGAAGTTAAATGTGAGCTAGTACTTTCCCTCATTTTTCCTTAAAGACCCTAGTGAGATAAGACACCCCTTGGGTTTACTTACTTTTCTACTAAGTTATCTGCAACGGGAGCAATCTTTCCCAGAAAATGCTTATTTCTAAACTCAAGAACACTTCATCTGTTCATTTAATCCTTTATAATAATTCCTTACTAGTGTTTTGTGCCTTCCATCATATAAAGCATTTTAAAAATTCTCCTCGATATTCCCCAGAACCCACAATCTGGAACAAAACCCAGTCCAATGACAAGCTATTGTTCTGGTCTCTGTGCCACAGATGCCATGGATCTCTGGACAAGGACCACTAAGTAGCTGATGGGATTTGATTTTACAGGGCCTCCACACCTGTTATTTTTCTGCACTGTGTGCTGTTATATGTAGTCACATATAGAAGTTCTTAACTGAGTACCTAAATAACCAAAATGCTTCCCCTGCTGCTCTAGCTGAAAGAACATACTGTAAAGAACTCCTGTAAATCTACTGGGAGGAGAATTAGGGTAAAAATGAACAACTCATGCTTACTGCTGGCATATGTCATATATCAATATAATGATAGATTATACTTCAGTGTACTAAATTTTATAAGAGAGGATGCTGGTGAAAAGAACTGAGGTTGTTTCTTTACAATATCAATTATGAACAGCTGTAAAAACTACTGATTGATTTCAGGTTATGGATGATAATGCATTTATCAAACAAGTCTTTTCAAATACAAGCAATTATGAGGAAAGTCTTGACCAATGAATTTTATATTCAGAGACCACATTGAATATATTAACATAGGATTAGGGGACGGGGAAAAACACCTATATAAGAATGCTGGAGATTTCATTTTTCTAGCTGCAAACTTCCCATATGTTTTTCCAGGATTTACTTCATGTAAATAACTACTAAATAACCTTTTTTCTTGTAGACTTAACAGGAATTCCTCTTGCTGTTCAATAAGGCTTCTTTTCCTCTTTCCTTCCAAATCCTTTTTTTGCTTCACCAGGAATTATTCTTATTTTTATTTTTAGATAAAACACTTAAATCTGACTTGTCATAAGCCATTTCTAAAATGTTTGTAAAACATGAGTTATCGGGTCGTCATTGCTCAGATTATTCCATTTCATAGCTTAAGTAAATAATCTTTGCTTATGAAATGTACAGAATAAAATGCAGAAGCTGAAAATACATGCAAACATACACTCATTCAAAGGTTAAATAATAGGACTCAAGAGCCAAGTTTGTTGGGCTGAATTCTAACTGTGTAACCTACTAGCTGTGTAACCTTGAGAGGTACTTGACCTTGCTTTTCTTCATTTTTCTTGTTTGTGAGATGGACCCATGCCATGGAGGTGTTCTGAGAATTAGAATAATGAATTAACGCAAACAATTAGGATTGTACCTAATATATAATATTAGTTATTGGTGTACATTCACACACATTTTTGCTCCTATCATTCGAATGTCTTAGTAACTTTTAAGATGAATTACATTTTGATCTTTACTCCTGTGCTTCAATAATCAAATGATATATGAAACTGCATACCAATGACCCTCATTCCCTTGGAAAACAAAAATTCATTCAACATAGTTCATTATTAAATTACTGAATCCTTTTTCTGAACATTAATGTATAGTAATAATCTTGTTACCTCTCAACACTGTCTGAAAATTTGATTAATCACAATGTCTTATTCCTGGATGAGAATGAGAGAGATCAGGGGGATTTGTGGCAAAAATTGCCTCACTTGAAAATATGAGACAGCTTTGGGGTTTTAAAACATTTTACCTTTTCTCTTTCCTAAGTTCAGGGCATTTTTACTTCTCTGTTGTAAAGAGAAAAAGGTAAGAGTCAGGTTATCTGCAAGTCAACTTGACTCAGCTTGTGATACTGCACAAGGATAACCTATAGGTATAAATATGTAAGCTTCAGTGGCAAAAGTTTGAATTCTAATAACTTACTTTGTTAGTTACTTTTGTCACTATATCTCATTCTCTGCTTCCATTTAAGAATAAAAGCCAAGTTAATTTCACTTGTCAAATAGTTTGCAAAGTGAATGTACAGTACTTTCTAAAGTGATCATTTGCTTCTTTTAAATTTCGGTTTAAACCTGTACATATCACCCTTACCAAGCAAATATTTTGTATATGTGAATTATTTAGAATATTTCTATTTCAAATCTTAATCTTCTTGAACTAAACCAGCATTGGCTATGGAACTACAATATTACTGGGAAGTAAACCATAACAAACAAGATGGTAAAGTTCTAATCTTAATGGTTATTTTCCAAAGCACATATGGCATAAAGAGATGTTATAGAAGAAATTTTAATAAGTACCCCATCATTGTTGACCTCATTTCTTGCTCAAAAGACAGACAATGGGAAAAACTAAAAGAGTAAAGGCTTTTGGTTTTAAGTATGTGTTAATATTAAGCCCAAATGTTGCTGCATCTCTTCAGTAGAACTCTCCAAGATCAACTAAACAGTGAAGATAAATCTAGACACAGCATGAACAAAGCACTGTGAAGATGGGCAGCCTAGTTTGTAGCTTTCTTTAGAGTTATGAAGCAGAAATACAGGTGTGTAACCATTGGATTTAATATGGACTGATGCAATGGTACAAACAAATTAAGGACTTTAGAATCCCACAACAGCAAAGAGTTTGAGAGGAAGCACAATGGACAACTGTAATCAAGCTGCAAAAAGAGCAATGTTTTGCAGTATTATGTCTGGAACCAGTTGCAATTCCTTCTAGACTTAAGTTATACCTACCTTTAGAAAAATCATTCATGACTTGGTGTTTTGGTTCTAGGCTTTACAAAAAAAGATTATAATTGAAATGAAGAAAAAGACTTAAAAAAGAATAAAGGTGTTCTGAAACAAAATGAATCCGCCAGGAAACAAACAGCTGGCAAAATATTGCTTAGCACATTTCAAACTATTTCATGATATTGATAAATTTATTACAAAAATTCCCCTCCCAACAAAGTAGACAGAAGTTAGAGATCCTTTTGCAGATGGAAAAATTGAGATTTGTCATTTAAATAGTTTGTGCAAAACACTGGAATAAAAGAGAGGATCACTTTTCTTGCTATGTAGAGGAGTTACGGCAGAGATGACTGCATTTTATTTCAAAATTCACTCTCCTTTAAGTAACAAAACCTTGGTTAACAGACTACATTTACCGTCTTTCCTTATTAACAAAAGTGACTGTGTTACTGTATTCCAGCCAAGGCAAGCTAAGCAGAATTGAAATAATGAGTGGGATTTCCACAAAGTCTTTTTAAGGACAGGGAATGTATTCTTCTTTAACTTTTCTTCCTTCCAAGAATCTGAAAAGCTGATATAATGGCTGGATTTTTAGTAGTCACCTTTTTTTGTTTGTTTGTTTTGCTTTTTGGTATTGGAGAGTGAATCTTGGGGCGCTAAACTACTGAGCTACATCGCCAGATCTTTTTTGTATTTTACTTAGAGACAGGGTCTCACTGAGTTACTTAGGTCTTGCTAAGTTGCTGAAGTTGGCTTTGAACTCACAATCCTCCTGACTCAGCCTCCTGAGCCACTGGGATTACAAGCATGCACCACATCTGGCTTAGTGGTCATCTTAATCAAAAGGCAGACCTAGTGGCTGAGGGATGATGAAGCAGAAAGAAGCCTGCAATCCCATTAACATCCTAAGGCTATCATATTAGCCCTCTCTCAGCCTCCTTTTACATGAAAGAAAAACAAAAAACAAAACCTTATCTAAACCACCATAATTTTTTTGAGTATAAGCAGTTGAACCAAATGTATCTCCAGTTCAAATTCCACCTGAACCAGCAATAGGTATCAAACAGTATTTCTACTGGAGAAGAAAATTTAACACAATAATTTAAAATCCTAATTATAATCATGTAGTTTTCTCACACAAACTATATTTAATGATAACTTGCAAAAGCTTTCATTGCACACTGACAACAAATGCTCAATCAACATCAATGTTGAAGAAAGGAAGTTGTAAAGGTTTTCTATAATAAGCTAAAATTTCCCCAAATAATGAAATTAAAAAAATATTTTTTAGTTGTAGATGGACACAATATCTTTTCTCTTATTTATTTATTTTTATGTGGTGCTGAGGATCGAACTCAGGTCCTCATGCATGCAAGGCAAGCACTCTATCATTGAGCTACAACCGTAGCCCAAATAATGGAATTTTTGACAAGTAAAAAATAAGTGCAAACAATAATGTAATATTTATAAAAATATGGTGCAAAAGTTGTTGCTGCACAAAGTTAAAAAGCTATAATTCTTGATTTCTAAAAAGTATCATTTTTAGAAAGAACATGGGCATGTAGAAAGCAACATACAAATACATCATCATATAAACATTGCTTTGACACCCAACATCAAGTATTTTGATTGTGTTGTTTGTAGATGCATTTTTCTGGTAATAAAATTGAAGTTACAAATAGACAGTAGTTGGTAAACTACAAAATAATGGGAAAAGGCATTAATATTATGAACTTCTGTGGTCAAATCAACTTTAATTTCTTGTGCAACTCAGAGCTTTATGTCATTCAGACTGTCTCAACACTGAAACAGGGCAGCATTTAACTTAACAAAACACTAGAGGAGACAGTCTGTTTTATGTGGGAATAATGGCTTTTTAACAGTGTTCGATTAGGGGACATTAGGAATCTTGCCTTGAAAGCCATTAGCAAATTTATCCAGAAGATTTTATACTACATCATAAAACAACAAGAAACTGAAGATACCCTAAATGGCTTAGTACGCCAATTTGCTTCAGATACTTGCCATATAAGCTGCTTTCAGGAGCCAGTAATGAGCATTACAGATACTCAAGGATAAAAGACACTGACATTCAAAGGAGATGATGCCAGACAGCCAAGAAAATAAACAACTTGCATTTTATTTTGGAGTGAAATTTATTTTATTTTTCTACAGAAAGCCTAACATTTTTTTTTTTTTTTTTCATTTTTGTGGTGCTGGGGATTGAGCCCAGGACCCTGCACATGCAATCTATGCATATACTCTCCCACTAAGCCACATCCCCAGCCTAGAAAGTATAACTTTCAATTAGTTTCTCAACTAGCTCTAGTAGTTAGGGAGTCTGAATAATAGCTTTTCCTAACATTGTTCATCTACTTGAAATCAGTCCCCACTTCTTTTCCCCCTAAAGCAAGATATCTTGTAATAAGTAACAATATAAGCTCATCTGAATGGCTGATTTAGGGGTTAAGTCATTCTTTTGTAATCAGTCCTAGAATTAAGTCTAATAATCTGTCTCAGCCTCTCTCTATCTTCTCTTTGGCCAGGGATAATAACAGAAACTCCAAATATATTAGGAAAAGATTTGAAGTCTAGGCATTACATATTATTACCATGTGGTAATCAAAAGGAAAGCTAAAGACAACTTGCATTGTATTGGTCCTATTTTAGTCAAATTCTGATAATTTTAAATAAAGAACAGTATTGTTCACCAATGAGATTAATCTACTAATTACACCACATATGAAAAACAGCAGATAACAAATGACAATTGTGGTAACTTCCTTCTTAAAGCAAAATACTTTCATTTTATTCTCATCTTAACAGTTCCAATGTTAAGCTTCTAAAATCCACAAAATCATTAAACTTAAGACGAATGGTTCAACATTATCTAGTCCATTCTTTTTTATTTTGTAAAATACTAATCTTAAAGCTCCCCAAAATTACAACTTTGCTGACTCTACCTGCCTTCCCCATCCTTGTAAGGAAAAACCGAATCACTTATTACTAAAAAGGATTGCTGAGAAATTGCTGTTGTACATTTTTTTCATAAAGAAGCCCTTAAATTTCACTTCATATATCACTATCTGCAACAGGAAAACTGATGCTTGTAAAATGGAAGTTGGGTCCCAATCATAACCTAGGAAATCAAAATATCTGCTATATGACCCAGGAACCTACATTTTAATGAAAAGCATCGTGTCTTCAAATGCAAAGCTCTAGAATACAAACTTGTTCCTCCATTCATCAAAATAAATGGAAAACACTGGGTCTCTAAGACTATGCTTTCTCCAAGATTATAACATAGCTTGTCTTTTTTGTCTCTCTAAATTAGGTCAACTAATTTTAGTTCTTCAATTTTCCTTCTTGGTTTCTCTCTCATTTTTTTTGACACCAATGTACTATTTGTTCCCAATTTTCTCCCAAGCTTTAGGTGTTTGACATAGGTACACAGCAAATGCAAAACAACCAGCAATGATCATATGAATTAGTTCATGAACTCAATACTTTACCCTGTGCGCTGGTTACAGGACAACTGTTTGATAAATGATACTTCTAGATATATTTTATTCCCTGAGGATAAATCCTTCTTATCTGTTACAGGTACTATGCTTTGAAACTTTATTTAACCTCTTTCCACTGAATTCCACTTCCAAACTTATTATGTAATGCTTAAAATCAGTTTTTTTTTTTTTTTTACTTCAGAAAGCTACTAGCCATCCAAATGTTAGGCATGAATATGGGCAGTATGCTTACCATGCCATAAATTCTGGGAACTGGTAACAGCCCAGAAGCCTGAGTTGAGAGCACAGCATCTCCTAAAGGCAGTGACTCACAGGCAAATGCAAAAAGCACTGAAAGGTGTGCCACTCAGCCAGACAGCACTTGAAAGGTAACACAGTGGATCTCATATACAATGCTTATGCCAGCTCATTAGCACTCTGTACCTGTCCAGCCAGTGTAACCAGTGCCATCCCGAGGGTCTGCTGACTTTAGGCCTCTTTCCATTTGCTGAAGGAGCTCTCGAATCTTATTGGTCAAGCGCTGTGAGAACTCAGGAGTCAACTGTAGGTATTAAGGGAAAACAAATATTAAAAAACACGGTCTGAGCTGGATGCCCATGCCTGTAATCCCAGCAACTTGGAAGGCTAAGGCAGGAGGACTATGAGTTCGAAGCCAGACTCAGTAATTTACTGAGGCCCTATGCAACTTAGCAAGACCCTGTCTCAAAATAAAACATAAAAAGGGCTGGGGATGTGACTCAGTGGTAATGTGGCTCTGGTTTAAATCTCTAGTACCCCCCCACCTCCAAAAAAATCCCCAAAACAAAACAAAAAAACCCACCCCAAACAAACAAAAAAGAAAGAAAGAAAAAACGTGGTCTGCTGGGTGTGGTGGCTCACACCTGTAATCCCAGTGACTTGGTAGGTTGAAACAGGAGGATAGTTTGGCCAAATCAGCAAGACCCTGTCTCAAAATAGAAAAGAAAAGGGCTGGGATGTAGACAAGTGGTAGAGCACCCCTGGGTTCAATCTCTAGTATAAGATGGGGAGAGAAATTTTTAAAAATTTTAAAACATGGGCCACCCAACCTCCTGGAAGGCACTTCATTTCCACCTAGACCACATTTTTCTACCGGGAGAACTTTACAATTAACAACAGCATGTTAACACAACTTAAAAGTATCACTACATTTTTCTACTCAAGACAAGAAATATTGTTTTAAGTTAAATGTTTTCTAAGATTTTCCACCTAATAGCGATCATCTATTATTTGAAACAATATTTTTATTATAATGTAAAGTCATTATTAAATTAAGTATAAATTAAAGGTGTTGTTTTTAACAGTAACACTGGACTCAAGCAGTTATAATAACATATTTCAAAAGAAACTTGTGTTTTTGTTGTTTTAAATAATGGAAAATTAAAAAAAAATTTTGGCAAAAAATATAAAGAAAGCAAAACAAATTCATGCACATCAGGAACCTCAAGCTGAGTAGAAAGAACTTGTCAAACCTACCATCAAAACCCATACCCAGGAAAGTGCCTGGCAAAAAGAAAGGGCTTCATAAATACTGCTGAATCAATGAACCTGGCTATATCCTCCCCTGTTATTAGTTGAAAGATCTTGTCCGCCTCATAATTTTTCTATGTTTCAATAACCTTCATAAAGTCAGGACAATAACACCTGCCCTACCAATTTCAAAAGGAATTCTGAAGATTAAATGAGATTGTGTGTTACATTTTTTCTCAGACATAAATGTTGACATTTTTACAATTTTTTTTTAGTAGGCCAAGGGTATATGACAAGTAATAACTTGGATACGGATTGAAAGTACACTAAAGTTGGAGATCTGGGGTTAAACATAACATCCATATGAAGGCCTACAGATGTTGGGCATATGAAAAATATTTTTAAAGTTCTATATATAGAATCTTTAAGTGTCTTAAAAAGTCACTTTAAATTATCAAACATTTTAGGAACTTGCTGTGATTCTCAGACTTGGATTTCACAAACCAATATAATTTCAAAACAATATAAAGGAACATCACAAAGATCCAAATATTTTATATTACCTTGTGAGTATGGTACAAACAAATCGAACCACTGCCTACTGTCATCAGAATCCCATTTTTTAAAAATGAGTATCTTAACAGTGTAAAGGGTAAAAAGGCAGTATAAAGTTAATAATAATAACTTAAGACATTAAGATTCACTTCTTAGGAGCGCTATTGAAAAGGCTGATCAGATTTTCAACCACATCTGGCTTTACTCTGAAGCACCACTATGATTCTTAACTTTAGGCTCTGAAGATGAAACTGCATTGTTTGACAGACATATTCCCATTATTTAATAATTTCTGTCAAAAGGTTAAGATTTCAACAAGACTTGAGAATTAAGCTTATTATGATAAAATATACTTCAATATTATTATAAAAGGTCTATAAATCTCAAGTAGATAGAAGAGTGTGAGAATACACCACCTTCTGTACATAGATCATGTATAATTTATCATCTTGCCTGGCCTTACATTGAGGGGCCAAGAATAATGAGACTGCCTCAGCCTGAGAAAGGGAAGTTACTTTCTACTTGCACATGCTGCATTTAATAAAGGTGACTTGCCTGAGAGTATCGATTACATGTGGCAGACCACCAAATTATTCAAACTCTAGCAATTACATGAAAAGTCTCTAAAAGTCCTTTATTCCTGACAGATGCCAGAAAATAAAAGAGTTTCTTATTGAATGAAATCTTTATGTTTACAAACGAAGGAGGACAGATCTCCAGGGTCTGTCTGATCTTTTGTGTTCAACATTAAACAATTTTAGAACTGGTATGCTAGTTTCTTTGTAGGATCTGTCCAAAAACTGAAAGACAATAAATTACATCATGATTTGGGGGCCAGAGTTTAGATTTGAGGGGTTTTTCCCCTCAGAAATGAATTAATTTATATATGTAATTGATAAGTAGCCTAAATAGCAAGTTACATTTTTATTAAAGGCTTCTATCACTGGGACACATCTTCTAGTGTTTTCTCTGCCAAGCCAGCATGAAGCAACACATCCTCTTCTAACAAGACAAGGCATATACTTCAGCTTCCAGATCTGCAGGGCTAGGCAGAATGCAGGCCCATCTGGCCAACGGGAATCCATCTAACTTCAAGATAATGATGGAAAAAGGCCTTGTTGGCAGCTAATAATGGCTTTTAAATAATCAGATTGACCCTAACTCCATACACATATGGGTAGCCTTCTACACTACACTTTCTATCCCTCCTACCTGCATTACTGACCCAAATTAATCTATAATAACTAGTGTTTTAAGGGAGGAACCAAAAGAGACACATAAAGTTAATTTGACAGATATGAAATCTGTAAGGTCATTATATAAAACTGAGTGTGTGACTGACAACTTTTGAAGAAATACAGTGATATGAAAAAAAAAAGATGTGTCTAATCTAACTCAGGATTTCCCAAACTAAGTATTATTAAGCAGAGGCCTAAGAAAACAGAGGCTCCTGAAAGCAAGTGCTTTCAACCTTCATGGAGATGTCCTGCAAAGGGTGTCAAATAATTTCAGGCGTATTTTCCATCTTTCTCTTTGCATTATTAGTTTAAAAGCGTCCTACCACACAATCAGTTTGCTCTCATTATTACCTCATCCACACTTGTGTACAATCATAAAGGAATAACATCATGGCACCATGAATACCATTAGGATTCCTCACCTCTCTTTGAGAAGCAAACCAAAATGTATCAGAAGTGCCAAACACAGGGCAAACTGTGCAACCGCCAATTTTAATAATTTATATCCCAGAGACTGAGGTTATTTCTTTATTAATAGCATTAATAACTTTATCTTATAGCCAACATGTTCAAAGAATGCACTTTAACAAATAGTTTATATATGTTGAAGTTATCTTTTATATTTGTCCTCAAATCACATTTTTAAAAATGGGAATGGCATCCACCTAAAGCAAAACTGAGCTCCTTTCCGAACGCTTGGAGGGTGGTGTAACGGGCAGGTAGGGATGCAGGCAGATACACCCCAAACTCACCCTCCCAGCAGAATCAAAGTAGCATTCGGCCAGAGATTTGTTATAATCGGCATAAGGATTCGGGAAGGCCCTTTGAGCCATGCTGCCGGAAGCGAGCCTGCAGAACAGGGGGAAAAAAGATCCTAGGTTGAGTAAGGGGCCTCGTGATTTGCGAGGGCGGCAGCCGGCGCTCGTGAAAGCCCTTCCTGGCACCTTCTTCCCGGCAGCTCCGGGGCAACCGGGCGGTATCAGCGGTCCGAGTGGACACAGGGGCCCCGGTCGAGTAGCCAGGGCACGGCACCTTCGCGAAAAGGCTGCCAGGGCCCGAAACCCACCGAAATGAAGAGGACCCGTTTCGCACCCCACTTCCCCAAGCCCGTGGTTAAAAGCCAGCGGAGAATCCTGAGGCCTGAAGCTTCCCTCCGCCTGGGCCTCACACTACGCAGCCGCTGACAACAACAGAGGCGGCGCGATCACCGCCCACTTCCTGCCAGAAGGACCAATCAGAGTCTTCGCCGCGGCCAAGGCCCGCCCCCTTGCTTTCAGTTTATTAAAGGGGCAAGAGTGTGATTTCTAAAGGATAATGCAAGGTAATTTAATTTCTGGGTAGCAGCAGTGAGGACATCTTAAAAAAAAAAAAAAAAACACATGTGCCCAATAGTTTCTACTCTTCTTTTAATGCGAATTCAAATCCATATTTATCATAATTGGTTAAAAAAATCTGGAGAAGGAAAAACAGACTGTTTTGAGATCTGAACATATATCAGTGTTACTACTGCTCTGAGGAAATAAAATTGGCATTATAATGACTTTCTACAGACATTTAAACCTTTATGTTTGTTTAACAAAAATAAGAAAGAAAAGAAACAAAAGTAATAACAGGACCACCATTAACAAAAACAAGGAAATGCTGAAAAGAGGGATAATAGGTGCTTTGGGGATAATTTATACTTAAGGGCATTCTAGAGGCCATGTGAATACTCAAATGACAATTGATAAAACTTCAGGAAATGACTTTATAAAAACCTAAATCACAGCTCTTACACAATTGAATTTGTTATAGCCAAAATGGGACCATAACAGTAGATACTGAAGCCCTTAAAAAATGAGGCAAACCGAGCAAAAGATTTACAAAACACAATTTCAGTATAGAAAGAGAGAGAGAGACAGAGAGAGAGAGAGAGAGAGAGAGAGAGAGAGGAAGAAAGAAAGAAAGAAACCCTTAAATCCCACCTGGAACACATTAGGCCCATTCTGTTGGTTCAGAAAATTTTGGACTCCAGTTGAAATGGCAAAGTCACTCCTTTTCCTCCCCTTATTTAGTGAAGGATCCTAGCCTTCTACTTTCAGTTGTTGAAGTTCAGCTCCTACCCCAGTTATGCTTACCCTGGACCAAGTTTGTCCCTCTGTGGTTGCCATCCTAAGCTTTCTCGGATTTTTTTTTTTAACTGTTGCTCTCTCAGAAAAACATTAGCTCCTTTACCTCACCAAATTCATGAAGATTTAGTAGAGACTTTTAGTGAATCTGAAACTGGACATTGTTCCTATCTTTAAAAAATGGTTGTTTGGAGAAGCAACTCATATTAGAGAAAAGGAAAAGGAATTAGAGGTATTTGTTAATTTGCTTTCATTAATCATTAAGAACTTAGTATGAATTTTTATCTTACTCATGGCCTTTATATGAGCAATTAAAATCATATTGAAGTGTCATATTGTAGCATGGAGCATGGGGTTGGGTTTTTTTCCTTGTGAATTCAAAGAATGAAATACACAGACACGAGGGTAATACCAAATTAACAGGATTTATTGGAGTAATAAAAAAGAACAGAGCTTCCAAAGGGGAGGAGTCCCAGGAGAGGGATACCAAAGAATGGCTGTTGTCTAAGGGTTTACATGGGTCTGTAAGGGTTAATGGAGCTAGCCCCCTCCCCAATCCTGGATAAGACACTTAATGTCTATGAAACTCTTCACTTGCTCTTTGGTCCAATCAGATGACTGAGTCACTCCTACCCGTGGCGCCCTCCCCCCTTGTTTTGATGGGGGTCTGGGTACCAGATAGCAGGCTGGGTAGTATCAGTTTTTTTCTTTTATTTTTTCTTTCTTTCTTTTTTTTTTTTTTTTGACTACACAGGAGTCAACCTGACCTTGATGAGTCCTCTTTTGTGTCTGTATTTTCTCATCCCTGCTGAATAGAAACCTGACCTGAAGGAGCCCAAGTTTCCTGCCTGTTCACTTTAACCCTTTCTCCTTCTTCAACATTTAAGTACATTTAAGATTCATAGGGGGAGCAAGGCATCATATCACAGCAGCTAGCATAAGTAGATTGTACTTAAGCAAATGAAAGCATGAAATAAGAAAAGGGAAAGAGCAGAAGGAGGCAGGGAGAGAAGGAAGAAAGAGCATTTTTTCTTGGAGGGCAGCCTCCCAAGACTGAAGTAGCATATACTACATGGATAACATGAGACTGATTAGGGGCTCTCAGCCTCAACACTATTGATGTTTTGAAACAATGCTTCTTTTTTGGGGGGTGCTTTCTTGTTCACTGTTCAGCAGTATTCCTTCCCACTACCCACTAGATTCCAGTTCCAGCCCCCCAAGTGGTGCTGGGGATGATTCTTCCAGGTGACAAATATCTGTTCCTTGGGAGGTGAGGGCGCGACAAAATTGATCCTATTTTTGTGGGGGTGGTATAACCCAATTGGTATAACCAAAAATGTTTAATAAGATCATATGATTTTATTCCGGTATCCCCATTGCAGATATGGCTTGCTAGAATAATGTTAGTGAATTCTCAGGGAACTTTTGCGTATGTGTTGAAAACGCTGGTGCAGAATTGGTTTAACTATATCCTTGGGATTTAGTACAGCATCATCAGTGCATTCAAGACCCTCTTTTGTCTCCTTACCGGTCTTTACTTCCTGCCCATTATTCTCCTCCAGAAGGCAACTAGTACAATGTTTAACTCATATGTCCTTTGAAAAAATGTCATGTTTAGTGAAATCATGCAAGAAATACTCAATAACCTATATTTAGATCTATCTGGATTACTCTATGTACAGTTTGCTATTTTTAGATAATTGTACAAAAGTTTCATAGTATATACCTTTATATCAGTTTGTATTATGTTGCCAATAACACAATACCACAGACTAATTAAGGTATGTAAAAGAGGTTTGTTTGGCTCATGCTTCTGGTTCAAGGTCAGGAAACCACAACTGGTGACGGCAGAGTCCTGAGGTGACACAGAGCATCACGTGTGTGACCGTGTGTGTGTGTGTGTGTGTGTATGTGTGTGTATGTGTGTGTGCATGTGTGTGTTCTCTTCTTGCTCCTTCTTATAAATTCACCAAGATTCCGTTCTAAGGGCTCCACCCGCACAAATTTATCCAATTCTAATCTCTCCCAAAGGCTCACCTCTAATATACCTTAGGTAGATTAAGTTTTCACCCTCTTACTATTTCACATTTGGGATTAAATTCCAACACGTGAAGTTTTGGGGAACCCATTGAAACCATATCAAAACCATAGCAGCTTCTATCTCATTTTACTAATCCTTTTCCTGAGTGATGGGCATTATTTCTAACATACCACAGCTAGGAATATCCAGGTATGTTTTCTTATAGAACTGGGTATGTGTACACCTGAGATATATGCATCCAGAAGCTAATTGCCAGATCATAGAACATTCTCATTCTCCCCCAACAATGTTAGATTACTTTTTAGAACCACTGGACTAGTTTATCTTCCCTCCAATAGTCTCTAATATTTTCTGTCATTACCATATCCTCTCCAGCACTTTGTATTATTTAGAATTCTAATTTTTTCATTCTAATAGGTAACATTGAATCTCATAAATGTTTAAAGTTTCCTTTCTTTTGTTGCAAATGGTACTGAGCTTTATGTATAGACTGGCTAAACAGCTGGGATTAACTGACCACATTCTTTATTGCATTATTTTCTTGTCAATTTGCAGGAGTTTGATTTCTTTTGAAAGGCATATTTCAGATTTTAATTTCCTTTGGCTTTAGATTTTGCAAATATCTTCTTTAGTCTTCTAATGTTTCCTAGGGTATCCTTCATTGAATGGTAGCTCCTTCATTTTTTTTTTTTTTTAGTTGTAGATGGATACAGTATCTTTATTTATTTTTATGTGGTGATGAGGATCAAACTCAGTGCCCCTACCACTGAGCTATAGCCCCAGCCCTAGCTCCTTAATTTTGATGAAGCTGAATTCATCAATTTTGACACTGGGATTTGAGAATCTTCATGTTCAGATGAAAGTTCAGATGTAGTCAAAGCATGAATAAGTCCTCTGTTTGTTGTGAAAACCCCGAAATATGAATTTTTGAAAACCATGTGATCTTGCTCTTCCTCCCTTCATTTTGTTAGAGAATCAATCCCGAGAATCCCTCTTTGGTACCTGTGATTGACATTTAGTACTTGTATTCATCTACTAGGGCTGCCATAACCAAGTATCAGAGACTGAATAGCATAAACAACAGAAATTTATTTTCTCAAGGCTAAGGATAGAGGTACTCTACTAAGATTGATCTCATCAAGATGATGGCAGAGTAGATTTCTTCTGTGGCATTTCTCCTTGGCTTGTAGATGGCTGTTTTCACTTGGTTTTCCTTACTCTGTGTTGTCTGGCTCCAAATCTCTTCTCAAGAGGACATGATCATAATTGGATTAGAATCCCCTCCAGTGACATTTCTTAACCACAGTTACCACATTGGAGATCCCATTTCCAAATATAGCCAGATGCTGTAGTACTGGGAATTAGGACGTCAGCATATAAATTTGGGGGCAACAAGGTGGTCCATAAAAGTCTATGCTTTCACCTATAGTCATGGTGGTGGAACACATATGTGATTAACACAGATTTCACTGTCATAGTTTCTCAAGAACCTTTCCACTTTTGATAAATTTAGAATGATTTTAATGATGTTCCTTGCTGCGGTTGGGATGTGAGGTGTCCCCCAAAAGCTCACGTGTGAGACAATACAGGAAGGTTCAGAGGAGAAATGACTGTGTTCTAAGAGTCTTAAACCAATCAGTGATTTAATCCCCTGATATGGGTTAACTGAGTGGTAACTAAGGTGGTAGGGTGTGACTGGAGGAGGTGGGATTTGGGATGTGGCTTTGGGGTATATGTTTTGTATCTGGAAAGTAGAGTCTCTCTCTCTGTTTTCTGATCACAATGTGAGCTGCTTCTCTCTGCCACGCTCTTCCATCATGATGTTCAGCCTCTTCTCAAGCCCAGAGGAATGGAGCCAGCCTTCTATGGACTAAGACCTCCAAAAACCATGAGCCCTCAAATAAGCTTCCCCCCTCTACAGTTGTTCTGGTCAAGTTTTTTAGTTACAGCAGTGAAATAGCTGACTAAAACATTCCTCTTCTTAATTTGTGAAGCAGTCTTGTGTGATCTCTCAGGAAATAAAAATTGTATTACTGTCTTTAGAAGAGAATACTTCTAGAAATTTAGGAAAGTTTATATTAAACAAAGAAAATAAATATCATTTAAGGGCCCTTTATTTCCATTCTAAGACCCCTCAATTTCAAAATGTTATAAGGTGCATTCAGGTAAAATCTAAATTATGGCTATAAAGAAGCCCCCGAACACAATCCTTGAAGTAGAAATGTATTTATCTTAGTTCAGGGTGGATTTTGCTCCATGTAACCATTCAGAATTGTAACTTCCTTTTATCTCACTCTGTCACAGGTGAGAATTAAGTCATATGACCATCTCTAGCTGCCTGGAAGGCTTTGAAATGAAATCTTCTGAGCAACTGCATGTCTAGCTATGGTGAAACAAAGCGGAGATTGACTTTGATGGGCATTTAGTGGTCTCTAACACATAATGGAAGTTCCAGTAGTAGATACTACCTGCCTGCTGGCAAAACAGCAACATTCTTATGTTACTGTGGTCTTTCCTTCTCCCCAACCTCATAGCAACCACACCTTCTATTTCCTCCAGTATATTCTCTTTAACTTATTTTAGCAGCTGGATCATTGATCTATGGTAGAAGATAGACCGTGAAGCTACATAGTCTTTCTTTTTTCCTGAAAATTTTCCTCTCTTAAACATGCACATCACACACACACACACACACACACACCAGGCAAATGCCTTTTAGGTCCCCCACCCCCCCATCATACACACTTCCGAGTATCATGTCTTCTTCTTGTAGAGGGTATTGTATTTCCTTTTCATTTTAAAGAAGGTGTTATCTAAGCCTGAGTTTAATATCACCATCTTGTTTGAACATCTATCTGAGACTGTGTACTAATGAGGCAACTTTATGTATTGTTCATGGTATAAAACTCATGAATTGACTGAGCTATCTCCAGTGGAGGAAACAGATATAGCCTGGGCACACTAAGGTACCCTTTTAATATTCTGGAGACTGTATTTCCATGGCATTGGCAACATTTCCTCCTTGCCTTCTCAGGATTCTGATTAGTGTGCTGACAGATTCATTTCTCTAAATGTACCTGCTGGGTGAAAGTCACTATTAGGTGAAACAGATGATCTGGGGTTTCCTTGGGAGACTAAAAAGATTGTGAGTACAGAAAGTTGGTAAAGATATACAAACATTTACACTGTTTATTTTTCCTCCCTATACTTATTTAACACTTGAGCAGGGCTCTTGGTCAACAGAATAGTTTACATCTTTGTGGGCAAAATGAAAAAGAGGCTTTCCCCTTTAATGTTGAAAATATGAACCTGTATTGTGTTAAAATCGTGCAGCCTCCATTCTCTGTCTGCTTGAAATTCATGGTGAAGGTGAGGATGGCCTCTTACCTGGGGTCTTCCTCTTAAGAAGTCATTGATCAGGTAGATTCATTTGTTTCCTCCCCAACCCAACCACACAGAACTCACCCACAGAATAGATGATGTCTTAGCAAAGCCCTGTTGAGGCGTTCTTCAGCATTTAAGTCCAGCCTTCTGGATGGGCAAAGCATCCAACAGAGACCCTGACCCTTATGATGTTTCTTCTAAGCTCTGGAATTGCCTAACATAGGTAATTTTCAATTGTTTAAAATAAAGTCTTCAAAAATTTCCAACTTGCATGGTAGCCACGGTATTTGTACTTCATTTTCTTTTCCATTGGCCACAAGAGGCAAGAGTTCAAATGTATAGGTGGGTAACTGTGCATCCATAATAGTTTATAATAAGAGGTGGGAGAAGCTGCTTCACCAGGGTAATATGGACTTAGCAGTAGAGTTTATGGACCTAGAAGGACGCTATGAATCTAGCTGGTTCAGCCTGCTACCACCTTGTGGGATCATCTTGAACTGAGCACATTACTGGTCTGGCTGTGGTGCAGGGAGGTGGAGGGACAACGAGGCCATACCAGCAGGAAAGGACTGGGCCCTTTGCCTTTACTACATCTGGACTCTGTCAAAGCCTGGGTTGGAACTGTCTTCAGCAATGGCTGAGAAAGTGAGAATGAAATTCTCGGGTATGATTTCTTAACCCTTGAAGGCTAGAACTTGTAGTCCTAGGTCAGACAAAACTGTTGCCTGGTTAATTCCCCATTTCCAGACCACCGATTACCACACATTATTTTGCTTCAGAAGCTTATTCAAAATACAGATTTGTACACCTCACTGCCATAGATTCTGATTTAGGAAGGTTTGGGTTGAATCTGCATTTTAAAAATGAATGTATGAATCTATTTCATATTAGGGTCCAACATACTAGGTTGAATCTTTGTATGATTCTCTTGCAGACTTTTGATATATGTTGGTTTCAGTGAGAGAAGAAAAAAATCCTGAATATAGAAACATGGCTCTAAATGGTAACAGACTGAAATTCTGTGAATTATGATGTCTTCCAGTGTACATTTAGGGCATTGTAGTCTGTCAAATATTTCTTTGACTATGATTAAAAAAAATAAGAAAATAAGAAGAAATGTCTGTCCACTCTAACCTATGCCAATGTGTACCTATAGGTAGTTATTTTACCCACATATTTTCAGAGAAAGAACATTCATAACTACTTTTGGCAGTCAGTTAGGATGTTTTATATACCCTTATTTCCCCAGGATTTCTTTCTTAGAGATGACTTAAATGTCTCTCAAATAGAAGTTTAAACATATATTGAGCAGGATGAGCAACTAGTCAGGAAAGTTTTTGGTGTTTTTTTTTTCTTTCCACTTTTTTATTGGTTGTTCAAAACATTACAAAGCTCTTGACATATCATATTTCATACATTAGATTCAAGTGGGTTATGAACTCCCATTTTTACCCCAAATACAGATTGCAGAATCACATCGGTTACACATCCACATTTTTACATAATGCCATATTAGTAACTGTTGTATTCTGCTACCTTTCCTATCCTCTACTATCCCCCTCCCCTCCCCTCCCATCTTCTCTCTCTACCCCATCTACTGTAATTCATTTCTCTCCTTGTTTTTTTCCCATTCCCCTCACAACCTCTTATATGTAATTTTGTATAACAATGAGGGTCTCCTTCCATTTCCATGCAATTTCCCTTGTCTCTCCCTTTCCCTCCCACCTCATGTCTCTGTTTAATGTTAATCTTTTCCTCCTGCTCTTCCTCCCTGCTCTGTTCTTGGATGTGAGGGCGATCTGGCTGCGACATCTGTCACCCCATTGATCGCCAGGGTTGATTCGGCTGATCTGGCTGGCTAGGCAGGTGTCCCTTTCCTCCCTCACCGCTCCATGTGTGTCCCTCCCTCCCGAAGCTGCTCACTCGGTCGAAGAGGACGACCTTCCCCGATAGAGGAGGACTGTTCTTCGGTCAAGAGTCAAGAGTAGCTGCACTCCCCTGCTAGAACCTCCAAACAAGCTCTCAAGGTCCATTTGGTGTTTTTTTTTTTTTTAAATAAATTTTCAAACTTACACTTGATCTTCAGACAGAATAATTTCATTTTACACCTTTTTTTTAATGGGCCAAAGCTCTTTAATAAAACTCCACACTGTTAAGCCAGGTGCTACTCAGACAGATGCTGTGGGTACCCAGAGGTTTGCTTTCACTCTGTGTGCAAAGGTTCATAAACTGTCCAGAGCATTTGAGGTAGGTGGTAGGAACATAAAAAGGCCTAGAAGAGGAGATTGGTACATAGCCTGTTCCTACTGGCAGCATCTGCTGTTCAGAGGGCCTTCACAGTCACCAAGCACTTTACCATTATTCCCTTTGTCCTTGGAATAGTCTCCTCTGAGTAGCACCATGCATCATCCTACCTTTACACATGATGTCACCATCATACTAGTGATGACACCAGAACTTCTGACTTGAGAGCTAGTATGTATAACAGCCCTTATCCCCCTATCTTAGCCCAGAAGGCTCCAACCTTCCATGTCCTCTTCTCTATCCATGCACCCTGTTGACATCAGGGCTCTTGGGCCACTGCACAGGACCTCTCACAAATCCCAAACAAATTCCTAAGTAATTCTTTCTGCTCTAAGGCTTTATTTCCTACACACTAGGTTGCTCTGAATATTAGAGTAGAATTCAAATAAACTGGTAGAGATGTACACGACTGTTATGGTTTGGATCTGAAATGTCCCTGAATGTCACGTGCCAAAGGCTTGATTTTCAGCCTGTGACATTATAAGGAGGTGGTACAATGTTTAGGAGGTGGGGCCTAGTTGGAAGAAGAAGGTCAGTGGAGTGGCACTCACCAGTAAAATTACTCATCACCTTCACTCCTGCCTCTTATAAAGTCTCAAGCCATAAATAGAACGCAGACAAATTCTTGATCATGGTTTAGCATTGCTGGATTCTAGTCCAGTTTCCAATAGATTCCTCATTTCCATCTGAAGACATTTACTGTTCACATTCTCAGCATTGTGGTCTTCTCAGCCCTCATCAGAATCATCCATTAAGTTCTGTTTACAACATTCTTGGCTTTCCTGTAGCCTGCTTCTCCAAACTTTTCCAAACTCCTTCCATAAACCAAATCCATAAGCCTCCTCCATATCTCAAGGTGTATAATAACAGCAAAGATTGTCCCTCTCTTTGGTACCAGTTTCTTGTGTTATTCAGTTTTCTATCTCTATAATGAAATACCTGAGGCATTTAACTGATAGATATGAAAGCTTTATTTGGCTCATAATTTTGGAGATCGATCCATGATTAAATGAATCCACTAGCATTAGGCCTCTGGAGAGAACGTATCATGTCAGGAGCATATGGTATAAAACTGCCCACCTAATGAGTCAGGAAACAAAGACAGTCATCGTTTTTTATTGTTTAGTTGTTTTCCATTGTATGTTTATATCACAGTGTTACTTCATCACCCATTACTAAACATTTGGGTTGTTTCTAGTCATTGGCCATTACCAACAAATCTTCTTGTAATGTGTACAAGCCTTTGCATGGCTATATGATCTTGTTTGTCTTGAGGTTCATATTCTCTCAGAAGAGGAAAGTCTGGGTAATATGTTAGCTGTGTTAACTTTAAGAAACTAATAAACTGTTTAACAAAGTGATTGTACCATTTTACACTCCCAGTAGTAGGATTTAAGAATTTCAGTTCCTCCACATGCTCACCAACACTTAATGTGTTCAGTTCTTTTAATTTTAGCCACCTAGTGGATTTGTAGTAGTATCTCATTGTGGTTTTAATTTTTATATTCCTATGCTATTAAAAACCTTTTAATGCTTATTTGTCAACCACATGTCCTTTTTTGCTGTGTGATATGTCTATTCAAATCATTTGCCCTCCCACTCCCGTTTTTTTTTTGGGGGGGTGGTGGTGCCAGGGATTGAACTTAGGGGCACCTGACCACATCCCCAACCCTATTTTGTATTTTATTTAGGGACAGGTCTCAGTGAGTTGTTTAGTGTCTCACTTTTGCTGAGGCTGGCTTTGAACTCGTGATCCTCTTGCCTCAGCCTTCCTGAGCTGCTGGGATTACAGGTGTGCGCCACCACCCTGGCTCCACTTTTTAAATAGTGGTTTGTCTCCATAATAGCATTCTGAACACAAGTCTTAGGACATATAATTTGTACATGTTTTCCAAAGCGGGGCTTGTCTTTTCATTTGATTAACCATGTCTTTAAAGAGCATGTAATGACTGACTGTTCCTCCATAGAAGAACAAGTGTCTAGGTCCCTTGCTTCAGTCTGGAACCACTCTGAAGGAACAACTTAGGTCTAGAGTTCTTCATGGGATGGGATGACAACTCTTGTGCAAATGCATTGAGGGTCAACTTCTCTATCCACTTGATCTATCTCTGCATGGCTCTCATTCCAGAGAACGCTATACCATGACCTCTTCAATGCAAGCCTCCACCTCAAGTCAGTTTCCAGGAACCAAACCAATAATGTTGACTTGTGTCTATTTTTGTTTGCTTTAAATCTTTACTCTGTATATGAATCACTTCTTCTATACAAAGAAGAATGTATACAGAAGCACATATTTATTTGTCCCTCACTATCATTTCTAGAAAATGAAGTCTAACTCAAGAATACTCTTAAATTTCTACCCTCTCATTTCCTTAAATAAGCTACATATAATTTTCTTGGAAGGGTTTACTTAATCACATGCCACTGATTTTTATTCACATGGCTCTATCTGTGGTGTCCCCACCTGTATTTTTCCGTGTTACCCTGTGGTCTTTTGACCTCAATCATTTAGATATTCAGCAGAAGGAATTGCTGCTCTCTGCTATCTTATAGCTAGACAGTAGAAATGATAGATGAACTTCATATGTCACAGATTCAATCTGATTCATCTGAATTTGTGGCAGTTTAGTAGTTTACAAATGGGAGTGACTCAGGCAGCTGCTATGGGGTGGAGAACACAATGGGGTTGTCTGAACCTGTATTTGCAAAACACTTGACTAAGACAGAAAAGCGTCAGTTGTGCACATTAAGGAATGAAAAGAGAGGAGGTTGATGGAAATTACAGGATTGTTCCTCCAATTCACTCCTTGACATGGGTATTGTTTGAATGACTTCTTGTCCTTATGTTTGATATTATTTTATTGGTTGCTTGTTATATTGTGATACTCCTTTTTGGTTCAAAGCTAAATCTAATCCTTCTCTTTTATGAATTCTTTTCCCCACAGTTTGGTTTTTCTCATTCAAGCATTTGGATAGTAACTTTACCTTTACACATGTTTGTGCTCCCAGCCATATGTATCAATTTGTAGAAAGTGAAATAGAGAACAGTTTAGCATCAGTGAAATGTCAGGAAAATGCCCAGAAGGCACCATTGCAATACTTGAGCTTCGAATTTTGAGAATGGAATTAGGCCACTAAATCAGTTTTCCTGCCTGTGTCATGGACTATGGGGATGTGTCCTAGTTCTTTAAAAAAATGGTATCTGCATCTCACTCAGTACAACTCTGTGGTGGGGACCTGTGGGAAACCTTTGGACTTAAAACTAATTGAATCTGCATTGCAATCGCCTTTTCTTTTCTTTATTAAATCTCTGTTTTGCTCCACAACCTTTCTCTGTGCCTTGCTTGCATTATTCTTTTTTAAAGCTGCACAAATTGGCTATTCTCCAAGCTTAAATGAGAAGAAAGAAAAAGAGAAGACAAAACTAGAACTGAATCATACTTTTCAGATGCTGGGTGTAACTTTTCCTTTTGTGTTAGAGGAGAGAACACACCTCCACTGGTATAGAAGGGAGAAAAGCTAGTTGTCAATGCAAAGTATTATTACATCTTCGAGGTCACAGTTGAAGCTAAAACATCCTTTTTATTTCAAAATCGAGGGAGGATAACATACATCTGGGCTCATGATTATCATTCAGACCCATACCGTAAAAACTGTCTGATTGTAGGCTGAATTTGCTCATGACCACATTTCTTTTCCAGGGCGTGACAGATTGTGGTTTTTCAGCTGTCTCCTTATTAGCATGCTGCCTGTCCCCTCTATCTGCTTTCACTGCACCTGCTCTGATAGTGAATGTTTTGTGTATATAGGTACCATTGCCTTCAGAGATTAAGGGCTCACTGCAAGCAGAAATAAACCAATGGATTTATCAGCAGCTATACAAATTCTACCCATCTTTTGGACAATAACTGAAAAATCTCTCTTGGGAAAGTAGTTTTTTGTTTCTTAGAATTGTAGGCTAAAAATTTACATTTACAACTCTGCCTATCTCCCCTTTCCCACTCTCTTATTCCTCCTATTTTTGATTTATAATTGCATTTCACAGCCCCCCCAAAATAGTAAAGAGCTTATTTTTAAATAAACTATAAGGAAAAAAGTGAATTTTTTTCCCTAGTAGGTTTACTGAGATTTTTCTAGTAAGTCCAGAAGTTTAGTATACTGCAGATTTATGCACTTTATGAATAGATTTTTTTAACATCAGCTTTTTCTCTGCTATGATTAAAGGACTCAACCAGCACAATTGTAGAGGAGGAAGAGTTTATTTTAGGGGTTTATGATTTTAGAGGTCTCAATGCATAGACTGCAGGCTTCATACCTCAGCTCAAGATGAGGCAGAACATCATGGTAAAAGAGTGTGGTGGAGGGAAGCAGTTCACATGATGATCAGAAAGGAGAGGAGTGGGGAGGAAGGGAGGGAGGGAGGGAGAGAAGCGCTCTTCTTGCCAAATACAAAATAAATATATATCTCCAAATCACTTCCCCGATGCCCCACCTTTTCTAGCCATACCCTACCTGCCTTCAAATACCACTCAAATAATCCCATCAGATGATCAATTCACTGATTGGGTTAAAGCTTTCATAGCCCAGTCATTTCTTCTCTGAACCTTCTTACATTGTCTAACATGTGAGCTTTTGGGGGACACTTCACATCCAAACCATAACACCTTCTGATATATATATATATATATATATATATATATATATATATATACACTTTTATATAAATATAAATCTTGGAAATTAGAGATATAAGAGAGTGTAAAAATTATTTAAATTTGTTCACTGGAGAGCTCAGGCAGAAAACTATTTATTTTAATATTTGAAAAATTATTTGGTGGACCTATACTGCAAATTTGTAGATGTTGGAAAGACTTTTCTCAAAGGGGTCAGTGGAAACAACCCTGAAGAAAGTAATCGTGATTTTGGCTTACCTTTTAGTTCTGAAGGGTGTAAATTCCAGGGTTTGAAGGGTAAGAGCTTCTTCTTTCTATCTCCCAACAGATATCCCTTTTCTCTTAGGATCAGTCCAATTTGATGGACGAGGTAGTCAACTGCTACTGCTTTTGTTTAGAATTCTTGTCTACTGAGTTCTTTGGAAGACAGAGCATGGTTCATGTTGGGTGTAATAAAGGCGGATATTTGTTGGTTTTTGGTCCTCCCCCACACATCTTGGGAATTAATGCTTTCCACCTTACACATTGACTTTATTCTAGGGGAGTGACCCAGAAATAAGGCTACCCCAGTTTTATGTGTTAATAGGCAGGGGGGAGTTCCCTTCCCTGATTCATATACCTGCTGGCATTCTGACATTTCCAATTTGGAGGTCATAGAAACAAGTAAATTAATACTAAGTAAGAAACAAAGATATGGCAATTGAAGCACCCTTCCCCCCAAAAAAATCATAAAATAGGGAGACAGAGCCACAAATAAGTCATACCTACTTTTATCCATGTTATTTTAAGAATAAAAGAGGAAAGGAAAGAATGAAGGCAGGGACAAACAGAAAAGAAAAAAAAACATTTCACACTTGGGGGGAGATTCAAGAGTTATCAACATTATCTGTGGCTACTCAGGAACACAATTTAGGAAATCTCATAGAGCTAGAGCATTAATAGTAGCAGTAATATTCTGCAAGATTATGGAAATATACATATACTCCTAAATTTACATCTGACATAGTTTTTAATTAGACATAATCCCCTCTTTCCCTTCTTGCACAGCCATGATGGGTTTATCAGTGTAAATCTACACAATTTTAGTAGGTGGATTTCAGTTTTGTATGAAGTAATTTTGCATCTCATACATGCATATATACTTAACAAATAAATCAAGAATTATGACCTAGGTGATTTTATGATACTATGTTATTGGAAAATTGAAAATTTAAAAACTATGTTACTACTGACATGTTCACTGCAGCTTGAGCTCCCATTTCAGATGTGAAGTTAAGTGCATTCATCTGTAGACAAAGAGGGTTTCCACATACTTGTGGAAGGTGGTGGGAAGAAAAAAATTTTCCCAGTAAGGGAAATTACTGGTCTATTTAATGTTGACAGGGCATATTAAAAGTGGGAACAGAAGACAGGTTCTCTTCTTTTAGTGGTGAGCCATGACTACAATTAACAAGATCTGTATTTCTTGAAACATTATAAATAGTATTATTCAGTTTTTACCATGAAATTGGCTCTAAGATTTGGACCACACAGTACAAAAATACTTACATATACACTTGTTGGTCTATTAGCATAATTTTTTTCTTGAACACTTGGGAAATATATTTTATTTTTATTTTTGGCTTGTAGCATCCAAGGACATTCTGTCAAATAACTAGCTGAACATAAACTAAGAAGCAGACTTTAGTGATCACACATGACAAGGGATATAGTCTCTTCAAATATAGTTAGGAAAATCAATAGAGAGGTGGATTATTAGTCTTCAACAATTAAAACAAAGAAAGTAAAATAGAAAACTCTGTATAAAGGGATATATCTGATATCTAGAGTTACCATATCATAGTATTCATGTGGTGAGCCGCTTCTGCCGTTTCTGCAGATTATGGTCGCCATTACAAGATGACGCTGGCTCCGCTGTGGTCTGTGACAAACAACTCCTTATCTGGGAGAGTTGGCACATGATTTTTCACCACCCTGTGAGAAAGCTCCACGCGGCAGCTTTGCATTGGGGCTTGGGATGCTTTATTAAGGCTGGGAGGGGCATCAGAGAAAGAGAAGAAGAAATATCAAGGGCCTGAATAAACTGCTGAAAGAAGATTCCTGAGTTGCGTCTTCCTTGCGGGCAAGGGGTCGCGACAAGTGGCGCCGAGACCCGGGAACCAGAACTTTCAACAGTCAGGGGTGGTGCACCGGTTAGTCCCAGGTAAGTGGGATCCGCGATCAAAGCGGGGTTAGTCCCAGGTAAGTGGGATCCGCGACCAAAGCGGGGCAGCTCCTCTGTAAACACAGAGAGAGCCTTACATTTTATTGCAGCTGCACTGTGTACTTTCGCTTTTGTTTTCTGTGTTTCTTTTGTTGTGTCATTTCACTTTTGTTTTTTGTGCTTCTTTTGTTGTTGTGACGACAGGGATGCTCCCCTGTAAAAGGAAGAGAGCGGGGAATTCATAGAACGGAACGCTCCCCTGTAAAAGGAAGAGAGCGGGGACTTTTGTACTTTCACTTTCTTTATAGCTCTAAAAACATTATGGGCGTTGCTTCTTCAAGCCCAATTTTGTTGGCCCTAGATGGGTTGTTACATTCAAAAGGACTTAAGATAAAGCAGAGTACTTTGCAGATGTTTTTAAGAGAAGCTGATATAGCGGCTCATTGGTTTGCTTTTTCAGGGAGTCTTACGGTTCCCAGCTGGGACAAATTAGGGAAAGATCTAGATTTCGCTCATGAGCAAGGTACCTTGCAGGGTGGCGTTATACCACTTTGGAAGTTAGTTAGAGGATGTATAACAGATGGTAAATGCCAGGAAGCTGTGAGAGAGGGTCAAGCTATTCTTGAGCAATTGCATGAGGAAAAATCTGAAGGATCATGTAGTGAAGTGGCAGAGAGTATTAAAAGTAACAGTAGTGAGAAGGCAAAAGAGCCTGAAGATAAAAATAGGAGAAGGCTCTACCCAGACTTGACCGAATTAAAAACGCCTGAGAACACAAGCGACTCAGAGAGTTCTGAGGACCTTGATATATTGTTACAACAACTACATAAGATAAAAATGAAAAAGAAGAAAAAGGAGACACAGGGCACACAGGCCTACTGTAAGAAGGGGAAGGGAGTTAACATCGGTCAACAAAACTCTGAGGAGGAGGAGGTAGAATATCTAGAAGAAGATATGGTGCCGATTGCCCCACCTCCGTATGTGGGGGGGAGCCAAGGTTCCGGGAGATCTTTTCATGCACAAGTTTGGAGGACAGTTAATACAGATATGGGACTTGCATACCCTGTATTTCAGGACAATAACAGGGGAAGATATCATGAGCCTTTAGACTTTAAGATAATTAAAACCTTGGCAGAATCTGTCCGCACTTATGGCATAGATGCCGCTTTCACTCTCACTCAGGTGGAGGGACTTACTAGATTTTGCATGACTCCCTCAGATTGGGCTAGTCTAGTCCGCGCTTGTGTTTCCCCAGGGAAATATTAGGAGTCCAAAGTTGGCTGTTTAATGTTTCTGGCAGTACCCAAGACTCGGAGAGAGGTAGGAGGCTTAAAATTTCTGCAAATAATTCACAATTATCTAATGCTACATTACCCTCCGCAGCAGTCTGTCTCCAATCTCCGTTCCTGTTTCTTTTGGCTAATGTTACATTACAGGGGATGCTTAATTGTTCTAATATTACCTGTTATTTGTCTGAGTGTTGGAATGGATCCTGGCCTATGGCAATGGTTATGAAAATTCCAACTTTTGTCCCGATTCCGGTTACTACAGATCCAGAGTCTTTTCCTATTGTTGAACTGATTAGAGCCCGTAGAGATTTTGGAATTACGGCAGCTATAGTGACAGCTGTGGCGGTGTCTGCTGCTGCAGCAGTTACAGCTGGAGTAGCCATGGCCAGCCAGGTACAAACTGCTGCCACTATTAATCAGGTTATTCAACAAACATCCACCATACTTGAATCTCAAAGTAGAATTAATCAACACATTTTATCTGGGATTCTGGCTGCTAATCAAAGGATAGATCTGCTTCAAGCTCAAGTTGAGGAATTGTCTGATCTAGTACATTTGGGTTGTATTGATCAATGTGCACATTTATGTATAACCTCTGTCAGATTTTATGATTCCAGAAATGCCTCCCGCATCATCGGGGAATATTTATCCGGAACCTGGTCCATGGAAGCAGAAAACTTGATCCAGTCTCAACTAACTCGGATTGCTGTTCTGAATAGCACCCGTGTCGAACCAGTGACTTTGGGTCAATTCACCAGTTGGCTATCCTCTGCCTTTTCCTTTTTTAAGGAATGGGTGGGAGTGGGCATTTTTGGTGCAATGTGTTGCTTCGGTATGTTCCTCTGTTTGTGGTTTCTCTGTCGCCTTAAGGCCCGCAGTGCTCACGATAAGGCTATGATCATACAAGCTCTTGCAGCTTTAGAAAATGGCAACTCGCCTCAAGTCTGGCTTGCGCATCTTAAGCAGTAAACCTTTGTCATGGTCGTTACACCCCAAGTTATTATAACATTGCACTGGGATCGACATGACTTTCCTTGTTATTCTCTTAGTGTTGGAAAGCCCTTGCACTCTGCCAGTCTTACTGCCATTGCACGCAGATGGGTTTCCACACTAGTGCTTTTCTATCGCCTTAAAGTTCGTGCCTTTCTTTCAGGGTGCTGTCAACTTGTTTGTCGTTATAAACAGCCACAGTTCAGCCTCAGCTATCCCCCTTCGTCCACCATCGTCACGATACAGGATGCGAGGCAAGGCACTGCACTTGAGTGATCCTTGACGTGGACCTCAAGGAGAGCATGTCCTATTGCATGCGGGTTCCACGCGTCCACGCCCCGCCCCACGAAAAAAGGCGTCGGCTGATATGGCCTCAGATCTGGGGAAGGGCCCTCCTTAGGACTGAGCCATACTATGCAGCCACTTCTGCACAGTGGGATAGGACCTCTACTCTCGCCTGTATTGTTTTAAGAAAACAGAAAAGGGGGAACTGTGGTGAGCCGCTTCTGCCGTTTCTGCAGATTATGGTCGCCATTACAAGATGACGCTGGCTCCACTGTGGTCTGTGACAAACAACTCCTTATCTGGGAGAGTTGGCACATGATTTTTCACCACCCTGTGAGAAAGCTCCACGCGGCAGCTTTGCATTGGGGCTTGGGATGCTTTATTAAGGCTGGGAGGGGCATCCGAGAAAGAGAAGAAGAAATATCAAGGGCCTGAATAAACTGCTGAAAGAAGATTCCTGAGTTGCGTCTTCCTTGCGGGCAAGGGGTCGCGACATATTCAAATGTCCGTTTTCAACAAAAATTACAAAGTATACAAAGAAACAGGAAGATTTGGCCCATTCAGTTTTGACAGAAACCATCCACAAAGAAGTTCAGACATTAGAAGAGTACCAAAGATTTTAAAATTACCTTAAATATGCTCAAAGTGCTAAAGGAAAATATGGACAAAGAACCTGAAGAAAAAAAAAAGGCAAATAGTGTATACACAAAATAATAATAATGATGATAATAATATCAGCAAAGAAATAGAAATTTCAAAGAGAACTAAATGAAATTTCTGGTGATGGATATACAGCAAATGAAAAATTTAAAAGATCATTAGAACGAATCAACAGCAGATTTGAAAGCCAGAAGGTAGAATCAGGGAACTTGTGATTAGATCATATGATATCTTCCAGTCTATGGAGTGAAAGAAAAAAGAATGAGGACAGTGAACAGGGCCTAACACCTGTGGGCCACCATCAAATGGACCAGCATCTGCTTTGCCAAAAGAAGACAGAAGGGGACATTAACTGTATTTTAGTATTGATGACTAAAAATTTCCAAATCAAACTGAAATGTACAGTCATCCCAATTCTAAGTTAGTTCATAGTCTGTTGAATAATTTATACAAAATAACTCCTAGATCTCCTACTTTATTTTATTTATTTTATTTTTGGTACCAGGGATTGAATCCAAGGTTTACCTAACCACTGAGCCACATTCCCAGCACTTTGTAAAATTTTTCAAATTTTGAGATGGATTTTTACTGTTTTTCCTGACTAGGTTGCCAAGGCTGGCTTTGAACTTTTGATCCTCCTGCCTCAGTCTCCTGAGTCACTGGGATTCCAGGTATGCACTATCATACCCAGATTCTTGATTCTTCAATCCTGTACTGTCTTCTCTCCCCTTACTTATGTGGTTTTGATTCTACACTCTACAATTTCAATCTATTCAATCCTGTTCTTCTCTAATATCCTTCTTTTCCAAAACCCCACATTTTCTTATATCAGTAACTTGCTGCTATTGGCTACTACTGTATATAAAGTATATTTCTTTATGACTTGCTACATTGGGGTCACCATAAAATGGCTTTTTTCCTGAATTAAAGGATCATTTTTTTTTTATATTTTCCTAGTTAATTATTCTTCACTCTTCCCAAGTACAGTATCTGCCCCAGACATTTCATTCATACATTTTCAACAATGCCTCCTCTACCCTCACTTATTATTTATGTAGTTTTTGAAAAGGCTAGTTTATACTTTTTGTGTGCAAGATAAGAATATTGTCGAGAGACTCCTAGCTTGGTAGTCTAGTTCTGTCTCAACCATGGAAATCTTTGTCTCAGAAGAGTCCCTTCAAACTGTATGGTTCCTGTATTCCTCATCTGTCGGATGCAGATTTCTCTGGAGACAAAGATGGACATTTCTACCCAGGGCTGTGGTGCTTCAAAGTGAGATACTACAGATGCTTCTAGGATGCTAATTTCTGGAGGCGATTAGTAGGTTTGTAAACAAATTGTTTTGAAGTGAAGGTTTGAATTGTATATTGGCAGAGATTGTTTGAATAATTGACTTGAATGAGTTTAATTAGTTATAAGACAGTGTTTTGTTTTTGTTGTTTCTTTGTAAGATGTAATTATCGCCTGTGTTGAGTTCCTGCAGGAACAATTTAGATGTTGGATATTTAGAATTGTGAGCATTGTGAAAGCATGCATTTGATAGCTGTGGATTTGTATGGTTCTCCCTGACATTACAAGTGGCCTGTGATAATGGAAAGTGACCGCCTCACCTCCATTATTAAGGTATTAAGTTGCTACCTCTTTCCCCATAAAATGAGTTGCAGGTGCTTCTGTCAGCACTGGGGAGTTGCACAGGTGCCTCTGTCTTAGGAATCCTCTGCTGGGAGCTTGGTGGTCTTCTGACAGTTGGAGAACCAAGCTTTCCCTTGAGCTTATTAACCTGAGGAATGGTGATATCATTCCACTCTTTTGTTTTAACCTCCTTCACTTATCAGAGACTGGAGGGGAGATTTAATTAGTTAGCACTGAGGCTCAGGAGATAGCATACCACTAACCACTGGCTACACCAACATTATGGTATGGAGAGTTACTAGATATTCCAAGAATTTGCTGACAGTGCAGGAACCACAAAGTGGCTGGATATGAGTTCAGTTGATGGATACGAGTTTAGATATGATATACTAATAGACAAGAGTTAGGTTTCACTATACTTCCAGAATTCTTTTTTCTGTATAATACCATTTTGTAATTTTATAACATTCATCATTTGGAAATCTCAAAAGATGTTATAAGCGATAGTAGCATTTGATGGCTGAAGAGCCTTTGGCTATAGTTATACAGTTTTATGACACACAGCTTTATGCTTTGTATATATGGAGGAGAAGTTCCAAAAGGTTAAGTTAATTGCCATAGTCCTTTAGCAAGTCACTATACAAGTTGGAAATGAGATAGCTACTGTATATGAGTACTGAATAATTTCTTTTCTTTTGAAAGAAATGTTGGTGAAAGCATTTCATGTCATTGAGGCTTGATCATCTGCAGAAAATAAAATTTTAATGTTTTATTTGGAATGAAGCATAAAGGATATCTGTCTTCTGTAACTCATCATGAAGCCCAGAGGGCTATTGATAGCACAGAATGTAACAGAAGATACTTTGGTTTCTTTCCTATCTTCCTAATATGAATTTTAGGATTTATAAACTCAATGAGAAAATTATGTACTTAGGATATATATTAAGACTACACAAAAATTTAGCACAAATGAGGATGAAAAGAGAAGTCTTTTGAAATTAAATTTTCTTAAACTTTTTGTGTCATGATTGGCAAGTCTGCTGAAGTGTATCAATTCTTCTCAGAATGCTTTTAAATTCACAATATAATATATGAAGGATTCAAAGAAAAAATACCACATTGAAACAGTTATAAAAATAAATAAAACATTGTGATATAGTATATGTGTGCTTACTTGTAGAATCCAGTGTTACACATTACATAATAGAATCTAATAATCATCATAAACCCAAAGTAATAGTGCTTACAGTTTTTGAAAATGTGTATAACTGCAATTAGAAATAGAAATATCTGTAAATTCTGTGATGAAGTCACAGTAACAGCTAATACTATCAAGATTTCCCCCCTTGCATTTATGTTTGAATGGAATACTAAATTTCAGTTGTTAATGAAAGTAAATGATGGAATTTGTTTTTAAATTCAAGTTTATGGATTCTTTGAATTCTATCACTGGATCCCTCTCTGTGAGTTCAATATTAAGAACTCCTTTGTTGAGTTTCCAAGTCATTTTTCATAAACTGCTTCTTTCAGATAGTGTTTCAAATAGATTTTCAAATGGGGGCAAACTGGTGGGTTCTTTGGAGGAGAACTAGCAAGAACACTATCTGAATAAATCCTAGAACAAATTATAAAGTGATAACTTTTTTCTGTTACACTCACCATACTTTTTGTGTAACCTTCCTCTAAGTCAGGTTTTCAATACTTTTGAGTATTATGAACAAGTTAACTAGATGTAATTGTTAAGTGATAATGTTTTTGCCTTCACATGGGCATAGTATGTATATTTACATGTATTCTACTGGGAGATAGCACTATTTAAAACAAAGGAATCCAGTACCAATGATGGATTTGGGGCTCCTTGTCACCTGGGTTAATAGGTAAAAGAATAATTTAAGCTATTGCAGAAACCTTTGAATCACCTCTTGATTGACTGTTTCTCTTTACTATCATAAGTCAATTGTTGGTTTTATTTGGCAAATAGGAAAAGTGGTTTTTTTTCTGTTTGCTCTTGGTTCTACTTATCCTGGCAGTAACATTTCCCTGGGGGCAAGCAACTATTCCTTCAATTTGAACATCTCATTTGCAGTGTTGTCATTTGAGGTGATAGTCATTTGTAGTTTATAGAGGCATGATTTCATTCATAGGAGTGAACAGATGGGTTAATAAAGCTGTCAGAAGTTGTAAACTGGTTCACAGGCTCTTTCAGGGACATCCATCATGGTGTCATGATGCTGAATACTCAACTACTAAGAGTCTATTAGATTACAAGCACCTTGAAAACCAGGGTTAAACCTAATCTAAACCAGGTCCATAGCCACACAGCATGGAAAGGAATGCTTTCCTTCTGTGCTTTGAGAGGTAAAGAGGGTCTGCTGCTTTCATGCTGTTGAATAGCCAGAGGAAACATTCAAGTTATAAGTTAATTTCACAATAAAGAACTAAAATAAGTTTTGTGCTATCTTATTCTAAAAGCATATTTCCCTAATTTTTCTGACTGTAAAATGGTTTTGGCATCTTGAAAAAAAAAATGATCGAATAAATGAAAACATACTTTTAAAAGAACTGACACTGTATGGGTTATAGGTGAATGGATTATATTATATTATATATATTCCATGCTCTCTAGTTTTTGGAATGAACTCAGTTTTGCTTTATATTTCTTTGCAGTATGCAATGAGATTTATTTTGAAATCATATAAGAAGGGAAGATTGGGAAGGTAGTGAAGGAAGCTGCCCTAATGGCTGGGTTTCTACTGGGCTTAATTGTCAGGGTGTACATGGCATGCAGCATTGATGTCTGATTGCGTAAGGCAACGAAGTTTAGCTCTGGCTCTACATTAGAATAAGTACCAGAGTTTTAAAATATACCAGTTAAGTTGCAGTCTCTCTGGGTGGGGTTCTATCTTTGGTATATGTTGCTGTTGTTATTATTATTATTGGCCTGAAGCAGTATTTGCCAAGTATTAAAAGCACTCCAGGGGATTCTATGTGTAGTTAGGGTTTTAAATTATTGGCAAGATAAATGCAAATATTAGACCATGAACTCAGATTGGCAAGAAATACAACTCATTTTTTTTTTCATTACTAACCTCATTTTGCTATTAAGCTCATTTTTTCTTATGATTCACTTAAATCCATAGTGTAAAGTTCTTATAGATTGTGTGTGATGGTACCTGAGAAGAACAACTTACAGGAGGAAAGATTGATTTTGTCTCACAGATTCAGACCATGCTTGGCTGTCTACTGTTTCGGGCCAGCACCAGAAGGGTGTGGGGGAAGAAAGCAGCTTACCTCATGGCAGCCAGGAAGGTGAGGGAGATGGGGTGGCTATAGTTTCTATCACCTTCCAAATAGTCCATTTAGTTATGAATTCATGAATGGATTAATCCATTGATGAGGTTGGAACCCTCATGATCCAATCAATTCCCCAAAGCCCACCTCTGGACATTGCTGCATTGGAGACCAAGCCTTCCTTTGGGGGATCATTTCAGATTTAAATTGTACCACAGTGTAAAATTTTGGGGAGAAGATGATTTTTTTTCTTTTTAAATTATTTTTTAGTTGTAGTTGGACACAATTCCTTTATTTTAATGTGGTGCTGGGGATCAAACCCAGGGTCTCGCACGTGCCGGGCGAGCACTCTACCGCTGAGCCACAACCCCAGCCCCTTTTTTCTTTTCTTTTTTTGTAAGTTATGTCTCCATTGAGGAGTCTGTCCTTCTATTAGTGTGGCACTTTGGGTCCGCTAGAGTGGCATACTTGGAGAACCAGCATCTTCCTGTGATGTGTCTTTACTTGGGGAATAGGGCTGGGACTAACAGTTACTAGAGAACTCAGTGATCACATAATTTGTATTTTAATGTAGAATTGCCAAAATTCAAATTGATGCAAAAAAATCCACAATGCACAAAATATCTTAACTTTACATAATAAGATGACAACTCCCTACATCACCAGAGAGTAGTGGTAGGAAAAAAGTTTCTAGTAACATGTAGTCACCTTCTTTCCTTGTGATTGGAAACAGTTTCTATCAATATACAGACCATCTTTTTTTCTGCCTGTCTCTTCTACTTGAGGGAAATCTCAATCCAGGGAAAATATTTCTCCTTTACATTTCTGTCTTGCATACTTAATCTATTCAGGAGAATGGTCTTTTCATTTTCCTAAATCAAGCTTAGAATTTTGGAAACAGAATATATGAAGAAGTGTTTAGCAGGCAACTTTCATTTTTTTTTCAGGAATCTCATTTGTATTAGTTGCACCAAAGAAATATTTGCATTAATGCACAAGGAAGCTTGTGAAAGGAAATACATCAATGTCTAGAATACTACACGTTTAGAAGCAGCCTACATATCCATCAAAAGGGGAATGAAAAAATAAACTAAGTTTCATCCATGTAATGCAACACATTACATGGGTAAAAAGAATGAGCAAATTTGTAAATAGGAACATAGATAGATCTAAAGATGCATTATTAAATGAGGAAAACAATTTCCAGATGATTCACATAGCGTTTTAATATTTCTGGCAATTTTAATTTTGCTTTTGTCTTACCTCTCTTCTTTTTCACTAAGAGTAGAATTCACTACTCGCTCAAGGTATGTGTGTTATGGTTTAGATATAAGGTGTCCTCCCAAAACTCATGTGTGAGACAATGCAAGAAAGTTTAGAGGTGAAATGATTGGGTTATGAGAGCTTTAACTCAACTGGTGAATTAATCCCCTGATAGTAATTAACTGAGTGGTAACTGCAGGCAGGTAGGGTGGGCTGGAGGAAGTGAGTAATTGGGAGTGTGCCTCTGCTCTTCCTTCTCTCAGAAAAACTCTTGTGTAGGAGCAGCTGACATCTTGTTATCAATATTTCCTGCTTCTGTATTCAGATGTCCTCGAATAAGACTTTACTCATCCTCTGACTACAAATAAGAGCCAATAGACATGAAATGAGTCCTTTCAAGGAGACCAGGTGCAAAGATGTCTGAATGTAAGCAGTTCATGTATACCATCAGGAGATAAGGACAATGAGTTCTTGGAGGTGAGATGATATAGGACCCTACACTACAGATCATTGGAAGGACTTTGTCTATCTCCCCAAATGAGACAGGAAGCCATTGGAGGATTCTGAACACAGAAGTGATGTAATCTAAATAAAACTTAATCCTAGCTATAGGTACTCTCAAGCTAGTTTCCTTGCTACTCCCCAAATATATCAGGCATGTTCCTTCATCAGAACTTTGATAATTGCTATTCTTTGCATCGGATGCCTGCCTCCAGAAGGCAACATGGCTCGGCACTTTCCCTTAGCAATATCTGTCCTGGTCACTCTACTTAATGCTTAAACTCTATCTTCCCTGCTTTATTTTCCTTCATAGCACTTATCGCTATCTGATACTACGTGCTACTTATTTATCTTACTTTCTGCAAAAGAAAACTACTCTTGTTCTGAGCAACTGATATGTTTTTACCAAATAGGGAATGAAAATCTTGCAACTGATGATATCTCCCCTTTTCTTTTCATTAGCTCTTATAAGCTCAGCAAAATATGTGTAAGATTTAATAAAGGAATATATTCCTGTATCCTTGATTCATCTTATATGTGGTCATCATTACCCTTCACTCTGATTTTAAAAATTTAAAAAGGTGTTGTCATTCTTACTGTTGTTATTATTTATAGGTGTGGTGCTGAGGATCAAACGCAGGACCTCATGCAAGCTCGGAGAGCACTCAACCACTTGTGAGTCACATCCCCAGTCCAGTACTGTTTTATTTCTACTTTTCTTCTAAGCCTTTTTTGGAATTGAGGCAAGTTATAAACAAGAATTCATCTTTATACCTCTTATTGCCAGCAAAATTTGTGCACATAGAACCTGTCAAGATGTTTAGTAAGTGTAATGTGTAAGATGAAAAACATATTCCCCAAAGACCTGCATTCTCTTCATCTTGAGAGGTTTATGCTTTTTTCATTATAATATACATTTTTTTAAGAACACAGCATGAATATGTTGATAAATCAAACTAAAATTTGAACAATTTCACAGTTTGGGGGTAGACTTCAGGATAGGGGAAAAAAAAGGAAAAGAACAAAGGGACTCCACTCTAAAAGGAAGTCACAGTTTCTGGGTCTAGGGTGCTTCTTTCCTGGCTCCTTCCCTGACCCTTCACAGTCTCATGGTTTCCACCTTGATTTAATAAGAATTCATGATCTGAGTGAGAACTGGGTTCCCTTCTCTGTTCCTCCAGCAAAGGATGGAGGTAGTGTGTTGCTCCTTCCTCCTTTCTACATTTTAAAACAGGAAAGAGCTGAAGCTCAGGGTTTCTCAAAACTTAAGTGGCCCGAAGAGTTTAAAAAAAAAAAAAAAGAAAGAAAGAAAGATCCCAATTCTTTGGCTAACTCCTAAAATTTCTGACTTCTTTTATTTGGCATGATACCCAGGCACTGATGTTTTTTTAAAAAGCTTTCCATTCGATTGTTTTGTGAAGCCAGAGTGAAGATCGTTTGGTTTCACTAAGGTCTCGCTTAGCTCTGACATTCTGTGAGGAGGTGGCTGATTTAAGTCTTCCCAACTCTGTAGAGAAAGTCAGCAGATTACATTGATGGCCGATCGGGGGTTATATTACTTTCTACCACTAGATGGCGCAGGCATTTCTTGGGAGGGAGGAGATTCTGGTTATTTGTGAATTTTCTTTTCCCTGTGCAATATACTTGAGATACCCAGTTTAGGAAGCTTTGTGGGGACATAACACTTTAACGCAGAAGGTGCAGCTGTTTTGCTTGACAAGTTGATAGAGAGAAACTCATTAAATAAACGTTTTGGTGTCTGAAGGGAGAGAGAAGGTGAACCCCCTTGCATAAATATTAGTTCACATTTTTCTTCTTACTTCCAGAAGGTGTGTACTCCTTTCCTCTTCTCTCTCCCTTATTCTTTACTGAAGGACTCTCTCCCCTTTTGGTTTCTGCCTCTAATTAATATTTATAATCTGATTATAATGAACTAATGGTAGGTAAATTTTTATTTCACTATCTGGTTGATAAAAATGTCAAGAATCCAAGCATGGGTTCCAAAACGACATTCTGAGAAGAGCGAACATGTTCAGGTCACAATGGGAAATTCTTATGCAGGGGACTAGCACTGCAATGTTATGTTTGTTCTTAACAGCTGAAGCAGCACCAGCCAAATCCAGGAAGAAAGAAAGAATTTTACGCCCTATCAGGGAAAAACAGTCAGCATCCTTTCCTCTTTATAGTACAATTGGGGTGAGGGCCAAAGCTCTTAGCATACACATAAGTAGGGGTTTTGCACAATAATAGGGTGTGCTTCTCTGCTCCTTTCATTGGAAGATCTCAAAGCACACTTGCTGCTTTATTCTATAAAGCAGCCTCTTTTCTGCGACTATCAAAATAGGAAGATGTGTTGTGATTTTTTTTTCCCCAAAGAGATTACATTCCTTCCTTGGCTTTGCTCCAGCCCAGCTGTTGTGGTTCAGGGAGATGCTAGGCTCTTGGTGCCAGGACATACCACTGTGTTTACTTCCTCCCTAAGCGACATATACTGATGGGTCACTGCCTGGAACGAGGAGCAAAGCATGGTGTGTGTCCACCCTTGAAGACCCCTTGTTTACTCTTCTCTGGTTTCCATCTGGAAGCCTCGGTTTCCTTTCTTATTAAAAATCAAAACAACCGACCTCAAACTCCAAATCATGCAAAAAACAAGAACTATAAGAAAAAGTGTTTTCTATACTAATAGCTAAGGTTTATTCAGTGCTTACTATATACCAAATGCTTACTGTATGTACTGCCATAAACACTTGGCATATATGATGTCATTTAATCCTCATATCAATGTCAAGCTAGGTCTTATTGTTACCTCCATTTTATGATGAGAAACTGAGCAAAACCAGAATTAAGTAACTTGCTCAAGGTCATAGAGCTGATAATTAACCAGGCCAAACCTCTGAGTCCAGGTGATCTGATTGCAGTACATCTTAACCCTCCATCTAGATTCTAAAAGGTTAGGGATTGAAGTCACATACAAATAAAGAATAGATTCTCCACTTGACTAATCATTAAGAAAGCATTTATTTCCTTTTAGTGCATTGCATTTCTTTTGGTATAAGATTGAGCAGATGCTTTAAGTTACCTTCTTTCCCATCCTGGAGGATCTTTGTATTGTGGAATACTTACTTCTTATTGGTGAAACAATAAAGAGGAGGGTGGGGGGGAACATCCTTCCTAATTGTGACAGGCATCAGTGACTACATAGTCCCAATAAGTTGGGGAAGCAAACAATTAGAATGATGATCTTTGTCTTTTTCTTTTTAATTTTTTATTGGAACTAGTGATTGAACCCATGGGTGCTTAATAACTCAGCCACATCCCCAGCCCATTTTAATACATTATTTAGAGACAGGGTCTTGCTAAGTTGCTTAGGGTAGGGCCTCACTAAGTTCCTGAGGCTGAATTTGAACTTGTGATCCTTTGCCTCAGCTTCCTCCTGCCTCAGCAGCTGTGATTACAGGCATGTGCCACTGTATTCAGCCTTTTTTTTAAAAAAAATTCACTTGTAAATTACCTGAAAGGGGTCAGGGACAGGGGACACTATATTAAATTCTAACAGATGGTATTTGGGAGATTTTCCCCATTAGCCATATCCTAACTTCTTTTGGCCAAGAAAAGGCTAGAGGAAAGAGGCAACTATTCATTTTGCCTAGTTCAATATGTTCTTAATGTAATTCATGTGATATGGGGTATGAAGAAAGAAGACAGAAACCATTCTCCAATGAAACTCTTTCTAGGAGAATATTATAATATTGCAAATGGGGAATCTAGAAGGAAGAAACTCATCCCATCATTAGGGCTTCAAAAAATAAATCATGAAGAGACTGTAGCCACTAAAAAGAGAGAAGGAATACAGTTTTTGCTAGAGAAGAATGATAATATCAATGGAACAGTTACCCAAGAGCCAGAAGGCTCAGGTTGGAAACAGCAGAATCAGGACAGTCTTCCAGGGGAGTTGAAGAAGGGAGGCTCAGTATTCAAAGATCTTTATGATTATGTAAGCAAAACTTAAGGTTTAGAAATAAATTCATATCACACTGTGGTCAAACTTAATGAGAAAAAGGCAATAATGGGCTATACCTAGGACAACATATAGACACTATTAGACAGGCTATTCCTGGAGCCATACTGGTCAAGGGTCAATATCAATTCCTTAGAGAGGAAGAACTGTTGGCTAAACTTGCAACTGACTAATAACTCTTATAGTTTGGGTTATATATCTTACTTTGTATATTATTATTACTTATACATTGCAATTTCAATAATTCTTAACAATTTTTGTCCATTAATGTAATCCTTCAGCTAAGAATTTCTCAAAGTCTTATTCTATGTGATTCATTACATCATGAATTAAGGTGAATTTCAGATTTGCCCATCAATTGCCTTCTGATATTTTCTGTTCATTCTCAGGCAGCTCAAATTGAGCATAATCAAAACTGAACATATTCTCTTCTCTCTGGACCTCTTTTTTCTTCTGATGATCATATTTTAGGAAAAAAAAACCAGCTCAAATCTGACACATAGATGGCATATCTTACACCCCCTCCCTCCCCCTCTTCATCGAGTCAATTACAAGGCCCACAGTATCTGTTTCCTCATTCATCTTGGTTTTACTGTCTTTCCCTCTTTCTCGGTGCCTAAGTTCAACATTGTCTGTTCTCACCTATATAATTTTCTGCTCCTCTCTGACCACATTCCTATATATCCTCCTTTTTGGTTTAGAGATTTTTTCTAAAACACATATCTGGTATCATTTCTCTGTTTACATTTCTTCAGCTGCTGTCAGGCTAAAGAAAAATTCTATTGCAGAAAGCCCTTGGAGATTCCAACCCTGGCTACCTCTCTACCATTATTACCCTTTGATTGTTATGCGCATCTTTCTGTCTTCACATGAGCTTTTCACTCTCATCTCTTACTTGTCCTTCAAAACTCAACTCAAGCCACCTCATCCAGAAAACTTTTAAATTATACACATCAGCCATATAGTAAAGACTTTGATTTTGCTTTCTCTAATATATTTTCAGTTTCTTTCTTTACTATCTTTTTTGATATTAGGCTTTTCTTCCTCTTTATCACTTATTTATTAAAATATTAACTTTCATTCTCTTCAATGTTCTTTTCCTCTCTCTATTCTTGGTAAATAAATTAATGCATGTCCATGGCACCTATTTTTCCCTACTCTCATATATGTCCCTCTGTTATTTCTCTGCAGATTTGCCTTACAATGTTTTGTAAAGGAGAAAATATTTCATTAAGAAATTTCCAATCTCACTTTGTTAATAACATTAAACTAAGGAAAATCTGGGAGCAAACACATTGGACTTTTCTACCTAATTCCTTTAAGTTAGTTTTCTTGCTGTAATAGCACTGTTCTCAGCGGTTACAGATTTGGCTGTATCAAAGATTAATGAACTTTATTGGTGCATAATCTTCAAAGAGAGTCTTAAGGTCTACAAACCAGAGAGGTAATACATGCCTGGGTCAGAAGTCCAGGGTACACTCCCAGGTGTGAGTTCTTGTAAGGTAAGAGTTTCTATTTATTGGTGATAAAACAGGTAGGCCAAGATCAGCTCCATTCATAAATTTGGTCTGGGTCAGATTCAATTCACAGATATCAACCAATAGAAGTGTGAGCTGCAATTGTTAGTGGCCTTGAACTGCCCCACCTTGGATCTTGGGAAATCAATGTGGCTTTGTTCAGCAGTGACTGCCTGAAAGGACCATAAATCAGCAGCTTCCATAGGAACCTTTTATTGTCAAGGTAATGGCAAAGAAAAATGATAGCAGTTATTCCATTTACACAGTTTAGCCTTTTTCTTCTTCATTGATGTTTCTTCCTATTTTCTTTTTTTTTTCTTTTTTGTATCTGACTAATAAGAACATATGGCTTTGCAGTGTTTTTCTACAGGAATATGTGATATAAAAAAAACGACATGGAATTCTTCAATCATTTTATTTGTTGGAACTCGTTCTATCTATGCTGTATTTGGAAGCAGTCAACCCAGCCCTCATTAAAAATGAGAGTTTTGCATTTTTTGGGTGACTGTTAACCACCTTTGTCATTTGCTTTTTTCTCCCATATTTTTTGTCGGTGCATTATAGTTGTACATAATGATAGGATTTGTTGTTTTATATTTGTACATACATACAAAAATCATCTTTGTAATTTTGTATCATGATTATATATCAGAATCAGGCCATTAAATATAACATTTATGTGATGGAATCTATTTATGCACCCCTTTAAAAAATGGCTAGCACCATTAGACTTTCAATGGTTATGTTATGATAGTTGGTCATTGGTAAGGTTCTCTGTTCATGATTTCCTGTTGTGATCTGTGTGTCTTTCAAGAAATTTGTCACTAATAATTATTAAGGTACCAAAGATTGTGAATGCCTTCCTGTTTTAGAAATTAGATTGCATTCACAGTGATCCCTATGATGATGTTGTTACTACTACATGCTGTTTAATGGAAGAGAGTCTACTGCTGGAGCCATTTCTTCTAGGTACTTATGCTTAGTGCTAATTATTACCCAATAGGTAATAATTTTTTCCATAGTAAAATAAGCCATGATTTTTAGGTGAGTAGAAAATGGTTAAAGATTGAATTTCCCATCCAATCTTGCAGATAGATGGATGGCCATGAGGTAGAACAGCATTCAATTTATAGGAAGTGTCTCTAGAGGGAGGGAAGACTTTTATTCTTCTTCTTTCTCTTTTCCTGTTGAATAGAATTAGGAAGGCATTCACAATCTTTGGTACCTTAATAATTATTAGTGACAAATTTCTTGAAAGACACACAGATCACAACAGGAAATCATGAACAGAGACCCTTACCAATGCCAACTATCATAACATAACCATGGCTGAAGCTCCAGCAACCCTCTTGAACCATGAGGTAACTTTTGGGAAAGGAAGCTGATTCTGTGGAATCTTGTATCAAGCCAACTTTTGGACTTAACAAATATGAGAGAGAAATGAGTTTCACTATTTGTTTAAATCACTGCAATCTAATTTTTTTGAACTAATTCTCATTATTAAAATGTGCAAACAAAATAAAGGTCAAGAATCAAAACAAGTAATTCTTTGATTCCTAAATAACAGATCAAAATTTCCGATTACTAAACCTTTCCTTGTGGATGACTCACAGGCCCTTCAAACATAAATTTTCCAAATTCAATTTATTACTTTTCCTCTAAATTTGCTCCTATTATGTTTTTATTTCTGTTAATTTATAAACTCAAATTTCATGCCTTTTTTGTAAACCCTGCTTTCTGCCCACGCTTGCTCTCCCTAGTTGACCCTTCTTGACTGTCATGGTTTGGGTACGGTTTGTCTTCCAGGGGTCCATGTATTGCAAGCTTGTTCCCCACTATGGTAAGACTGAAGTGGGGGGAGCTTTTAGGAGGTAGGGCCTGATGGCAAGTCCTTAGGTCATTGTGGGTGCTGCCCTTGGAAGAGTCATGTGTTCCTGCTTCACTGCATTTCTGGTAATTTTTGATTGGGTGTCAGACATTGTGACTTATTTTGTCCTGCAGATGTTTGTATTCATATAATTATTCCTGAGCTTTGTTCTAGAACACATAGAAGTTACCTGAAAACAGTTTGACTTCTTACAGGTGTTGCTCTTACATTGTCTGAGGTGAAACTAACTACGTTGAGTCTAGGGTTAGCTCTTCCCCCACTACTGAAAAATGACTCTTCTATGTCTAAAACTCAAGTGGATTATAAAAATTTTTAGTCTATCTCTACCCTCTGATATTTTGAGGTGGTTTTCCCCCCTGATTTTGGGAAAGTTCCTTACATGTCAATGTTGAATACTTGAAAAACACCCTCTGTAGACCTCCAAAGTTCTCTTGGGATAACTCACTCTATGGTGATAACTCTGCTAAGAACTCTACTTGCTTTTGTCCCTTGGACCCAGTTTCATGTTCTGAAATTTATGGGTCTCCTGGACATTGTGTCAGTCCCCTCTCCCTCAACTAAAGCCAGAAAAATCTTCAAGACACTAAGGTGTGGCAACCATTTGTATGCAGTATGTGAAGTCTATCCTTGGTTACCTATTTCTTAGAGTCTTGAAAACTATTATCTTATTTATGCTATTTTTTGGTTGTTTTGTGTGGGAAAGTATATCCAGCCCCTGTTAGTAAAAAAATGGAAGTTTTACCCTTTGTTTAAAGAGCTTTCTCTTGTTTTCGACTGACCGCAGCTCATTCAGCCATAGAACAGGTAATTTCCGGCTGCCATTCGCCTGCAGCTTGCAGACAGATGACTCAGGCTCAGTGCCTGAGTGCTTCTTGGAGCCTGCTCTTATCAGAGCATACACCGAGCACGGAGCGGCCGAGTTCCGGCTCCCGGAGCTGCCCTGGCCCAGGGCTAAGGAGCCCACGGAAACTGCTTCTCGGTCCGGGTCCTGCTGAGGACCGGTCAGGAATCACTCGTTGCTTTGGTTACCCGGCAAAGGGAACGAAATGCTGCCATTCGCATAGGATACCAACATGGCAGAGATCTGATGTCATCAGAAAGCAGTGGAGGAGAGAACTTCATCAATACCAGCGGGGACAGAAACAGCTGGTCTCCTGGTAGGGAGGGTGAGGCACAGACACCCGAGTCTGTGCCCGCAAGGTAGGCAGACCTGCGACCGACCGGTGGAACAGACCCAGCGGCCGGCAGGGGTGGTAGGCACGTCACCCCAATTGGAGTAGGAACAGAACAGAGCCTTCGCCCGCGCCCAGAACAGGCTCAGCAGTCCGCAGGTGTGGTAGACAAGTCACACCAATTGGAGGGGGGGCAGAGCAGAGCCGCCGTCTGCGCCTGCAGGGTAGGCAGACCTGCAAATGACCAGCGGATCAGGCCCGGTGGCCTGCCAGCGTGGTACACTCGTCACCCCAATTGGAGTAGGGGCAGAACAGAGCCGCCGCCCGCGCACGGAACAGGCCCAGTGACCTGCAGGCGTGGTAGTCACAACACACCAATTGGAGTAAGGAGAGAGCAGAGCCGCCGCCCGTGCATGCAAGGTAGGCAGACCGCCGCCCGACCCTGCAAGGAAGACTTTTCAACTATACAAGAGCAATATAAATATATAGGGGAAAAAAACATTTCAAAAACAACAGTTTCACCAAGCAGAAAGAAACGCAAGCAGTATGAAAAGACAAGGAAAGAAAGGACCACAAGCAATGCAGTTCAACTCAACTTTAGAAGAGGTAACAGCTGCAGCAGATGGAATGTCAGATAAAGAATTCAGGATATACATGCTTCAGATGATCTGGAGTATCAAGGAAGACATTAGACAGCAAAATCAGACAATGAAAGATCACTTCGACAATGAATTACACAAACAAATCCAGGAAGCAAAGGATCAACTATACAGGGAGATAGAGGTTATAAAAAACAAACAAACAGAAATCCTAGAAATGCAGGAAGCAATAAACCAACTTAAAAACTCAATGGAGAATACTACCAGCAGAGTAGAACACTTGGAAGATAGAACATCAGACAATGAAGACAAAGTATTTCAACTGGAAAAGAACATAGACAGCTCAGCAAGACTGTTAAGAAACCATGAGCAGAACATCCAAGAAATATGGGATAACATAAAGAGACCAAACTTAAGAGTCATTGGGATACAGGAAGGTACAGAACTCCAAACCAAAGGAATGAGCAATCTATTCAATGAAATAATACGAGAAAACTTCCTAGACTTGAAGAATGAGACAGAATCCCAAATCCTAGAAGCCTACAGGACGCCGAATGTGCAAAATCATAAGAGATCCACACCTAGACACATTATAATGAAGATGCCCAACATAGAGAATAAGGAGAGAATTTTAAAAGCTACAAGAGAAAGGAAGCAGATTACATTTAGGGGTAAGCCAATCAGGATAACAGCTGATCTTTCAACACAGACTCTGAAAGCTAGAAGATCCTGGAATAACATATTTCAAACACTGAAAGAAAATGGGTTCCAACCAAGAATTGTGTATCCAGCAAAATTAAGCTTCAGGATGGAAGATGAAATTAAAACCTTCCACGACAAACAAAAGTTAAAAGAATTTGCAGCTAGAAAACCATCTCTTCAAAACATCCTCGGCAAAACATTACAGGAAGAGGAAATGGAACATAACAATGAAAACCAACAGTGGGAGGTAGGACAGTAAACGGGGGGGGGGGAAGGAAATAATCAAAGAGGAAAACAAACCATGTTTAGTAACATAAATAAACAAATATGGCTGGAAGAACAACCCATATCTCAATAATAACCCTAAATGTTAATGACTTAAACTCACCAATTAAGAGACACAGGCTAGTAGAATGGATCACAAAACAAGACCCAACAATATGCTGCCTACAGGAGATGCATTTGATAGGAAAAGACATACATAGGCTGAAGGTGAAAGGTTGGGAAAAATCATATCACTCATATGGACTTCGGAAACAAGCAGGAGTGTCCATACTCATATCAAATAAAATAGATTTCAAGCCAAAGTTAATCAAAAGGGATAAAGAGGGACACTACATACTGCTTAAGGGAACCATACACCAACAAGACATAACAATCATAAATATAAATGCCCCAAACAATGGTGCAGCTATGTTCATCAAACAAACTCTTCTCAAGTTCAAGAGTCTAATAGACCACCATACAATAATCATGGGAGACTTCAACACACCTCTCTCGCCACTGGACAGATCTTCCAAACAAAAGTTGAATAAGGAAACTATAGAACTCAATAACACAATTAATAACCTAGACTTAATTGACATATATAGAATATACCACCCAACATCAAGCAGTTACACTTTTTTCTCAGCAGCACATGGATCCTTCTCAAAAATAGATCATATATTATGTCACAGGGCAACTCTTAGACAATATAAAGGAGTAGAGATAATACCATGCATCTTATCTGATCATAATGGAATGAAACTGAAAATCAACGATAAAAGAAGGAAGGAAAAAGCATACATCACTTGGAGAATGAACAATAGGTTACTGAATGATCAATGGGTTATAGAAGATATCAAGGAGGAAATTAAAAAATTCTTAGAGATAAAAGAAAACACAGACACAACATATCGGAATCTATGGGACACATTGAAAGCAGTTCTAAGAGGAAAATTCATTGCTTGGAGTTCATTCCTTAAAAAAAGAAAAAACCAACAAATAAATGATCTCATACTTCATCTCAAAATCCTAGAAAAAGAAGAGCAAAACAACAGCAAAAGAAGTAGAAGGCAAGAAATAATTAAAATCAGAGCTGAAATTAATGAAATCGAAACAAAAGAAACAATTGAAAAAATTGACAAAACTAAAAGTTGGTTCTTTGAAAAAATAAACAAAATCGACAGTCCCTTAGCCATGCTAGCGAAGAGAATAAGAGAGAGAACTCAAATTACTAGCATACGGGATGAAAAAGGCAATATCACAACAGACACTTCAGAAATACAGAAGATAATCAAAAAGTATTTTGAATCCTTATAGTCCAATAAATTAGAAGATAGTGAAGGCATAGATAAATTTCTTAAGTCATATGATCTGCCCAGATTGAGTCAGGAGGATATAGACAACCTAAACAGACAATATCAATTGAGGAAATAGAAGAAACCATCAAAAGACTACCAACTAAGAAAAGCCCAGAACCTGATGGGTATATAGCAGAGTTTTACAAAACCTTTAAAGAGGAACTAATACCAATACTTTTCAAGCTACTTCAGGAAATAGAAAAAGAGGGAGAACTTCCAAATTCATTCTATGAGGCCAACATCACCCTGATACCTAAACCAGACAAAGACACTTCAAAGAAAGAAAACTTCAGACCAATATCTCTAATGAACCTAGATGCAAAAATCCTCAATAAAATTCTGGTGAATCGGATACAAAAACATATCAAAAAAATTGTGCACCATGATCAAGTAGGATTCATCCCTGGGATGCAAGGCTGGTTCAATATACGGAAATCAATAAATGTTATTCACCACATCAATAGACTTAAAAATAAGAACCATATGATCATCTGGATAGATGCGGAAAAAGCATTCTACAAACTACAGCATCCCTTTATGTTCAAAACTCTAGAAAAACTAGGGATAACAGGAACATACCTCAATATTGTAAAAGCAATTTATGCTAAGCCTCAGGCTAGCATCATTCTGAATGGAGAAAAATTGAAGGCATTCCCTCTAAAATCTGGAACAAGACAGGGATGCCCTGTCTCTCCACTTCTGTTCAACATAGTTCTCGAAACACTGGCCAGAGCAATTAGACAGACGAAAGAAATTAAAGGCATAAAAATAGGGAAAGAAGAACTTAAATTATCACTATTTGCAGATGACATGATTCTATACCTAGCAGCCCCAAAAGGGTCTACAAAGAAACTATTAGAGCTAATAAATGAATTCAGCAAAGTGGCAGGACATAAAATCAACACGCATAAATCAAAGGCATTCCTGTATATCAGCGACAAATCCTCTGAAATGGAAATGAGGACAACCACTCCATTCACAATATCTTCAAAAAAAATAAAATACTTGGGAATCAACCTAACAAAAGAGGTGAAAGACTTATACAATGAAAACTACAGAACCCTAAAGAGAGAAATAGAAGAAGATCTTAGAAGATGGAAAAATAAACCCTGTTCATGGATAGGCAGAACTAACATCATCAAAATGGCGATATTACCAAAAGTTCTCTATAGGTTTAATGCAATGCCAATCAAAATCCCAACGGCATTTCTTGTAGAAATAGAAAAAGCAATCATGAAATTCATATGGAAAAATAAAGACCCAGAATAGCAAAAACAATGCTAAGCAGGAAGTGTGAATCAGGCGGTATAGCAATACCAGACTTCAAACTATACTACAGAGCAATAGTAACAAAAACAGCATGGTACTGGTACCAAAACAGGCGGGTGGACCAATGGTACAGAATAGAGGACACAGAAACCAATCCACAGAAGTACAACTATCTTATATTTGATAAAGGGGCTAAAAGCATGCAATGGAGGAAGGATAGCATCTTCAACAAATGGTGCTGGGAAAACTGGAAATCCATATGCAACAAAATGAAACTGAATCCCTTTCTCTCACCATGCACAAAAGTTAATTCAAAATGGATCAAGGAGCTTGATATCAAATCAGAGACACGCCGTCTGATAGAAGAAAAAGTTGGCTATGATCTACATACGGTGGGGTCGGGCTCCAAATTCCTCAATAGGACACCCATAGCACAAAAGTTAATAACTAGAATCAACAAATGGGACTTACTCAAACTAAAAAGTTTTTTCTCAGCAAAAGAAACAATAAGAGAGGTAAATAGGGAGCCTACACCCTGGGAACAAATCTTTACTCCTCACACTTCAGATGGAGCCCTAATATCCAGAGTATACAAAGAACTCAAAAAATTAGACAATAAGAGAACAAACAACCCAATCAACAAATGGGCCAAGGACCTGAACAGACACTTCTCAGAGGAGGACATACAGTCAATCAACAAGTACATGAAAAAATGCTCACCATCTCTAGCTGTCAGAGAAATGCAAATCAAAACCACCCTAAGATACCATCTCACTCCAGTGAGATTGGCAGCCATTATGAAGTCAAAGAACAACAAGTGCTGGCGAGGATGTGGGGAAAAGAGTACACTTGTACATTGCTGGTGGGACTGCAAATTGGTGCAGCCAATTTGGAAAGCAGTATGGAGATTTCTTGGAAAGCTGGGAATGGAGCCACCATTTGACCCAGCTATTCCCCTTCTCGGTCTATTCCCTAAAGACCTAAAAAGAGCATGCTACAGGGACACTGCTACATCGATGTTCATAGCAGCACAATTCACAATAGTAAGACTGTGGAACCAACCTAGATGCCCTTCAATAGACAAATGGATAAAAAAAATGTGGCATTTATACACAATGGAGTATTACTCTGCATTAAAAAATGACAAAATCATAGAATTTGCAGGGAAATGGATGGCATTAGAGCAGATCATGCTAAGTGAAGCTAGCCAATCCCTAAAAAACAAATTCCAAATGTCTTCTTTGATATAAGGAGAGTAACTAAGAACAGAGTAGGGATGAAGAGCAGGAGAAGAAGATTAACATTAAACAGGGATGAGAGGTGGGTGGGAAAGGGAGAGAGAAGGGGAAATTGCATGGAAATGGAACGAGACCCTCAGGGTTATACAAAAGAACATACAAGAGGAAGTGAGGGGAAAGGGAAAAATAATACAAGGGGGAGAAATGAATGACAGTAGAGGGGGTAGAGAGAGAAGAGGGGAGGGGAGGGCAGGGGAGGGGGGATAGTAGAGGATAGGAAAGGCAGCAGAACACAACAGACACTAGTATGGCAATATGTAAATCAATGGATGTGTAACTGATGTAATTCTGCAATCTGTATATGGGGTAAAAATGGGAGTTCATAACCCACTTGAATCAAAGTGTGAAATATGATATATCAAGAAATTTGTAATGTTTTGAACAACCAACAATAAAAAATTAAAAAAAAGAAAGCAAAAAAAAAAGAGCTTTCTTAAGTTGTTACTTACATACTATAACATCAATGCATTTAAATGTACAATCCAATGATTTTCGATACATGTTCAGTTGTGCAACCATCACTACTATCCAGTTTTAGAGCATTTTCATCAATCTCCAGAAGAACACATGGCAATTTTCTGTCAATCTTTATTCCTACCTCCAGTTCAAACAGCTAAACTCAACTTTATAGATTGTTTTTTCTGGATATTTTATCTGACTGGAATTGGACAATATAGTGCCTTTTGCATCTGGCTTCTTTTAGTTAGGATGAAATTTTTTAGGTTTATCCATGTGATAGCATTTATTAATAGAGTCTTCTTTCTTTTGACTGCGTAGTATCCCTTTGTATTAATATATCCTATTTTATTTATCCACTCATCAATTGATGAATATTTGGATTGTTCCTACATTTGGGCTATTATGAATAATGTTTCTATGGATATTCATGTATAAGTCATGGTAAGAACATATTTCTTTTCATTTCATTTCTCAAGTAGATAACTAGCAGTAGCAGTAGTATTGTTGTATCATATAGTATATTTATGTTTGCATTTTTAGGAAACCAGCACACTGATTACAAAGCAACTGCATTATGTTACAATCCCATCAGCAATTTATGAAGTTCCAACTTCTCTGTATCTTCATCAACACTTTTATTACCTGTCTTTTTGATTATAGTTTTTGTAGGGGTCACGAAGTGATATCCAATTGTGGTTTTAATCTGCATTTTCCTGGTGACTTCTGATGTTGATCATTGTTTTTTTGTACTTGTTATCCTTTTTCATATTTTTTTCTGGTAAAATAGCTATACAGATATACATATATTCCATTTTAAATTTAGTTATTTGTCTTCTTTGTCTATTCTGGATACAAATATCTTATCAATAGTATTATTTGCAAATATTTTCTTGCTAGTCTATGTCTTATTATTTCACTTTCCTAACAGAGAAAATAGTGTCATTGAAGTGCAAACTTTTACATTTTGATGAAGTTTAATACTTTATTTTTAAATTTTATGAATCATATCTTGGTATAGTTAAGAGTATTACTGTTTTAAGAAATCTTTTTTCTATCTAAACTAGTAAGAATGAATTTTCTTGTGTGCAACTAAAAACCACTGCTAATATGATAATTAAGGAAGGAGTCAAGAAGAATTATATTTACATTCTCAAGATTTTGAATTCAAAATGGGAATGAGATATTCTGAAATCATAACTTTTTTTCTGGACTATTAAGTTTTTGTTACGTGTCTTTGATTCTGTCAACCAGAGGGTGCTATTGGCTCAGCTTCTGAGGCTCACTGAGCTTCCTTATCTGGATGTTTGAAGTTGTTTTCATCTCAAAAATCTTCAGAGATCATTGTGGACACTTGATGTTGCTTCTTGTTTCATGGAACTCCTTGCCATGTTATATAATTAGAAAGAGCAAACCATCATGTTGGGTGAGATCTCAGATAGAAAAAGTTTAAACTTCTCAAGGAAATATATGATTTTTATCTCTAGGGGTCTTATGAGAAGGATATTGTAGACAATTTAAAGCTACCATGGAATATGAGAAAACTCTGGTGAATAAGAACAGAACTGAATTAGAAAATGTGAGACCCAGGTTAAAGTCTTGGGTCTCATATTAGGGACCTATTAGGCAACTCTCTTTTTTTATCTGAGCTTTCATTTTGTCATCTGTAAAGTAAACATGGACTAGATATTGTAGAGTTCTTTAGACCCTTTCTAGGTCTAACCATCAGTATGGAAAATGTTCGATAGTCTCTTATTTTCCACCTCAAACAGCAGTATTCTAGGACATATTGAGCTGGATTCCATCCACTTGGGAAGATAGAAGAGAAAGAAGTTCCCCCAAAAGCAAACTGGTCATACTGTCTACACATGTTAGAGAGAAGGTTCATGTAGGTACATAGAGCTTCGTGTTATTTCCTGCAGTGAGTGTGTTTGAAGGTAAGGCAGATATGGACTGCAAAGAGTGTTGTTTCCCTGACCAGCAATGTTGACCCTTTGCTCTTTACCAGAGCCAATGGCCCCATTGTGCAAATTAAATGTGTGCTGAGTGGAGGGTACTTCAGGTCAAGGGCCAGCTGTACACAAGATTATGAAGTAGATGAAGTCCACATTCTGTGGTAGTCATTATCTTTGCACATTCCCTGAAGTTTTGCTACACCATTTTAATGACAGAGCATAAGCATAACTGCTGACTATAGCTGTGAGAACATAGGCATTCATGAACAAGACTTTCCTTTCCCTACTTTCCCCACATCTTGCCCCTGCATGTACTACACCATTTATATTCCATAAGCCTCTGGAATCTTCCTATTGTTCTCCAGACATTTAGGATTCTCAATTGCAATCTGACTCAGGCTTTGATCCTTTTCTAAACTTTTGCTTTTACTAAAAATTTACTAATGGTATTTTTTTTTTCCTTTTTGGATCTACTAGTTATCTAACTGGTGTAACCAAAAGGCAATTTATTTAGAATTCAATTAATTGAAATTAAGTGAATTCTTACTACGTGCTTGGTAACAGTCCAGTGATAAAAGTACAGTAAGGAACAATAGAAATAAAACTTTTGTCTCCATGAAGTTTATACTCTAAACACTAATGAAAAGTAGGGACATAAATAAGTAGTGGCTATTCTATCTTTGTTCTCCCCAATTCTATTGATCTGTTTCCTCATTTTCTTCTTTCTGTACCCTGATATTTCTGTGGGAAATTTGTCATTCTTATTTGATTGGAATCTTGGTGGGACTGTCCCCAAAATTACTCTAATCTCTCTCTCCCTTAGCCAATCTGGGTACACGTGACTACATTCAACCAATCAGATGCTCTGTCAGGTTGAGTAACAAAAGACTGAAAATGATTGGACTGAATTCTGCCCAAAGATGGCCCTTTGACAAAGGCCAATGCCTCCTGTTACCTAAAACCTCAGAGCTTCACTAGTTCTTGTTGGTTCCAAAAGCCTTATTCTTTAGCTATTGCTTCTGTGCAAAATTTGCATTGTTTCTCATTTAAATTATTGAGCGTAATTTTGTGTTGCTTGGGATCCACTAACCCTAATATGAAATTTGATGAAGTGAGAAGTATCACATTTCTTTTGGTTTAATATTTTCCCTCCAATTCAACTTTCAGCTTTTATTCACTGGGCTAGTAAAAAACTAAATCTAATTCTTATTGGAGGTCTTCCTTCTCTGTGGTATAAAAACTAAGGATTTCCTATTATCATCATCATCATGCTGAAGTACCTACTATTGCAGCTTTTGTGTTATACAAGGAAATCTAATGGGGTTGGTCACCCCTGAGAGTTTAGCTTCTACAGGTGTTCCATGCAAACCTTAGGGTAGGTAAAGCTATATAATTTCTCTGAAACTTTGTACTCTCCAGCTAATTACTCTGATGCAAAATCTCCCTTAGACAGTTAACTTATCTGAAAGTGTCTGCTATCTTCTATGAACAGAGGGCAAACTATCATGTTCATTCTGTCTTGTTCACTCACCTATCTTTAAATTACTCTGGATTTATATATTAAACTCTAGGGAACAATTACTTTATTCATTCATTTAGCATACACATATTAAGTTTCTCCTCTAATCCAGGTCCTATTTCAGGCTTTCAAATGACAAAGAACTTATTATAGTTTCCACCTGACAATGACTCATCTTGGGCTGGGGAAGAGGAAGGGTTAGTGAGATGGCAGCTAAATCATCAAGTAGCCATGATAAGTGCCACAATAGAGGTATAAAAATAGGCATAATGGGAGCCTAAACAAGTCTCCCATCTGTTTGGGGATGTTATTCTGGAGATGGCTTGCAGGACAGGATAGGTGGGCTTAGACCTAGGGAGCAAACAGAGTTTGCTTATATACTTATCAGTAGATGTAGAACATTCCAAACTGAGAGGAGAGAGAGAGAATAGGAGGCGGAGGGAAATAAGAGACAGGCAGAAGAGAAGGAATCGGAGGAGTTTGGAAAAAGGGGAGTGGGGGAGAGAGGAGAATGGCTTGTGCTAAAAAATGCAAGTTGGACAACATGCCTGATCCAATTGCAGTGGAGTCGACTGCGGGGCTTATGAGAGATGGGCAAGGAAAGGTGGGCAGAGGACAGAGCTCAGTTGGAAAGGAAGACTCTACAATCAGGCCACCCTGCGAGAGAACTGCTCCTTTGGTTCTGTGAGCTCAAGAAAGTGACTTAACTGTGGCTTTATCTGTAAAAGACTTAGAAGGTGACAATATCTCCATTTTAATATTAGTTAAAGAATTAATTGTGTTTATGAATGAAAAGTGCCTACATGGTGCTGTCACATAAAAAGAATAAAAAAATTTTCTTTTTTCCCTTCCCTCCCTCTCCTGCCTCCCACACCCTGAAGTTTATCAGGAAAGTCATAAAGCTGAAGGTTTCTGATAAAAAGTCCTTGGTGGATGCATTTGGGAAGTGCTGGGAAAATGAATGAAGAGAGAGGAGGAAGCTGAATTAAAGAGCACCATTGAAGCTGGGTAGAGGGATTGTAGTTAAAAATCACAAAAACATCTAAACATCACTTAATTGCAAACATAGTATTAAAACAAAAACAGTTACCAAAGATACAAATTATCACAATATTGTCATATAACCATGATATTTCTATTGAAGAAAGACTAAACTATCTATTTTCAATTTTTATAGATTTTCAAACATGGTTTAGATGGGATGTATACATTTGAAATTTTACTTAAAAACGAACCATGATATTTTTCAGTTATCTGACAGCCTTTTTGTGCTGTATCCTTTCCTGCCTTTTATATTCCCCTTAGGAACCATTAGCCATTAACTTATTAACCATTGTTAATAGCTTGGTGTGTTTCCCTACATATATTTCTCTATGTTCATAAAACCCTGTATAAACAAAAAACATCTATATTAAGTTGTTATTTTCCTAAAAATGGAATAAACCACACATTTCTTTGCAACTTAGTTTTCTTACATAAATATACATAAGGGACATCCAGCCAATTGCAGGGCTCTCATGAGATGCAATGTTATACTGAAAAATAATCGTAGAAACTTTAGATCTACATGAGACCATACAGTTCACCTAAACTAGTGGCTCTCAAAGATAAGTCTCCACAATTTAATTATTTCCTAGTAGGTAGAGATTTTGGACATACAATAAATTTTGAAATTGCTATTAAATATTAGTTAGATAGTAGCAGGAAAAAAAAAAGATTTTGAGGGAGTAATCAGGAACTATCTCTTAGGACTAACTTTAATGCCATTGCCCCAGGGAAGTTCCCTGATAGCCCTTACTAGGATAAGTCCCACTCTTTTATTTCCTAAGAGAATCTTCTATTGGTTCTTCGTTTTATTCACTACATGATCAGTGGTCGTTAATAAACTAGTTGTTTTTCATCTTTATGCCCATTTATTTTACTACCTAATATATGCTGGACACATTTTTAAAAAGGAGGAGAATGAATCCATGAGCAGGGGATTTTGTGGTGGAGGGGCAGTCCCAGCTGTTGGAATGTGATGCAATGGAGTGGGAGTGAGGGATGAGAAGTTGGCATTGGAGCTGGAGAATGGTATTTTCCCTGTGAATCCCTGGAAATTAATGTTATATTCCTTGGCATATTAAGACCATAAAACTAACTTTAATGGTATTCTCAGAAATGATTAGACTCTTGGTAAAAAGATCAGAGTGACCAAATAAATACATAGAATATTATTATTTTAAAACAAGACTAGACCCTTTAAAGTGCTTACATCCTGCCCACAGGTCACCCTGTGCCTGTGTTGTGGTATGGGGATACTTAAGTCATATTTGATTGCTTCATGGGCACATAGAATGAAGGGACATTTGTGATAATCTTGAGGCATATTTTGTCTAGGTTGCCATGGAACCAGATAAAACATTTTTACCCCACAGCAGAAAAGGAAACACTTTCTTAAAGTCTGAATGTCAGTCTCTTTCATGGACACAGTATTATTTTCGCCCCTTTTAAACATGTCTTAACAGTAGCTTCCACTTATTATACATAGTTTCTTTGTGTCAACACCAATTAAGCTTTAGCAAAAATATTATAGATCTGAGAGATTTTCTAATTCCTCTTATTATGTGTTGATTTAAATCATTTAACTCTCAATCTTATCTCCCTTTGTGTTGGTTATGTTTCTTCTGATTAAAAGCAATAGAAACGGATACTTTTAAAAAAGGTAATTTATTGGAAATACACCATGGTTGTTCAAAGATGGTAGGACAAGCAAACAAAGGTGCTCAGGAAAGCCAGGCGCAGTTCCGCTCTGGAACCTCAATGGTGAACCTGAGGACAAGAAAGTCATTCCAATTCTGTCTGTTACATTGTTGTTATTCATTAGTTTCAGGTTCACAGATGTGGGTAAGGCAGATTCTGTAATCCTGTTTACTTCTGAATACAAAGGGAATCTGAAATGAGATGCATTAGTAGGAGAAATGGGGAGTAAAGTAATTTTATAGGGTAAATTCCTTGGGAAAATTTGATAGAACATGGTGGCTCATTGAATGTGGGATAAGAAAAAAAAGATACATGAAGAAAACTAACTTTTATAGCCTTGGATAATTGGGGAAATAGTGGTGATGCCACTGCAGAGTGTTTTTGGTAGAGAATTGGTGCTTTTTAAATGCTGGGCATTGAACCTAGGGCCTCACACATGGTAGGCAAGTACTGTACCACTGAGCTACATCCCCAGCCCAAGAAGGGATTCTTATGTTTGGCTTTTTAAATTTTAATTTATTATTATTTTTTTAATTTTAATTTATCATATGTTATTATTATTGTCCAAGTTCACGTTTTTAAAGGGGATTATAGTGAAAATAGTACTGAAAAAGTCAGTGTTAGGACAGTCATCAGAATAGAAAAACTCGCCTTGAAGTTAATTCTGTACATCTCTATCCCTTGTTTCTTTGAACATAACATTCGTGTGTTGATCATCTTTAAGTCTCCTAGGGTTTAGCATTTAGTAGGTGCAAAAAATGTACCTGTGACGTTAAATTGAATTGAAACCTTGAGGAAAAAAAGAGCAGTGTGCCAAGGATAATTTCTATTTGCTACTGGAACTAGTTTAAACTTCATTTTGAACTGAACTGGCTCTGTCAGAATAAACCTATTTTAAAGTCAACCTCTTTTGATAACCAGAGTCTACGTGCATCATTTATTTTCTTCAGTCAGGTTGATACTGTTTAGGAATAGGATTTTCATTTGCTTCTCTTGGGTTTTTGAACTTATTGCATTCCAACCCTAAAATTTGCATCTTGAAAGAAAACAATAAGGGATATATTTTTGTCTGATTTCCTTTTTTGACTCTGACAAAAACAAAAACAAAAAAGATCTGGAAAAATAGCATCCCAGAATACCTTCACTTACTCTTCACTACTTAATCAATACTTACACCAGCAGCAAGAGACAGAATGTCCTCCCTCACATTGGAAGTAGCAATAGGTTAGACATGCTGATAATAAGCGACGGTGTTGTAGAGATAGATGGGATGGATAAAATATAGATTCTATTTGGTTTCTTCTTAACTGCATTTATTCTTTCCCCATTTTATTGCCCATTCATTGTTCCATGTCAGCTCAATTCTATTTCAACTGGAGATATACACATAATAGAATGCTAGATGTTTTCAGTCAAAAGCATTTTCAGATCTTGTCATCAGCTAAGTCTTCTCTCTTTTTAAACAATTCAAATTTTCTGTAGTAAATTCTAAGTGGGTTTAAACTCCTAATTGCTTTCAACCTGTAGACTTCAGCATTTTATTAAAAGTGTAGTATTATAATATTTTGATAAGGCTTACTGCTTTATAATTATTTTCATTGACAAGAAGGATTGATTCTGAAGGCAATTTAGTGACCTGCATAAAGGCATGATGTGATTTTGCTAAAAGTTGAGTGAAAATGATCAAATCCCTGTACAAAATGGGTTGTTATATTAAGTGTAATATAATTTTTGATGAGTAGAATTTTTGGATTCTTAAAATTGATGAGGCACTTCTGATATGGAATCAAAGTTGTGGAAAATGCCAACCATTTGCTTTTCTAAAATTTTATTGATCCTTGATAAAATAATTTACTCTTTTTCTTCCATTTTCAATGATAAAATAAAATTATTCACTCTTTTCTATCAAGTCTGTGTTTTTTATAGAACCTTATTCTTTATGTTGCAATAATAGGGAAAGATTGAGCATTGCTAGAACTCTGCTGATCACTGTGCATGAGACAAGTCCACTCATTATGCTGATTTTGCAAAGCAGGGAAACAAATGACATAAACATTAATTAATTTGCTCAAATAAGTGGAGCATTAACATTTAAATTCAAATGGTTTAACCCCAGAATGCTTTTTTGTTGCCACAACTGCTTGTATTTTTGAGATATTCATGTTTAATTTATACATAAAAGACATAAGGATAAACATCACAGTTTCAGAGTTTCTGAGAAAAGTAAGTTTTTAGAATTTTGTTTTAATTCTGGCTTGCCACAGGGGTGTCCAATTAGAGTGAAACCCATCCATAAAACAATGCTTTAAAGTAATTGTTACTATTTTCACTCCTGAAATGAGGAAGTGAAGGCTTAGAACAATTGTATAATTTAACCTAAGATAGAAATTGTGAGTGGGAGTTGTTAGGTCAGCTGTGAAACCAAGTTCCAGAAACTTCCTCCAGCACCACAAATGTTAAAAGTAAAAATGGTTCAATGATACTTGTTAAAGCATAGTAAGGAATGCTTTATTCAAGATCATTGCAATGGCTACAGGGTCCACTGTAATAATGTCTTGTGGTGGAGGAGATGAATTGCGCTCAACTCCAAAATTGGAATGGGCAAGTAAATTTTGCAGCTAAGAAGGAATGTTGGAGCCATTATCTAGAGAATTAATAGGAGAAAACATTAGTTAACTGGAATTCTGGCTAAAATGACCAAATAGTATTTATACTGAAGATAGGCCAAGATGACTTTATATGAGTAGGGATTGAGGAAGAGGACCCTGGTCAGGTATCAGGGTGTTTGGATAACAAGGATGGGGATGTCTTACTAAACTGACTTAGCAGGTTTCTTAGCTAAAACTGGATTTCACAAGAAAGCAGAAGATCAGAACATCTAGAAACCTGACTAAAAATTGGTCAAGCAAGGAATCTTTGTCAACAGAATACTTCCGTTAGTTTATACCCCAACCTCCACACACACTATAGTGCTATGAATTCGTAGTTGGCAATCACCTACTTCAGAATCAACCAAGGGAGCTAGTTGCAAATGAGGAACCCCAACTCTAACTGTAGAAATTTAGATTCAGTACAATAAATATGTGGCCTGAAAATCTGCATATTTAACAATCCATCTTTGCAGTTGTTACACACAATAAGCTTGCATGATAACCACCTTTGTTAATATCAGGAAAATGTTCATAAAAGAAATGTTGCCTTAAAAAAATGTTTGTTCTAATTTAAGCCTTGTGTATGTATTTTGAAACACAGGTGGTAATATTGCTCTAGAAACTCTTGCCATGTCACTAGCTGAATAAAACTATAAGGCCTAAAAACTCTTGTATGTGACTTAAAATTTCTGGTTTCTGATATAGAAAAAATGATGACAGAAGAAGTAACTTATCCACAAGTTGAAAGATCATGGCCTTGGGGCTGAGAGCCTTGGGGAATCAATTTCAGCCACAGTGGGCAAAGACAAAGAGAAAAAAAAATGAACTCTGCAGAACAGATAATTCTGTGTTCTGTTTGTAATTTGAACAGTACTCTTCTGACAGCCCCTTAGTTCCTATGTTTTCTATGTAACATAGTGTGATGGTCTCTCAATTGTCAAGTTATTTTAGAATTTCTATTTCTTTGGTACTTATCATCCCATGCCTACTGAAAAAGTGAAAAATAAAAGTAATCAATTGGGAACATTGTAATGAGGCAATTCAACCCAGAGCTTTGCATTCAAATGTTTGCTCAAATTTGAGGAAGCTATGCCTACAAGCTCTGTTTCATTTGGCATAGCCAATGAGAAAAGACAAAAGAGCTTCGGGAATTTCTGGTAACTTAGAGTTACAGGAAAAAAAGGTTGCTGATGGGGAGAAGTTTACAGTAGAATGCTCCTTGAGTAGCTAGTTTGCTTGAATTGTCTACAATTCACTGCCAAAGAGAATTGGGGAACAAGATTATAATTTGGCCTCAGTATGAGGTGAAGTTTTAGTTAAGTTGTATGGTTTCCTGAATATTAAAATTTAAACATAAATAGTCATACCCTGTTTTTCTGTTCCTCTGGTTCATGGATTTTTAGGCTGCAATATATATATGTACATATATATATATATATATATATATATATATATATTTGTCATTATATATATATATATATTTGTCATTATATATATATATATATATATATATATATATATAATGACAAATATATATATATAGTTGTCAATGGATCTTTATTTCTTTATTTATATGTGGTGCTGAGAATTGAACCCAGTGCTTCACACATGCCAGGCAGGTGCTTTACCACCGAGCCACAGCTCCAGTCTGGCTGCATTGTTTTTGTGAGTTGGATACCCCCAATATAATTTTCCCTATCATTTGCAGGAAAAATGTTTATTTTCACATCAAGTTGGGAACTCAATGTACTGAGGTCAATGGGAATAAGTTTCTCTTATTGCTTCACAGGACACTCTTTCCCTAAGATGGGGAGTTCTACTAATTCAGAAAATCCCACAATTCTTCTGTATTTTTTGTTTAGTTACATCTCTTATTAACTCTACATTTCCTCTTTGTGGTTTTCACGAAGGGCCCCTGGGGTGAAAGTTTAAACATTTCATTAATCTTGACTAGGTCACAAAGAACTATGAGGCATTTGAGAGTGTTTAAATAATTTTGGAGGGAAGTAAGACAGCTCCAAATTTTAAAATGAGGCAGCAAGGTCTGTATCTTTGCCAGATTTCAAGAGAAGAGGTTAATTAGTCTTTGACCTTACAGTCATTTAGAAGGGAAATTTGTTACTTGGAAAGTCTTAGATTAAAAATTATTCTGAAGAATGGAGAGAGCACTTGATAAAATGCTAAATGAAAAGCTGTATTACACTTGGCACGCATAAATTCGGAGTTACTTTCTTGTTTTGAAATGATCATACACAAATTTAAATAAATGTAGATTTTTTTTCTGTCTTTCTTCCCTGCTTCTTCTTAGGACTAGAGTGGTGATTAGAGGGGGAAAGTTATTAGCTATGTCTACCTTTTCAAATTGAAATTTTCTAGGTCAAAAAAGATAACAAAATACTTCAGATTTTCATCCAGTGGTGCATATTCTGATGTTTATAGTTTGGAATTGTTCTATAGAATTTAATTCCTTAGGTTTAGTTTGACATTAATTTAGAAGATAACTAACTTTAATTAGTTATCTAATTAAACTTTAATTTAGAAGATAACTCTTTCTAAATAAACATATGTGTATATATATAAATGTATATCGTATATAAATATATATATACCTTTTTTTTTGCAGTGAGTTTACTACTATTTACTACTATTCACAGCGACTTATATCTAGTAAGCCATTCTAGCACCTTGGTTGAGTGTTGATCCACAGTCCAAATGGGAATATATGTCCAGAGTACTAAGTTTTAAAGATCTCATTATTTGAGGTTGACTAGATTTCTTAGCTTGAAAGGGTCTTCAAGAAGGGGATGCTGCAATAACTAATTTTCTGTTATTATCAAGCTAATGGAAACAACACCATGAGAGCAAGTGGTTAGTTAAGTAGAGAAAAGCAGGGAAGAGCAATGGCAAGAGGAGAAGAAAGTCACTTTTCCATTGTAAGATTTCATGGGAAATCTGCATGACCGTGATAGACATGTAGGTGTCCTGCTGAGGCTTGTCACCATCTTCCTCAAGCTGTGTCTTATGAATGGAGTCTTATGGAGTCAAAGAAGACCCTAAACCATGGAAAGGGTTTCTGGTTTTCTGAATGTGTAAGTTTAGCTAAGAGATTTAGCAAACAAACCTCATGAACAAAGGACTTTGAGATTGCCAAAATAACAAGACAACAATAGATAGTAGCTAACAATCCCATGGAACTTACTATACATTAGATACTGTTTTAAACACTCTTTTAGAAATCACTCCTTTAATCTTTTCTGAAACCCTATGACATCAGTAATGCCAATAATGCAGATGGCAATTAGACAATTAGACAATTTTCCTGAGTTTGTGCATTTAATAAACAGTGGATCCAGGATATGGACCAGAGAGTTGAGCTCCTGAGGATGTGTTTTCAGCAACTTTCACAATCAAGTTCGTTAAAACATGGGTGGATCAGTGGAAGCTGTGTACATTTAGATTCATGGGGCTGGAAGTGGTGGTAGCAGGCTATGTATTTGACTCTCCAAAAACAAGAACAATTTGTATGTTTTCTGAAAACAAATCATTTTATTAACTGTCTTGCAATCCAGGGACTTCTTGAATGGCCTTTACATCTATTTCTAGAAGTAACCCGGATGATCATGCAACAGACAGTGGCCTACTAAGGGGAACTGATCAAATGATTTTTTAATAAACACTGTGGGAACAAGTTCATTTCAGAGAAATAAATGACGATCCTCTGTTCTTTTTCTTTTAAGGAAAGCTGTTGGGGAACATGATCATCAACCTCTAGAATTTTCTCCACCTGGTTTAATCAGACAGGGAAGTTCAATTAAGCCAGTGTCCTTAGCTGTCATTTTCTGGCTGCTCCTTGATTAGTCAAAGTGTGATTTGAGTGACAGAACCATGTTGGATGTTCCTGCCATGTGTTCTGATGAGTTAGCCCTCTGCTGCTGCTGTCACACAGCTTCTTAAAGAAGTGTCAGGATATCCTGTGGGGAAATAAGCAATGTTTCCATGGCAAAGAGACTGCTTGCAGAGGAGCTGCCCATGGATGCACACGTTGCTTAGGCACGCAGCCAGCCCTGTAGTGATTGATGGATACTCTGCTGCCTTCAGGAGTATTTTCACTTGTACTGGGAAAGGCATGAAGGGCACCTTCGAAAGAGGAGGGACTGTAATAATCACTTCATCTTTCTTCTGTTTAATGAAAATTCATTCTTGAAGGATAAATGAATGTCCACTCTTGTAGCAACTACTAAAAACCAGTACTCTGTATTGCCGTGGGCCAGATTTATACATTTCTAGGATGTTTCTACTATGGCGATGATTGACTTTAGTGTACGGCCTTGATTGCATGCTTTTGTAAGGAAAGTGTCTTAGAAGGAGTAGGGACTAAGGTTCTGAGAGGTCTCAGTAATCTGCTTTACATGGAAATATACAATTGATAAGATATTGTAGTGGATTTAAATTTTTTTATTTTTAATTTTTTTCATTTTATTTTTTTGTAGTTGTAGATGGACAGAATACCTTTATTTTATTTGTTTTTATGTGGTGCTAAGGATCGAACCCAGTGTTTCATACATGCTAGGCAGCGTTTGACCACTGAATTATAGACCCAGCCTGTGGATTTAAAATTTACAACCATAACTCAGGGATAGAGAAGTAAGACTTTTTTTTTTTTGATACTGAACTGAACTTTGGTCAAACCCCTATTTGCTCGGTTGGCTGAAAATAGTTATTCTCATCACTTCAACTTAATTTAGTGACTTTCAGTTTATTTGGTCAAGTTCTAGGGTTTCTTTCTTGCCCTTTCTTTGATTGTCTCTCGAGGTGATCTATGTTACTCGGTGGCTTACGGGTCATCTTGGCATTAGGAGAAGAATATCTTCTTTCCTGGTCCTTGCTGGTTTCCTAGAGCCATAAAAGTTTTCTTGTAGCTCCTGGGCCTCTTTTGCAGCATCTGACGCATGTGGTATATATGGGCCTGGCCAGTTCTCTGGACTAGGTGTCTGGGTTACGCCTTGTGCCCTAGCTCTGGCTCTCAGAAAACAGGTACTCTGAGCACTTTCCTGTTTTTTCTTACTGGATGCTCAGGAACTGAAGTGGTTGCTTTCTGTGCAGGAGGGGAATTCTGGAACTCTAGGAGGCTTTCTCTGGTTCCTCTGTCCAGAACTTTCCACAGTGATTGTCGGGACCACATTTACTTTAGTACCATGCTGAGTGAAAGGTTTACCTAAGAGGCTGCAGCATTCTCTGGCTGTGCTTTGAGAAAAAAAGTATTAGCATCCCCGCTCTAGGTGTATTAACTGATCTTTGAATCTGGGGTTTCCATGGCGGGATGGGCGAATGGGTAGAGAGTAGACAGGTGTCTACCCTTGTGGGCAGGTGGCAAAATGCCCAACCTCTCTCACAGGGGTTTGAAATCTGCAAATTCATTGTTTTCTTATAATAATACCTTAAATTTCCAGATTATCTCAGTTACTGGTTTTAAAAAAGCCAGGTTTGAATACCAAAGGTGAGGAATGTGGTTCTTTGTTCTATTTGCCCTCCAGGAAATAAGGAATGCTGTTTGACTCAGTGGGTAGGATAGGAAACACAGGGATCCCTGTGGAAGAAAACACATCAGTTAATATTTCAAAAAATATTATCCTAGCCATAACACCTTTTCTTTTTACTGCATTCAGGAGAGAGAGAGAGAGAGAGAGAGAGAGAGAGAGAGAGAGAGAGAGAGAGAGAGAAATGTGTTAAGTTTCTCTTCTTTTCCTTCTCCATTCTTTGATGACATTGAAACCTCCTTATTAATGGAGCAAAGTTATGGAGCTTGGAGCTAGGCCCCTGTTCCACCAGGCCAGATTGCTGCCCATCTATAGATGACCTATGGAGAACACTATGAGGGAAGTGCTTTTTTTTTTTTTTAACCAGAAATTGAACCCAAGGGTGCTTAAACACTTAGTCACAGCCCCAAGCCTTTTTGTTTTGTTTTGAGAGAGAGAGTCTCACTAAATTGCTTAGGGCCTTACTCAGTTGTTGAAGCTGGCTTTTGAATTTGAAATCCTCCTGCTTCAGCCTCCGGAGCTGTTGGGATTACAGGCATGTGCTACTGCTCCAGGCATGACTTTCATTTTTAAGATGAGAAAGCTGATTTGGAGAGATTGCATACAGGTTCACTCAGCTAGTGAGTGACAAAGCTGGGTTGCAGATCCAAGTCTGTTGGCATTGACTTGCCATCCTCAATGAAAGTTTCAGACTTATGCAAGAAGTAGGCTAAATCCATCCTGAGTACACTACATGGTGATTAAGTTTCTACAAAAAGAGTTTTATAGACATGTTTTATATACATACAATTTTTAAATTTGAGAGAAAATCAATTTACTGTTATTGGTAATCTTAAAATTTTTGTTGATTTAAAATATATATCCAGCCAGGTGCAGTGGTGCACACCTATAATCCCAGTGGCTCTGGAGGCTAAGGCAGGCAGATCATGAGTTCAAAGCCAGCCTCAGCAATAACAAGGTGCTAAGCAACTCAGTGAGACCCTGTCTCTAAATAAAATACAAAATAGGGCTGGGGATGTTGCTTAGTAGTTGAGTGCCCTTGAGTTCAATTCCTGGTACCAAATTAAATAAGTAAATAAATAAAAAATAAGTAAATAAAGAAAGAAAATATATATTCTGACTTAAATAGCATTTAAGTATTCTTTTGATATAAACCCAGTGGGTTAGCAATCCATAATGAGCTAATAGATCTTCAAAACATTGGAACCACCTGTGGGTATCTACTGTCTAACAATTTTGTATAGAACAACTTAATCTGCCTGATAAGTCTTATATCCAATAAGAGGGAAATGAGAATAAGGGAGAAAGGACATAAGAATAAATTGTTGGCTGGGTTTTTAGATTACTTCTTAAAACTAAAGCTAAATAGTGCAAGATACACATGAAAAGAAAAAAGCCCATCTGATGATTTCACTATTTCATGTGGTAGAAATATTAGCCATTGAAAGACTGTGATAAATTTATATCACATTTATGAATACACCAAAGACCCAGAAAGATATAAAGTTCACCATTTCCCTCCTTAATGACACCAGATGCATTTTAGTAGGAATTTCTTTAGCTTTTGTACTTTGAAATACTGATAAGCTACTGAGGTGTATTATATACTATCTAAAGATGAATTATCAGTTTTGGATTTCTATTTCCTCAAATCACTACCAGGTTCAGTTACAGTACATTGCTAAGGGGTTTTTTCAAACCAATGAGCGATGAGGAGGACTAATGTTAAGGGAAGAGGAAAAAGCAATTTTAATTGGAAAAACTCTTTCCAAGTGAATCATTTTTTCTCTTTTGCAGTTTATGTGTGTTCTGGAGGAATGACAATTTCCTAACTCAGTCTGGTTGGAGTGATGGGTAAAGACTGTGCACAGGATGACGAGTTCCTTCTAGCATGGAACTGTCATCCTCTGCCAGGGGTATGACTGCCACACATAAATAACATAAATAACACCTGCCAAAACAGCCCTCTGAAGTATTGAGTGCTGACACAGTCGAGTGTTCTCGTGGTGTTACAGCAACACTGTTCAACTGCTGTTCAATTGCAGTCTTAATCAAATATGATACCCTGATTCTAGGGTGCGTGCCTTAGACCAGCAATCTCTAGTAAGCTGCCACATTTCCCTAAACAGTGTGCCATTTTATATGGAAATTATGAAACAGCAGTGATTATGTTAGGATCAGCAGTGATGCGATTCATCAGGTACTTAGACTGGCCTTGCACGGAAACTAAAGCAGTTTGTTCTCCTATGAAACACTTGCTGTTCCCTCTTCCACATGACTTCCTGGTACTACTAGTCCTCTCAGGCTGAAAGAACAGTACTCTATTACATGGAAATATAGGCTATCTACATATCTCTGTCTATATTTTTTCTCTACTATACGGATGAGATCATTCAATGCCAAAATTTAATATGTATCTTTTATGTTAACTGTATTTTCCTGGAAATGAGCAATGAAGGACTCTTTTTCCATTTAATATGTTTTTTTTTTTTTTTTTTGAAGCTTATGGCCTCCAAGAGGGTTGTGTCATTCATTATCTTTTCTATGGTAGCATATTTTTTTTTAAACTTTTTTTTTTTTAAATATTTATTTTTTAGTTTTCGGCGGACACAACATCTTTGTTTGTATGTGGTGCTGAGGATCGAACCCGGGCCGCACGCATGCCAGGCGAGCGCGCTACCGCTTGAGCCACATCCCCAGCCCATGGTAGCATATTTTTGATTGTCTAAGCAGGATTTGAAGTAGAGAGATTACATAATTGTGTAATGAAATTATTTTCAAAATTAATAAGGTGCCATTTTCACAGATCTGTTATCCAAGTTTTAAAAACCATTATAAACTTTACAAGAACCTACATTTCCAATTATAATAAAGTCTGTATCCTTATTTCTTATGCTTTTGTGCATGGATATGCATAAAAATAGTGCTCCGATTGAGATGTTCTACTGTTGTATATTACAGATTGCACAACATCCCAGAATAAGGTTCAAGTGGTCTTTAAGAGAAATCAGAAAAACTGATTTTTATGGTAGCTAAACCATATTTCATATATTAAATGAGACATCTTTATGTGTTTTAACTTCAATAATTTACTTCCCAATCTTTTACTTTTTAATGAAAACTATCTTGTCTACAGTAACTATTTTTGTTTTTGTTAGTGTTCATGAGAGAATGACATTGATCCCTATTTAATAAATACTGCATAATTAAAAATCAGCCCTTTGACACCCAGTGGGGATGATAGAGCAACTGTGTGCAACTTATTAACTTTCAACTTTATGCAATTCATTTCTTATATTTTCTTATAATTTCGGCAATACAAGCAAATAAATAAAGTAGAAAATAAAAATATTACATATGTCCATACTTCAGGCCATCATTTTTAGCATCATATATTTTGTCAGGTTTTAGTAAAATGAGTACTCTATTACTATATTCTCAATGTGAAAAAAAGAAAACATTAGGAATAAGGCTAAAATCTCCCTATGGGAAAAAATATTCATCTTGCTGTCAACTTTATAATATCCTTTCAGACCTTCTTCTAGACACTTACAGATAAAAGTTGTATAGTTATAGTGTTGGCTCATGTGTGTTTGTGTTTTATTAATGTCATACTATGCACGTTGTCTTGTAAATGGTTTTTCTCACTCTCTAGAATACTTTACAGATCCTTTCATTTAGGCTTCATCACTAAGTACTAGGGGACACCAGAGAAGACAACTTCTATGCAACAAGTTTCTTCACATGTAAATGGAAACAATGGAAACTTCCTCACAAGATTTTATTTTATTTTTGTACCAGGAATTGAATCTGGGGGCACTTAACCACTGAGCTACATCACCAAAAATATTTAAATATTTTATTTGAGACAGGGTCTTGCTAAGTTGCTTAGGACCTTGCTAAGTTGCTGAGGCTGTCTTTGAACTTGCGATCCTCCTGAGCAGCTGGGACCTACAGGATTATTGAAGGATGATATAACATCTGTAATGCACTCAGCATAGTCTGCCATATGGTAAATGTTGTGTCAGTGTTGGCTCTTACTCTCTGCTTTAATGCTGTAAGCTGCTGAAAAATATTCCACAGAACTGGCATACTGTATTTTGTTTAATCTTAGCTCTATAGATTACTTTGAAGCAAGGTTTGAATTGCCCACAGTAGGTTCAAATGTGCAAATAAGATGTAACTGTTAAAAAAAATAACTAATCTGGTTTATTTCATCTACAAAAGACTTATCTTTAGTTTAATATGACAATTTTTTTTCCCTTGGGTCCTTTTTCAGGATGGCTGCTGGTTGTTTGGCTTACATGATTTGGTGGTGGAGAAGGGAAGAGTGCCTGGATTGATGTGGTGACCTCTGGACCTTCCTTGATATCCGCAGAGGGTTCTGAGCTGGTCTGCTCTTTGTGTTGGTCTCTGGTGTGATGTTAACATTTCATTTATTCTTTGGAGTGATATTGGTTTGGCCAGCTGTAGCTTGTCTGAAATTATATGCTTTCACTGGTCTTTTTATCATCACTCCAGGCTCTTCATTCCTTTAATACACTTAGAACTCTGGGTTGCCCCAGTGTGGATAATCCTGGGTCTTCAGTGTCCAGGCTCTGGGATGCCATGGGCTCTGTCTGCTGACCTGCTGCTGTCATTTCTGTTATATCACTCTTATTTCTTTGATGAGTGGTTCTTGTTTGAAGTTTGGGTGTAGGAATGGAAATAAAGGATGCTGATCTTGACTCCTACATCTCTATTTTTCTTACTACCACTCCTCTTTCTGGAAGTGGTGGACTTTGGGCTATCTATTTCCCCTGTGCCACATCTCCTACCTTCTACCTCAATATTGAACAATCATAATAAGAAGGCTTGGCCTCATTTTGATATGAAAATATGCAATATAATCTGAATGTCCTCTAAGCTGGGTCATGATAAATAAATAACAGTATAAGGATTAAAAATTCTTTCTCCCTGGATAAATCTTACATTTTAGAACTATTGTCTTGGAACAAGATCACATTGGTGTACTGGAAAATGAACATTAACTTTTTATTTCTCTTGTTTTCCTGTAATAATCTTAAACCACTCTAATAAAACAAGTGAGTATGTATCTAGAGAAGGTCAGTAAAAAGAATTTCAAAAGAGAAAATTATATGAATACTTTTAAATATTATTTGCACTGGTTCTTTTATGGTGCTTTTAATGTCTATCCATATATGTAGCTATCATTTGGGGCACATTTAAAAAAAATTAATATTTGTTTTAATTAGTTATACATCACAGTAGAATGCATTTATGCACTTTGATATATCCTACATAGATGGAATAATTTCTTATTTTTCTGAGTGTACATGTTGCACTCAGACATATACATGTAGTCACACATACACATATAGTAATATGTCTTTTTAATTCTACTATCTTTCCCATCCCCACATCCACTCCCCTCTCCTCCCATCACTTCCTTCTACCTAATTTTAACATTGATCTAAGTTACATATGGAGAAATGCTATTGCCATAGGGTATGCACATTTTACATATTACTATAGAAGGACAGATTGTGCTAAAAAGTGACAAGACCAATTTATAATCTCGCTGTAAGTGGCTGATAATCTCCTTTATTCACCAATGCCAGGCTTTATACATAATTTATTTCACTGAAATTATCTCAACAACTATCTATAGCAGGTGTTTTTATTCCCATTTTATATATGAAGAAATTGAGGTTCAAAAAGTTAAAGCAACTTGCTCAAGGTCACATAGTTAGTAAATGGCTAACTTGGAAATCTACTCAAACCAAGCCTACTATTTTATTATTCCACTCTAGAAATGTCATTATTTTGAATAAAAATTGATCATATTGATTGCCATTTTTTCTTCATATCCTAATTAATAATCTACGATAAAATAGAAAACTGTATCACAGATAATGGACAAATGATGTTACTTTCTTATTTAGCTCAGTTTCAATATCTATTTGATGGTCAGGAATAGTGACCTCACATCTTTTTGACTCAGCCATTAGTTACCCTTGAAAGGGACAGAACTTGGGTGGATTAAGGCTGGGAGTACAAGTGATCTCACCACTAGGGATTGTGAGGCCTGAGGCATAGTCCCAAGGCTCGAATCATCAGGGATGCTCTCTGTCCAGAGGGACCTATATTCATAGTCTGCCTCACCTACAATTATGGGCATCTTTATTGAGACTGACAGTAGCGAATTCTTTGGGTTGGCAAAAACAGAAGAACTCTTTCAGCTGAGTCGTGATATTTAAAAATCTCTCTTTTTGAGTCTCTTCTTCGGTCAATCAAACTGTCCTCCCAGAACAAATTGTCGGATAATGAAATGCATATACGGTAGCTGGAGAGTGCTGTCCTATTTGTAGCACTGGCTTCAGCCGGAGGCACATCTCTGGCTGCTCCTTTCTATCTATAAGTTACAGCAATGGCCTCACAAGCAGTACACTCTGTACAGCAGCTGCAACTCGTTATCGGCTTTGTCCAGAATAACAAACAGAACAAACACGTTTTGCAAGGGCTTTTTCCCCCTCTTATGTAGAGCAGGAGGAATTAAGCAATCAGTGAAATGCTGATTGATCAGTTGTGCTGACTTAGAGAAGTCCAAGGCCACATTAGTACTATTAACCCCTGGAAAGAATTTTGTTTTTAGAACTGTATTTAAATCAGTATTTCTGTGATGTGAAATTTAGGTTCCTCCAAAGGAAAAACTGGGAGAATATTTGTTTTATTGGATACAACTTATTCATCTGGGCTGCCTTGTAATACAAGGCATATAATTATTTTCTGAAAAGAGAATTAATGTTATTAGGCAGATGTGGCTGGACCACAGAGTACCCCAGTTGTGTGAATCAAATAGGTTGATGTAAAGCATCTTTAGTAAATTTCCCAATCCTATGCCTCAGCTTTGACTTCAGCAACCAACTCTGACCGTCACTTCTAGACCTCTCTTTATGAGAAACTAGTCCTCCTTAGAATGTCAGTGTTCTTCTTCCCACCTCTCCCCTCCTGTATTTTTTGACCTTGTATATTCATTGATGGTTCTTTGAGCTATAAGAGTGCTTTGATATATGATTACTCAACATGTGTAATGTAACTCTCCATCATGTACAACCAGAAGAATGAGAAGTTATTCTCCATTTATGTATGATGTGTCATGTCATGTGTAACTAATTAGAACAAATTTTAAAAAAAGAGTTATTTGAGCATCACTTCTTATCTGCTTTAAAATCTAGGGTTTACCCTTATAATTATTCCTTCCGATGCTTTCTACTTCCATGCTCCCATTCCTCTTTCACTGGCCTGGCAAAGCTCAAACCTTTGTGAACAGTCTTCCATCTCTATGCCTGCATCCACGCATTTGAAAATGGCTGGAGAAAACAATATTCATGGCCATTCTGCTGTCACTATTTATGATCACCAATCTCAAATGGAAATCTAATATTACTGGCTTTCTTGCTGTAGTGCTCTAAGGAGAGCATGATCTTATTTTCCAAAGGAAATATTTCATGATTGATTGATTGATTGATACTGGGGATTGAACCCAGGGTTGCTTAACCACTGAGCAACATCTTCAGCCACTTTTTAAATATTTTATTTAGAGACAGGATCTCACTAAGTTGCATAGGGTCTTGCTAAATTGCTGAGGCTGGCTTTGAACTTATGGAACTCCTGCCTCAGCCTCCCAAGCCGCTGGGATTACAGGCATGTGCCACTGTGCCTGGCCAAAGGAATTATTTTAAACCATCCCATCTTCAGTGGAAAACTGAATGAAAGACATTCTGCTTCATTATAAAGTGGAAACCCCTGGGTGGCCATGGTCTTATGTTCATACTACTCAATCTATAAGCTTTCACCAAGAGAAGGGATATTTCATGCACCTACTCCTCCTACCCTCCTGTTCCTCCTATGAAAAATGAATCCTTCTCCATGCTCATTGGCTCTCGTCTTTTCTCTTTTTTTCATAGTCTTCAATTTTTCGTTATATTCTCTCCCATGGAAACGTCCTTTCAGGTAGAATAGTCTTATCAGCCTCCAAATGTGTACAGATCACCTTTTATCTCAAAACAAACAAATAAATAAACAACAGCCTATCCCCTCAAACTTGAAAAGCAAAACAAACCCACACCAAATAAAACCTCCTACTTCTGAATTCTCATCCAGCTTCTATTCTTTTATTTAACTGTTTTCTTCCCATATTATCTCCACTTTTAAAAAAATGTCCCATTATTCTGATCTACTTCAAACTGACATCTACCTTCATCACTTAAATAACATGAATATCTGGTTTCAACTACAGTCTAGCCTTGGCATGATCCACAGGCAAAGGATCGTGGAGTACAAATGACATGGCGGAATTGCTTGCCCTCGAGATAAACGAGTTTGGTTTTTCATGCTTCTGTGATGGAGCAAGGAAATGCTCCTAACCGGTACAACTTTCTGAAAAGGGTGTCAGGGGTGAGTGACTAGCAGCCAATGCTCACAGTGGTTGGGCCATGAGTGCACTGGCCAAGTAAAGGGACCTGCTTGGGGCACCTAAACAGGTCTACCACAGCTGGCTTATTACATGAACACCCCTTGCATTCAATGCATCTCTAGACAGCAATCACATTAATCTTTTACATTATAAATAATTTCACTTTCTGTGTTCAAATCCTTCAGTGATATCTTATTGCACTGTGAATGCAAATCAATGTCTTAACACCTCCTGTCCACCTCTATAGAATCTCTCTCCTCTCAGATCTCTCTTGGTAACATCCCCTGCCTTGTTCACCTTTCTCCTGTTCCACCAAGCAATTTCTGGAAGTGCCACTAATTCCCATCTCAAAGTCCATAGACCATGCTCCTTCTGAGTGGGCTGCTTTCCCTCCAATATTACTCACAGAACATGTATCATTTATATCTCAGCTTCCTCAGATTGTCCATGTCTATTCACCTGAATTTTACTCCCCAGAAAATACCCTACTATTTTTTCTGCAGTTTGTAATAGTGTATTGTAACTATGTATTGTGAAGTTATTAAACTACTTTAATACACTAAAAGCCACATGCATTACTTCATTTTTATGTTGCTATTACAAAATACCAGAGGCTGGGTAGTTCATAAATTTATTGAACACACTGTCCTTGAGGGTTCAAAGGTATGGCACAGTATTGGTTCTAGTGAGGACCCCATGGCAAATAGCATCATGACAGCATGCTGATTGGTCTATCATCCTGGGTTCTCTCCTGTGGCTTCACTTCCATGACTACATTAGGCATCTCCCCATTGGGGACTGTCTGCAGGGGTTCTGATCTGTGGCAAACTTCCATCTGGCTACCAAGGTTTCCTTTGAAATCTCCGTGCAAACTGTCATGCCTCATAACTCTTGTACTTGGTGCACCTGCTAGTCAACACTGAGTGGCTGCTATCAAGGTCTTCCACAGGCACCAGCAGTGCTTATACCTGTTGAACCATAGCTGCAGCTCTGGAGAACTTTTCCAGGAAACCAGGGGACATATTCTAAAGTGTTCCTGGGCTAAATGCCCAGGGAAGTTGCCTCAGAGCATTTTCTAAAACAGTTGCGCCCTGGAAGGACTCTGGTTCTGTTGATGGGAGGGACAACCTTGAAGATTTCTGAGATGCCCTTGAGATCTTTTCACAATTGTCCAGATGTAAAGCTATTGGTACATTTTTTTATCTCACTAATTTCTGTAGCAAGGGGATAACTAGAATGCATCATTATTTTGTTCTCCTGAGCATACATAATTTTTCTCTCTTTCCTTGGTCAGGCTGTGAATTTTCCAAATATTTCCATTCTATTCCTTTTGCTCCTGTACTACTATAATTCTGAGTAAAAGTGGCCAATAATACCCTTGCTGCTGCCTGAATACTTTATTGTTTAGAAATTTCTTCTATCAAATAAATTAGTTTATCACTTTTAAGTTTGGTCTTCTGCAAAGTCTTAGGTCATAGACACTATGCATCTAAATTCTTTGCAGTGGAGGTTGTAAGAAAGGCCTTTTCTTCATTTTCCAATATGATCATCATTTCAGGTCTGAGACTAATTCCCTAGTTTCCTTGTCTTCTGAGCCCTCACCAGAATATCACTGCTCTATTTATAGCATTCTAGGCTTTTCCTAGCCTGCCCCTCTAAACTCTTGTGACTTTTATGGCCATTATCCACTTCCAAAGTCACCTCCACATTTTCAAGTATATTTACAGTAATGACCCTGCTCTTTTGCAACAATTTTCTATATTAGTTGCCTGTTACTATAAAGGTTGAGCACTTTGTAACAAAAAGAGATTTATTAGCTCCCAGTCCTGGAAGTTCAAGAGCTTGGTGTTGGCATTGGCTTTGGTAAGGATCTCATATGATTGGCATCATGGCAGGAGTGTGAGAGGGAACACTTGGCAAGACAGGAAGCCAGAACATAGGGAGAGGACAAAAAGCACCACTGACTTCTTAAAGGTCATATTACTTTTTAACATTGCCACACTGGAGACCAAGATTCCAACACATGAATGAATGCTTTTTTTTTTTTTTTGGTACCAGGTATTGAACTCAGGGGCACTGGACCACTGAGCCACATCCCCAGCCCTATTTTCTATTTTATTTAGAGTCAGAGTCTCACTGAGTAGCTTAGTGCCTCCTGTTTCTGAGGCTGGCTTTGATTACAGGCTGGGATTACAGATCTGCACCACTGGTGCCAGGCCATTAACATATGAATTAGGGAGCACACTTAATCTTACAAACCCTGGCACCCTAATTAAGCATCTCCTGTGAGATATCATGACATTTGGGACCACGTCAGTTTATTTCACCATTGCCTCTTGGAATTTCTGGTATGTAGTAAAAGATAATCAACTGTTGAATGGATGAATGAATGAATGAATAAATAATGACTAAGTCAAACATACAAAATTAGGGGTCAGAATCCCCCTCCCCCTTATTCCTTAACAATTCCATGAAGGCTCTGAACATTGATTGGGCCCTCTGAGGTTTAATCAAATTGGCATTTCTTGGTGCTCTCTTCTGAGATTATAGAGCTTGATAGATATCCTCTCATTAACTCTTGCACGTCTCTGTCATTTTCGTCTCATTGACTTTCCCAGTTTTTAGAAAATCTGGGCCATCAGAAGATTAATTGACTTGGATAAGGGTAGGACAAGGTTATGACAGAGCCAGGGACAGAATTAACCTCTGCTTCTTGACCAGCTTAACATGCTGCACATGTTAGTGGTTACAGAAAATATTTGGGAATGAATTCATGTCAGTGGTTGTGAGATATTGGAAACTGCCTTCTGAAATGCATGACTGAAAATATTCCTCCTCTGCACAGAGAACATTTGAAGAGACGCACCTTTAGGCCAAGAGTTCTTTTTCTCATGATCATTAATCTTTCTCAATTTTCTTATGTGAAAATGATGCATACAAAGGTTAAATAACTCAGCCATTGTGAGAGAATGAATTCATGATAAAGCTCAGCTCTGGGGTTTCTAGTTGACTTGTACGAACACACAACTATGCTTTTCATACTCATTTGAAGAACATTTTATACATTTAATATTAAAAACTTCTAATTCTGCTGATTGTAAGGATTTAAATATATCAAAAGAAGATTAATAGAAACCAGGATGCTTTGCTTTCTTCAAGAGAAACATTTTAATAACATTTTACTTATGCTATGTATCATTTATACATGTAAATGTTACTTAAAATAGTTTTAAAGCCATAAATTATTTTAAATTGTATTTAATTAGTTTTCCTTATATTACTTTGAGAATGTGATATTCCTTGAAATAAAAAATTATACTAGGCTTGAGATATAATTACAAATAAAATTTGAAGCATGTTTCTGCTACTTAATTAAAAATGAGGTATGGCATGCTGAAGTGTAATATATTAGTTATGTGAAAGTATACCCATCATATTTAATCTTGAAATTCATCAAGGTATTTGTGACATATGTTTACTGAGGAAATATATTAATTTTGAGGCTTTTTTTTAATTGAATCAAAACGTCCAGTACATTTTCCCCCCTCACACTAGTTCAAAGTCAGGTGATCTGGCAAAGCCTCTAATCCTATTGGTATTACAGTATGACCTGTCTCCTGGACTTTGAAGTCATTTCTTTTCTTCAGAGAAGATAAGGAAAAGTGTCTTATCTTAGGTCTGGAAGAACCACGGAGTGCAGTATCAAGGTAGTGGAGTAGTTATTTTCCCAGACATAGCACAGGGTTTTCAAGCCTGAAGAAAAAGATTAATCTCCTTAAAAAAAGGACTTTGCTAACTTGGGCCTGGACATGGCAATCCTGTTTCCAGCCATCCTGTGTCTAAGCTTTAACAGTCAAAAGTGTGCTTGCTTTGATTTTGATGTGGCTCATCTTTTCTTAGCTGCTCATATTCAAGATTTGGAAAACAAAGAACAGTGGTGAGCTGAGTAATTCATTGGATTCTGATGAGGAGTTCTTGAGAAATTTTATTATTCCTGAGTTTTAAAACCCTTATATCTTTACTATAATTTTGGTATGAGCCTTTACTTTTCTCTCTGTGATCTAGTAATTATATTGTGGTATTCTTATTTGGTGGGATAGGAAGTCTAGATTTACAATTTAATGAGTGTTTGGGGTGTATTTATTTTAAGACTTTCTGTTTTTCATATTATGCCTATGTCTTTACAGCAATCCATACTCATCTGAATGCATTTTGAAATGTATTTTATCCTGACTTTATCTTTCACATATTCTCAGAAAGCAATTTTTTAAAGCTGTTAATGTTATATTTCAGAATTTATACCTTGTCTGTGTAGTCATATTTACAGTGGATATTTACAGTTTTACTCAATTTGTTTAGTGTTGATCACCAGACCTTGTAGACAACACTGGCTGGTGGAAAATGTGATTCTTTTTGTTTACTTGAGAAGGTGTGGGATCTGAAGGGCCTCCCAGGGTATGGGTCAACTCCTGTGGGATATGAACAATGACATGGGGGCTTTTATTTTGTGAGGTGCATAAACAGGTGCTGGCACTTCAACCTGGGAGAGCTGCTGGGAGGAATATTGATTTGGCCTCCTCTGCATGGGTCTTGTGGGTCTTGGGCTTCTTAGGTTTTCAGTTCTTTTTTGTTATTCTTTTTTGTTCAATCTCAGAGTAGAAAGATTGGTTTTGTCTATTTTGAAGATAAGCCTGAAATGTTTTCCAGAATGAGCTTTTGTGGGGGCAGGCCCATGGTCCAGTCTTGTTTTTGTTCTCTGGATGTAGCTCCATGCCTGACACACAAAAGGCTGCTAAGAAATGTTAACCGGGGGAATTGGAAAAATTAATTATTATTTATTGCCTATGGGAGGAAATAGTTGCTACTAGTTCCAATTTGTTGATATAAACAGACAGTAAACAGATTAATTTAGGATCACATAACATAAATGAGGCAAAGAAGAGTGTGAAGCTTTGGAAAAGTGAACATATTGTATTTTTAGCTTTGCACAGAGGCCAATAACCAGTGTGGTGCTAATTTAATGATTTTAATCAGGAGAGTATCAGTGTATGAAGTAAAAGTATTATTATAGTGTGTTCACTATATGGTACATACAGGATGGACTTAAAAGTCTACAGCGAGAATAGGGCTTCATGTAGCTTGGAGGACAGACAAGATATAGATAAATTGAGAAATTCAATCTAATTAACATTCAGTTTCAGATTTCTTCATCAAATAAATATTGTATCATTTTATATTGGGTAAATAACTCCTAATCTGTTTTATTACTTTTTCCTCTAATAACTCCTTTGAATAAGGAGAAAATTTTAGTAAAGAGAAGTTGTATGGTTCCTGAAGCTGTGAGATTCAGTTCTATCTTTTAAATATATCATTCAATAATCATGCATTCCTGCTTTGACTCCTCTCTCATTTATACCCTTCCTGTTATGTCCTAAATATCTTCTCTGGTGAAATTTGTGTGGCAGAATGAGGAAAAGATGAAAAAAAGGATAGACAGAGAGGTGGAGTGTAAGACACTTGGATTCCACCCAGTGGCCATGGGTGGTGAAAGAACCTGGCTATAGAGCAGGACCTCCCAGGGCCCAGGCCCTACCAGGAGTCAGGCTTGACCGTCATTGTTCAGGAGTCATCTGGCCCTCACCCTCTCTGACCCACACATTTTTGTTTGCCTGAAATCTAAGCCAAACTCTACCTCTAAATCTCAAGGGCTGAAATAACAATTAAAAAAAGATGGCCTCCTCTGCATGTTTTGCTGTTTTTCATATTATGCCTATGTCTTTACAGCAATCCATACTCATCTGAATGCATTTTGAAATGTATTTTATCCTGACTTTATCTGAGTGGACACATTTTTTGTCCATTAACATGATAAACTTTTTTTTTTTTAAAGCACTTCCTCTTTAGAAGAATGATTTTCGTGGAAACTGATTCTGGTTTATAACCAGAGGATTGGCTACAGAGGCCGATTTTGCTTGTAGACAATTCAAAACTTAATTTTAAAACTATATTTCCATATATGAATCCTGCTTTCTTGATTCAATGTAATATTTCAATTTGCTTTTAAATATTATCAAGACAAATATTGGGATATCTTCATAATAAATTTCTCACTTTTCTTACCCCATATATCAAAAATGAAACTAAAATGAAAGAATTATGTAGTCTAATGAAAGCAATATTTTTGGATCATATTCACAGAGAGATAATTAGAAGTACTTTGATTTACTTGTATATAAAAACTACACCCTTGAAAAGCCCTTAGTTGAAGGTATTAATAACTTTCATTAGATCTTAAGTCTTCTAATCTCATCATGTGAAAGAAAAATAAGAAAAATTACTATCTAATAAAAGGTTTTTATTAAAAGTATTTTTGTTTTTTATTTAAAGGTTTCTCAACTAAGCAATTTATTTACAGAATGTATAATTTCATGTGTTTGAGATTTTGGCAAAGCACTAGATATTTTTGAGAGAATCCTAAGTTTGGGTTGAGAGTAGCAATATTTTATAACTGGGATTTCATATTACTATATTATTATAGCCCAGGTCCCTGAAAGTTCTATATCTCTCCTTGTTTTGAAGGTGAGTTATAATAAGAGAAAGATTGATTAGTTAAGTACTAATGGATTAGTTAAGTACTAATTGATCCAGATAGTTAAAAACATCAGACACTTATGGACAAGTGACTTTTTGGATCAGCATATTTAGAAATGTGAAGACACTTGTCATTCTTAGTTCATATCTTATTCTGACCTGAAGAGCTTTTTTTTTTTTTTTTTTTTTTTGTCTAAGTCATGCACTGGTGTATCATCCACAGTAATTAGCACAGTAGTAACAATATTACCCCTGTCATCCAAAGGTTTCTCTCATTTGTCTTACATCTTGCAAGGTATCTAATCACTTTTTCATAGGATTTTCAGTACTGCTTGACCTTAGCATCTAATCCAAATTAACTTTTAAACACACACACTTTTTTTTTTTTTAAATCTTGACATGTTTTTTGTTTTTCTGATACTTGGCTATTGTAGTTCATAAAGTTTCCAAGAGCGTTCTCTTTAAATAATTAATTCCCTAATCCAAAATCAATTCAGAACAATTTTATATATTTTCCTCTTCCTACTAGCAGAGAATAAATATAGTCTCAAAATAAGTGACATCAAATAAATAGTACCAGAATACAACATTTAATTCTTCAACTCTCAAAGGCATGTCAGGAATTGGAATCCAAGAAGGCACTCATTGATTCATTGTTAGCAGTTTGTAGAATTCGAGGATCAGGAGGTTGACTTCTTTTTCTTCTTTTCTTCTTCATCCCTCTTCTCTTCAACTTCTTATTATTCTTTTTTGTTGTTTTTTCCAACTCCAGAGCATTAATTTTTTTCAAACAATTTTAGCCTTTGTAAAATAAAAATAGACACTCCTGCACTAGAATGATTCAACTCAGAAATCTGCCAGTCTGGAGGAAGAAGCTGTGCAGTCCATTCAGGGCAAGTTGCACTAAGATTCTGGGAAGATGGAATTTAATGTCTATGAAAGCATTGGCCCCATTTCTAGGAGGGTAGAAAACATCTTCTACTTGGACCAAATTCTTCTGGAAATAGGAGGTCATAGAAAGAATCAGATTTAATATAACAAATGTTCTATAAAAGGGGTGGAGTAGGAATGTGCGTGGGTGTTCCGTTAAAAAAAATGTCTTCTACGTCATTTTAATGTAAACTGCTGCCCTTTATTTCATGAAGTTGGCAAACTGCAAGACCATTGCACAACCAGCTTCTCTGTGATCCTCAAAAATATTTAATTTAAAGAGGATCCAGTACTCTTCTGGAACATGAGTGGTATTACCATTGATAACCCCTCCTCATGGCCAGGATTGCTCTTTAGAATCTTGCAAAATCATTTGTGTTTACTTTTGTCACAAGTTGAGAAAACAAGCTCATCAGGGCAGTTTGTTCTGTTCAGCACATTAGAAGATTTTTTTTTTTCATGGATAATTATTGTGCAAAGAAGCCTGCTGATGAATTTTCTTTCTTTTCATTTTTTTTGTTAACTTTATCTTAGAAATACTTTATAATTAAGAATGAACACTTATCTAATGATTTAGTCATCCTATTTGGTGAAGTTTATGTTGTAGACATGCTTAAGTTAAGTTTTAAGAAAATGCTTTGGCCAAGATTAGTTTGATTTATGTAATTGTTAGTTTCTTCCTAACTGTTTCATCATTTGTAAAATTATTTCTATTTGAAGTGTAGTTATTGTTTGGAACTTAAGTTTCTATGTGAATTTCTACTAAAGGCTTGGGATCTAGCATTAAATAATTAAGAATAATGGATAAAGTTGGCTCACATAGATAACTGTTTCTTACTTATATAAAATAAAGGAATTAGAAAAACAATTTGGAAGATTCCTTCCAGCTACATCAGACTGTCTATCTATATATTTTTTATACTCTGTCTGATGGGAATTTAGCATTTCAAAAGTTTATAACTTTCTACAAAGCATCTGTTGGCAAGAGACAACCCTATTTCTTGATATACAGTGTTTGATTTAGAAACTAATCAATAAATCTTTCTTGAATTGATTATTCTTTTAAAAATTCTATATTTTATTTCTGAAAAAAATCATAAATATTCAACAGCCTTAATATACCCAGATTCCATGGTTCTAGAATAAGTGACTCCAAGCAATGAGATATTAGAGAAATATGAAGTAACCTTTGCTAGCTTAGGTGAGACCAACCAAATCATTTAGCCAGCTAGAAGTGCAGCGCCCAGGCCAGTTAGTTTTAATCAAATTACTGGAAAAAGTGATTGTTAGCTTTATTTCCATATTATTTTCTTCATTTCTTATATTATTTTTATTTAAAAAAATAACAAATCAGATAAGTTATGTTTATTTCCTTCTCTCTCCTTATTTCATTTTTACTGAATTTATATACTCATTTTTCACCTGGTGTCATAAATACTTTTGAACAACAGAAATCTAGCCTTTGTAACCTTCACACTTATATATTCTTTCTGTTACATTGAGTCTTAACTAGCCCACTTTTACAAGTCATCCTGTGTTGTTCTCTCTGTTTTCCCTAGATGCAACTGGCATGCTGGAAGAGGGTAGGCATTGGCTAGGAATTGAGTTTGAATCTTGGCTTTGCAACTTATTAGCTGTGTGATCTTGCACAAACCACTATAAATTGTGCTAGCATTAGCTACTTTTTTTTTTTTTTTAACCAGGATTGAACCTACCGGCATTCAACCATTGACCCACATTCCCAGCACTTTAAAAAATTTTTTTCCCCAATTTTTGAGTCAGGGTCTCACTAAGTTGCTTTTGAATTTGAGATTTTCCTGCCTCAGCCTCTCCAGCTGCTGGGGTTACAGGCATGCACCACCATGCCCTGCTCAAGGATTGCTCTTACTATTAGCAAATATCGCATGCTAATTACTAAATCAAAGGGTTTGACAGATGGCAAGTACCTCAACTTTCAGTAAGAATCACACTAAACAAGATTGGAGCCATTAAAATGGGTTTGTTTAGGGGCTGGGGATGTGGCTCAAGTGGTAGCCCGCTCGCCTGGCATGCGTGCGGCCTGGGTTCGATCCTCAGCACCACATACAAACAAAGATGTTGTGTCCGCCGAAAAACTAAAAAATAAATATTAAAATTCTCTCTCTCTCCCCCTCTCTCTCACTCTCTCTTTAAAAAAAATTGGGTTTGTTTAAATATCTACTTGCATTTACTGGCATAATTCCAAGTGTATATATCTGTCTCTCTTTGTAGATATAGATAATGTGTTAATATATATGCTTATAAATTCCAGTGTTTTAACTTCTATTGTAGGATTCTTTTTATTTATTATTCAAGAATTTCTTTTTTTTTTTTTGACTTTTAGGAAGATTAAAGAATTTGATTAGGAATCCTCTATGACATCATTTTAAATTTCAGAGTCATCTATGGTCAAAATAACACTTGAATTTTAATTTATTTAATATTTAATTTGCTACTGAACTTCCAGTTTCTTTTTTAAAAATTCCACTCTAAATCCTACTTTATCTATGTGGCTTTTATAACTACAGCTTTTCATGACTAACTTTGGGCCCCTTGTTGTGCATTATGACCGTTTCATATGCGATTTGACTCACTTCCTTACAATCAACCCTCTACAATTTTTACTAGCAATTTGTTTTTCTTCCTCCTTTTTTGACTCACACTTGAGCCCACTTTGCTTTCACTTCACCGAGTTCGTGTTTGGCTATGTCTTCAATTTTCCAAGGTCACTTGAATTCTGAATCATCTTTCTAAAGCATTGCCCACTCTGTTCTCATCTCGAGTGCTTGACAAGCTCAGTTAATTCATTGGCTGACTCAGTCTGTCCTCTTAGGTTTTCGATAACTTGTTTATATACATTCTCTTGCTAATGTGTATGCACCTCATGTTGGTCTAGAATATAACCTTGGAGCTATTGAATTAAGGTAGATTGCATCTAATGTTTCTACTTCATTTAGTAGTAATATCATTTTTAAATTAGTATGACAAGGTTTACTCTTTATAAATACAAAATATGTGCTGCTTGTACTGACAAACCTGTTCTCTTTTAGGTGTTTTCAAAACTGGGTCTTATAAATGATTGCTTTTTTATTATCCTAGGATATAAATTACATGTGCCTTGGATTTTATTGTGTGAAACCAAATTTACAAGGTCTCTTTTCGTGGTTCATTTTTCATCTTCTTTTGTATCACTTCAATGTTTATGTTATCAAATGTTAGATGGATAAACACATTCATCATATTTGATTCCTCACTTTCTATTCTTCACAATGCCAATTGGATCTTAATGAACATGTCTTACTTGATTGGGTTTCCAAAGTCACTGGTTATTCTACCCTCTAACCGTCTAATATCTGTCTACTGTCATTATGGATCCTTATATTGCTAAGTGTTAAGATAACTTTAAGTCTTTTTCGTGGCCAAACTTAAATACTTTTCCCAGCTGTCCTAGTTTGTATGCTAAGAGAAAGCATCTTTTTTTTTTTTTTACATAGACACAAATTTTTATCACTTTCTTTCAAAGCATGGCCTTTTTTTGTCCCTATCCTTACTTGTGACAGTGTTCCTTGTTATGATAAAAATCATAGAATTGAATCTAATCACTTCTAACTTTGACACTCTATTTTCATGTATTCCTGCTCAAACACATACTAGTGGAACTTTCTTTAGAGACTTATTGTATTTCCTTTCCTTCTGAATTTATTTGCCTATAATACCTTGCTTCTTGTTTTAAATTTATCTCTTCAAAATCGTCTTTTAAGAATCATTGTTTGGCAGCTCCCTCTACGGATTCCTAAGCATTTTTATTTCTCCCTCTTATGTTCTTCTGACATAATTTTGTTTGTTCCCATTTAAATAATCATTGCCAATCAGGCAGGAATTCAGGATATAGGAATCCATTTACTCATTCCGTCATATTTCCAGAAGTACCTCTGCAAACTTGCTGATTAAAGACTTTTTTGAAAGATGCTCACTTTCTTAGAGTTGTTTCTGATTCATTATCTAGCACACTCCAGGATGGCAGTTGGCAGTTTCCTTACCTTTAAAGAAAAAAAATTACTAACACTATTATTTTCTCTTCATTCCAGAACCTGAGGTCTTTCTTCTCTAGAATGAGCTGTTCTCAATTTTCCCAATCAGCAAGCCTTCCCTTATCTTTGATTTTGAACTATCCAAATGAAGAAGATACTCAAAATTAGTACACATACAGGCTGGTAATCAGTGTTGCTTTATGTTTCCCTTAAAGAGAATTTTTATGATCATTAACATAAATGGATTGATGGAGGAAAAAAAAGATGAAAACAGCAGTTGGCAAAAGAAGAATAGCACTAATTAAAAGCATATAGAAGTGTTCAACTTCACCAAGAAACTAAATTTAAAAGAAAGCAAAACACCCCCTGCTTCAGTGGAGCAAATAAAATAAAAGATAATACTTAATGTTGCTGAATATATATTGAAAGGGACACTCAGGTATTGAAATTGGTAGATAGGTTGTTCTTTCTGGAAAGAAATACTGCCAATATTGATAAAAATGGCAGTACTGATATGATTACAGCAGCAATAGAAGCAACAAAAAGAATTTTTTGCTGTTATTTCAACTAAGGTTTTAAAAGAACTTTGTAACAACATTAAACATACTTTTAATATAACATTACTTCATAATAGCATAATGCAAGTTTATTACAGTTTTTAAAACTGTGACCTGTCCATAGACATAAATGCTAGGAAAAATGCCCTAAAATATTAACAGAGGTTACATTTGGCAGGGTGGGCTATTGTCTGTTTTTCAAAATTTCTTATAATCTGCAATGAAAATAACTTAGTACTTGATATATCACTATTTTTATACCAGTTATCTCAATTGTGTAAAATTTAAAATATTAAGTGCTCTGAGGGATTTGGAATACTGAATGATTCTATTCCTTTGAAGAAATCATAAGTAATTGTATTAGTTAAAAAAAATTCTCTCTACACACACACACACACACACACACACGTGCATGCAGCTTGAATGACATAGTTAGACATATAGATATATGAGGTAGTATTACATTGAAAAAGTATGTATGCCATTTCCAAGTTCTTTTAAAACCTTTATTGAAATAGTCACAATAGTTAGAGAGAAAGAAAAGGAGGGAGAGGAGGAGAAGGAGGGAGAGAGAGAAATAGAGAGAGAGAGAGGTGGGGAGAGAGAGGCATTTTCCATACACATATGCATCAAGACATTTCCAATTTATGGAAGAAATAAAATACTTAGTCAGCATTGAATAAAAAGGTACTAGGATGTTTCTCACTCCATCAAATTTGAGAAGTGCTTAGTTTTTAATTTTCTACATGGGATTGTACAGAGGAAAATAGCCCAGAGCTGGAAGGAGTGACAATAAGGTCAATGTATCAATAGAAAATAGGACTAAATCCATACAAAATAATTTGCGTTTCTGAGTGAGTGGTTTATGTTTAGGGGATCCTTAATTACCTGGCTCACAAAGAAGGCATTTTGTTATGTGGATTCCCTGGGCTCCCATGTGTGGTTGTGTGTGTGTGTCTGTCTCCCTGTTCAGTTGTGTGTAGGCAGCTTATGGGAGGAGAGGATTGTGGATGTGTGATCAGAGAAACAAAATCATTCCAAACTGAAAGGCACTCTTTAAAATGCTTTGAAAAGCATCTTGTATTAAAGCACAATATTTCTAAATTTTAAATATTAATTTTAATATTCTCTATCAATCAACTTTTAGAGCCCTGCCCCTTTGATTTATCCTAAGATAAGCTCCCTCATTCAGGTGAGATTTCTTTTGCAGTTGGGTTGTTGATTTCAGTCTATCTAAACACATGATCCTGAAACTACCCACTACTTTATGAGGCTTTCCAATCTCCATGACAATAGTAAAATCACAATAGACAGATTTTCCTTCTCTAATCCAGAATTTTCCAAATCTTCTGTTTCTTTTCCCATTATTCTGGTGACTGGAAACATGAAATGAAACTTTTACTGATAAAAATGAAAGCTCACTACAACTCTGACACCTATATTTCTCTCTGGGTTTAAGAGTTGCAGGATTTTGACCCCACAGTTATTAAAATCTCTCTGGAAAACCATACTCAGTTCATCATACTTTTGTCAACAGCTGTGGCTTGCATTAAGTCTTTCTCATGGTCAAATTCTGGATTCCTCAGCACTTTAACTTTCATAGTTAAATGTCCACTGCATGGGTGGCTTTGGGGAATGGAGCCATAACACATTTTGATTTATTTTATTTATTTTTAAACACTTTCTATAGGACTGCATGCCATTTTTCTAGTTAAGAAAGACAATTCTTGGCCTCCCCCCACTACACATACAGATATAGGTATTTATGTGTATATAACTATTAAAAGACCAGAGATGAGAGTGAAGACTAAGCTAAAATAGACTAAACCAACAGCACTGGTTCTGTTCTCAATTCTCTAAGTTGGGGTTTTTTCTTTTGCCAGTTTCAGCCTATTCTAATTAATTTTCTATGATATTTCTTTAATAGAGATTTCACCTTTATTTCTTGTTCACAGCACTTCCAGGACTACCAGGAACACTATTTATGGGCATGGAGCCCAGAGTCATCTGTGACATGGTGCTCACTCATTTTCCTATCCTGTACCCAGGATCTAGGTTTCACCAGGCTCAGTTTTTAAAGGACCATGATTTCATGCCTCCATGGTATTGCTCAGGCTATTCCTTCTGGTCTCTTTTCCCATTCCATCTTCTTGAAGCATTTGCATCCTTTAAGACATGGTCCCACATGATAGCTTTGAAACTTGGAACACAGAAGAAACCAATAGTAAGAATATAATATGCCACTCTACTAACCTACAAAACAATGAAGATGGGTTTACTTTGTGGAGAAAAGTTTATTCTGATAATTTTTTTTCACCATTTATGATTCTCATTACCTTTTTCCATGCAGAAAATGGTGAGGACTCAAGTTTTTTTTTTTTTTTTTTTTTTTTGGGAGGGGGGGATTCCAAAGTTTCTTTTGAGGTAAATTAGGCACCACATGTAACACAAGTAAAAGCCTTTGATCTTTAGCATCACTGGAGAGTTGCTGCTCTTTAGCGTAAGTGATATTCCTAAGGTTGTCCACTGTGCCTAGGTCATTCTATTCAGCTGCATAAGCAATTCCTTTGATGGATGATTGGCTTTCTACAACTCTAGCATTATTTCAGCAGGAGAAGGTAGTATTTGATGTGTTGCAATTTGTATTACATGTCCATGGAACATCTCTGGACATCACCTGGGAGGAGGAGTTAGGAGAAGGAGGAGCTGTGGCTAAAGACATTTAATGGCAGAATGAATGGAAACTCAGATATCGCTGTGCAGTCAGCCTTGAGCCCTGTCTGCACCATCCCCCCAGCTTTTTTTCATTTCAATTAAGAAAATCTTATAACTAAAATCTCATAAATATACGTGATTTCATTGAATTTTAGTCACAATTCAGCTCAAAATGACGAGGATTTTGACAGCTTGCAAAGTGGTGAGGACCCTGAAGAATGGCTTTGGCTTTACCAGTGTGACTGCCCAGCAACAATGGAAGTTTTCCAGACCTGGTATCAGGCTCCTTTCTGTCAAGGTAATTCCACGTTCCTTGTTTCTGATATCATTGTCTGGGTCACAGTTTAGGACCAAAGCAGAGGTGCTTCTCACAAGGTGACTACAGATTTGAACTTGTTCCAAAGTGCTATTTTTTTTTCTATTTGTTTTACTGTGGAATCTATTGATTTAGCAAATGCTCATTTTTATCTTCTCTGAGTAATATTACAATAATTGTTACCCCAAATAAAAAATGGTCTCAATTCCTGGAAAGTGTAAAATGTAAGTGGACTGCTAGAAAATAAATAAATATTTTAAAATTTTGATACTCTTTTTTTAAAATTTATTCTAGTTATACATGATAGTAGAATGCATTTTGACACATCATACATAGATGGAGTAGAACTTCTCATTCTTCTGATGTAGAATTACAGTGGTCATGTAATCATATATGCACATAGAGTTAAAAAAACAATTATTTAAAAAAGCTTTTATAGTTCTGTCTGTACCTAGATTTCATTGCTCAGTTTGGGTCTAAAAAAAAAATGGAGTCATTTTTTATGTGTGAGCCATGCACACTACATAGTGGGTTAAGCCCCTATTCTGTAATGGCTCATTGGAAAGTTTTCCCTTTTGAAATATATATTTTTTAAAATTTAGAAGTAAAATATCTATATAATTTGGGTATTTTCAGGTCATCATGTAGATACGCCTTTAGCATTCTCTTTTTCCTCATAGCCCTTCTTATAGAAGGTCAGATTTGTTGTTTTCACTTTGTACATAAAGATGCTAAGGCAAACAGCAGCTGATAATTCATATTCTGCAAGTGTATCTATGACTGAGGGCTAAATCTAGGAAAGGAGCATTGCATTGCCCCCTCCCCACCACTGGATTAGGAATTCTGTAGGGACCTGGTCCCTTTCCTATAATTTTATGAAGACATTTGTTGCTAGAGGAGTCTGAAATTACTCCATTGGCACCTTGCCAAAGAAAAACATCTTTACATAATATAAAGTTTAAGTAATCACAGTAGCTTTAAATGTACTGTTTCTTTTAAGAGCTGTAAAATGTGAAGTAGGAGAAAAAAATCATATATATGTTGTTGTCAAGATTGGTTAGAATAGTTTTGAGTGTTCTGCTTATAATTTATGTGTTCACTAGGTTGACTAAAAACTTTCCAGGTGCTTCCACAGCTTCTACTGCTTAGGTTTCTCAAATTAGGATCCAGTGTGTTTTACTTAGACAGCTTCAGGGCCAAGCAATGTCATAGGTTTTTGTAGTCTCCAGGGATATATGTGGGAAAGGAATGCCAATAAAGGGGAAGAAGAGAGAGGGAGAGAGGGACAGGGGGACACGGCAAAGGAAGAGACAGTAGGCTAGAGAATGAGGGAGAGAAAAGTGGGTGGGGGAGGGAGACTAGATCCCCTTCCGCAGAGAGGATGGGTAAGGTAGCATTAGTGGTATCTTAACAACTTCAGCCTTCCTTGTTGAGAAAATTCTAACAGGAGGATAAGAAACTACCATTTGAAACCGAGGAAACCCATTTTCTTGAGTTTGGTTTAATTATAACTAGAGAGCCAGAAAGGAGAATATCCTAAACTATCTTCCAAGACAAAGTAACTATATAAAAACTATGATGGTGAATATATGGCTTTAGCTGAGTACTAGTAATATCTTAGGGGTGCTTACCTGTCAACTCAGAGACAATAAATAGTAATGAAAATATTATCCCTTATGGTTATAGGTTATCTTTTAAGAATTCAAAGCCAGGTCACATGGAATATCTTTTTCTTGTCACAGAAGCAGGTAGGTAAGGACAGGTGTGTCTCTGTCAGACATAAGAAACAGAAATGAAATGACCAGGGGCTGGGGTTGTGGCTTAGTGGTAGTACACTTGCCTAGCATGTGTGAGGCACTGGGTTTAATTCTCAGCACTGCATATAAATAAATAAATAAATAAATAAATAAATAAATAAATAAAGTCCATTGATAACTAATAAAATATTAAAGAAAGAAAGAAAGAAAGAAAGAAAGAAAGAAAGAAAGAAAGAGAAGTGACCACTTAAAATGGTAGATGTGGCCGAGTTTAGAAGCCATTCCGGAAGATCACCATAAGTGTTCTACACAACAACCACTCCAACCCCAAGCACAGCAGAGCGATCTAATTATGTGGATGGACCACTGGGAAAACAGGTCTTCTAGCTTGCAGATCTGTTTTAAGGGTTTGCTTCAGGGCACGCTAAGAAGGACAACTTTGTTGGAGGAATAAGCCATCATTTCATGGTGTAAAAGCCATTACTCACACTCAGTAATAACTGGCCGGAGTTTTGGAAAAGTGCCAGCCATGAAAAATAGAAGTTCTTGAACTTCACGATAGTGAATTAAAATTCCACAGGCATTTTAAGAGGACCTGAGTTATTTTTGCTTATTTTGAAATAATCCTCCACCTACTTTACCCCCAGTTCTTCCCCTTGAAAAACTCAACTCTTTGAGAAAGATATGTCCAAATTTATGGGCATTGTATCTGAATGATAGTTAAAATTGTTAGGATGTAGTTGCACAATGGTCAGTGGAGAGTAGTGAGAAGAGTTTCTAAAGGTTAGTAGCCTGGTTGCTAGTTACAGTTAGTAAATGAATTGTGAAAGACACCCTGTGGTCAGATCTGTCAGAGTTGCCCTGCAAATGGGGTTGCTTTTTCAGTGTCCTTGGAGGTCACTCTTCCTCTTCCCTTGGCTACAGAGGGAAAGGATGGATTTGACGACAGCGCTGACGCACGAGTATTTTTTTTTGTGGTGTTTTCTAGCCTATTTGCTTGTGGCTAATATTTATAGAACGTGCCTGTCCAACAGATGCAGTCATATTTCACTTACAGGGAAGAGGAAAGAGTTTAAAGTGTTCTATATTGTAAAGGAACTTGTTATCCAAAGTAAAAATGAGCAACAACCATAAAATATGAAGTTTTAGAGACTATAATCTTTTTCTACTAGTGTTGAAAATGTTCAGCATTTATTTTTACATTCAGCCAGTTGTAACAGGGTTGTGAAAATACTGTGGATGAGGAATAAAAAGATCTGGATTCTAACCTCTGCTACATATTTCCTGGTGCTCTGACCTTGGTCATTCGTGAATTCTCGGAACCTAAATTTTGTCATCTGTAGTGTGGAAACAATTTTTGATTTACTCAAAGAATTGTGTGGTCATCATACATGATTAATGCTTAAGACCTATAAAAAACCCTTAAAACAAAAAGTGGATACTTTAAAATTTTTCTGTTCTAACCATTTTAGCAGAAAGACCTAGCAGAAGGTTGGAACAGTGTCCTCCTGTTTTTTATGTACCACAAATTATTATAATGATAAGATATCTGATGAGAATTCTCACATATAACAATGATTCTTTCACCTTTGCTTCAATATTAAAAATATTTCTAAGAAGATATTTCTTATAATGGATCAAACTCAAAGACCATAAAGCAAATAATCTAAAAAGAAAGAAAGAAAACTTCAGTATAGAATATTCACTTCCAAAAGGTGGAACATACACCAGAATATGTTATTTCATTCATTCATATTCATTCATTCATTCATTCATTATGTAGTAAATAACCATGAAAGACTCCTCTATCATGGAAGTTTATATGAAGAATAATAGGTAAAATAAGTTGAAAATAAGATTACAGTCTCTGATTTCTTAGAAATTCTGAGTTCACAAGTCTTGGAAAGTCACCAAGATTAAGTAGTTTTATTTTTACTTGCAAATGAATTTGGAAATCAAAAGTATTAAATGGAAAAGGTTACATTCCCTATGAATAGAAAAGGATTCAGTAAGTACTGGCTTTAATGTTAATCCATTCATTTTTAGAAACGATGACCTGTGTTACAATTAAGCCAGGAACCTAATGGTCCAACTGTCCTCTCTGATACTTTGATGTGAATGAGCCCCAAGAGTCATTATTCCCTTTGAGAGACTTTCATTTTGTAAGATTTTATATTCTGATTCCAACATAGAAGTGTCTATTTAGCTTAAATTGGAGGTCTATTGTCATTTGATTAGAAATTGGCAACTACAAAACTCCTACAATTATGACCATTTAGTTACATTGTAGTCATTTTAATAGTCATTCATAGGAAATAGCATTCATTATAATATTGGAGTATCTTTGTACATATTAGAGGTAGGGGTAGGTGAAGGGGAAAGGTTATCACATACTTTTAAGACTAAGGATTTTATTAGACTTTATTACATATGGATACATTTTAGGGCTGGATTTTATCTGTGGCAATCTGAAGTTGTCAGTGATAAATTATGTTCCAGTCCTAAATGAGCAATTGCATCATTAGTCTGTATGATGGACAACTTTACTTACTTTTGGTGTGCATTAATTTTCTAGTTGGATGGTGGCCTCTTAAATATTTTGGTGTATGTTCTCTATGTTTTATCTTTCCCTTTTTAACATATTGATTCATTTGTTTGCCATCAACATGCCTTGATATGTTGAGCTTTTTGACGCAAAAACCTTTGAAAAAGTTATAGAACAAATTGCATACATTAGAAAGAAGTGAGCCAGACACCTATGGTGCAAAGTTTAAGGAAGCTTTCTCTGGTTGAGTCAAGGTGTGTCTCTTGCAGTCTTGTGCCCTAAGCATCACTAGCCTTGCCCTACCTAGTTCTAGCCTGGGTCTAAAGCTAAGAATACCCTATAGGAACTGCCTAAGGTCTAGCCTAGTTGTGACCTGTTTCCCTGGTCCCTCTGGAGTCCTGATTTGCTTATGTATGGGCACTTTCCAGTGATCTAGGGGTGAGATTAGGTCTTACTGCTATGAATATGCAGAGCATTACTGTGCCCTTAGATCTCCATTAGACTTTCTCCATATTTCTGACTTGTTCCAAAGGTGAGGGGTGCAGTAGAGTTTTCATTAGCTCTTAAGTGATGGTCATGCCAGAGCTCACTTCCGTGCTTCAACAGGAGTTTGCTATCCAAGACTGACCATCTATGACTTGACTCATATTTTTCAGGGTCTTTACAGTGGCTGAGCTCTGAAGAAGGCTCCAGGGTCAAACTTGAATAGACTTCCCAGTCTAGTTCAGATTTATTTCTGAACTAGGTATTAGATTGTTAATTTACACTTGATTTTTTCCCCATGTGCTCTAAATGCATTCAACTCATGACAATATTTTCAAGGCTACACTCTTCTTTTTTACAACTTGTTAAATGTCACACATTGATTTTCTAAATTTTGTAGGATGGTTGGCTAATGTAAAATTCTCATAAATGAATCAATGATGTTGCTGCCTCATTATAGAATTTTACTAATTAAGTTTCTTCTATGATGTAGAGCTAAATATAAGATCATATAATTTATTACCATAAAGTAAGAATTAACTTACAATATTTAAGGAGATCCCTCTCAGATTCAGACCAATTTACCACATAGCGTGCACTCACTAAATGTTTGTAAAAATACCTAAAACTTCATGAAAAATTTTGCAAAACAAATTTTATAAATACTATATTTATTTATGATGAAAAATATAACTAAAATAAAATTACTCATTGATCTGTGCATTTAGTTTACAAATGTCCAGAGCATAGAACTATTCAAGTAAATTAACCTTGTGATTCCACCCCGCCCCTGCCCCCGTATTGGCTTATGTTTAACCAAAGGAAGATGACTTTGGGTGTTGTAAGGTTAATCAATTATGGAAGTGCTTAGAAATCCTGATGTTAGGCATTCCTAGCTACAGAGAAGTCTCATTAAACATTTTAAAGATGTAACAAATTATTACATTCTGAATTTCAAAATATCCATGTTTTGATAGTATAATGTCAGGAATATAAAATAAGATTTAATTGACCAAAAAAAGCACTTCATGATTTTAATTTTTTACCACATTATCTACACAATAATTATCTGAAATAAATTCTGGCTTTAGGCTTCCTTCTTTCCAAAGCCTAGTTCAGATTTATTTCTTAAGAGACTGAGGACTGAGGCAAACCAATAGCTAAGAAACATCAGATAGGCCGGAAATCAAATATGTTATGTAGCTTGAGGCCTTGGTGGAAATGGAAATAAACACATGGGGCCTCTACTTTTTCTGATATGCAAATAATTTAACATAGATAAATGACTCAACAGCAGTATGGTCTGATTTCCAGAGTAAATCATTTTCATTTCCACTATTAGCTTAAGGGGATTATTATCTCTATAATGTTTTATATTAAAATCTTTTATGGAGTTTATTGCTGAGTTAGCTTATGGCTTTATATCCAGAACATTTTGCTGGTGAATTCTGGAACCCAGGGGAAGAAATGTGCTGTTCTTCCCATTTTGCAGATATGTAAGTGCCACTGTCAGCACGAGGATGGGGATATCTGCTTTTGTAGGTAGAGTGAAATAAACATTAGAAAATCTGGTCAGAACTTTAATTAGGCCCCAAATATCAGATGGATCTTTTAAATCTGATCTCTTGTTATTATGCTCAGGAACCTGAAGCCATAGTTGTAGGTTAACGTGGGTTTAGAATGTTCTGAATTGTTTCTCCTTCTGGCGTTTATTTGTCTACTCAAGAGCCTATTTACATACTGAATTTCATCTCAATACAAGATAAATCCCATTTTTCCATTTCTTTTGCTGAATTTTGAGAACAGGTTGTTTAAATAAAAAATAAGTAAAGATTACTTTTTATATGACTGTTAGAGATTACATAAATAGAACATTTTAGGACAATGTTGTTTATTGTTGACATACTTCTTCCACTTCAACCAAAATATTCCCATGTGTTTATAACAGAGAATGCTGCTTTAGTTTCCATTTTTTTTCTCATCTATTTCTCTAAGCTCCATGTGCACAAAAGCCTAATATCATTTTAGTCTGCAAGGAAAATCTTATTTTGACTTGTTTCCAGTGTCTTGAAATAAAGAATCCAAGTAAACAAACAAACAAAAACTCCTTTAAAGGTTCAACATCCTCAAAGTTAGTCCAGATTGATACTGGGATGTGGAACAATAAATAAACAACAATTAGATGAGTTTTAATAACATAATAGCAAATACAAAGAAAAAATTCAACAATAATAATCATGAGGCTAATTAAAAAACTTTTATAGGTTAATTATACATTATGTTTAGATTATAACTTTGTTTCCAAAAACTAAGTCCTCCAAATCAGTTGAGAATAGCACAAGGAATACATTTTCAAAGCCTTTTAAAAGTGGAATTTAGTTTTATGACTCACATTAGTACCTGTTGAATTATTTTTATGCTGAAAAAATTTTTGCAACATTTACCCTTTCAAAACATGCTTTCAAATTGAGAGTATTAAAGTACAAAATTCTGGTCATTTGTTTGTGGCCCCATAAAGCTAATCAATCATCTTACCAGAAAATGAAAATACACCCCAAAACGTAATTTTAAGATAAATTTTAATTTTGAAAAAAATTAAAAACCCTCAAGATATTTGGGAAAAATGTCAGTATCACATTGCATAATATCATTAAAAATAAAATAGTTCATTATTTGGTGAAACAACATGCCTCAGCAGACAAACCAAAAAATAACCATTGAGAATTTGTTATAATATCTACTTATCTGCAAAAGTATATTTTCATAAAAAATTCTTACAATTTGTGAAAGATTCTTCAGGTTTTACAGACATTAGTAACCAATATTAAACTCAGTTTAGAATGTTCATTTTAAAAGTAATATAAGAATGGTGATTATATAGATATTTCTGTAACTCAGCTTAATTTAGAAACAGCATATTAAATAAAAGTTATAAAGTAGGAGATTAAAAATGGAGTAATTACATACACATAGGAAAATTAGGTTTTAATCCATCTAAATATTGTGAGTGGGAAAATCTATAACCATATGGATATTCCTCCTAAAGTTTTGCAGATTAAAGTAACATTTAATATTAGTAGGTTATAGAGACTTTTAATTTCAATCTTTAATCTTTAAATTCATACAAAGTAACAAGGAACCCCAATTTTTGAGTACACATTTTATAATCCCACTGACTCCCAGATTACAATACATACAAGCTAAAAGAAACAAACTAGAATGTAAACTGGCTTTACTGCATTTTCCTTAATAGTCATATTTGCTATAATCCTTGGCCTAACTTTTTTTGTGTTTGTAGCTTGTTAGTATGTTTTGTAGGTATATTTATATGGGTAGGAGAGGACAAACATAATTCTGAAGAGGTGGAGATAATAATATTAATTGCAGATACAATTTAAACGTTGGTTCAAGACAGCAGGCAGCAAGTCTTTCCTGGAGGGAGAATCTGAGGGAGCATCTCCTTACCTGCCTCAGCATCTTTGGTCCTAAAAGTCTCGTGAGCTTGATTACTCAGGGCCTGGAGTCATTGTGAACAATTCTCCAAACCTGTTGGGCTCTCTTCAGATTATAAAATATAATTAATGACTTGACATTTCACTATGACAGTTTACAGATTTATAGACAGGTAATTCTTAGTTGACCTGGGTCTTGTTGTGGCTTATCCATGGCAATTTTGAATTAAAGTTCTTATAAATCAATTAGAGTTCATGACTGAATTGCCTTTTGTCTCCACTTAAAAAAATTGGAAAGCAGAAATAGAAATAAGCTTAGAAAAGGAAAAAGGGGTAATATGTTAGACTGACTGGCTGCAGGAATTGCTGCTCCTTCAGTTACTAGTGGAATGATCTCTGTTTCCCTAAGGCTCAGTTAGCTCAAGTGTAAAATGGAGGTCTTAATGTTACCTACTTCGTTGTATTTTTGTGAGGATTAGATGAGAAAATCCCTTAGTAGTTTTAGAGGCAGTTCTTTGTATATTTCTGTTAACTATTAGCTAGGGAGGATGTTTTAGGGAGGAGATTAGTCCAGAATTCTTGTTGATGTCATGTGCTCTCCTATTTTTCCAACATAGACAGCATCTTGATTCTATTTGGAATACCATACCTTTCCCAGAATAGTGGAAATTAGTTCAAATCTAAAAACTTAATTTTCTGTGCAAAAGCATATGGATTTTAGTCAACATAGATACCTATACATGTAAACCAGTTTATATCTTAACAGCTTTTCATTAAAGTTATGACAAAGGGTCTAAATAGGACAGGGACTGGTTAATTGACTTCTACAAGACTCATTTAAGAAATGTAATGATTTACTTTATTCAAATGTATTACTCAATTTTTTTAAAAGAGGGAGGTGCCTTTATATGAGGACTCCTGCTAAAGAAAATTTGAAGTATTTGAACATTATATTATCATTATTTTAAAAATGAATTATACAAATATTTATTGAGTGTATAATTATACAAATATTTATTGGATGTACCAGCACAACATATAAATCTCAACAGCAATAATGATAAAAACAACAGCCTCAGTTTTGTTGGGGAGGGAGGAAAATGGGCCAATTATTACAAAATATTTGGAAATTTAGTATAAACATGTAAAATTGCAAGTTTGAGTCTACAACCAGTGACATGTAGACTACTGTAGACATGTAGTAAAATTTGTCAAGCATTTTAGGTTAAAAGTAAAAAGAGAAAAGAGAATGTTTGGGGTATGTATACGGAATCCAATTTTATTTCTTTTGCTAATGATGGAGGATTTGATTTCTAAATAAAATAGTCAATTATTAGTATTAATAATGAAAAAAAAATGATGTTGGAATCATCTAGAATCTTCTGAAGACATTACTTATATGACACTTGGTTAGTATGGAATGCCTAAAAGTACTTGCAGTTAGTAGTTGCTGCTCAGCTTCAACTGATTCTCCTTTTATCCTTTAGCGCAAACTATAGGTATATGGGATATCCATCTTTGGTTTCAAGAGAAAAATGTGAAAGCTAGTAAAAATAACCGTAAGTCAGTAGGCATCACAGAATTACTTTGAAGCACCATAGTGTTGGCATGCTAATATCCCAACATCCCACTGTGCCCCGTTTTTCTATATATTCACAGAGTGTGTGCTAACCACAGTACTGTGTAAACCACAAGCCAATATTCACAATGTTGAATTTGGATTTGGGCTTTTTGTTTGAGAAGTCACGACTTAGTGGGGGAAAGAATACCTTAAGCGATTAACATAGAAGCTAACATACAAACTGCTCCTGATCGGGGCAGGAGCATAAAATAATCAGCGATTAGTTGTGACTTGAGTGATCTTTGAGGGTGTAAGCTGGGCACTAGCAAGGATAAGCAGAGTATAAACAGGACACCAGGAAACACTGAAGGCACAAAGAACTGACATAGAGAGTAAGATTCTAAGGTATTAAAGAGAATGGACCAATGAAGGGATCTTACATGCTAACAGAGAGTTTGAGAACACTAAATGGTTGAGAAACCCTTAAGTGCACTGGCTGGGATGGGTACAGCAGGGGAAACTAGAGGCAAGCAAAGCAATTAGGAGGCAGCAGTAAATGATGACAAGAGTTTTCTCTTGGGTGATGGCACAATTTCATGTTAATTAGAGTTCATTCTAGAAGCAAGTGGGTGGCTATTTATTAGTTGTTATAGTCTGTATTATTAAATATCAGACACTATGTGCTGAGCTAGAGCTATTTTTAATTGGAGTATTATTTAAATAAATTTTTTCTCTATAGGAACTTTCTCTTTTTGACCAAACTCATTATTTAGTCATTTAGCAATACTCTGCCAAACAATTAGTAGGCTTTCTTTCTAAAGTAATTTCACCGAAGTGTGAACGAGGCTTAATTACTTGTTCTGGGAACTGATGTAAGCTGGTGAACAAAACAAACCCAATGCACTGCCCACATGAAGTTTCCTTTCTGGTGGTATAAGACAGATAATAAGTAAGGCACCGCATGCTGTGGTAGAAAGCAACAAGGGCAATGAAGAAAGGGCAGACCAAGGAGACAGGGGACTAGGGCAGCAGATTATAATTTTATTTTATTTTTTTACATTTAATTTTTTAAAAAATTTTCCCCCATGGCATATTGTAATTTTAAATAGAGCAATCAAGGTGGACCTTGCCAAGAAAACAACATTTGATCACAGAATTGAGGAAATCTTTAAATTTTGGACTTTAAATTCAAAATTTGACAAGCATTTATTGAAGTTTTAACTTTTTATTACTTGAAGCATAGGTGGAAAAAGAAAATTATTTATTAAAGAAAACCCCCCCAGATCTCATGAAAAATCAAAGGGAGATCAGTTGAACAGAGGAATGTGAGGAGGTGAGGAAGGAGGGGAAGTTCAGGGGAGTGACCAAATTATATTGGCTAAATTATATTGTTATATTCTGTGCATGTATGAATATGTAGTAAGAAATTCCACCATTATGTAGATGCCAATGAAAATTGTAGAAAAAATAAATAAATGACATATGTCAAAAAAGAGAAAAATCCCCCAAAGGAAAGGATACTAACTTATCTATCTGTGTACTTCCAGGTGTTTCAGTGATACTTAAGCAATAGTCTTCTTGAGACTTCCTCTATTTCACAATACATGCACTTGTCTAGCTGTAACTAAATGGGGAGACTGGGGACATTCATCCATGTGTCTCTAGAACTGAATGAAGTCCTTAGCACATGAATGGAGCTCACTGATGTTTGTGGCTTGAATGTCTAAAACATCTTACTGGCATTACATGTTTATTATATACATAGGGATCATGTTATGATAATGCTCTTTATCTTGTAGAACTCACATAATCCTTTGGTTACATTTCCTGATATTCCAGTGCATATTTCCCTTCATTAAGGTTTTCTTTGCACTTTTCAGCTTTCAAAGTGGCAAAGTGCTCTGGCAGTAGGCACTTAAATTAGAACTTAATATTACCATCCAATTTGTAGGTTATGCACCTCTGTCTGCTAGAACTGAGGCTACTAAAATATCTTATGATGGTAACAAGGTGATTTCTTTTGGATGCATTGGAATGAAATAGCATTTGGGGAACTGTTAGCTAGAAGAGGGGATTCCAAATAATAGCTCTTTGTTCAGAGGTCCTCCATCAATTCATAGATAAGTCAATTGGCACTCATCATTTTAAAGTCATTGGAGGCCGGTGTAGTTAAGAAGAATATAAAGGGTACTGTAGGCAATAAACAGAAGCCTTGTAACAATATAATGCGTAGTGGGAAAGAGAATTGGAAGATCTATAAAAACTGCCAAAAAGAACAAAAAATATAATTAAAGGAGCAAAAGACATATTGAACACAATCTCAGGAACTATTTCAGGCAGTAGTAAATGTCTCCTCAAATATATCTTTAGAGAAAGAAAAGCAAAGTAGAAAACTAGTTCCTTGGAGAGAAGAAGAAAAAATACCAAACAGAATTGTAGGAACAGGCTAACAAGAGTTGGATTTGCTTATGTTAATTTTTACTTTCTTTAAAATATTTGAATAGTGTCTAGCCCAGATGTCAGTTTGATGTTCTTGCATGAGAAGAGGAGAGAGGAAAAAAAAATTATGTGTGATATTTTAAGCAGTCATGGCTCAGAGTAGGGCAAATAAATTAGTATGTTGAAAATAATTGAAATCTTCAGTTTACACCCCAGTTTTGTGAACTAAGAAATCTTAGGTTCTATCAGAGTTACATATTATGTAAAAAAAAAAGTCTCCTTCCTTACTTCCATTTTGTGAAAGCATGTTGGTTACACATGACTTCCTCAAGAACATAAAATAGTATTTCCAATAGAAAACTTTTTTGACAGTGCATTTTCATTACAACCAGAGGGTTCTATCTAGTGAAACGTGTCAGAGTCACTTGGGGAGTTTTTTTCAATAAACACATCCCTGTTGAGATCCATCTCTATAGAAGGGCTTATAGTAATCTTTGGAGATTCACTGGACATTATCACTTTTAGTTCCTAAATAATTATCCTCTCTCTTGAATTAAAATTAGACAAAAGTAATTGACAAAAAATGTAGAGTACAGAAAGTCTGGGTACAGAAGCAGAATTCAGATTTGTGTGTTAAGCTGATCGCTGCCCAAAATGTCATGTTGTCACTCATTTTAAATTTAATCATGTGTTTTTCTTTATGCTAAGTAACTCCAAGTAGTGACTGTGAAAACAAACCATAACTAAATTAAAGATAGTGTCAAACTTGCAATCTCATACACTGGTTCCAAGGCGATATATAAAAGTTTACTTGAAAGATAATTTGATAAGCCAAAAAAAGGGCAAAAATATTTAATCTTTCCCATGGACAGACACACACTCACACATAAATATCTATAGCGCTTAATACAGAGCTTTTAAATTTTTTCTCTGAAATGTAAACTTGAAACCTGTATGTCATACCTCTGATAAGAAAAATAATAAAACTACCTGTTGAGAAGAACATATTAAACATATTCTTTCAATTTTAGTAGAAAATGCTACAGTAGTTTTTGATGTAAATACAATAATTTCCATACTAATCTAGAAATCATTTTTGAGTTCCTGTGCCTGCCAAAGTTGGGGTGTGTGTGTGTGTGTGTGTGTGTGTGTGTGTGTTGGGAGTATATACTAAATGATTAGTCACTATGACACTAATCCTAAAACTGTAGGGGACAGGAAGTAGAGAATTAATATGTCTAGGTCTCTAATGACTTACCTTACAGAAAGAACAACCCAATGATAAGCCTTAATTCAACAGTTTAACTCAAGGTCAAACTGGTTTCATCATATTCCTATTTATTTCCTAAGTCCTGATTATCTGAAGCAAATCTCAGACATCATATTAATTTATCCTTTAACATTCCATTATTTATCTTTTAAAAATATAAGGACTGTTAAAAATATAACCATGTTGCTACTGCAATCTTTTCAAAAAATGATTATACCAATGTAGTCAAACAGCAATTGATTATTCAAATTTCTTCAATTATTACAAAGATTTTTTTTATAGTTTGTTTTTAAAATCCATGTTCCAATTAATTTGTCCTATAGCATTTCTTACAGAGTCTAGATTTTGCCTCTCAAGATATGTGTTAACACATTTTTCTCTCCCCTGAATTTTATGGAAATTGAGGGTTAGATTTGAATTGTTTCAACAATAGAATTTAGAGTATTTATGAGGAGTGGATGATGTCTGCTTCTTAGATAAGCTTCTCTAATTGTCCCTTTTTCTTAGCCAAGAATTTTATAGAAGCTGGTTCAAAGATTAATATGGCAAACTAATCAAATTCAGAATGCCTGTAGTCTTAAGAGGGAACCAGACATGGATATAATTAACTCTAATAAAAAGCAAAATACATTATGCGTTTAGAGTGTTACACAGTGCTTGCTTTTGTATCAGTATTAATAGAGTGATAAAGCTTCAGCTTCTTCATGACCATAAAGCTGGTGTGGAGAGGGCAGCCCTTGGGACAACTCCATCAAACACAAGAGCTCCGTGGAACACAGTGATAGATAATCTTGAAGATTCCTTCTAGCTCTAAACCTCAGAGCAAGGAGGAGTTGTATGCTACAGTTCACAATGTTTTTGCAAACGCATAGGCTTCCCTTACAGCTATCCTTGAGCAAAGCTAGGGAATATTAAGGAGGAAAAGATAGACCATGGCATTCTAGCTAAATTGAAATATTTCTGGCGTGTCAACAACTCTACAAGTGGACTTAGAATAGGCAAGATATCGACATGCTTCAGTTCCTCTTTGAAGCAACACAAAACACCTACCAGTGACAAGAGAAAAAGTGACAAGTAACAGAAGTGAAATTTCAAATCTGGGCAACATAGTTTCATTAAATATACTGTGCATTTATTTAATATGCTTGTATATTTTTCTTTGGATTTTTTCTTTTGTGTGTGTGTGTTTTGTATTTAACATTGTGCTAAGATTCATGCCACTGTTTCTTCAGGCACAGACAGCACATATTGTCCTGGAAGATGGAACTAAGATGAAAGGTTACTCCTTTGGCCATCCATCCTCGGTTGCTGGTGAAGTGGTTTTTAATACTGGCCTGGGAGGGTGAGTGATGCTTCATTTCAAGGCTTTATCCTTCCACTATGTAGAGAAATAACTGGACAATCTTCCTCCTAGTGGTAAATTGAAATCCCTGCACCAACAGGCTATAGATTGCCCTGTAGTCGCACAGTGTCTTGCCCATAGCCTACTGCAGCCATCCCTGAAAGGAGGGGCAGACACATACCTCCTCTTAGAGCACATGCACACTCTGGTGGCACCTGGGTGAGGGGTAGGGGGCAGAGAAGAAAATTAATTCTAAGAACATGTTGTGAGGACATGGGTTATGTGAAATTACCATATGCTTCTGGAAGGGAAGGTCTGGATCTGATGAAGGTGAAGACTGGACCAGGGAATAGCACACTCCAGTGCCATTCCATTAGTGAAAACTCAGCCTTGCATGTGTAAAAGGAAATACGGCAGTTCTTGGGTATTTTTATCATTTTGCACTTTAATAAGAAAGACAAACTGACAGATACACTTATTGCTTTAAAAATAATCAGTGAGAGAGTGGGTGCACAGCTCTAATATTTTAAATAATTAACAGTTCTTACGAAGAACTGCTAAGTGATATATAGCAATGAAGATAAGATTGGCTACAGAAATCACGTGGCTGGGCTTATCGAGTCAAAAATGCTTATCTAGGAAGCTGAAGTTCTTGAAGTTCTTGTCTCAGTTCTAATGATAACTGATTATGTGATAGTGAGAGCATTGCTTAATTATTCTGAATTCTGTTTTCCCTATTTAAATAGTAAGGGGGCTGGATTAGATGGTAATTTATAGCCAGGGATTTAAACATTATGAGTCTTTAAAAAAAAACATTACTACACTATTTCAAAAGGTTTCCATTAGAAAATTCAACCAAATGACCTTCTATGAAACATTTGATTAATTTTTTTAAGGGAAGTTCAAGTTAGCCTCATAAAGACATGGGGGCATTTGGTTAACTGAAGATATTGATTGACCCAACAGCCATCATGTTATTAATGTACATTTTTTAAAAACCTCTTGCCTCTCTGTGTGAAATGAAGAATATTAGATGGTTTTTTAAAAATGCTTCCACTGGTGAGAACATTAAATTACAGTGTATGAAACCTGTTTGCAAAGTTTTGCTTCACCAGGCAATTATTTAAGCTTTTCGACAGCACTAATTACTAGCTGTGTTAATATACCTGCCAACAAACAACTGTTTAATATAGATCAGAATGATGGAGGGCACTAGAGTTTTCTTCTTGGTGATAGATTACGGGTAATAAATCTTGTCACATCACAAAAGTCAAACAGGACCTGATGGATTAATTTGCTTCCAACACTGCAGTTCTCTGGAACAAGCCATATTTATTCATTTACTAGAGAATACTGTAAGTGTATATTTAAAGGGAATGGTCAGTTAGTTCTTTTATAGAAATACAGAAAGGGAAGTAAAAGTCAAATTAATTAAACATTTTTTTGTGATGTAGAAAAATGCATTCATTTATCAGATTAGTTCACGGATCCTATTTTCCTTTGAGAAATGCAGCTTTCATTCTTGACATGGCCCACTCAGTAATGTGGTTGATAATTAAAGGGGTTATTTTGTTTTTCATCTTCAAGAAATACATTTATATTGTGTGTAAGTCTTGGTTAAAAAGTATCAGTTCCTGACAGGTGAGAGGCATTCAAAAAATTAGCAGATGGTGGCTAATACCACAACATTTGAGTCACCCTAGGGATCACCGAGCTGAAAGACAGAGGGTTCTGTTGACAAAGTTAGCTCTGGTAGGAGTTAGTTTGAATGGGATTGAAGAATTTATGTTGACTACTGCCTGAGCGGAATTTTATTAGTTTCAAGGTTGTCGATTCTGTGCCCCTCAGCACGTAAATTCACTTTCAGTAGAAATCCACAAGAAAGATTTGTCTTAACTCAGTCTTCAGAAAGAGAAAATGTAACAGGGTAGAGAAGAAACTCAATTGCAATATTGTTGTTGAAGGGATGGATGTTTCTTATTCATGATGCTTCTTATAGATAACATATCAGGAATATATCTGTATATTCTTAGCCCCCAACTTTAAAATATAAGCTTCCTGCATCCCTAATTCTAAATCAGTACTTTAAAATAGTTGCATGGGATATTTTAATTCAGAGGTCAGAAATGCTTTAGGTTAGGTTTTGTGAGATTGAATATTTTTCCTAAGTTGATAAAACTGCTATCTTTGTATATTTCTTTCTAAAACTAAAATATTTTAAAAATTTAATGTTATTGAGTTCTTCTTTCATGTAAATTAACTTTTTTTTTTTTTTTGATGTGGTACTGGGAATCAAACCCAGGGCCTTGTGCATTCCATAGGCTATGGAAATCTTCAGATTATTTGCAAACTTTAAACAAGGCAGCGATAGTTTTAAAATAAAAATGTTATAAATGATTTTTAACAAGAATTCAAACACTTTAAAAACTTTATGGAATAAAATTATATGAGAATATGTGGTAGTACTTAACAGATTTTCTTTTCATATTAATTGTACCATATACTAATTTGATATTATCACAAAATTTCCCCAGGTTTGCTAAATTCTTGAGACAGGCTGTAGAATTTTAATCTCCCATTCTTCAATTTTTAAAGATTAACTAATTCAGAGTATATATGTAAATTGTAATTTTGGTAGATATACACATATTTGTTGTTGTTGATAATGTTTTTGCATGTTTACCCAGGTACCCTGAAGCCCTAACGGACCCTGCCTACAAGGGACAGATTCTAACAATGGCCAACCCTATTATTGGAAATGGTGGAGCCCCAGATACTACTGCACTGGATGAACTGGGACTTAGCAAATATTTGGAGTCTGATGGAATCAAGGTAGTATTACTGATGACTACTTAAACAGTCTCAATGTGTAGCAGTGTAGTGACATTTTGAAGAATCTAGGATGGGCAGTTTCTCCCTCAACATTACACAAAATAAATTCATGTACTCAACCTCATTCCTAAATAAATGAGAATAATCTTTAATGACATTATTTTGAGTTTTATTTTTCAGGCCACTTTAGATTTTAATGCCTTGGAAAAACAGCTTAATCTGAGAAAATGTTGTTAAAAGTCCAAATAACAACTATGCTATATGATTGATGAAGAATTGTCTTTTAAAAGGACTCTGATAATCAGTGCTCTATTACCTATTTTATTTTTCATCTAATTTTATTCCTTTGAGGGATGAATAATATATGACAGTTTAAAAGTAAGTGCATTAGTAACTTCTAGTGAAGGAATTTGGGGTAATATCTTAGGAATATAGGTTATAAAAACAATTCAAAAAATTTACTTTTCAAATTTACCACTTTTTCACCACTCTATTTTGGAATGATTTGGATTTATCATTTAGTTTAGCTCATTTATCACAATTTCCCCAAATGTCACAGTCTCCTTTATATGTAGATTAAGAAATTACTTTATTTTTCATGTGCATTAAACAGGTAAAAATGAATTAGATTATTGATGAGTCTAACAGGAAAAGAATACAGTGTACTAGCTGAGTTTCTGGATTTGGCAAGCAAAGTAAATCTTCTCTCCTGCATGATAATTAAGGAAACAATTATATATTTGAAAATCAAAGTATAGAGAACCCTTTTTGCTCTATGTCTATAACATTTTAAGTCTCGTTTGGTGGAGAGAGTAAAGCTTTTCTTTAAACATGTAAAGTGATCCTCAAGAAGAATCACAAGAGTTGGATAAAGTTCTGTAGTCACCATTTTAAAAGGATTTCTGTCTTTTTAGGTTGCTGGTTTGCTGGTGCTGAATTATAGTAATGAGTACAATCACTGGCTAGCTACCAAGAGTCTAGGGCAATGGCTACATGAAGAAAAGGTGAGAAAGCTGCTGGGGTGCCCAGAATCACCTCTGGGTTTCTAGTGAATATAAGGAAAGTTGGGAAGGTGTATGCAGATCTGAAGGGGCCAAATATATGAGGGAGTTTGTAAAGTCTGGGATCTTTTTATTTCAGAGAGTGATTCCTTTTCTTTACTACAAACAGGTTAAACTGGACTCTTCCTCCTCCTGGCCTAGGACCAGTTTTTTTCAGTTTATCCACTAGGTGGCGCCCATGAATGCCTGGTAGCATTTCTCATTAGGGAAAGCGATGGGGAAATTTTTTAATTTTCTATACTGTTGAGCAATCTAAGTTCTTCCCACCCTTTTATCTAGGATCTAGTCACGAATTTGCTTCATGGGTTCTCATACCAGCTCTATGGATTAACTGGATGTGCAGGTCATGTAATCATTCCATACAATACTTTTATCACCTTTAATTCTTGTGTGTATAAACTAAGATTCTCATCAAGTATCTTTGGGTTTTAAACAATATGACATATAACTGGATATAATCTCATTTGAGTAATATAGGAAAAATATAATAAAACATTACATTATATTTTCTATACCTTAAATATTAATTTCTAATCGAATAGGAGGATTTACTTTGTTTGAAGTTGGAAGTACTTCACTTCACATTCATTAGAGGACTTAACTATATTTAGCTTCACCTCTAGTGTTATAATTCCTGTTTTTTGTTGAACTGCTGCTGGGCCTGTCATTGATAGAGTACTATTCCAAGAAAACTCTGCCTCTCCAATAAGTGTCTAAATACTGGTGCTAAATGCTGCCTCTTTCCGACAAACTAAAAACCTCAATCTCTGAGACCTTATTCCTTTTTAAAAGGGAGAAGACATCTGTATGATATTGTGGGCCACTGCTGTTTTCTTCTCAACTCTTTTCTGAATCTATCTTCATTTTTTAGACAGCTAATTTCTATAATGGTAATTTTGGATATTCTCTTTTAGTGTTTTCTTTGTGTTATTCAGCACAACTGATTTTATAACATCTCCATATCAGAACTAATATTTTTAGCATAAATCTAACCCACGGTTTGTTAGTTTTTAAAAAATGTGCTTTTAATCTTCTATGATCACAGATACATAAAGTAGACAAGGTTCTAAGATAATAATCAGTTCACCCCTTCTGTTATCAGAGGAGGATAAGCATTTTGTTTAAGCATCTCTTAGATAATTGGTAGAAGAAAACAAATTGGAATTTATGGAAAGATATTCAGTGGGAATATGTTTATACTTATAAGGATTAAAGATGGTGAAACTATTGTATGGGATGATTACACAATCTGCACAGGTCATAATTCCCAATCCATTGCTTTTTCATTATATATATTACATCTGTCTCTATCCAACCTAGCCGAAGAAACTAAAACCAATGGAAGCATTGCCTGAATGGGGCATATGTTAGTGCAGCATGGCTACTAAACAGAGTCCTTCAGAAAAATGTATTGAGAACTTACTGTGAGCCAGGAATGTTTGGCTCAAATCAAAGATTTGCATATTATTGCCTATGAAGTTCACTGATTCTGTTATCTTAAAATACATATTTTTGAATATATTTGTACATACAAAATATATATGTATATTAAACTTTATGTGTTTGTACTCAAATATATCCAATTTAAAAAAAATAAATAAGTATATGTGTGTATATATACATGCATATATATGATGAAAATATTGTATGAGAGATATATATACTTACATATACATATATATAAGTGTGTGTGTGTGTGTGTATACATATAAAACATCCTAGGTTAAAGGTAACAAAACTGTAGCAGAAGATTGATGTTCAGAATTTCTCATTTCTTACTCTGAGGAAGGGCCCAGAAAGTAAGAGTCCCATGCCCAAATGGAGCAGCAATTTACCGTATTCTGACAACACAGTCACCCTGGGTCAAAGAAAAGAAGGAGTGGGGAAATTATTTACTGCTCAGGAAGATAGATGAGGCTAAGTTTGTAACTTGAAAACAATATGCTGAATCTAATTTCCTCCAATTTCACTGTCACTATGATTTTTTTTATAGGTTCCTGCAATTTATGGAGTGGATACAAGAATGCTGACTAAAATAATTCGGGATAAGGTACGATCATCATCTTTAGCCAAATCTATGTTTCTTCACATACTTTCCTCCCAGTGTCTGAGAGACCTATTAATGTGGAAAGGAACAAATCTGGCCAGCTTCTACTATTTGAGTCTCTGTTATTTTGCTTTCCTATTTTAAATGTAATTTTCAAGGCTGAAAATTAATTGGCATTTTTGTAACTGGTTGGATTTGGGATTAATTCACCTGGCAGGAGTTTATGGGGTTACCACTATGTGTTGTTTACACTAAAGACAAGGCATTTGTAATTCAGCTCACATGACAGGACTTTGGTAAAGCAAGTGGAGAATGGAACTAAGGCCATGATAATTTTGCCTAAACTTAGTACCTACAAACTTGAGAATACAAATCAGAAAGTATGTGGCATTGGTGCTGATCTTTATTTAGTTCCCTTTGAAGAATTATCTGTGAAATTAGTGAGTAGTATTTCATGGGTATGCCAAAGAAACCCTGCATGGATTACCTTAATTATGTAGCCTTTCTTGAGACTATATTGTTGATCAAGTGGTAAAAGGAAAGGTTGGCTTTTGCTATTTTGTCTGATTGCAGTGACACCAAGATCTGAGAAGGTCTCATTGCCATCTGCTTGCTTCTTCTTGCTGTAAGAGATTGATCCTACATGAATCCTTCATATTCCAAACCAGAGAAAAATATTCCCTCATTAATGTTGACTAGATTCCCTAAATGCAACCAAAATTTTCTTATTGAATGTTATTTAAAAACAACACAATTTAAGAGTAAATGTGTGAAACAGATTCTTCAAGAAAATTTTTGTGGATCCTTTGTAAGAATATATGGCTAGTTGGTCCTCTGTATCCATGGGTTATGCATCTATGGATTCAGCCAATTGGGAAAAAATGTTTGTACTGAACCTGAACATATTTTTTTCAAGTTTTTCCTAAGTAATTCAATATAACATCTACTTGCATAGCACTAGGTATTATACATAATTTAAAAATGATTTAAAGTATATGGGAGGATGTTCATAGATCACACACAGAATCCACTGGGTCTTGGAACCAATCTGTTGCACATACTAAAATTCAACTGCATATTGACACAGGCTATCCACAAGCAGAAAGAAAAAACAGGTTTGAAAATAAGAACATGGCTACATTTCCATGACCAGAAGGAAGACAGTGAGAGTTTATGCAGTCATTCTATTTTAGTTCTGATTTTATTACCTCCACCATGTTTTTCCTGGGAATAGACACCAGTGAAATTATATATTCCAGGTAAATTCTCATGTTTTCTTAGCCTATAATGTGTGGGAGCAGTAAACAATGATGAGGCTTCTAGGATGAAAAGGGAATAAAATTGGGGAATTCAATTCAGGCTGCAGAATTGGCAGGTTGAATAGAGTATAGTTAGCCCTATTGATTGGGTAAAACTCTTTAGAAGATCACTTTGTGTCTCTTGTGTGATGTGTGAGGTTAAGACAAACTTCTATTTCACCACAGGCAATTTGTTTTTTTAAAATTTTGACTGAAAAGAGTAGCACAGATAAAATAGTAGTATTGCCTGTTTATGAGTAACAGTGGATCACAATTAAAATATATATTAAAATATATATATTAATCTCAGGTTGGAAAGTAAGATCATATTTCATCAACATCCTTTTTGAAAAAGGAGAAAATGAAATTTCAAAATTAGGGATTCAGAGTACCTCCTCAACAACGGGGTCAGAGAGACGCATGGATACGCTTAGATTCGACCTGCTGAGAAACTCCTAGCAAAATTCCACTAAAGAGAGACTGGCCGGGAATTGGTAGGATTTTTGGAGGTGACAGTTTGCGCTAGACGAGTGAATCTCCGCCACGCAGCGCAGAGGTCCAGACCTGCCAGCCGCTGGCCGTGCGACTCGGCGACTGTCGGCTGCCTGCACACGGCCCCTGCGTCAGGGTGGATAGCCTCTGAGGCGCAGCACAGCAGGAGCGGTGCAGGGACTCTAGGAAGAGGTCTCTCGCCAAGCCTTCATGAAATAGCGAACCAGGAGCTGAAACCAACCAGAGACAGACCAGTCCCACCCCTCCCTTCGGACACTCTGGCAAGGAGCCTGGGGCCCGCCATAGCAAAGAGGTGACATCATCAGAGTTCCGCCAACAGAATTCCTTCCCAGCGGAATCCATATTAGCAGGAGCCACCATACACGGATTTCTGTCAGCACATAGAGGGCAGAAGCTCAGATCAGAGGGCACAGCTCCGCCTATTGGAAGAGAAGAAAATGGGATTCAGCCATAGAACAGGGGATGCCAGCATGGCAGAGATCTGATGTCGTCGGAGAACGGCCGAGGAGGGAACTTCATCGGTGCCAGCGGCGACGGAAACAGTTGGTCCCCTGGTAGGGAGGGTGAGTCACAGACACCCGAGTCTCTCTCGCTTTGTCTTCGAGTCAGAGGGGAGGAGCAGGGCCGCCGCCCGCACCTGCAAGGTAGGCAGACCTGCAACCAACCTGCAGATCAGGCCCAGCTGTCTGCAGGCGTGGTAGGAGGGGCAGGGCAGAGCCCCCGCCTGCGCCGGCAAGGTAAGCAGACCTGCGACAGAACAGCGGATCAGGCCCAACGGCCTGCCAGCGTGGTACACCCTTCACCCCAACTGGAGTAGGGGCAGAGCAGAGCCTTCGCCCGTGCCCAGATCAGGCCCAGCGGCCCGCCTGTGTGGTGGTCAAGTGACCCCAATTGGAGTGGGGGTGGAGTGGAACTGACACCCGTGCCCGCAAGGGGGGCAGACCGGCGGCCAACCTGCAGATCAGGCCTAGCGGTCCCCGGGCGTGGTAGGAGGGGCAGGGCAGAGCCTTCGCCCCCACCTGCAAAGTAGGCAGACCTGCGACAGGACAGGAGGACCAGGCCCAGGGGTCCGCGGGCGTGGTAGACACCTCACACCAATTGGAGGAGGGGCAGAGCAGAGCCCCCGCCCGCACCTGCAAGGGAGACTTTTCAACTATACAAGAGCAATATAAATATATAGGGGGGGGGGGAAATTTCAAAAACACAACAGTTTCACCAAGAAGAAAGAAACACAAGCAGTATGAAAAGACAAGGAAAGAAAGGACTACAAGCAATGCAGGTCAACTCAACTTTAGAAGAGGTAACAGCTGCAGCAGATGGAATGTCAGATAAAGAATTCAGGATATATATGCTTCAGATGATCTGGAGTATCAAGGAAGACATTAGACAGCAAAATCAGACAATGAAAGATCACTTCGACAATGAATTACACAAACAAATCCAGGAAGCAAAGGATCAACTATACAGGGAGATAGAGGTTATAAAAAACAAAAAAACAGAAATCCTAGAAATGCAGGAAGCAATAAACCAACTTAAAAACTCAATTGAGAATACTACCAGCAAAGTAGAACACTTAGAAGATAGAACATCAGACAATGAAGACAAAGTATTTCAACTTGAAAAGAACATAGACAGCTCAGCAAGACTGTTAAGAAACCATGAGCAGAACATCCAAGAAATATGGGATAACATTAAGAGACCAAACTTAAGAGTCATTGGGATACAGGAAGGTATAGAACTCCATACCAAAGGAATGAGCAATCTAGTCAACGAAATAATACGAGAAAACTTCCCAGACTTGAAGAATGAGACAGAATCCCAAATTCTAGAAGCCTACAGGACGCCGAATGTGCAAAATTATAAGAGATCCACACCTAGACACATTATAATGAAGATGCCCAACATACAGAATAAGGAGAGAATTTTAAAAGCTACAAGAGAAAGGAAGCAGATTACATTTAGGGGTAAGCCAATCAGGATAACAGCTGATCTTTCAACACAGACTCTGAAAGCTAGAAGATCCTGGAATAACATATTTCAAACACTGAAAGAAAATGGGTTCCAACCAAGAATTGTGTATCCAGCGAAATTAAGCTTCAGGATGGAAGATGAAATTAAAACCTTCCACGACAAACAAAAGTTAAAAGAATATGCAGCTAGAAAACCATCTCTTCAAAACATCCTCGGCAAAACATTACAGGAAGAGGAAATGGAAAATAACAATGAAAACCAACAGTGGGAGGTAGGACAGTAAAGGGGGGAAAAATAATCAAAGAGGAAAACAAACCATGTTTAGTAACATAAATAAACAAATATGGCTGGAACAACAACCCATATCTCAATAACAACCCTAAATGTTAATGGCTTAAACTCACCAATTAAGAGACACAGGCTAGTAGAATGGATCACAAAACAAGACCCAACAATATGCTGCCTACAGGAGACGCATTTGATAGGAAAAGACATACATAGGCTGAAGGTGAAAGGTTGGGAAAAATCATATCACTCATATGGACTTCAGAAACAAGCAGGAGTGTCCATACTCATATCAAATAAAATAGATTTCAAGCCAAAGTTAATCAAAAGGGATAAAGAGGGACACTACATACTGCTTAAGGGAACCATACACCAACAAGACATAACAATCATAAATATATATGCCCCAAACAATGGTGCAGCTATGTTCATCAAACAAACTCTTCTCAAGTTCAAGAGTCTAATAGACCACCATACAATAATCATGGGAGACTTCAACACACCTCTCTCGCCACTGGACAGATCTTCCAAACAAAAGTTGAACAAGGAAACTATAGAAATCAATAACACAATTAATAACCTAGACTTAATTGACATATATAGAATATACCACCCAACATCAAGCAGTTACACTTTTTTCTCAGCAGCACATGGATCCTTCTCAAAAATAGATCATATTTTATGTCACAGGGCAACTCTTAGACAATATAAAGGAGTAGAGATAATACCATGCATCTTATCTGATCATAATGGAATGAAACTGAAAATCAACGATAAAAGAAGGAAGGAAAAAGCATACATCACTTGGAGAATGAACAATAGGTTACTGAATGATCAATGGGTTATAGAAGATATCAAGGAGGAAATTAAAAAATTCTTAGAGATTAATGAAAACACAGACACAACATATCGGAATCTATGGGACACATTGAAAGCAGTTCTAAGAGTAAAATTCATTGCTTGGAGTTCATTCCTTAAAAAAAGAAAAAACCAACAAATAAATGATCTCATACTTCATCTCAAAATCCTAGAAAAAGAAGAGCAAAACAACAGCAAAAGAAGTAGAAGGCAAGAAATAATTAAAATCAGAGCTGAAATTAATGAAATCGAAACAAAAGAAACAATTGAAAAAATTGACAAAACTAAAAGTTGGTTCTTTGAAAAAATAAACAAAATCGACAGACCCTTAGCCATGCTAGCGAAGAGAAGAAGAGAGAGAACTCAAATTACTAGCATACGGGATGAAAAAGGCAATATCACAACAGACACTTCAGAAATACAGAAGATAATCAAAAATTATTTTGAATTCTTATACTCCAATAAATTAGAAGATAGTGAAGGCATAGATAAATTTCTTAAGTCATATGATCTGCCCAGATTGAGTCAGGAGGATATAGACAACCTAAACAGACCAATATCAATTGAGGAAATAGAAGAAACCATCAAAAGACTACCAACTAAGATAAGCCCAGGACCGGATGGGTATACAGCAGAATTTTACAAAACCTTTAAAGAGGAACTAATACAAATACTTTTCAAGCTACTTCAGGAAATAGAAAAAGAGGGAGAACTTCCAAATTCATTCTATGAGGCCAACATCACCCTGATACCTAAACCAGACAAAGACACTTCAAATAAAGAAAACTTCAGACCAATATCTCTAATGAACCTAGATGCAAAAATCCTCAATAAAATTCTGGCGAATTGGATACAAAAACATATCAAAAAAATTGTGCACCATGATCAAGTAGGATTCATCCCTGGGATGCAAGGCTGGTTCAATATACGGAAATCAATAAATGTTATTCACCACATCAATAGACTTAAAAATAAGAACCATATGATCATCTCGATAGATGCGGAAAAAGCATTCTACAAACTACAGCATCCCTTTATGTTCAAAACTCTAGAAAAACTAAGGATAATAGGAACATACCTCAATATTGTAAAAGCAATCTATGTTAAGCCTCAGGCTAGCATCATTCTGAATGGAGAAAAATTGAAGGCATTCCCTCTAAAATCTGGAACAAGACAGGGATGCCCTCTTTCACCACTTCTGTTCAACATAGTTCTCGAAACGCTGGCCAGAGCAATTAGACAGACAAAAGAAATTAAAGGCATAAAAATAGGAAAAGAAGAACTTAAATTATCACTATTTGCAGATGATATGATTCTATACCTAGCAGACCCAAAAGGCTCTACAAAGAAACTATTAGAGCTAATAAATGAATTCAGCAAAGTGGCAGGATATAAAATCAACACACATAAATCAAAGGCATTCCTGTATATCAGCGACAAATCCTCTGAAATGGAAATGAGGACAACCACTCCATTCACAATATCTTCAAAAAAAATAAAATACTTGGGAATCAACCTAACAAAAGAGGTGAAAGACTTATACAATGAAAACTACAGAACCCTAAAGAGAGAAATAGAAGAAGATCTTAGAAGATGGAAAAATATACCCTGTTCATGGATAGGCAGAACTAACATCATCAAAATGGCGATATTACCAAAAGTTCTCTATAGGTTTAATGCAATGCCAATCAAAATCCCAACAGCATTTCTTGTAGAAATAGAGAAAGCAATCATGAAATTCATATGGAAAAATAAAAGACCCAGAATAGCAAAAACAATGCTAAGCAGGAAGTGTGAATCAGGCGGTATAGCGATACCAGACTTCAAACTATACTACAGAGCAATAGTAACAAAAACAGCATGGTACTGGTACCAAAACAGGCGGGTGGACCAATGGTACAGAATAGAGGACACAGAAACCAATCCACAGAAGTACAACTATCTTATATTTGATAAAGGGGCTAAAAGCATGCAATGGAGGAAGGATAGCATCTTCAACAAATGGTGCTGGGAAAACTGGAAATCCATATGCAACAAAATGAAACTGAATCCCTTTCTCTCGCCATGCACAAAAGTGAATTCAAAATGGATCAAGGAGCTGGATATCAAATCAGAGACACGCCGTCTGATAGAAGAAAAAGTTGGCTACGACCTACATTCGGTGGGGTCGGGCTCCAAATTCCTCAATAGGACACCCATAGCACAAAAGTTAATAACTAGAATCAACAAATGGGACTTACTCAAACTAAAAAGTTTTTTCTCAGCAAAAGAAACAATAAGAGAGGTAAATAGGGAGCCTACACCCTGGGAACAAATCTTTACTCCTCACACTTCAGATAGAGCCCTAATATCCAGAGTATACAAAGAACTCAAAAAATTACACAATAAGAGAACAAACAACCCAATCAACAAATGGGCCAAGGACCTGAACAGACTCTTCTCAGAGGAGGACATACAGTCAATCAACAAGTACATGAAAAAATGCTCAACATCTCTAGCTGTCAGAGAAATGCAAATCAAAACCACCCCAAGATACCATCTCACTCCAGTAAGATTGGCAGCCATTATGAAGTCAAACAACAACAAGTGCTGGCGAGGATGTGGGGAAAAGGGTACACTTGTACATTGCTGGTGGGACTGCAGATTGGTGCAGCCAATTTGGAAAGCAGTATGGAGATTTCTTGGAAAGCTGGGAATGGAGCCACCATTTGACCCAGCTATTCCCCTTCTTGGTCTATTCCCTAAAGACCTAAAAAGAGCATGCTACAGGGACACTGCTACATCGATGTTCATAGCAGCACAGTTCACAACAGCAAGACTGTGGAACCAACCTAGATGCCCTTCAGTAGACGAATGGACAAAAAAAATGTGGCATTTATACACAATGGAGTATTACTCTGCATTAAAAAATGACAAAATCATAGAATTTACAGGGAAATGGATGGCATTAGAGCAGATTATGCTAAGTGAAGCTAGCCAATCCCTAAAAAACAAATGCCAAATGTCTTCTTTGATATAAGGAGAGCAACTAAGAACAGAGTAGGGACAAATAGCATGAGAAGAAGATTAACATTAAACAGAGATGAGAGGTGGGAGGGAAAGGGAGAGAAAAGGGAAATTGCATGGAAATGGAAGGAGACCCTCAGGGTTATACAAAAGAACATACAAGAGGAAATGAGGGGAAAGGGAAAAATAATACAAGGGGGAGAAATGAAGGTCAGTAGAGGGGGTAGAGAGAGAAGAGGGGAGGGGAGGGGAGGGGAGGGGGGATAGTAGAGGATAGGAAAGGTAGCAGAACACGACAGTCACTAGTATGGCAATATGTAAATCAATGGATGTGTAATTGATGTGATTCTGCAATTTGTATATGGGCTAAAAATGGGAGTTCATAACCCACTTGAAGCAAATTGTGAAAGATGATATATCAAGAACTATGTAATGTTTTGAACAACCAACAATAAAAAAAAAAAAAACAACAACAACAAAAAAACCAAAATTAGGGATTCATAGACATAATCAAGGGATTATGGAACTTGGTTTTCCAAAGTAAGTACTGATCACCATGACCTTTAGCAATCCATTGTGGAGATGAAAGATGGTGTTTGGTTCATTTTCCCAGATATCAAGGCTGGTTTTAAATAGAGCACTAAAATAACCATCATGCCTGCATAGTGAGCTACCATTTTCTACCCTTACTAACCAAATGACTTCTCCAAGGAATAATTTTAAAAGGGAAAGAAAGGATATATTTCTTTTTTAAAGAAAAACCATTATAACTAAATATAGAATGCTATTTTCCTAAGTGGTTCCAAGTAGACTTTCTAACAAATAAATAAGTCTTAAGATACAGCTGATAAAAAGAGGGAAATGGAGCTATGTTTAATCAGCAAAGCTGATTAGTGAAAACTTAAAAAGAGAATTAAATACTCTTTAAAGTTCAGGCTCTTAGAGACACCTGGACATGAAAAAGTAGTGAATAATTTTATTGCAACTTCTAGAAGTCTATGATTTATGTTGCATTTCACTATGTTTGGATATCAAAATATATAGCAATTCTTTTAAATCTTCTATAGTTTTCAGATGACTTATTTTCTTTTCAACAGATCATTTTGTCCCTTCCTAGAAAATGTCTCTAAGTCATATGCACTAAGGAGTTCAGGCACACTAAATACTTCAATCTATATCAGCCTGGAATCTGAACATCCAAATTCTGATTCCCTTTGACTCTGCTCAATCTGGGAAATGATCTGAGTCCTAAAAGAACTAATTGAATTTGCCAGAGTATTTCTCAAAATATTTGTGATGATTGCTTCATTTTCCCATTTGAGAAGATGAAGATCTTCTGATGATGGCTACAAGTAGTTATAAAGACATCTAAATCTTGGAGCAGATGTTCAAAGTCCCTGTGAGTTTATCCTGTCAGCACCTTCCTGATTGCTTCCTTTTAACTGTCTAATGTTTTTAATTTGATAGGGTACCATGCTTGGGAAAATTGAATTTGAAGGTCAGCCTGTGGATTTTGTGGATCCAAATAAGCAGAATTTGATTGCTGAGGTTTCAACCAAGGTGAGAGATTTTCCCTTTGTATTTTATAATTTTGGTTCATTCACTTTAGACCTACATTCTTCTGTAGTATCAAAATCTTCATTGAGGCAGAAGTCATCTTCCGGAAGTGCAAGAGTTGAGGGTTTAAGAGGTACCTCAGTAGCTAAAATACATATTACAAAATCAGTGCATTTAAAATTAATAAGTTTTACCTACAGGATTCATAGAAACATTCATGCCATGATTTAGAGACTGATAACGTTTATTTTAACTTCCTTCTCCCCCTTTTCTTGTTTCTCAGGTTAAGCCTTTAACAGCATCAAATAAAGGTGAATTACCAAAGATAGTCATAGCAATGATAAGGAATCAGAGCTAGTAACCTGTCAGAGATCCCAGAGGACTTTATAGAAATCAGACACAATAATCAGAGGCTGGGGTCATTTTGTACAAGGGAAATATTTCTTCACATTGAAGATTTATTGGATTATAGCTGAGTTAAAAAATTAATGCTCACAATGTTGACTGTGCCATCCCAAATTGAAATATGCTTAGTGTATGTATAGAAACACATTTTAGAAAGTCATCTGTTGTTTTTGGTTGAGTGTCTACAGATTCAGGTATGAGTGAATCCCAGGAGCTACCTACTGTCTCTGTCCCTGGGGAACATAAGAGTCTGGTGGGAAAAGAGAACAACCAAATCATGACACATAGATCCAGTTGTAAATATGGTCCTTGGATTGTGCACAAGATGCCACAAGGGCATGCGTAGAGCAGCACTGAAAGTGTGCAGGTGCATCAGAGAGGACTCTGCAGAGATTTCAGGCTTTCTAGGAGATACGGAGAGCTGATGGACACAGGTAGATGGAGAACCAAGAGAACTGTGTTTAGGGCAGAAAGAATGGGCCCTGAGAGGCAGAGAGGGATGAAGCATTGGGCATGTTTGAACAGATAGTGTAGTTTGATATGGTTGAACCAAAGGGTTTGTGCATGTCAGTTCACAGTTTGCCAAAGATGAGTGGGAATGCAGTGGGGCCAGATCTGGAGGGTTTCATATCATTGACTGACTCTCATTACTGGAAACCATGGGGGAATTCATTCAGCATAATGTTGGAGCAAAGCATAAATGGACAAGGGAACAAATAATTAGGTTAGTGTGGCATTTTCCAAATGTGAGGAACACAGGCCTAGAAAAGTTTGCCTTAAAAAAATTCTGTGGTCAAACAAGTTTGGAAAGTACTACATGATAGATCTATCTCTCCCAGAGAGATGTGTCAGGCAAATTCACATATTCAAGTGTTTTGATGTCTTACATAACTTCTGTCACTATATGTGAAAAGTGTATATAGTTGTCCCCCTTTATATCTGCAAACTCTATATCTGTAGATTTCACCAAGTGTGGATTGAAAATGCTAAGAAAAAAATTGTGTCTGTACTGAAAACATACAGACTATTTTTCTTGCCATTATTACCTATAATATAGTCCAATGGCGTATTTAAGTAATTTAGAAATGATTTAAAGTATAATGGATGATGTGTGTAGCCTGTATGCAAATACTATATATTTTATGTGAGGGACTTGAATGTCTGCAGATTTTGGTACATGAGGGGGGTTCTCATATTATCCTCATGCTAATGCTAGCAAGTTTATGTAGAGATCAACAAAATATGAGCATATCTGCATGTTTATATTTAATCAAGGGAAAGATTGTGGAGAAAGTTGTTCCTGTTTCTTAATGCCAGTGAAATTAAATAATTTCTTACAGCTATGATAAAACACCCATTTGATTCAGATTACATATGTTTTCTGAGTTTTGTTTGATTACATGAGCCTTGGAAGTGTTGGTAACTTAATTCATTGTCTTGTAATTGCAATTTGGTATAGCTACAACTAGATGGTAATATTGCTTTATTTTATAGCAGAAGGCTAAGGTTAAGGATAAATCTGTACTTTTTCAAATTATCTTATGAGAGAGATTACCTGTATTCATGGATTACTTCAGAATTAATTCCCAAGATCATGGAAGGACTAGGATATATCTATATCTATATCTATATCTATATCTATATCTACATCTACATCTATATCTATATATAGATATAGATGTAGATGTAGATATAGATATATATATTTTTTTCCTCCAGAGTAGTTAGCAAGAGAAAAAATAATACAATGACAACCTTTTCTTATATTTTCTCCTCAAGTACAGTCTAATAAGGATTATAATTTCACATTCCATATAAACTTTGCGGAGAGACATTTCAGCTAAAGTGAAATGCTCTTTCAAATATTCAGATTGTACCTTTCATGTAAAACCTTTGGCAAACTCTGAACTCATCCTAAATTCAGAATGTGCTGGCTAACTCTCAAAGCTGGAACCAGTGTGGCCACTCAGTCCTCCAGGCTTCCCTCTCTCCATTTCTTTGCTTTTCCCTTTTATGAGTTTGGAGAACTGTTTCTTGGATAAATGCCTCTGAAAATCGATCTGCCTCCAAGCAGTGTTTAAGACATAGGTAATGATTATGATATGCTCTGGGATCCTTTTATGAAATCTACCATTTAAATGCAAATGATTCTGCAGCAACCTAAAAGGACCAGTGGTCTACATGAGTTTAGTAATTCCTGTGGCTCTCATACAGATTTTAACCATCTGGCTTCACTGTACAAGCCCAATGAATAGTGATTCAGCTCTACTCCATCTGATCTTTATTGCAAGTTAGGATCAAGTGGTATTTAAAACATGATTTATCTATCACCTCATCTGTTTAGTGCTGAATCAGACAATGATATTTGAAAATTCCATTGCTAATGGGGCAAAGCAAGGGAAAGATGGTTTTAACTATGGAAGCGTTGATTTCTCAGGGAGTTTTATTATTACTCTAATCAACAGGTTACATAAAATAGCAGAGTACTTTATTTTCTCATAAAAAGATACAGTCTATAGCACTTGCTGTGCCTTTCTTACAAACTGATTATCTTCTAGTCACTCTCTAGTAGTTAGCAATCAGTTATAATCTCAGTGCACAGTGACTTCAGTTGCGTTTGACTAATGCGTATAGCTGGGGATTTCCTCTTACATTCTGGTTTTTACAATGGCAGGATGTCAAGGTGTATGGCAAAGGAAACCCCACAAAAGTGGTAGCTGTAGACTGTGGGATCAAAAACAATGTCATCCGCCTGCTAGTGAAGGTAAGTAATGTATCCCATCTCCGGGGTGAGGGTAGGTAATGTTGGTTGTCAGTGTTCAGCTGATTTCCTGTGTTTCAGAGAAAGCTTGGGTATTTTCTCAGAATGTCAGGGATCAACACTTTTCTTGTTGCCTTTGATCTATAAAATAGCACATTTATCCTTGTTCAAATTAAAGATATAGACTGCTATGTTAAAAAAAAACTCTCCACCGAGAACTAAAAAAATAAATAAATATTAAAAAAAAAAAAAAACTCTCCAGGGCCACTAAAATTCAAAAAAGAATGATGACTCTTTTTTATCATTTATTGACTGACATTCTGACACATGCCACATTCATGTTCATTGAAGTTTAGAGATGACTAGAAAGCCAAATTTAGTCTGATATCTCCTCTATTGGCCTACATTTATTATGCACCATATATTTGCAGGAATTATGCTCTGGTATAGTACAAACTTTCAAAGTGCTTTATATTAACTCTTATGTAACCAATTAAAATTAAACTTTGAAAATCATTAAGAAGAATTTAATTTTTGTAAAAGTGTTCCTTCTTTTTTTTTTTGATATTTCTCCTGATCACTTCTCCTTTCCCAATATCTCTGTGTCTTTCCATGCCTCTCTAAGAAGCATAGTCTCTCTGTCTTTATCTCTCACACACATGCACACACTCATATACCAAATTAGCATGAATATTGGAGATCCTTCAGTGCACCTATGAAGTTAGAGAATATCAGAAATATCCAAATCATGATTTCAGGTTGTTGTCAGTTTAATTAACAAAATTTGCATGGATTTCTCAGTAGCAGATGCTGTGAGTGGCCTATCCATATTCCACTCTCATTTTCCCGTTTTAATTCATGTCACCTATTTTCTAATTGCAAGCTTCTTACATCTCTTTGGTTGATTCAAGGTTTCTGGCAGTCAAGAAATTTCTGCATAAGAAATTTCCCTGGAGCATCCCACAATCTATGAGCAGAGAGTCAGTATATGGCTCCTTTGCCCCATGGATGAACTCCACACTGGCTCTCAGAGTTCCCCAAAGAGCTTGAGTCTCAATTGTCCATGGTGATAATGTATACCTAATTGGCGTGTCCCATGGGTTAGTTACTCTCTATTCTATTGATATTTATTTTTAAATCCTTCCAGATAAGCTTATTTCTCTCAAATTCTTCTCTCAGGAAATGCTTAGGGAAACCCTCAAATGTACCTTTCTATATATTATTACAACAAAAAGATCTATTTTTCTCCTCAGAATATAAATATCATAGATAACATGAGAAAACCCTAAGAAAGTAAGTTGATTAAAGTTTTGTCACCCAGGCCTAGTACAGAGCTGCAAGTGTGTAATCCCAACAACTTGGGAGGGAGGATTGCAAGTTTGAGGCCCCAGGTAAGTTAGCACGACCCTATCTTAAAAAAAAAAAAGTCACACAAAAAAAGGCATAAATGAAAAAGGGAAGAGAGATGGAGCAACTAAAATTCTGCCAAAAATGGTTTTACCTTTGTTTGCAACTCTAGCTGGTAAAGGTACCTGTGCTCCTGGGAGTCCAATCATGGAGCCTTCATACCCTGAAATGAAGAACAGGAAAGTGCATTATCTATCTTTTCAGAGTCAAAACCTCAAAAGTGTTTTCTCCCTTTTTGCATTGACCATTGCTTCCATTTATTCCACCTAAAACACACTGAGTCACACAAAGAACATTCTGTTTAGCCGTATTTGTTTAAATTATATACTACATTTTCCTTCCCTTTAAGGAGTGGCTAGTCAAAAGAAGATCCATCAAGATTAGAGTTTGGCAACGGAAATGTAATTAAATTCATCACTCTTATGTTTCTTTTCCAGCGAGGAGCTGAAGTGCATTTAGTTCCCTGGAATCATGATTTCACCCAGATGGAGTATGATGGACTTTTGATTGCTGGAGGACCTGGGAACCCAGCTCTTGCACAGCCACTAATTCAGAACGTCAAAAAGGTGCAGTGAACTTGGGTGGTGGTGAATATTAGTGTGTCAGGCGAGGGTCTTCTAATTTGAACTTATTCAGTTATGTTTTAATACTTGTATTTGGGACCTCTCAGGCAATATCAATGTAGACATTATACAGGCAAACCATGAGGAGAGAATACCAGAGGAAACACAGCTTTTCTTCACGGAGAATAACCTTGGGCTTTTGTCCTGCAGTTGAAAGAGGTGGAATCCAATCTTCACATGTATTATTCCTTATGATTGTAAAATGACAACTCATGTTCCTTACAATGACCATGGGGCCTATAAGACCTTCAAGTTGCTAAAGAAATATTAAATTAGATTTAGTTGGGTCTGAATGTCAAGTATGTCTTATTGAATTCTAATGCTACCAATTTGTCAACCATGTCCTTCTTTATATTCTATCTTTTTAATTTAGTTACTATTTCCTTGTTAAGAGAGAAACTACCTTGTTAAGAGAGGAAAAAAAAAGGGGTGCTTCATTTTTATTCTTTCAGTGACAGCATTCTTTTGGAACCTGTGCTACTACTGTGCTAATAAAAGTTCTTCCTGGTTTAGATTTTGGAAAGTGATCGCAAGGAGCCAGTGTTTGGCATCAGTACAGGAAATTTAATAACAGGACTGGCTGCTGGGGCCAAATCCTACAAGATGTCTATGGCCAACAGGTAAGGCTGTCTTATTTTGTTTTTGGCCAAATCAGTTCTGAAATACTAACTGTAACCAAACATAAAAAACTTAGAGAACTCACCTGCCTTTTCTTTAGAATCAATAGACAACCATCCTATTCCACAGTTCACAGTCACCAGACTACATGGTACCATTTCTATTGCATTTCTGAAAGGCAGCCTTCTCTAACGATAACTTTGCTGTAGTTTAAAGTCATTTTCCTTCTCTTGGCATAGATTGAGGTTGTAATATTCAATCAAATGGTATTCCGAGGGAAATTGTTCTGATTTTAAGCTTGATTTCAAATCACTGATCATACTTTATGAAGCTAGTATGACTTAATAACCGAGAAATCTTCAGAATGTCTTGGTTTCACTTTTTGCCTCAAATGATGCTAATTTATTCAATGCCAGGTGCTCCCCAACAGCCCACCCTCCACAGAAAGTATAATTCAAAATGATTCAGGTCTGATCAGTCACCTATCTCAGTATCTCTCAAGAACTCTCCTTGGGCTTTAAAATTACTTAAAATCAGTTGCTTCTATTTTTCTGTTTCTGTTCAGGTAGTGAGCAACTCTTTTGGTTATGAGAGCTTTTCTAAAACCGATTATAGAAGTTTAATAGACCTGATATTTAACACACAACAAAGCTTACCGAATTGATTTTTGTTGCTAAAATTATTGGGATTAACAATCTGTGACTTTTCTCACAAAGTGATTTTCACTAAGCAATTGAAACTTTTGAATTGTAAAAGGTTTTTCTTTTTCACAACTAATGCATTTGCATTCTCTTTTCTTTTCCTTGTCCCTATTCCTTCTCTCCTTTGATCTCCAGAGGGCAGAATCAGCCTGTTTTGAATATCACAAACAAGCAGGCTTTCATCACTGCTCAGAATCATGGCTATGCTCTGGACAACGCCCTCCCGGCTGGCTGGAAGCCACTTTTTGTGAATGTCAATGATCAAACAAATGAGGTAAGTGCTCTCAATAAGCCTGTTCAGTGGGTGATGAGAAATTCAGGTGTTAATCCTGTGGTGCATGCTCCTTTTCCCTATTTTTGGTGTGCGAAAGAACTCTTCTAGACTATTCCCAGAACCGTCTCCTTTTTGAAAGTTATTTCTCTTTTATTTTCTCATCAGTTGACTCTGAAGATCCAGTACATGTGTTCTTACTCAACAGCATCTTACACACTCATAGTTTATGGGCAGTTGGTCCAAATCTGTTTGGGACCAGTCCAGGCTAGTCTTGGGCACTTCTGTAGCACTGCAGTAGCCTTGAGAAGACCCTTGGAGAAACAATTTAGAAACTGCTGATAATATGAGAATTTGGGTATATTTTGAACAGAGCCCAGAGGGGCCCCAAAAGCTGTGGATCAAATTTATAGGTTTTTTTTTTTTTTAATTATGGAATCATAGTTGGTTGAGTCTTCCTTGGCCCATTTTCTATTCTTATGGAAATGGTTTGGTATGTCAGTCCTTAAAAATCTCCAATCAGGTTAATTTAATGGTGTTGGTATTTATCAGAATGTTATTAAGCACTCGGTTCAATTTTTAATTTGAACTTAATATTGTCTATTGAATAATACATTGCCACTCTTGACATTTATTGTTACAGAAGGAATTTTTTTCCTGTTTCTTATTCCTTTAGGGGATTATGCATGAGAGCAAACCATTCTTTGCTGTGCAGTTCCACCCAGAGGTCAGCCCAGGGCCAACAGACACTGAGGTATGTCAGAAAGATGGGGCCTATTAATATACTTAAAATAAATCAGAGGTGTGTTTATGTGAAAATTCAAGAAACCAAAATAATTACCGTAGATAATTTTGGTGCCAGACATTCTCAACAAGGGTGCTTTGGTAACACACATTTTGTATTAAAATTTCTCCATGAATATCATGGAGTCAATTTTAATCTTTTCTAAAATTTAAAGTGGGAAAGCCCTTAAGAAACCTGCAGCAACACTATGATGCTATTTTTATTTAAACCCATTATCATTCTAATATATTTAGTTCTGAAATTTACAATTGTTATACTATGCAAATGAATTCCCTCTTGCTCACTCCTTCTCATAACTGAAATGAAATTTTAATCCCCCATCTGTGACTTCAAAAAAATCCCTATGGCAACTGGTTGTGTAGCCACTAAGGGAGAATAAACAGCAGCAGGAGAAAGAAGGCAGGCAGGGAGGAGGGCGAGAGAGGGCTGCATGCACATTCATGTGATCAGATGGCTTAGGAAAAGAACCATAAGGAATGCTTGCAGGAGCTTTGCTTCCAAGCTAAATATTTTTACTTTTTTATGTGAGCTCTTGGTTCAATGTTCAAGCACATCTTTACAAAAAAGAGCTCACAATGACACTGAGGGAAATCTGGGAAGTGTCAGGTGACTCTTCTCTCTCACACCCAGGGGCCTCCAGTAGTGGGTAGGATGATAATTCTTTGTCAGCAGAAACCCTCAGAAAAGACATCCAGGTAAAATGAGGAGCAGAATAACAATTTCCCCTCTATAAAGTCCTCTCTCTCATCCCTGAATTGCCCTTTCAGACATTTATATTTTATTCTTGTTTTAATATTATGGAGAATATTGGTTCTTAATAGTCAAAATCAGTATGATATTAACCTACTCATAATGAAGCTCATAAATAATATTCAGCTACATATATCATGTAACACATGACAAGCAGTTTTTGAAAATTAAAATTTAAATTGTTAGCTTATGTTAGTACTTCAGATTAGAAACATTGCAATTATGGTAGGCAATCAAATACACTATGATTTAATCCTTTTTTTGGTCCTGCCAAATAATTGTAAAATGAATATTTTTGTTGAAATTCGTTGTATCTATTAGTGTTAGTCAGCTTTGCTGGGACCTAAATACCTGACAAGAACAACTTAGAGGAGGGAAACTTTATTTGGGACTCATGGTTTCAGAGGTGTCAGTTTATAGATGGCTAGTTCCATTGCTCTGGACTCAAGGTGAGGCAGCACATCATGGTGGTAGAGGTTCAGGGGTGTGGTGGAAGAGCACCGCTCCATTTATAACAGCCAGGAAGCAGAGGAGAGGGGCCACAGGAAAGATATACCCTCTTAGCACATGCCCCCAGTTCTTCCTCAGTCACTCCTCACCTGAATACAGTTGTTCCCCCAGTAGTCCTTTCAAACTAGGATGAACTGTTAGGTTATGGCTCTCATAATCTAACCGTCTCACCTTGGAATATTCGTGCATTAATGCAGGAGCTCTTAGGGGATACCTCACCAGGAACTCTTAGGGAACACCTCACCAAAACCATAACACTACTAAAACAATGAGAATTAAACTCATTGGTAAAGTTTAAGATTAATTTTTAGAGATTATTTTAGAGCTGACAGAAACTTAAAAAAGAAAATTCTCAGCTTTTTATTTTAGGGTACATAGTGATATAACTTTAATTTTTTTTGGTCTAGTTAGGATTTAATTTAGAAGAAGAAAATGAATTACAGCTAAGAGGCTGAAAACTTGATATTCTCAGAAGGCATTATCTGAAATCTTTATGGTCTGTTGAAAACTTTATTTTCATAGGATTTGAAGGCAACAGTTAGAAGTGTTTATTTTATATAATTTTATGGCAGTAGATATTTGGTTATTGGCAAAAAAGCAAAAACAATGACAAAACCCCAAATATTGCATAGGAAAATCATTTATTGCTTATCTGAATTTCAACTTTAATAGAGCATCCTGTATTTTACTGGCAAGCATATATGTTTTGAAGTTTCTAACCAGTTGGTTATATTTCTTTTTAGTACCTATTTGATTCCTTTTTCTCACTGATAAAGAAGGGAAAAGGAACCACCATTACATCAGTTCTACCAAAGCCAGCACTAGTTGCATCTCGAATTGAGGTCTGTATGAATGGGCTTCTTTTGGTTTATGCATTTTGGATTTTCTCTATCATGTGATTTTTTAAAGCAAATGGTGGAAATGACATTAGTATTTATGAAAGATGACTGGTAACATTGTATTCACTTAGAATTTCACAAATAATTATTTGGTTTGCTCTTGATGATATTCATTGGAACTTTTCATGTTTAGATTTAAAATATATCTATTAAAATTTACTTCTATTTACTTCTTCAAATGTTATAACATTTTGAATAACATAATTTAATAATGAATAGTGTTAATTTAGTTTGTATTTTGATAAATTTTCTTTACCCAAACTATTATAGAACTATGTAAAGCCTGAGATACAGGTCAGACTACAGAAATCATTATAGTTAACACAACTCTTTTTTTTTTCAACTATTAAATTATTGTTCAGTATCATAAACTGAATAATATAGTTTTACTTCTAGATAGCAACTGGATTAAGATTAGTAAGGCATAAGAATTATTTATTTGAATATATATTAATATGACAATTTTCTTTGTAGTTAAAATATACATCTCCTCCACATCATTATTATATAAAATTTAGAAGGATATACTTGTATTTTAAAAAACATTATATATGCATATATACATAGATGTGTATTTATGTATATTAATATATTTGTATAGATATTTTAGATATGTATATGTGTTCACAAAACCTCTTCCAATTTTTTTTTTTTTTTTTTTGGTGGTCCTGGGAATTGAACCTAGGGCATTGTGCATGCGAGGCAAGCACTCTACCAACTGAGCTATATCCCCAGCCCCCAAATATTTTTTACTTAAGTGAAAAAAATATTTATGAACTTTGGGAAGTTCATTCAAATGAGAGATGTTTAAATTGTTAAACTTTTCCCTCATGTTTCATATATTTTTTGAAGCATCATATTTAAAACCATTACATAAAAGTAGAAAATATGGCTTGTTTTTTTCACTCTTGAAAATGCCTTCTTTTCATAATTTAGTAATAAAACTAATGTCCTTATCCTGTTGTTTATAGGTTTCCAAAGTCCTTATCCTAGGGTCTGGAGGTCTGTCCATTGGCCAGGCGGGTGAATTTGATTATTCAGGATCTCAAGCTGTAAAAGCCATGAAGGTGAGAGAACATGAGCTCTGCTAGAATTAATATGCTCTCTTTAATGAGTCTAATTAGTATTTTACAATTTAGATTTATGACACTACCTCTTTTCAAAGTGGCTATAATTATTTTCCTTAACTATACTTACTTACATGTCTATATTAAAAGACATTTGTTCATGAACAAAATTTTTAACTTTTTCAAATGTGCATACCTGTCAATTAAGGACGTTAGATTGATTTCCAAAATTATGTTATTGCTTACTCATAGTGAAAGCATACAAAACTACGTTTATAGAAGCTGCTTATTTCTTTTGAGTCAGTGAATGTTGCAAATATATTTGTCTTTCATGTGAAAGAGGGAATATGGGCATCCTTTGTGCTTTAGGATACTTCAAATGCTCTGCAAGATGCTTCAGGCACCTTTATGGTAGACAATGGAATCTCTAGTTGGGAGAGCAAGGACAACAATGTATTTTGTTCAAGTATTAGAAAGTTTTACATGTCACCAGGGGACCCAATTTCCTCATCAGTGACTTGGAAAACTGGTTGGTATGACTGCATTTTCAAGTGAAAAAGAGCATTTGATATCCAAGTTGGGAAGCATGTGTCCTTACTTCTTCACTTTCTTGAAATATTTTTAAACATGATTGCAGTAAAATACCTCTTTAGAGAAATTGTATTATATATCTGAGGAATTTCTATTGGAGAGCAAACTTGGCCCCTTTTTGGTGTTATTTCCCCACTTGGTCTGCATCTTGTGCTAATCAGGCAATGTGAGCTCTCCGTGACTTTGCCTCAGGCTTTGCAGTGTAGAGGTGTTCACCAGGGACCCGCCAGTGGAAAACAGCACAGAGATGTCTGCCGCAGAGGACAGGAGGCATGGAAAAGCAGTTGGCTAAAGTTTTTCTTGTTTTCTTTTCTTATTATTCTATAGTCATTGAGTTTCCTCTGATAGATGTCTGTTGAAGAGAGGGAGAACATAGCCCCAAATACCTTATTCTTCTTCCCATTTGTTTTCATTTCTTTATACTCTTCTCCACGCATGCATGGATGTATATGCACAGGCACATATTTTTTGTTAATATTTTTAAAAAGATGCCTTGCTTCATTGTATTATGATTTAATTTCTTATTAGACAGATAATCAGAAGATGTCCACTGGTTTAGATTGATTGTAATACAATCTGAGTGTGTTCAAGCTTTAGAAGACTTGTAAATGGTTTACAATTTTTATGCTATTTGGGAGTTTTATAAAAATTTAATAGCTTATAGTTTGGATTTTTATGTATTTCATATCTATCTGTAGCTGAAGAATAGGAATTCTTAGTTGTCATGTTATGATCATTTAGGAGGCTATTAGAGATCAATTTATAAACTAAAAACATTAAAATCTTATGGCACATGTATTATAACCCAAATTAGAAAAAAATTAGAAAAAGTGATATAAAATTAATTAAAAATATTTCAAAATTATTTGTTTTAAAATGAATGAATACTTATGTATGTGTGAGATTTTTTTTATAATTTTATGAAAATAATCATATTCATTGTGTTAAGCACATTCAGAAAAATAATTAAATATACTTCTGTGGGTGGAACTTTTCTTTAGTAGAGAGACTTTTTGTAACTCCTGGTGATGATGTTTTCTCAGTTCAGATTCAATTATTTAAATTCCAACCCACATTCAAGACGTATTTGCTTATCTATATGTATCATGCTAACCTTCTGTTACTAATAATGCTCTCATTCTGAACAATTTCTTAAAATCCTAAAGGGTGACTCATATTGAGACAAGGCATAGGACTTGAGTCATAATATTGGATTAGAGTCCTAGTATTGCCACTTTCCAGCCATGACCTTTGGTGAGCCATTTAACCTCATTGAATCTTAATTTCTTCACCTAAAAAGCAGAAATATCTCCCATGGTCTTTGTATAAAAATCAAATAAATTAATCAAAAGTATATTACATGCATCAAGGGACTATTTGAATTTAAAGTTGCAGAAAATATACTTAATATTTATTCAGATCCTCCCCTTAAGGTATGTATGTAGGGCTTTCAAGGATGATTTCTATACTTCTGAATATTTTGTTAATGTTTTAGAAGAATCTAAAATTGACATGCTAACTCATGAAATAATAAGAACCATCTGGCCATATTTCATAATAATTTGCTAACTGTTGCCCTCATCCAGATTTATAAACATATCATTCTTAGTAGCCTAAATGAAGAATTGTTTTGAAGGCCTCCATATGTAAGAAATGGATAGGGCTATAGATACTTTCTTCATGCATACACATGAGGGTGTGCACACATATGCATTCATGAACATAAACATGGTTTTTGTTTTTATGTTTTTTGCCCTATAGTTATTTTCATTTTATATAATATGTATGAACAGTTGTATAGTGTGCTTTGTTAAAGTACTATAGCAGGCGAAAAAATCTAGAAAACAATGGGAACCAGCAAATGGCTCCTAGTGCTTCTAACAAGAGGAGAACACATTATCCTACATTTAAAAAGTATACTCAACATTGTTTTCAGACAGATAATAGAAGGAGAAGCAGCTTCATTGTTGCCTCCAGTTCTATTTACTCATTTTAAAATTTTTGAACTATTTTATTCTTTTAAGGTCAGTTGAGCCATAAAGCTCAATAGTATTTGCAGACCTCTAACTTGTGGTAATTCTTGTGAAGAACTTTTTTTTTTTTTTAAAAATGGTTTTATTTTGTTGTTAAATAAACAAATGCTTGTCTTTGACCAAATGCTTGTCTTTCTTTTATTTCTGTTCACTTGTACTGTTACTGATTGCCACAACAAGCCCACAAAATAACCCCAAATCTTCTTTCCCCCATAACCCTTCATTTGAGGGTAGCATTGTCTTTGGACCATATATTCAAATACTTGATGGTTTTGTTTTAGGAAGAAAATGTCAAAACTGTCCTGATGAACCCCAACATCGCATCAGTGCAGACCAATGAGGTGGGCTTGAAGCAAGCAGATACTGTCTACTTTCTCCCCATCACCCCTCAGTTCGTCACAGAGGTCATCAAGGCAGAACGTCCTGATGGGTTAATTCTAGGCATGGGTGGCCAGACGGCTCTGAACTGCGGTGAGTTCTTTTAAGTTCAGCTGCAGAGTTTTGACCCTGATACCTACTTGTGACATATTTTGTTTGAACTCATCTAACAATTGTGCTCTGTGTACTCTGAAAACCTTTCCTCTTAATGCGTGACAAAGCAGTTAGGAAACAGCCACTGGGAAATGTGATATGATGAGTACTATTCATTTGTTTCACAAAACAGCTGAGCAATACAGAAAACTTTAGCTTTCATAGGTTTCCTGGGTTTCTTCCCTCCATCTTAGGATGTGTTTTTTCTCTGTTATCATGAAGCTGTAAGAAGTATTGTGAATGAACAATGAGTTTTAACATGGAATAAGTGCTCTTCTGTACCTGTTCCTGAAACATCTGACTTTTACATATATGTTCATGGTGAGATAGATCAGCTCCTACCATTCTTCAGGCATCAGCTGAGTTTACTACTTAGTCTCTTTAGGGTGCTTCAAATCTTTGCAGCTAGATCATGAATGAAGATCTCTAATGACGTTGGGGTGAACAATTGGGAATATATTTGTATGTCAAACATAAAAGACTTATCCAAAATTAGATGGCAAAGTAAAAGAAATAAAAACAGTTTTGATGATATTTTCAACCTAGATAGAAACCCATGTTTGTGAGATTATTTAAGTAACAGAATCTTATTATCTAAATATACCTTTGAAGGAATGGGAATATACTGAAGTCTTAAGGCTTAGTGTACTTCTATGATTTATGTTAATAAGGACACTAAAATTAATGTGAAGGGTAGTAGTGGCAAAAGCAATATCAGCATCAGAAATTTTATTTCAAACTTTTTCTCTAAGTGCAATTATATTGTGGACTGAAGTGACTGCTTGGGTTTAATTTTAAGATTTTGGAATTAATTTTAAGATTTCTTTTTAAGAATATTGTGTTCAGGTATCAGTTAAAGGAGACACAGAGTATGAGATTATAGAAACTAATCATAATTGGTTCTCCTGTAGGAGTGGAACTATTCAAGAGAGGTGTGCTCAAGGAATATGGAGTGAAAGTCCTCGGAACTTCGGTTGAATCCATTATGGCCACAGAAGACAGACAGCTATTCTCAGACAAGCTAAATGAGATTAATGAGAAAATTGCTCCAAGTTTTGCAGTGGAATCAGTAAGGAATCTTTCTGTCTGGGGAAACAGGCATTATTTATTTTGGATTGTAGGGAGAATGATTTGTCATGTGTAGTAATAACAGTTAAAGTTCTTATACTTGCATGTATTTTCTTCCAGAAATGTATTAGTACTTCAGAGACATTGTATATTACTGGAAGCATTCAATGTTGAATATTAGGGATAGGTATAAATATTTTATTTTATGTAAAGAGAAATACAAGGCCAGAGATGAAGTGGTTTATCAGTGGTTGAGTGCCAAGGCATCTCAGTCTCCTCAACTGAAACTAAGAACCATACAAACTGGCAATACTGAAGTGATTTTCCCTTCTTCCTGACATCAGTCATACATAATTTATTGCAAATGCCCTGAAAATGGGATTGGATTTAAAGTATTTTTTTTGAATGGAATAAAAGTTTTAGAATGAAATGTCTCTAGTCAGTAAGACTCATGACTGAGAAATTTGTATCTTAGATATTTAAAGAGGATGGTTTTGATTTTTCTATTACTCATTTTTTATTGTATGCTATGCCTATCAATAGGGTTTTACCAGTTACCAGGAAATAATCAATTAGCTGTTCATCCGTTTTTGTCCTAAACTTTATTTTTGATTTTGGACGCATGTTACATGAAGTGGAGGTGCTACAGGAAGTTTTAAATGTAACTTTCCAATGTAGAAATAGGCAAATTCTTAGGGATAAGGCAGGCACAACTGGGAAAACTAAAGTTGGGTATGTGTGTTTCAGAAAAGAATGCTACCAAGTACTGTCAATCAGGAATAATCCCAGGAAAGCTCTTCTGAACACTTTGGGAAGCTATTGCCATACATTTATTCTTCCATTGCCAGATATAATTATGTCCTTGCTTCCCCAGGATGAGAAACAGGCATATGGGAAAGGTGTAATTACATTCCCATTGGTAGTGTAATAATATTCCATGACAGAAAAATATAACCACCATATGTTGTATTCTGTAAGTTAAAAAAAATCCAAGCTTCTGGGACTACTCTCAGTCTGAATTTGAAAAATGAAAAATCTCTTTCTATACAGTGTTCTTAATGGCTTATTGTGGAGTAATACCAACTTAGCTTCAGCAGTAGAAAACCTTGTTTCATTTAAACACAAAATTTAAGATTTCAATAATTCAATATGTTTTCCCAGTTTCAAATGAATGATGATTATTTGGCCATAGTTTTATTTTTAGAGAACAAAATATGATTTATCAGAAAAAGTGAAGATTATATATATATATATATATATATATATGTGTGTGTGTGTGTGTGTGTGTGTGTGTAAAGAGAAACACAAGGCCAGAGATGAAGTGGTTTATCAGTGGTTGAGTGCCAAGGCATCTCAATCTCCTCAACTGAAACTAAGAACCATACAAACTGGCAATACTGAAGTGATTTTCCCTTCTTCCTGACATCAGTAATACATCATTTATGTGCAAATGCCTTTAAAATAGGATTGGATTTAAAATATTTTTTTTGAATGGAATAAACATTTTAAAATGGAATGTGCGCACGCACACACGCACACACACACATATGAAGTCTCCTAGAATTCTATAAATCCACTTAACATTTGCATTGCAACATATATTTTCAGAAGGAGATGAGGGAATAATAGAACCTTTCCATACTCATGCACCCCAGATCAATTTATTCACCTAAATTGCCAGGCTCTTGATGTGTTTCTTCTTCTTCTTTTTTTCGTGAGAGTGTGGTATCTTTTCAAGTTTGGTGTTCTTTTTCTTGTTTATAGATTGAGGATGCCCTGAAGGCAGCAGACACCATTGGCTACCCCGTGATGATTCGTTCTGCTTATGCACTGGGTGGCTTAGGCTCAGGCATCTGTCCCAATAAGGAGACCTTACTGGACCTTAGCACAAAGGTAGGTATTTTCATAGATGGCATTCTTACCAACCAAAAGAAGAAAAAGAAAAAAAAATCCCAAACAAAACAAAACAAAACAAAAACAAAAAATGAACTGGCTATTGATAGTCCCTTTCCACTGGAGAAAGTTATGCAATGAGAAATGACCCTTTTTAAAAAATTTCTAAATCACTATCATATGCTCTAAAAGTGTGGTTGAAAAGACCACACTCTGAGAGAGAACAGAAGTGCACATATTTATGGCGGGACACATTGAGAGTCCCTAAGGCTCTAGGTAAACCAAAGGTCACTCTGCCTAAAGATCTGTCTTTATTTTATAGTTAAAAGTCTTCAGTGATTGGAAATTAATCCAACTATATCTTAATCCAACTCATTAGTATTTGTAATACTAAAATATTTTTAGTGGTTAAGAAAAAAATCAAAATATAATGCCTCATTTTACCATGATTTTTTAAAATAATGTGACGTGAATTCACATATCCAGTAAGTGAAGCAAAGTTCTTTTCATAGTTTACCTAAAATTCAGATGACTAAACTCTATATACTGTAAATCTCTCAATTTAATAAATGAGCAGATTTTGTCACTTACTATACACACATAAAATCAAAATTGAGACTTAATCATTTATAATTTATTTTCTCTCAAAATCACTTCAATATATTGACAAACACTTTTTGAGTATTAAAGAAAATATCTTGAGAAACTTAAGATATGCTCAAGAAACAAACCACAACAAAAGAAATCCAGAAATTAACACACGAAACTTTGCTCCAGAATTCTGCCCATATTCTATTTCCACAGGACAGTGTCTGGCAATTCTGGGAGCTCAATAATTACTTTGAATGAATGAACACATGGCAGCCAAGAAGCTTGTGTGACTTACATGGCAGTGTGGAGGCGAGTCTGGCAGGATTATCGTGAGGATTATTTTAGGGAGTGCTTAGAGAATAGCTCTATAACAATTTATAGCTTAATCATTACTTTCTTTTGGTATTGAAGCAAAATGAGACCCTTGAATTAATTATTGATGGTATATGTTGAGTACAGATAAATAAATTTAAATATAATATTTAAATGACACTAATGACAGGCTTATAAATCTGCAACTTGGATTTAGTTTTTCTAATGTTACCAAAATTACCACCACCACAACAAAAAAGCTGGGTGTGGTGATGGATACCTGTAATCCTAGTAGCTCAGGAGGCTGAAGCAGGAGGATGGCAAGTTCGATGCTAGCCTTAGCAACTTTTTGAGGTTCTCAGCAACTGAGAAAGACTCTGTCTCGAAACAAAAGATAAAAAGGGCTGGGGATGTGGCTCAGTGGTAAGGTGCCTGAGTTCAATCACTGATACAAAAAAAAAAAAAAAAAGAGGAAAACAATCATATAAATAGTTCTTGTTCTGAATCATATATTTAAAGCAAAAACATTTATGTGGATATATAAAAATTAATTTTCTATAGCCTATCAGATGTTCCAAATGTTCTTAATATTAGCAATCTCATCATTACTGTCAATAGTGGCAATACATACTTATTCTCTATCAAAATATATTTTTCACTTATGAAAAACCATTCTAAGTTCCAAAAATTTTTATGCAGAAGATAAGGCAATTTTGGAATGAGATAGTTTTCAATGATTTTCATTCTGCTAAAATAATCACTAGCTTGTTGAATGAGCTTCCTTGTTGAAAACCTGACTTTTACCTTGAAATTAATTAATCATAACTTTACATCCTAAGTCACCTCCTTATATTTTTGAGGTTATACTTAGTACAACTAGGATCTTCATTAACACATTTAGGTCCCTAAGTTAACATTTTGTATAAAATCTGAGACTTAAAGAAAATAGAGGAAACAGGTGAAAATCATCTCAATTTTCTTTGTATCCAAATATCCATTCTACTTCATTAGAATGCAGAAGGCTTTCGTAAATTCATACCCTTTGTTTTCTATATTTCTTCTTTTTAAAGGCAACCCAAATGGCAAATTAATCATTATTAAATTGTTAACAATGGCTACAGAGTGGTCTGACCACTTTGAGAACCTCATCAAGGGTAGCTGTGAGGACAAACATCACATTTTCAGTAGCATGAGCTACATCCTGTAGCAATGACTGTTGTTAAAAAAAGAATAGGTTTGATATACACTATGAAAAATTTTAAATTGAGTTATTATGTTATTATACAACCTACTAATAATTTTGAAAAAAAATTCAAAGTACCTTCCCTTTCATGCCTTCCTAAATCATATATATTAGCAGAAAAAGGGACATTTCTCTCTTATATTATCAGTCACTATATGTCCTAAGGTCAGAGATTGCCTCTTTCATATTTTGGGTTCAATATTCTACCAACTGTGGGTACTCAGTAAATATGAAGTGATAATTATACAAATTCATTTCTGTCTAATCAGGCATGCATGATATACGACTCCAAGTATTTAAGCACTTAAGCAGTGATTAGCCATAATAATAGCTGCATATGATTCTTCTAATTCCCAAGTTTCCTATGCCATCTTGCCTAACTGTCTACAACCATCATCATCTCCTTTCTCCCCCTCATCAACATCAACTAACTTTTATTGTGTGTGTCACTGTACAAAGCATCCTCAGCTATTTTAGAGAAAGCCAGAGTCTTTAGACTTATTTTTCCACATTTATTTGTACTTATCACATTTTCTGGTTTCACAGAAGCTTAGCTGCTGAAATAATTTCATTTCCCTCTGCCTGATTGCTCAATTATTTTCTCTTTTTCCTAAATTAGTTTGATTTAATGTCATATCAGCACTTTGAATGGCAAGCCTCAATAATGTAAATCAAGCACATTCACTGCAGGATGCTATTCCTGGTCTCACTGATTTTCTGACACACTATGCCGTCTGGAGTGTGGTGGAATATGGAGACTGTGTTTGAGACTTCAGGCCTGACCAGGATTTAGGTCAGAGCATTTTGCTAAAAATCCTTGTTAAGCCGGTGCCTTTCCTTACTCTTTGGTACTTGTGTCACCAATTTCCAGGCATTTGCTATGACCAACCAGATTCTGGTGGAAAGGTCAGTGACGGGTTGGAAAGAAATAGAGTATGAAGTGGTCCGAGATGCTGATGACAATTGTGTTACTGTCTGTAACATGGAAAATGTTGATGCCATGGGCGTTCATACAGGTAGGCAGAGAATCTTCAAGAATTATAGTAATGCTTTTAGCTCCTGACTTTGATGGCCCTAGCAGTCTTCATGAAGTTCTTTTCTTTTCTTTAAATTACTATTCCTAGCTGACAGACTAATGATGACACTTAACACATGTACAATATCTTGTAGTATTGCAAATATTGTCACATTTAATTTGACCTTCATAAAATCCCTCTGAAGGAGGGCAGAAAAAACTATCCTGATTTCATTTGTGAACAGAACCAAATATAAGCAACGGACTGGAGGTAAAATCTATACAATTTAGTGTTGACAGGTAAAGAGAGAGGTTGAGAAGGTTTAAACCAGATTGAGGTGTTAGTCACCAAGTGATTGAGAAAATAGACTCAAGTAACAAAAATAGCTTTCTTAGCAAGCTAAACTAGTTAGACAAGAGGGCAAAGATGATGACTTAGATTTTAAAAATGCTAAATTTGAGATGTGGGTGGAACTTTTGAGAGGGGAGTTGAGAATGTGAAATGGAACTCAAGAGCACAGAAAGAAAAAAGCTGGTATAAGGTCATTGGAAGTCATTTGGTACAAAGGAAGTAAGTTGGAGACACAGTATTCAAGGGCATAGTTACAGAAAGAGGAGAGATAGAGTCAACTTTGAACTGTGGGAAACACTTAGATTTATGGGGAGGAGAAAAAGGATGAGTATTGGAAACAAAGGTGAGAAATGAAGAGTTAGGAAGAAATGAGGGTAGAATTTTATCTAATAAGCCAAGGTGAGTACTTAGTTTTATAAAAGAGCTTTGTTTTTTGGCAGTGTCAAATGATGTACGAGGTCAATCATGAAGATTTAATTTGGGTTTTTAGATGTCCAAGAAGGCAATTTCAATGCAAAGTTAGTTTTGAGAACCATATGGTAAGAAATTATATCATAATGAGGGATAAGGAGAATTGGCAAACTTTTGGCCATATAAAGAATGAGACGAGTCTGTGTGTCTGGTTGATACTGGGAGATGGGCTTGCTGAAGCAGAGGACCTCTGAGCATATTTGTGGGCAGAAGGAATGGAGACCAAGGACGGTGAGATGGAAGACACAAGGGCTATGATTGGAGAGCAATGAGAATGAAAAGGGATGACATACAAAAGATAGATGGATGAGCCAGTGGATAAAAGAGAGATAATATTCTATAGAAAGAAGAACTTGAGAGACAATTTGAGATGAATGAAGAGAAGGTAAGTTGAAAAAGCTAATGTCAATCCAATAAGTAGATGATTAAAGCTTTAATAGCTAGATGAGCTTGGGCAAGGTTAGTAGGGTCTCGGAGTAATGTATCGGAGTGCTGGGGTTTAGCTCAGAGTATAGCACTTGCCTAACATGTGCAAGGCCCTGGGTTTGATCCCCAGTATCTCAAGATAATTATTTTCCCAACAAATCCCAGGGTTGTTCTGTGTCTTTCATCATTTAAGTGGCTTGCTAAGTCTCTGAAGTTGGCTATTAAAATATAACACCAGATAATGCGTGCTGCTTGGGTTTACAGGTGATTCTGTTGTTGTGGCCCCTGCCCAGACACTCTCCAATGCAGAGTTTCAGATGCTGAGGCGTACTTCAATCAATGTTGTTCGCCACTTGGGCATTGTGGGTGAATGCAACATTCAGTTTGCCCTTCATCCTACCTCAATGGAATACTGCATCATCGAAGTGAATGCCAGACTGTCCCGGAGCTCTGCCCTGGCCTCAAAGGCCACTGGGTAAGATCAGAATGATTGACCATGCCTCTTGCAGATTCTTTGGAAATGGAAAAATGGACTCCTAGTGGAAGACTGTGCTGCATTTATAAATATCCCTCCTTTCTGTGTGCTAGCTCCAAGTCATTTATGGAACCCTAAAGACATGGTTATTAATGAGCTTGCTGCCAGATTGAAGCAAACGGTATTGCTAGCTGGCTTTGTTTGCTGGCTAATCATAAACTAACCAAATCTGGGTGGTCAAAACAGGCTGTGAAAAATCTGCTTCTTAATTGCACTTTGCAGATGTTGTTGCAAAGTGCACACTGATCCTTAATTTTAGCGTCCAACTGGATTCTTTAGGAATATAGCCCTATAGCAAGTATTAAAAAAATATAAAAATTATAGTTTGCTCAACTCAAGCCTTTGATACATATTGTTTTGATTTTAGCAATGTTGAACATGATAAAAGCATACAATGCTATCTATTATTTAATGATAAATGAATGAATTAAAAAAAATCTCCTCGAGACTTGACAATGTAGGATTTTTCCACAGGTAAATGTTGCAACCAAAAAATAAATTTGCTTCTGTTTAACAACTGCTAACAAGCATAATTGGGAGGTGAAGCTAATTAAAACCTTTTGTTTCTATTAATATCTTTAGCATCTGGCATTTTAATTATACAGAACTTAAATGAACAAAAATATTTACTTCTATAAATTTTTATGTAGCTACACAGTGCTGCATGGTGTGATACAAGCCAAGTATACAAGCCAAGGAGTCACAAGACCTGTGTTTCCATTGGGTCCTTCCATTGACTATTTGACTTTGGGCACAATAATTGTCTCATCTGTTAGATGGGTTGTTTGTAATAAAGAAATCATATTAAATTCTATAGTTCATGAATTATATTCTCAAATAAAAATAACCAAAAACTGACATTACAGATGAAGATAGTTGAGTTCCCAGAGGCAGAGCTAGGATCCAAACTTGCAATTCCTCCATTTTCCTTACCATTAGAGTTCTTATTAGTACCAGCTAACTATACTGTCTTCCTACCTACAGATAAGTATGATACTGTTTTCAAAATGACATTTGCAGATTCTCATCTGAGTGGAGGTTAAACACAAGTGGAAGTCAAACCTTATTTATCAAGGAAGCTATTGATTTAGGGTTGAAGAGGTGAAGGCTGGGAGCTGTAGAAGTGCCTGCAAGGCATAGAAAGTGGATTCTGCAGCGCCTCTGTACTTTATCATGACTTACATTATTTTAAATAATGGTTATTAAATATTTATGCAGAGCATAGAATCAGGAGAGCCTTATGCACTAACGTGGAATAATACCAGAATTTTAAAGAAAGATCAATTAATATTTGGGGCTGTTTTCAATACTTATGGCTCAAAAGAAAAAGAAAAGAAAAAAACCTCAAAAATTTTTTCTCTCTCTTTTTAGCTATCCATTGGCATTCATTGCAGCAAAGATTGCTCTAGGAATCCCACTTCCAGAAATTAAGAATGTCGTATCAGGGAAGACGTCAGCCTGCTTTGAACCCAGTCTGGATTACATGGTTACCAAGATTCCTCGCTGGGATCTTGACCGTTTCCATGGAACATCTAGCCGAATTGGTAGCTCTATGAAAAGTGTAGGAGAGGTGAGTTCTTGGTGTTCTTCTCTATTTTGTATTTGTTCTCAGAGATTTTGTTAAATCCTTAACACCATTGAAAGTCCTAAGGTTATCTGGAGATTGGGTTTTTGATTGGAGAACACACAGTAATTTTGTTCTGTCTTTAGTGTTGAGCATCTCTCTCTTTGATCTTAGTATGAAACATTTGTTACATGGTCATTTTGCTGGATTAAGGGGCAAACCATGCCTTTGGGTATATAATACATACACATGCATGTTCATATAAATAAAACAGAGTTACAATATATTTTATAACCAAATCAAGAAAGTTAAATGACATATAAGACAACAAAGAGCACTGGTAAGATCTCTGAGCTGAGGTTAAGAATTTGATTTTAGTCCAGTCTTATGAATTGGTATTTTTATCTCCTTGGACCTCAACTTTACACATCTATAAAGCAGAGGGTAGGACCAAATGATGTCTCAAGGACCTTCCAGATCAAACATTATAAATGGAGAGGAGCATAGTGAAATATTAAGGTTCCTTTCATTACATGGAAAAGTTCTAACCTTTTAGTATCTTTAGAAAAATTTTCATAATGTTCTGTGTTAGACTACTAGAAATTTAAGTTAGTGTTTGATTATTCTGTCATCAAAGATGCAGTGCTCTTCTGTGTGAAAGGAAGGAAAGGAATTCAGATGCTTGCTTCTGAGATTTACTCCCTTGCCTCCCCCAACTAAGGCCTTCTCTCTTTTGCATGGAGGAGGTTTGGCGTAGTGGATAAAGCAGGAACCTTAAAACCAAATCTACTGGGTGGAGCTCTTGAAGCTGTCACTTAGTAGCTAGAGACTCTCAGGCAAGACTCTGAGGCTCAGGATCATATCCATGAAATGGAGATGACAATACCTAAGGTGTAGGGTTCTTTTAAGGTTTGGGATTAGTATGTGTAAAGTATTTAGCGATGTCTTTTAAGGTAGAGTTATAGTAAAGCCCCCAAATGTAATCCATCCTTGATATCATCATTAAATTGTATTTATAAATGTTATATAGGAGGAGAGTTTTTGAATAACCATATGCTTCATTTTTATCTTTCTGTCTGTCTTACTTTATGTCTATCTCATCTGTTGTGCAATGTGGAAACACAATCTATGTCTAGGTATCTAAGCTGGTTTGAGTGTGAAACAATGATTATTTATGATATATACTTCCATATAGGAATTCATTGTTACATAACACAAAGTGTAGCCTCAACTCAGAAAAGCCATTCAGAAATACATGCCACTAATCACAAGAAATAAAGTTTACGTCTATCACCAATTTAGGGAAAGGAAAAAAAAGGCATTTTATTGGTCTATGATATTCATACATAAAAACAGAATTATTGCTATTTTGGCTTCCTTAATTTTCAAGGTATTAATGGAAGATTTTGAGATAATGAAAGATAAGGAACAACTTGACCTTTTAAATTAAAATATCTTACTAGTTGTAAAACACCACGTGGTGGTTTTCATACCTCCACATTAATTTTAAATCTTATTTTTCCTATCATGCTTCTCAAAGCCCGATAGAATTAGAATTCCAATTTTATGAAAACACTGCATTGGTGGTGTTTCAGTCAAACAAACAACTGTTATTTAGTTTACACTTCATGGGAAATGTTCTTTTTCATAAATGTTCACAGTAAAATTTGCAGGCCAAAGAATTTGAGTGAATTTTGTAATGTTTTCATTTGGGACGTATTATCTGAGGAAGTTTTGTTGCCAGTGAATATTTAACACCTCACATTTAGTTCAATTCCAGTTAGCAAACATTTCCTGAATTCTTACCACAAGCAAGACACTGACAGGATACAACAGTGAATAAACTGAAGATAATTGTGATGCATTATCTTCAGTTGGAAAGCTCAGAATTTATAAACAGAAACAAATATGATATGAATTAATCTGTCATAAAAGTAAAAATAGTATGTACATAAGGTGCTGTGAGAACGTAGGAGAACAATGTCAAGGAAGGCCATGATAATTATTTTACTGAAAAATGGTGAAATTTTTACTTAATAAAAATAAATTTTAATAATATAAAGTATTAAAAAGCACAAAATTTGAGCAATAGGTTAAAGTTATACATGCCTTTATTATATAGGTATGCTTTCTTGTTGAATGAATTATGTACACCATTTTGTACAAATTAGAATATGAATAATAAATATATAGAGAGAATTATTTGTAGGACTAGCTTATTTAGGGCTAAATTTTAACTGGATAATACTTCAAATTTTATTAAATACCTTAAAAATATTTTCTTGGTTTTATGCTTCCATGCCTGGGCTATACAGAGTATAAATATATTGTCTAATTTTTAAAGGTATCATTATGAGTTGCTAATTTGATATCTGAATTGAACCAACACTTTTTTTTATCCATGCTATCATGAATCTTCCCTTATTTCTAATTAAATTTTGAAACAGTGGGAAAAGTTTATCTGTTTTGCTTTAGTGTATTTTGAGTATGTATCTTGTCACACAATTGATTTGATGATTCATAAGCTGACATTAATGGGAATTCAAATCTATTTGAGGACTCATGGAAATTTACTGAAGGCAGCATTATGACTTTTATTATTTTAAATTGAAGTCCAAAAATGCATAGCAATCTATTATTCCATGGAAAGTATCAAAAACAGTGTTTATTCAATGAAAATTACTGGGTAGGTTGTAAGGTGTAACTTGTAACTTGTTCAAACTTAATCACCACATGTTTTTTCTAATTGATTAGTGTACTATTAGTTGTAAAGATTGTGGAAAGACACACTGAATTTGTCATGGAGAATTTAGGCTCCATCTATATTTAAAATCATAATCTATTAGTATTTGTTATGATTCTCAAGGTTCTGTTAATATTAATACTTTTAAGAAAGCCAACCCATCATGGATGCTAACACTCATTTAAAAATAGTTCTGTTTTTGCTTTAATATGTCTGTTTTCTCTTTATTTGCTTTCTATCAGAAAGGACATTGGCATAAAAGCAAGAACTTATTGAGGACGGGTCTGTATACTCTGGCCACTTATTCTTTATTTTAAGGTCTGTTGGTTCAAAGCAGGTACAGGTGAACACAGCTAAATTCTCTGACAGAAGACTGACCTAATGTTAAAGACTCATTACACCTAAACCGTGGAGAAAGGGGAAGAGGAACTAAAAAAAATGCCTCCAAATTTGAGCAGTGTTCTCACTTATTTTTCATTCTTAAGCCTCTTGGGAAAAATATTCTGCACCCATATCTGTAACGAATTAAAAAATAGTTGTTCTTTTCTTCATTATGATATCTCATATGTGCATTACAGGTCATGGCTATTGGTCGCACCTTTGAGGAGAGTTTCCAGAAGGCTTTACGAATGTGCCACCCATCAGTAGATGGCTTCACTTCTCGTCTTCCAATGAACAAAGAGTGGCCATCGAACCTGGATCTCAAACGAGAGCTGGCAGAACCATCCAGCACTCGCATCTATGCCATTGCCAAGGTGATATGTTAGGAGGGGTCCAGAGCTATTTTATTTTAGAATATGGTCAGGAATTCATGGATTTGGGGAAAAATTTTACTTGTCTTCAATAGAGACTTCTGAGGAAGACTGGAGTCCTACATGGATTTCATGAAATACTCTGTAATTAATGAAAAATAATGCTTTGTTAATTTGACTTTAAGCTTGGACTTAAGGGCACATTGCAGTTTTAAAGGATTATCACATAGATAAAATGTCCCTTCCTTTTAGTATATATAGTAGCTATGCTCGTAAGTAGATTTGACAATATTGACTTGTCCTTTCCTATCACCTTCATTACTTATTCCTTGAAAATGTGTAAAACTGTATTTTAGAAAGGAAGATGTATACAAGGCTATCATTGAGTATTTGCTACCTGAGACCCTAGAATAATCCTAATTATTTGCTTTTTTTCTGTGTTTAAACAACAACAACTACAACAACTGACTATGAAAAAATCTCCACGATTATAGACTTTTCCATGTAATTATTTTATTGGTGTTACTTTTAGAACAAAAGAGCCCCACATTTCTCACTTCCACCCTCTAGTTCCTTTTTATGCAAATTAAATGCCATATTAATCTCCTTTCATATTTACTGTGCTTAGATTTTTTGGAGTGTCAGCTCATCTGATTTTATAAAAGGTGACTTGGGCAGCTGGAATCTGTCTGGTCAGAAATCCCTGAATGGCTTTTTGACATTTAAAGAAGCACAGGCATTAATCCTTCAACAGTATCAAACCATACTCCCGTCTCCAAAGCTCTGCTGACCATTTTATGTGTGTGTGTGCATGTGGGATTAGTTGATGAAAATATGAATTTTACCTTTAAAGAGGAAGTCCAACTTTATGATAATTTGCCTTTGTAGCAACAGAAAAGTGCTGTTTATGATTTTTGAACTCATTTCATGAGTATATCCATATGTTGAGAGTCCTGGAGGGGAAGGGAAGAAGAGGAAGGGATGCTTCCTTCATTGCGTTTAATATGTGTTCTTCTCGATCTTATGGTTTTTACACACAGAATATTTAAGTACTATTGAAATTCTGAGAGATACTATTATCTTTTGATGAGCACTTTTCAGTGTTAGGGGTTCAAAATTAGCATTTTTCTGGGGTGCTGGTAGAAGAGATTATTCTAAAAAGCCGTCTCACCTTCATTTATTGTTCCTATTTTCATCTTTTATATAAAAATAAATCTGTGACATTCTTGTACGTGAGGGTGTATGCATGTGTGTGTGTGTGTGTGTATGTATTTTTTTTTTTTTTTTACTCAGGCAAAGGATAGTAAATGGATTTTTCCTTTAAGTCTAGCAATCATGTTTCTGCTACTATGAGGCAGATGAAAAAGGGAAGCATTTCCAAGTTCCCAGACAGGCTGTAAAACTCAAGCAAATCTCTCATTCTTTTCTAACAGACTTATAAAGGATGAGGATTCAGGGCAAATGTGTGGAGTTTCGTTCCTGTACAGAGTACCCTATGTACAAGCAAGAAGTGCAGTGTCTAAGATATAAATTATTGTCTGCCAGAGTGCCAGGAGAAGGAACTGGTTTCTGTTTGTGAGAGGTCAACATTACTGTTCATTTCCACAGCAACCAGAAACTTGGTGATTTTGACAAAGAGTGTGAGGTTTGTGGAGAGCTGAAGGGGGAAAAAGAATGAAGGAAGTGTGTAAATCTTCGCTTGCTTTCATGATTTTAGAAAAGGGCAACTTGCTCTGAGGTCTGATTTTTGCAGAGTTTTATTTCAGGATGACTGGATCAACACCTCTTTTGATTTTGGGAGAATTCAGGGCATCATTTTTTTTTTTTTTTTTACTTTTAGAACAGTAAAGCAACCTCGAACGTGTCTGGGGTCAATATGAACTTCATTACAGCAGCATAACATGGCAAAACTGCTGTGTGTGAAGTCCCAAGACTGATGGGATTTTACTTTCTGTTGGAAACTGTGGATGTGACTGGAAGGTGTTCTTTCTCACAGTAAAATGACCGTGAGAACAGGATTCCAGGTCCTCCTGCAGTGTTCAGGATTGGATGACAATCTCATGATCTGTCAAAAAGCATAAGGATCTTAAGGCTCTACCCTCCTGATAATGGTGTTGATCATTCATTCAATCACTTGGAAAATAGGACAGATTGTAGTCCTGGGAACTCTGACTATAGTTTCAGGAAAAGTTAAGTAAAAGTGACATAAATGAACTTAGGAAATGAACATGACTTTGAGTGTTCCCCTTAGATGTCATACTCTGGTCAATAGAATTGTGAGTCATGATATATTTCACCACTTAGAATCATGGTCTCTGATACTAGAAATAAGTAGGTCTAAGGAAACTAAACTTCCTTGGTTGAATATAATAGCAACATTACTGTATGTAGTAGTTACATATAGTTCCTAGTGAGGTTTAAAAATATACAATATGATTCTAAAATAAGTGGTTTTGAAGTATTACAAGGTTATTATTTTTCATTGGGTATATTTGGTGTGTATACATATGCACATATATATCTTTACATGCACAAAATAACAATAGACAGCCTTTGCATATAAAAGTTTTGGTTTTAAGAGTTTATCTCTTCTTTCAGATGCATTTTCTACTCTGCTTAATTACACAGTTGTAATTTTCCTTTTGAGAAATTGCTAAAGAGAACTTGAGAAAAAGGTTGTGCTGCCTATAGAACCTAAGTTATTACTACATTGTTCTAAAAAAAGTGTTAGGATTTTGTAAAATGCTTGTCTTAGCACAAAAGTCATAGTAACTGATTCAGAATAATTTTCTGTTAGAAGTCTTCTGCAAAGCAATGTTCTAGAGAAATAATGTCAAGTCAGATCCAACCCATGGATTCTCACTGATTCTTGCATATTTGTGTGAATCTAGAACGGGGGCTTAAAAATATGCTATTTGCTGGAATATAACTATCGTAAACACAAGCAAAACAATCATTGTATCAATTCCAGATTTTCTTACCAATTTGATTTAACTATAGTTTCAAGAGATTCTATTAATTCCAAAGAGTTGTACCAAACTTGGAACATACATAATTGGTAACCCATTTGAATTAAGAGGATATGGAGCCAGAATTTGTTAGGGTGACTGCCCTAAGCACACACCACTGTAACAGCTCAAGGCAGGCATCTGCTCTGTCTGCTCTCCATACATGTAGTTGGCAGCATCTTTAGGTTTATTGGAAGGAATGTCAATGAGGTCAGTTTCATGCTTATATCTAGGTGGTTAGCCTCCGGCTCTCTAAACAACACAGACAGGAATGGTTTGCTCTCTGTTTCCAGCCAAATAAGACATTTATAAATGTTTGCCAAAGAAAGTGTCTCTTCTCCCTCTGGCAGGCCTTGGAAGACAACATGTCTCTTGATGAGATAGAGAAGCTCACATCCATTGATAAGTGGTTTTTGTACAAGATGCGTGACATTTTAAACATGCAAAAGACACTGAAAGGGCTCAACAGGTAAGCCAGTCTTGCTCTGATTCCCTCCACAGCACTTCTGTACATTTTCTGAATAGTCTTCTTACTCTTAAGCATTTGGCCAAAATTCTGCTTCAATGAGGTAAGTAGTACTGACATTGGAAAATAATAGCCATAGCCAGAAGATAAGTAGGAAATTTTCAGATATTATTTTTTGAAATATTTCTGTTAATATATTTAGCCATTTTCTACCTCCACTCTTGTTAGCACATATAGTGATGATTTTATTAGGTTCTTTAAATTTACAAAAATCAGTTACATGTATGAATGTGTTATTTATTTATTTATTAATATAGAATGTTTCATGAATTTGTGTGCCATCCTTGTTCAGGGGCCATGCTAATCTTCTCCGTATCGTTCCAATTTTAGTATATATGCTGCCAAAGTGAGTACTGAATGTGTTATTTAATTACCAAACCTTATGCAGATTTAAATTTTATTAATCAGCAATTAAATGAATATTATTCCTACTTTTTATAAATTCTTTCAAGATATGAAGCCTACATTTCCTTTTTAAAATAGTTTTTTAGTTGTTGATGAACCTTTATTTTATTCATTTATTCATATGTGGTGCTGAGAATTGAACCAGTGCCTCACACATGCTAGACAAGTGAGCTAACACTGAGCTACTTTTACTTTTTGATATCAAACCCAGCCCCTACTTTTACTTTTTGATATCAACTTATGCATTTGCTATATATTGATGAGAAAATGCCTTCATCTCGTATCCTACTGATGTTTTTAACTGTGGAATGTCTAGTTCAGTGTACAAATAAGCCACATGCAAGTTTCTGTTGATAGACTCCTTACCTCTTCCTCATTTACATTTTTATCTCCTTCATAGCCAATTATTTTAAAATTTTATTTCATGTTGAGAATATTCTAATAATGTCAATACTTTAAAATCTAAATTTTTTCATGGGAAGACTGCTTGCTGGGGCATCTCAAGCTTATGACATCTTGGATATGTTTCAAACATACATCTTTGATAAGAGGAGCATTTATTTCCAAATTAAGAACAGACAGTATGGTCTTCTTTAGTTTCTCCCCTCTAAGAGGTCTCTGAGATAATTTCTTTTTGAAAAGAACCAGTTTAGGGATATGTTTAGAGAAGGAAAATTTTTTTTTGCATTTGAATTTTTCTCAAATGATTTATGAAAATGTAGAAAGTTTAGTTACAATGTTGTTGAGGACAGTGGAAGTTCTGATAGCTTGGGTGACTCATCTATTTAGCAACTACAAAAATAGTTGGGTTGCTGTATTGGCTTCATTGAGATGTACACTATCTGAGAAATAAAAACACCTGCTTTTACTTTTAAGCGAAATTAGGTATTTCTTTATTCCACAATTTCCCATGTCAAATGCTTGATTTTGAACATTGGGGATTCCTATCTGACAGAGATGAAACTAGCTATAGTTGCCTGTAAATCATCCTTTCTAGAGATCACATAAAATGAGCAGTATATAGCAAATAAGTTAGGAATTGAGCCTATACATTCATCTTAGAATTTTGCTGACTTAAGTTTTCCTTTTCTGGTTTATGCTGCCAGCAGAACTTCCATGTTGAATTATAGCCTGTTCTACTGTTCAATTTAAGGCACCTGATTTCAAATGCCTATGAGATCACTCCAATTAAACCACATGAGGGTGCTAGAAACTTACAGAGTGCCAGATGTAACAGTGCAAGAGATTTGGGGTGGAAAAGAACAGATGTTATCGTGATTTAATTTCCACTTGATGTATATTCTGATTTTTGGACAAATTTAAATTTTTAATTAAATAGTTTTTGTTACATCTAGAAGGCAGGTTGAGATACTAACTAAGCACAAATAAGTGTATATTGATAGTAAAAAAAGGTCCTTGGAGGATTAGAACAGTTCACTGTCATAGATCACTTATAATATCTTTCTGACTTCCACATTCTGTTGCATTTATTAGCTGATAATTTGACGTTTTTGGTTTCCATTTGCTGACATAAATTTATTTGTAAAAAAGGCCCTTTCTCTTGTATCTTCAAAATGATCTACATTTAAAACACTTTATATATGGAGCTTTTAATAATGTAAAAGATTATAAAAATTATTTACATGCTGTGTAAGTTTGTTTTGATTCAGGGAGGCTAAAATGCTATTATGTAACAAAAGCTGACAATAACTTGGAGTGAAAGTCAATAGATGATCCATGGCATTAGTAAACCTAATATCTGAACTCATTATCTCACAGATACTTGACTTCATTTTTTTTCTTTTTTTGGAGAGTCACTGGTGCATACATAGCATTATGATAATGACTGCTATTTAGAAGTGTTAGGTAAATGGAAAGAATGGATGGCCACTGAGGCTAGTTGTCTCAATCCTACCGTGGCACATAGGGGCCTGAAGTTGAAAGGAAAACAAAGTTGGGCACTCTTGTATTAAGGTGCCCATGCCCTTTTGCACTTTTCACACGGGTCCCTGGGGAAATAGGCAATGGGGATCTCACTGGGAGAAGAGAAGAAAGTTAGAGGATGAGCATAGAATGCTAGACAGTGGTTCAGTTCCTTCCTTGTACCTATAAGGGGAAGGGGCAATGGAGCCAGACAGATCATTGTGCAGGTCCCTGCCTGCTGTGGAGTCACGGATGCATTACCTCCTTCCTCTTGCTTCACTTCCTTTCTGCTAATGTCTACTTCATAGTTTTGTTGTAAATCTTAGATGTTAAAATTATAAAGCAGTCCTGGCACATGATGAGTGCCTGAGACTTTTCCTTTTTTCTCCTGAAAATGAAAATACCACTTATATTATGAAGATTATTTCATGACTTCAAATATATGCATTTGAGGACTCATTTTACCAGTCATAATTTGCATTTATTTATTTATTTTGAAATGTATCATTTCTTTATGAAGTATTGCCACTATTTTTAATGCCAGACCTATTTTTATAAGGAAGCAATGAAAACTAGTGATACAAAGACTATTATCAAAAGATTAATAGCACTCTGTTATGCTAATGAACCAAAATTCTCACTCTACAATTTTTAGTCATGTCAAGTTCTTCTAAAATCCAATAAACATTCTTCAGGAGAGGATGAGAATATCACTTGCACTGATGGTCAATCTGTGACTTGTATTTACATAAAATCATCTGAAATGAAGTCTAGAATTTGACTGCCAAATGAATATACTCTCATATTTAGAATATATGTGAATGTCCATAGACAGATATAGGACAAATAAAATAATGATTATTGCAAGGTAGGCATTATGGAAATGACTAATTTCTATGCTTGTAAAAAAGTGGGAATTATAGTAAAAGATTCATTTCCTGGAAGGATGGAGATAAACATATAATGAAACCCCAATCTTCTTCAGGGTGATTGGTCAAGATAGGTAGGCAATGTTATAATTAACTTAGTATCCTGGCTCTGAACCCACACCAGAACTCAGTTTGTAGTCTCCATTCCAGGAGCTTAGCAATGGCAGCCCTTATAAGACCTTCAGAGCAATATCCATTTTTAGAATTTAGGGGATACTCATTATTCAGACAGCTTCAGGAAAAAAAAATTCTCTTTCCCACTTGAGTTCACTGACGTTTTCATTTTCCTCTTAAATTGTTTATTGCTGCCCAAAGGCAGGCTAGACAAGTTGACCATTCTAGGTAGTCCTCCCAAATTATAAGCTAGTATAGTGGCATTAATCAACCAGGCTGATAACATTTACAGTTGACTTCTTTAAGGTTCAGAAGTTTCTCTTTACTCAACTTGGTGTGAATTGTGTCATGCAGGATTCCAGTTTTTCATGCATTTACCCTGGAATTTAGATGATTAATGTTTACTGAAGATGTATTAACTTCACATTAACAGATCATCCAGCAAGGAGTTTGAGAAAGATTAAGATTATCAGAATTTTTAGTGAAACTGCAACATGTACATGAGCTCTATCCATTGGTCTTCACTGCTTAACTGTCCTTTCCTGTACTCATTCATCCTTCCAGCCCTTACTTCTATACCTTATGCTTCTCCTGTATAACATTTCCAAAAATACTCACGTAAAGAAAACTATGCTAATTTTTAGATATTAACAATTATAAAAATATTTCCTATAGTCCTTTTCTCCACTACCACATAGACTTAACCTTAGTCTTGCAAAAAACCCCAGTTTGGAGAATGGAAGTACAGGTATCACTTATCAAATACATGTTTCAAATGTCTTCATTAACTAGGTTCTCCTGCTTATTCTCTGTAGTAACAACAGGATGGGTTTAGAACTCTGTTAATATAGAAACTTGAGTTTTGATTCAATTCAGTAATTCCAAATATCTTCTAAATGTAAGATAATAATTACTGAATTTTTGGACTATCTATCAGGTACTGTGTCAATCACACTATTTTGTTCAATATTTCCACAGCATTAAGTTTGCAATTTCTTAATATGACTGATAAATTCAGCAGCTTCTTGTGTATCACATACTAATAAATCATGAAACTGAGATCAAATCTGAGTAGGACTCAAGAACCTGGAACATTTGATATTTAACCTCTAATATTTGATATGTTAAGTATGTAACTGTGCCTATATATGTATACAGACACAAAATATATATTATTGGTAAGGAAAGGCAAATTTGATAACATCCGGAAGAAACCAGATGACACATAACAGGCACTTCCAGTATCGTAATGGCAGTCAATAAAAGGCTGATAGTCCTATCACTTTAGACCCAGCACGCAGGATAAATATTTTAACTATATTCATAATAAATAGAAAAGCACAAGTGTAAGATTTCTCAGTTGGATTGCTAGTGTTATAAGGAAGAAAGGGAGTGGTCTATAATAGGACTTCAGAAACTTACACTCCATTTTTATTTATAATATCAATTTGGAGTAGAAAGTTTAGATTGAAAGATAACCATTATGTTAAACACACACACACACACACACACACAGAGTCAAGAAAAAATTGTGAGAGTACTAATTGCTAGCTTTGAACATCTGTTAAATCCTTTGCCTGTTATTCTAAAATTAATTATTTTATTTTGGTTTTTGGGTTCTTTAGCTATTTCTGACTGATACATTCAGCTCAAGGATGTTATTATACCTGCCTAACTTGTAGAATTTTTCTCTTTTACTGGCTAAAACTAAGCTGCATTAAGTTTTGAATCCTTCCAGTGATTAGCTTAAAGACAGCCAGCCTCTGATGTTAAATTACCAAATGGAAGATTTTCTGCCATTTGTGATGATTGTTTCTTCTTTTGCATTCCATTTAATTTGGGCAATTTTCCTGGAACGGTCCATTTTGCTCTCTGGTTTTTATGCACAATGCTGCTATTTATGTTGGTATTTTTGTAGATGACTGTTTAAAAAGAATCTGTTTTCACCCATTTTAGATGTTCAAAACTAGGGCACAGAACCAATGAAATGAAGTTTATAGCGCATAAGTTTGGAAGCTAAGGTTTGGATTTCTCTATTAATTATTGACATAATTAATGGGTTTGGGTATAAATTATGCAGAAATTTCTTTTATCCAATATTCTATAGACTTCATGGGTTTTATTTTTGTTAAATTTTGGTAATATTCTCTTCCCCCTTCACTGGCAGTTACTGCTATAGTTAATGTAGTAAGAAAGAGTAAAGTGGAGTTTTGAAGGGTCTGATTTCCATCTGAACATCACTGTGTTCAGTGTGATAAACTATGCCCATTGGTGAGTGCTGAAAATCATAGGCATGCCTATTGCTTAGGAAAACAATCTAGGGCAAGCCTGGCGAGTTCCACTTGGGCATTCAAGTGCTAAATTGAGCTCAGTAAAGTTGGCCATTTCCCTGCAGCCACAAATGTCTGGCAGATGTAATAATGCAGGTGTCACCTTAGCTGGAACACTCCCTTTGAACGTCCTCTCCTACACACGGTAGTTCCATTGACTTTTTATTTAACTTGCTCATGAAGCATGGCAAAATCAGACAAGAACGTTTTGTGCTTATATTTGATTGAAGTTTCCAGGAGAAAATTGTCACCTAAGAGTTGTTAGATATAAGAAAGAGAGTGGTCAGCCCTTTACTTTCTGGTGGTTATTTGTAATTTCTGATAGAAATAGTTAACAACTTCAGCCTTATTAAATATGAAAGTAAATTAGGAAAATATGTGTGTGTGTATACACACAATTATAACAGTCACATCTGATAACTTTTATGACTCTTTAGTATGTCATGCTTATGATACCATTTGTCTTTTTGGATATAGAAATGGGAATGGAGATCCTGTGACACTTTAGTGGAGTCTTCTTGGTTTGATGTGCAGAAAATGGTCTTATGTCTGTTAGTTTCACTACCAACTCACACTGTATTTTTAAGTCTCATTTTCACTTTATAAAAAGCAAGAACAAAACAAGATAAAAACAACCCCAAACAACTCCCTTCTTATTTTGCTGGGCTTATATACAAATAGCTAAATATATAATGTACTGCATATAAAGTATTTTACATTAAAGGAAAACAGTCCCACCAGTTACTATATATTACCATCCTCTGGTTGTACTTATACTGTAATCTACTTATATAATAAAGCTCTTAAAGAAAACTAAAAATTCAGGCTTACACAAACGTTATTTTTTCCCTCTGCAAAAGAGGAGTATTACTATGTGAAATTTTATGCCTCTGTGAATTAATGTCAAAACATGTTTTATTTTTAATTTAGTTTTATGTTCCATATGATAGGATATTTAAGGTGATATAATATATTTGATAAGATTTCATTAATTTTTTAAACTAATGATTTATTAAATTAGATATAACATAAAATTTTACATCAAATATTTAGTATTCTGAGAAACTTTATTTTTAAAAAATTTTTTATAGTTTTGACAAGTAATTTTGAATTGTTGAAAGTGTGAAAGAGTATGATTCTGATACAGACAAGATTAATGTTTTACTTAAGAGATTTTCAGTGTGATATCTAGATTATTCACAAAACATGTATTTTTAATTTTCTATATATTAATTCTTATGTTTGACAGCTACAAAAATCTTAAGTTGCCTTAAAATAATTACATGTTCATATGTATATGTATCTATTAATAGACAGTAATTATTATATTATCTCTAATCTTAACTTGATGAGTGATTCATTTACTTGATGGTATTTCTCTTTATTAGGAGCTACATGACCATATGATATTTAGCTAGTCAATTATTAATATTGGGTACTCATTATGTACAAGGCATTGTATCTGGTATATACCCTTTGTTCACAAATAATTCTTGGTCATTAATTTGCCTTCAATGGGTTTAAACTCTTATACTAATAGCTATACATAAACAGGATGCATTAATGGACATTTGAGAAACAGAGACACAAAGAAATGAAAGGTGAACCAAGGTTAAAAAGAAGACGGCTTTTGCACATGTATCAAGTATTAGTCTCAACATAAAAGTTTCTAGGAATTTGTGTGTCCCTACCCCATATTTCATGGCAGAAATGATGGCTTATGATGTTAAGTAAACTTTCTAGTGTTTTACAGGTAGTACATGTCGGAGCCAGGATTTGATTTTAGGACTTTCTGAGTCCAAGGGAAGCATTCTTTTCTTCAATATGTTACCCTGTCATGGGAGCAAAGGAAAGAGAGAATTTCCTATAAAATAAATAAAATAGGAAGAACAATACTGCATGGCTTAGAGAAGAGAATTAGATGAGTCTATCAAATTCAAATTTGATTATAGGAAGGTATGAGTGGAAAAGGAGATTCAAAATACCAAATATGTGGAAGTAGGTAACTGTATGAATCCTATTTAAGAAATGACAAATTGTTCATATATTTTTCTTTATGCTATGTTTTATAAAAGTAAGACTCTTACTACAAAATAATTAAGGCATTTAAGTACCGTCATGAAACTACATGTTATCTACCTATTTGCCATTGTTTCTAACAGTTGAAGCCACAAAATTTCTTTTCACTGTTTTATAATTATTACATAGTTGGAAGTATCATCCCTGAATTAAATTGCAAATTCCATTAGAGCAAATCCCAAATAGCATAATGTCTTAATATACTTTTACTTAGGTCTAGTTTTTAGGTCTTTCCTCATCAGAACTTTTGTTAATTTGTATGAGTCCAGAATGAAATTCATAATTCTAAAGTATAATGTTAATTCTGAAACAGAAATGTTTTCCATTTCTCTATTTACCATATATCTTCTTGGGAATTATTGTAAAGTAACAACAATATTTGTATGGCAATGTACCATTTTAAGAGAGAAAGAAATATTGTTAAGAAAGTGAAAAATCATGATTTCTCAGTCATAGCAAAGGTGGGGGAATTGCAAAGGAAGAAAATGCATAATGTTCATAAAAATGCAAAGTGTTCATAAATATTCCTAGTTTCTCAAAGGGATGAACAGAATTGTTGATTGGAAAATATGTAGTTCAAGGTACAGACTAACTCTGTGTTGAAAGATATTATAAATCAGCATTCCTTTGTTTTAATTTTGTTGAGTGGTTATACATTTTAAGAGGAATATTCTGATAATATTCTCTTAGCTAGGAATATTTTGAATAAGTTTTTTCCTAATAAAAGAGGATTTAGCTAATTGTATTATCAAATAGGGATTATATACATGTAAGCATTAAATTATTCAAAGGTGCATTATAAGATCTTTTATTGCCTATTGAGAACAAGCCCGCATTTCGTATGCTTTTTCTGAAAAAAGTATCCATGTTTTCAAGTTTTTGCATTTTCTGAAAAGTTTTTGTGAGAAATGTTCATAAATATTTTCAATTGTATTGAGGAATATGAATTGATGAACAAAAAAAAAAAGGGCTAGGGGAAACCAGAGTATTTATAGTACAAATATCTGCATTTTCTGATGACCTTAGAGCACATTTCTATTATAATACAGGTGAAAAATACCACTCTATCTTTATGGATGGTGAACTGAGTCACACTGAGGCAGGTGTCTTACTTATGTCACACCAGGCAGAGGAAGGCAGGGAATTTTGCTCAGGGCTTCTGCCTTCACTTCTAGTCACTAACCCTTTTCAAAAGCTTCTTTTTAGAGATATGACTTTTAAATCAGACAGTCGGAGATCAGTTGCTCCTTAGCTGTCAAGTTGTGAGCTGCATGTTTCCCTGCCTGAATTGTTGACCCCACTTAGAGAAGAAGCATTGTGAGGAATGTGCCCTTTCCAGAACTCTAGTGGGGAAACACAGGGAGCCTGGCAGGAAGGAAGCAGGTCACCTTTAGAAAATGTAAACAGAATTTTCAAGGCTATGGAGACCTCAGATAGGATATCCTCTTAAAATTTTGCTTGATTTATAATAAATCATGTATATATATTCATGTATATGGACACATATTTTTCTTTTGAATAAAGTGTATCTGCCCTGCCGGCTGTGTTTATGTGGCTATGAGTAAAACAACTGAGCATAGAATGGAAATTAAATTCAGGCAAAACAGGCTGCCAGAGCTAGAACTAGAGAAGTTAGACAAGCAGTCACTGATTCCCAGATTTTTTTTTAACCTGTTATTTAATACCTGGGATGCCTGTAGTGGGGCAAGTCCCCAGGTCTGACCTTGGAGATGGAGTGTGGGATTTCATCTCCAGGAGCAGAGGAGGCAGCCATGTCTCCTGAGGGTGGAGAAAATGCTTGAGAGCACATTCTCTCCAAAAGATCAGTTCTGATCTGCAAGGAATGACAAGTATGGGGGCACTCCCTGCCTTGAGGTGTGGGTACAGGAGAGCTACATAGGAGAGGGAGGAGAAAGAACAGAGGTGCAGGGCTAAATTTAGGTGACTTGCCAGTTTTGTTCTGCTGAGCTCCTGTTCTTGTCCTCCTCTGCCTCTTTTTCCTTCCTCTAGGTCCTTTTTCCTTAGGCATCTGCAGTCTCGAAGCACACATTACCTGCTGACTTTTGTACAAAGCACTTTATGTGTTTATTCTTTCACCTAATTGACAAGTTCTTCTCTCAGTTGAGTTGGAGCCAGACTCTAGGATTTGTCCAGTTTCTAGAAGTCAAAGAAAGTTATGTATCAGATATTATACATCCATGGTTTGGGACAACAAATGTGATGTTTGGAAAAGTACTCTGTGGAGCTATGACTTGATTTAAACAAAGATCATAGGGAGGCTTTAAAATATAGGACTTTTAAAAATAAATTTATGTAACACATGGAAATGCTCAGTCTCAATTTTCTGCTGAGGCTTTATAAAGTGTGCCTTTTAATCTTGAGATTTAAATTCTGGACCTATATTCATGGAAATCCCAGGGTTTTATTTACTGAATACATTCTCTTTATTTTTGGGGAAGTATGCATTGGATGGATTTAGAATTGTGAATAAACATATTAATCAAGAATAACAAACAACATTTCATATCTAGACTTTGCCTTTTAGTTCAGTCTAATTAGGTAAAACTTATTTGGTTAGAAGCATACTTTTTTTTAATCTGTAAACTGTTTATTTCTGAAATTTTCCATTCAATATTTTTAAACTAAAGTTGACTACAGGCAAATGAAAATGCATAAAGCAAAATCACACATAAAGGGGATGAAGCATACTTTTTTTTTTTGAATGTGACAAAAAAAAAAGTATGCTTCATCCCCTTTACAGACAGAATTTATTCTTTTGGTCAGGTGGTTTACATCTTAAATCTTGAACACAGAAAGAGTCCTTGCACTTTTCAATTAAGAATCATGGATAAATAAAATGTGATTTATTAAGTTTCAAAATTGCAACTAACTTGTACTATGTTATTTGCCTCATTATTAGTATTTTTTTTGTTCATAGAACATAATTATAATATTATATTCAATAGCATATAAATGGCTTTGCCAGATTGAAAATAATGTCACAATATTTTTGGACTACTAGGGTTATTAATGATTTATAAAACAATGAACATGGAATTGGGGATGTAGTTCAGTGTTAGAGCAATTGCCTAGCATGTGCAAGGCCCTGGGTTCAATCCCTAGCACCACAGGAAAAAAAAATGACTATAGGATTCAGGAAATTGAAAATTACTTATTTAAAAATATCGACAGCTTGTAAGCTGTTTATTTCTGAAATTTTCCATTCAATATTTTTAAACTGAAGTTGACTACAGGCAAATGAAAATGCATAAAGCAAAATCACACATGAACTTTTCATAAGGTTTGTTTTTCATTTTGATTTTGTTACTGTCCTTAATAGCCTTGAAGGTTAAATATGGTTTTAGGTATGCCATTTCTTGAAAACTGATTCTTATATTATTATAGCATTGTTTGATGATGCTAAATGGACTCAGATCCTAGTACATAATTTTCATGTTACCATACTTTCACATGAACATTGGTGTAGGTATTGTTTATCCTGTATATGAGATAAAATGATAAGGCCTTCGAATGGAGCAGAGGAAATGAACCAGGGAGAAGGAGGCATGGAGAAAAATGGGAAATACTGGGGAATGGTTTTGAAAAAAATTACATTGTTATATCATGCACATGTATAGATATGTAATAATGAATATTATTATTATGCATAATTATAATGCAATAGTAAAAATGTAGACTAAAAAATCAAGGCCTTTAATTCCTACAAAGATCTCATTGCTCCTGAGAACCAAGCCATGATGCTCTTGAAAATTAAGAGAAATAAGTAGTATTTACCCAGTTGTGCAATTTTTATCATTTGCTTTTCTAAACATTACTTATTTTTTTGACTAATGTCTTTTACATTTCTACTAGAAAGTGGGTTATACCTTATCTCTTTGCAAGAAAGGATGAGTAGACAAATAGCTGCTTAACTGATGGAATTACTGTGATTGTGGCATGGTCTGAAACCTGTGAAATGCCACAGATAATCAGCGAAGCCATGCAATGTTTAAGGGAGAGGGAGGTAAGGGCTATGTGAGGCAGAGAACATACATCTCACTCAGGCCTCTTTTCTTATTAAAGAAGGTGTCATTACTGAGCATCAGACCTAGTGAATTTTCAGGTTCTGCCGTTTGGGAGATTTTTTTTTTGAAAAAGAAGATAATAAATTGCAAGCCCACCCCATAATTGTAGGCCAAGTGGAGTGCTCATTTTCACATTAGAGCTTGTGCAATCTGGAGGGAAATTTGTTTAGTATTTCTTGTGAGTTGGTGGATCAGATAAAAGCCAGTCAAGTGGAAGAGAGGACTGTGTGAAGTGCGCTGGTTCCCCTGGTAATTGCAATGCTGCAGGCGTTCCTCCAGTCGGCTAATAGATTTCCCCAGCTCCTCTGTGCCAGGTGAAAATTTCCTCATTAAGGGGAATTTATTCCATTTCCTTTTATCATTTATTATTGAAGAATAAGTGTGAGTGGAGGAAGTTTCAGAGGTGACAGGGTGGAATTTTAAACAACAACAACAAAATCTACATTGGAAGTCAGAGAGATAGAGAGAGAGAGGAGAGAGAGAGAGAGAGAGGAGAGAGAGAGAGAGAGAGAGAGAGAGAGAGAGAGAGAAGAAAGGCTTGTATTGTTTATAAACCAGAGAACACGCAAGAGACTTCCTGCCCTAGAAGCTGAGCCATGCTGTCTAAAGTTAAAAGATTACAGGCAGAGTGTGTAAAAGTCTGATTGCCTGGTTTTAAGACATTTCTCCCCCCTCTAAAAATTTCACACTGTCATTTTGTGCTGCTAACTAGAGAAGAACTAAAGATTATGAAAAGACCAACATAATAATGATTTGGTGTATCTCTGTTTCATTGTTTCGGTTTTATTATACAGTGATGAATATCTAACATTTGAAGAATTTGCCCTTGAACTCTGAAAGCAAGGAAAGCTGGTAGGGAAAGAAAAGTGTATATAGCATATTTTAGAGGATATAGTTCTGAAGTATGGAATTAATGTGCATATGTTTAAAAGAGTAAAACTAAATGAAATAATAAGACATATAAATACTTATTACATAACAGAAGGATAATTTATTATATGTATTTAAAAACTTTGTGCTTTAATGCAATATGCTCCATTTATCTGATCACTAGTTTGGTATAATGCTCCCTTGATTTACAATATAATATAAATGGTGCATTCCCTATTGATGCTTCAAAAAGCAGTTTTGAATTACAAATCTGACATTTATATTTCCTTTAGTAATTATTCTGTTTTGAGTTTGTTCCAAATTGAGGTATTCATTTTCCTTCAGAAAAATAAAAGTGTTATAGTCTTGTTCCCTAAAATAAGGTTCTACCTAGCTTGATTGAAAAACAAAAAACAAGAAACTTACTATGTTGGAAGTTCTTTTTATCAGACAAAATGGAGAATTACCCTATATGGGCAGATGTGGAGGAAGATCAGGTATTGAATCTCTACATTGTGAACTTTACAAGTGAACTTTATGTTCACTTAAGATTATTCATCTTGAATTTGACTCTAAGGAGGTTTAACCTTATCTAAATCACTGGCCCAAAGCTAATGAATGGTGTCTTCAAACTGTCTCTTCTCTTAATTTATTATAATGGGACACAAAATAAAATTTTGTATTAGAATGTCAGGAATAAAGTCCATTTTCTTCTGTGTATAATGATATTCCAGCCATCCTTGTATTACACAGAAGAGAAAACAAATTAGGGAAATACAGAGAGAGTCTATCTGTTTCTCATTTAGAGTTAGGTGTACCCTGCAGAATTACATAGCACTCAATTTGGGAAAGGAGCTTACTTGTCTTTGCAATTGCTATGATAGGTCAGGATTAATGTCAGTTTCCCAGTAAGGAGGGTTCCAGAATGCTTTATGTTATTTCACAAATACATCTAAAGAGTAGAAATTAATAACCAAAGAGATCACGAGGGGAATGCTATAAAAAATATACCACTTTGAATTTTGTAAGAATGTACCTTTCCAATGTTTGCATCCATGTCAAGGTAGATGAACATGAATGTGGTAATATACCATTTTGATTTAATGCATTCTGATTTTTAAGACACTGACAAAATGTGATATTGTATTATTGATCTAGCTATTTGAAAACTGGGCAAGGTTAAAGTAGTTTTTGGTTCATCAGGAAAATATTCTAAGAATCAGTTATTGAGCTTAAAATATGCACTGTGAAGGTCTAACTTGATGTATCTGTTTCTGGTTCTCACTTGGTGTGCTTGAGGGGGCCAGGCAGAAATAACTTCACCCTTGTTCTAAAGTATCATGATCATTACTTTGTGTTATCGTCACTCTTTCTCAGTCAACCCCTTTAACTAATGAAAGCTCTCTGGGGTAGGGGATTCTCAGGGGAAAAGTAATAACTGAGTGAGTCTTAGTGACAGAAGGCTATTTTCTTTTTTGCACCAGAGCTTAGCACAAAATTAATTCACTTTTTTTATGTAGAAGGCCAATACAATCCATCGATCTTTATTTCCTTCCTCCTGTCCCCCCCTACCTTCTTTCTCCTTTTCTTTCATTTCTTTACTGACAGGAGTCAAAGTTTTATTTTGTGGGTAGAGGAGGAAGACTGTTTGTTAGAGATTTCTACATATATATAATCTATTGAATTCTTTTGTAAAAAGGAATGAGGAATTATGTATGTTCAAGTAATTGAAAAGACTGTTTATTGTGTCCTTAATAGAAATATGAAGGATTTAATCTTTCCCTTTATGTTTATTTAGTATCATTACAATGTCCATTTAAAGCCACATAACAACCTTTAAAGAACTGCTTGGTATTTCATATAAGAAGAAGTTAAAATAAATCATTAATGACCAAAACAAAACAAAACCAGACCAAAAAAAAAAGTAAAAATAAAACCCCACAATAACAAACAGAAAATCATGATCCCACAAAAACTAAAGAAAAATATGTAACTTCTCTTGTCCTTGGACTAGAACTTGTATTTAGGGTGCTGCTGGTCCATAGTTACATCAGAAGTGTGATGGGTCTTCTGAATGCAGGTGTCTTTAGTGTCTGGACCACTGTTTTTGAGGGTTAAGACTTTAGTCATTTAAGTTAAATGGTTGTCTCTTCAGTAACATGATATGGGTTTTGCCAAAGATGGTTTTTGCAGTGTCATATTAAAGATCTACTTATTCTTTGCTCTTCTTCATTGCTATCCAGTAACAATGGGAACATTTTTCAGCAAGCAGTAGAAAAAATATCTGTGGGTAAGAATGTTCTGTGTTACATGTACACTGTTTTCCCATCTAAACCAAACTTTATTCCTTTGTTTTTAAGATTAATAGAACACAGAGAAAATAAGTAGCCTTTTCCGGTGCATGTAAACATTAATATGATTTCAGATTTGAAAACTCAAAATTAGAGTTTTTTTTTTTTTTCAAAAGAACCTCATCCAAAGATCTAATTGAACAATAGTCTACTTGTTGTGTACTTCCAGTTTGAGAGTAAATGCATACTTGCACATAAACAAATGAGCAATGGGTTTAGGGTCGTCTTCTTGGCAAGGAAATTAGAGACATACATTTCTAAAACAGATAGCAACAACAAGTCTTTCCTGTATGTTGTTTTCTTCCTTTTTATTTTTATTTTTTGGTAAAACTAAAGGTAATCATAAACTTGGGTTCTTCAGAGTCCCTTGGAAACTCAGAAATCACTACTTGGATAAAGCATTTCTAAACTTACCTATGGGAAGATTAGCCAGAGCCTCATCTTGTCTACATTTCTCTCACGGCGCTCTCACAGTGTAGACACATCAATAGCTATCTGTCTGTCTCCTAATATACTCTAACGACGTAAGAATTCAATATTTTATCTCCCCATCATTCACACAGGTAGCACAGGCCTGATGTCACTAAACATTAAAGCACTAATGAAAGAGTGACATTGAATGAGATTCCACTCTCACCATCCCATTCCCAGGCACTTTTCCAGCTACAATCCTTGTTGTATTTCCTATACCTGCCATGTCCATTGTTGCCCTCAAATTCTTGTGAATACAGTTGCCCTTGCCTATAGTGCATTCATCAACTCTGTCATCTATACAAAGCTGAACTTTCTTTATGGCTCTGTTCGTGCTCCTCTACTGCCACAGTATTTCTCAAGTATGACCACTCACACTTTTATCTCTTTTCTTTGGCTTTACATTACACCACATAGCTTATCCCTCCATAAATTGCTTTGACTCACAGTTGATCAGGTCATTGTTCCAAATATGGTTGTGTATCTTCTCATGCAGCATTTTCCAGTAGAAATTTCTATGATAAAATCTTCTGTAAGCCACACTAATACAGCAGCTCTTGGCTACGTGTGACTATTAATCATTTGTAGTGTGACCAAGTGTGAATGTAAACTTAAATTTTTAGTTTTTAAAAAGATTTACTTGATTAACCTTTGAGGCTAGTGGCTACTTTATTGGACAGCAATAGTTTTAGAGCTTATAGCCCAGGGTATGGCACATGTTATAAGCAACTAATTATAATATCAGGTTGTATTCAAGAATTTGACAGAAAAATGTGTTTCTCTCAGGGAATACTTATCAAAAACTTGAGAAGGTGAACACTCAAAGTAGGAATAAAAAGAACAAATTAAATGCATTTGGAGAAATAATGCATTGATTTGAGACAGAAGGGAATTATGTAATAGAACAAGCAAATTGACTAGGAAGAGCTGGAGCTGCAAAAATCCAAACTAATACTGATGCAAGAAAGGCAGGAAATAGCCATTACATACAGCAGCTTGATTGTCCTCCAAACTCAGAATATGAATTAATTAAATAAAGAAGATGAAAGATTGGAATGAGAAGTATGCAAGAGACTTAGTTCAGTAATATTCTATTAATAGATTTCCACAAAAACGTTTTGTTTAGTATAAGTTAGGTCTTCTGATAACAAACTATTATATCTTAGTTTCATTGTATCAACTATTGAATTATTATAATTACATTTTATTGTATTGACTATTGCTTGAAATTGGTGAACCACAGGCATTTGACTACAGATGTTTTATAGCAGTATTTTATTCTTCTGTAGCTTAGCACCTTACAAATTATTTTTATGCATATTTTGAAATCTGTTTACAAGTTGATTTCAAATTTACATCTATGTTCTTTTCAGTAAAATGAAAAAATAGTTTTAATTTCTTTTGTTCATTTAGTAAATATTTATTGATTGCTGTCTGTGGGCTAGATAATGTGCCAGACTCGGGGAATAACCTAGAAAATGAATCAAATATACACTTTGCCCTCTTGGAATTTTAATCTAGTAGGGAATATTTAATTGATCAATAAATGTTAAGAAATAATATAAATACTAGGTAATGCTGACATGCCAAACCATATAGTTCTGACTGTGTTCATAGCTCCAAGCAAAACAGGCAGGAAAAGCTCAAGTTGCTCATTGGGTGACAGGAAGCTGAGAAGCTTTGTGGATGAGACCTGGTTTTATTTGACCTTTGTGGAGTAGCTGAGGGTTGGAGAAGTTGGGTGGATAAAAGGTATGGCAAAAGCTTTACAGCCCAAGAGAAGCAACTCAAGCTCTACATGATATAAATGAACATAAGAAAAACAAGAAGACAATCTAGCTTGAAAGGAAAATAATTATAAAGCCACAAACTACTTTCTCAAATAGAAAGATGTGTGATATTAGTAAATAGAGGCAGTTTATAGAGAGACAGTTCAGTCTGAAGCAAGACGGGGACATGGGTAAAGATGATTCCTCAAGTTCACATCCATGATGACCTAGAGCACATGTCAGTCACTGGAGAAGAGGCCACAGATTTGAGAGTCATCACCCAGCTCTGAACTCAAGCCACAGCAGTGGCTGACTGTATGGGGGAGAGAAGTAGATGACAGAGGGTAGAGGCTTGGGGAAAATCAGAAAATCAAGAAACAAAACCCCCAAAACCCCAAACAGCAAATAGTTGTGAGCAATAAAGTAGGCTGGAAGCAACTTAACAGAGGCCAGAGAAGGTGTCTCTTTAAGGAACGAAGCTTCAAAAGGGTTCTATGGTGACAGGTTGAGGAAAATGAAAACTGAGAAAGGGCTCTGGATTTAGACAGAGAGGTCTCTATTACTGAACAAGAAAATTCATATGAAAAGTAAATACAGGACCTATTTTTTTAAGGAAATAAGCAGAAAAGAGGGCACATAGGCTATGAAAGTGGGAGAGCACAGAGAGGTCATCATTGCCAATGCAGAAGAATATAGAGACTGGGCGACTTAGTGGGTAATTTGTATATTTTTTAAACACAAGATGAGTGAACTATGTTTGAAAGTAGAAAATAAGGAGTCTTTGTTGCTTTTGGAATTAAACTGTTTACTGCTTTTTTGTGTGTTTGGTCTAACTTTGAATCGCTTTCACATTCAACTCCAGTGAATCCATTACAGAAGAAACCCTGAGAAAGGCAAAGGAGATTGGCTTCTCGGACAAGCAGATTTCAAAATGTCTAGGACTGACTGAGACTCAGACAAGGGAGCTGAGATTAAAGAAAAATATCCACCCTTGGGTTAAACAGGTAAGGGAGTTTCTTTTTTCCCAGGATTTCCATGGTGAAATGTAGGCACCACTCAAAAAGTCATTGTCAATAGAAAAAAAAGGTTTGAAAAATGACCCTACTTGTCCAATTGATGCTCATGATGTCATCAATTTTATTCAACTTTATTTTATGCTTAAAAGGGAAAAGATGTAGTAAACAGTGAGATGTAAAGAAAAGAATGAATACCTGATTTTTATAACCTAAATAAATTTATAAAAAAGAAGTGACATTTCCTTTGCTTTTTGACCTATGTTCAAATATATATGTCATAAGAAAATTTCTTTAGTGTAATATTAGGATTTGAAATACCTTAGCATGCTGGCTGACCCTTTTGAAAAGATAGTTATTTCCTTTGGCACCTTTTTTTTTTTTTGGTGGTACTGGTGGTTGCACATACTAGGCAAGAGTCTTCCATCCATCTACACCCCAGCTCTTTTTTTTTACAGTTTGAAATTTAATTTGGAGGTAAGGTCTTGCTAAGTTGCCCAGGCTGGGCTCAAAAATATTTTATAAGGTGATACTTCAGGTACCCTGTTGCTATGGTTCATTCAGTATGCATCATGATAGGGCTGGGTGTAATGAGTTCCTCTAGTATTCATGACAGTCATACATGAACAGTCATAGTTGTGCCTTTCTGGTTTTTAATGGAAGGAATGTGTTCACTTAAAGTACCATCAGCTGATTTTTGCCCTTTAAAATCATTGACTTTTCTCTGTGTGCTCAGGGGGCACATGTATACTCTTCTGTCTCAAGCTTGATACTAAATTTTTCCACTCAGCAATTATTATCTTTCTTCCTTCTCACCTGCTTTATGCCAACTTGCCCTGTTGGCCTCAAATTCTTGCTCACTAAGCTGAGCCCTTGAGAGTGGAACTGATTTACTTTTTCCAAATATGTTCAATGAGATCCTTGTCTCTCATCCCTAGTGTATGCTTTATAGTATTTGTGTCAGTCCATGTCTTGGTGCCATTGGTAATGTAAATCCTACACATTAATTTGCGACCAAATGCATCCTTACATATAGGCCATTTTCTCTGATTTTAGATTTCATAGACAGTTGCTTTAAATAGCTGACAGGTTAAATCTTCCTGGTAACCAGTGAACTGCATGATCATTTTGTTGTTCTCATGGGAACTACTATAGTGACCCAGCAATCCCCTAGGTGTATATGACTGTTAATTGCTCAAGTGATAACTAGATCACATCATTTTTTTTCTCTCTCTTAATTCATAATTAGAAAGCAATTAGATTATACATAGCTTTTCCTGTCTTTATATTTGACAACATTAGGCATTAAGTAAATATGAATGCAGCATACAAAAAAATAAAACCACAGTTGTTAAAAATGTTATAATGGAGATAGGGAGTAAAATTCATGTTAATCAATCAACTAATAAATTACTTTTCTCTTTCAGATTGATACACTGGCTGCAGAATACCCATCAGTAACAAACTACCTGTATGTTACCTACAATGGTCAGGTAGGAACTGCCTAACTGCCATACACAGAGAGCTCTAATTTTAGTAGCTGGTCTACTATTGGGAATACAAAGTTTTTTCCTTCTTTGATTATTTACTTATCTTGGCAATAAAAAGGGCCTCACAGAGGTATATGCAATGATGTGTTTCTATATATAGTCTGTTAAGAACTCTCTTATGATAATGAAATCAAGCCAGTGAAAATATGATAAAGACAATGGTCACACAAGCATACCATTATGCTGGGTTCTCATGACTTACACTTACAAATATTTAGCTACAGCTATTTTTTTTTAATGAAAAAGTAACTTGGAGAACACCATACTTTGGGTTCCCAGAGACTAATAGAGGTTTCATGTGAACAAAAGAAAGAATGAGAAAGACACATTTAAAAGACAGGACAAATAGTTGAATTAAATGGAAGAATAACATAATAACTTCTATATTTTCTGTTGTTTTCTATCCTCAGGAGCATGATATCAATTTTGATGAACATGGAATGATGGTGCTGGGCTGTGGTCCATATCACATTGGTAAAGTGATGACATATGTATATACAACTTCACAATTTATATAGTGCTCATTAATGTTAATACCATTGTTCTAAGAACTGTGTACAGTAAATGCTGTTAGGGTAAATGTTTTGAAAATTAGGAAACTGAGGTTCAGAGAAATAAAACCCAAACTTATAAAGCTACTTAGTGGTAGAAGTGGAATTCAAGCACAGATTTTAAACTAGAAATTCCATCTCCTTTCATTTTACCATGTTACTGAATCATTTTCATTCTCTTCAACTGAATTGACATCCACTTTGGATTTGGGGAGTTAATTAGACTTGGCTATTTCTCTTCTAACAGTTTTTCATAAAGATGTACATTTTCCTCAAAGACTTGTACATCAGCTAGAAATTACATTGCTTATACAGTCTCCGACTTAACATTTGATGCATACATCAAATGCAGAGTTTGTCTCATTGGCAGGTAGAGATTTATAAAATCCAATTAAAACAAACTCACCAGAGATGGTGACATTTCCTCTCTAGTCAATTAGATGCTTGATAACCACTCCAAATCTATTACACAAGGTGTATATTATGTGGGCAGGATGTTAACCAACAACTGCATTTCATATTTAGTCCTTGAAAGGCATTCTGATATGGAAATTACATAATACACAATTTAAATACATGTAGTCTTACTATTTCTTTAAGTACAGTTTGAGTTTTTATAATTAATTAATGCTTCAGGGTATTCTAATTTACCAATCTTTGGCCAAATATGATATAGGCCAAAACTGTTTTTTTTTAATCACTCTATTATTGTCTTAGTTCCATTTCTGCTGCTACAACAAAATACCTGAGACTGAAAGAACAGAAATTTATTTCTCACAATTCTGGAGGGTAGAAAGTTCAAGATCAAGGAATAAGGCCCTTCAGTTATTTGGTGAGGATTAGATCTCTGCTTCCATGATCACATCCTAAATACCTGTGTCCTTTGGAAAAAAATGCTGTCCTCAATGGCAAAAGAAAAAAGAGCATGAAGGACAAACTCTCTCTTGAGGCCTTTTATAATGGCATTAATCTATTCATGAGGTCTCCACCTAAACACATCTCAAAAGGTTCCACTTTCCCAACACTGTTGCATTAGGAATTAACTTTCTGACACACAAATCTGAATTTTGATTCATTCAGCCCATAGCAGTTATAGGTAAATGGCCTAAACTTTTCACCTCCCTGGACCTTTTTTCTTGTTTTAAAATTTAATCTAATTTATTCAACAATTCTGCATTAACCTTAGTGTCTAGCAAGATTAGCTAAGCTGATAATCAAGTACATACTTGCTCTATAGTGAGAATTAATGCATTACTGTATTGGAACACTATAGTTTGACAAGACTTTTTAGGAGACAATGTATTAATACAAAGAATTAGGACAAGTACCAGGACTTTCAGTTCTATGGCATCCCAGCAGAGGTGATATTTGAGGCTGTTAGGCCATTATTATATTTCAGATTGCTTCACAGAAGGTCACTCACTCTGCATGGGGTGGCCTTGCCAGGCTTAAAAGGATATGCTCAGAAAGGACAGGACTTTCTAATCAATCAAGATATGTCAGATCAGCAAGGCACTCAGGGATTATTTGGTTTAGCCCTCAAATAGTGGGTTAAGTGGAAAAACTGAAGCAAACATACAAGTATTCTGATCACTGGCTTAACTCTTTTTGTGTATTGAGGCGATTGTGTTCATTTTACATTTCTTTTCAGAACATGAGGGTTATTTTTACCATTGAAACTATCTCCTATTAACATCGAGCTCCTCAAATATGGAGATCATCAATTGTAGAATTCTGGATATAAAACAAGCCAAAATTTTCATGATTGTTTAATTAGTGCTTGGTTTTCCTACTTCGAATATAGTGTACCTCATAGGTCTGAAATTTATATTTTGCAGTTTGAAAAATTGAATTGAAAGGCATTGGCTACCTTAGCTTGGACTGACTGGTGATATATTTTTCTGCTTCTCTTTGTGCTGCTACTTCATGCTTCTCTCACCCCTTTTGCCCATCTTGTTGCCTCTGCAGGCAGCAGCGTGGAATTTGATTGGTGTGCTGTCTCCAGTATCCGAACACTGCGTCAGCTTGGCAAGAAGACAGTGGTGGTGAATTGCAATCCAGAGACTGTGAGCACTGACTTCGATGAGTGTGACAAACTGTACTTTGAAGAGTTGTCTTTGGAGAGAATCTTAGACATCTACCATCAGGAGGTAAAAAAAAAAAGGGGATATATATATATATATATATATATATATATATATATATATATATATAAAATGCATTTTATGTATATCTGTATTCATGTCTCTAGATTTATATTGTATTTCCCCTAGGAGAAATTTCTGCCAGTGTCTTCTGTTGCCTAATTTTTTAGTGAAACTCTAAAAGAAAATCAGTCCAGCCTTATATTCTTGAGGCCTTGGCATTAAGTGATTGTTTTCATGTAAAATTCTCTTTCTTTCTAAGCATTCTGGCTGTATTGAAAACTTTACTTGGTAAGATGTACCAGCCACATATTAGCTATCAAGGTGGCCTTTCATAAATATTTTGCAGATGTTTTAATTGGTCATCTAGACAAACTATAAACAGATTCTTTCTAGTTCATGGGATGTGTTTTGATGAGGAACAATTCCCAGAAAGAGACATAAGTTGTTTACCAAGGACCAGTTAATGCCTGTTCCATCAGATAAAGTTGTTAGTCTTCAGTTTAAGATCAATGAGTCCATTCTGAATGATTTTGCTTCCTTTAAGGCCTTTTTCTTAGAGTTGCTTTTCCATTTCCATGCCAATCTTATTGAGTGTGTTTTCACTGTGGATTCACATGATTGCATCTGTAGAACAAATAGTTGTCATACAATTAAAAAAATAGCAACTGGAAAATTCCAAAATGATGTTCAGTAGTCATGTCTTGAGTTATTATTGTTAATTCCTTACCACAGAGAATCATCCTTATGTATAAAATATGGTCATTTAGAGAAAAAAAGTACTAAATTGAGTCACAATGCTTGAATTCTAGTTTTGATTTGAAAACTAATTGACTTGTGCAATTTGAATTCTCTGTTCTCTATCTCTGTCTGTCTCTCTTTCTCTCCCTCTCTCTTTTTATTAATGCATCCTATGCATGTAAAACATGCTACTTTCAGGCACTGTGGAGATAACATTGGGTTTATGATAGAAGTCATATTGTAAAGTGTAAACTACATGCTATAGCAATGTGACGATTTTATTATTATAAAGAGAAACCGAATTATGATATATATACAATCATAATTGTGTTTAGGCCCAACTTTCCTTTATGCAGAATATAGGCTATTTTTAGTCCCTTTTCTGATAATGTTTTTCTTCTTGCTCCTTAATATTCATTTCAGAAACATATGTGGGCATCAAAACAAATACATTCTGCAAACATGTCTGGAGTACCTTATATAGACCTGGACAGCTATAAAATCAAGCCCCTATCTTTAAAATATTAACAATAAAACTGAGTTTCATGATATAAATATGTGAAAAAACAAATATTTGTTTCAAAAATATGAAAAAGCATCACAGGCAATAGGAACAGATTTGTGATTTCCTTGTGAAATCATCTAAGAAAAGATGAAAAACTTCTACAATTGCTTTTGGATACAGTTACATATAACTATTAATGAGATTCTTCTAGAATAACCAAAGTCAGTACTATAGAAAGAAATAAGCTGCCCTTTCTTTGAAGTTAATTGGCATTTAAAGTAATATTCCTATATATAAATTGAGGTAATTTACAATGTTATGTTGGAATGGAAGAACATTATTCCACTGATGTATTCTTCAGACTATCTCATAGGAAATGTTGTAAATCACACAGTACACACCTTATCATACACACATGTAATATGTGTGTGCGCTTCCTTTTATGAGGCAGGTGTGTACTTCCTCATTAAAGGCTCTGTAGTGCTGCTCCGCTGTCTCTGATCAAGGAAGAAGCACACATCTAAGTCACTTGGGCAATCTATTTTCCTGAGAATGCATAGCTCCATGGGTACAATGGGTCTTCTGGTCTGGGTCTCAGTCTAATTTTGGACCAAGGTCATTTGCATAGTATCAAGGAAAAAACCATGGATAAGGCATTAAGGGAAAGTCAGTAATAACATGCCACAGAGGTGAAGCAGGCTGTTGTGGAAGAGGCTTTCATCGAAGGTAGAGCAAGAAGGTGCTGAGGTATCCTCCTGTTTATTCTTAATTTTTCATGTAAAATGTTATAAATTCCACTTACTGCCACTCACTTTGACCATAAGATCATTCATTTGCTTTATAGAGTGACCCCTTAAGCACAGTCATTTATTCCTTGTTGTTATGTTTATAGGTTCTGCTTTCTGAGAAGAGATTTAAATTTGATTTTTGTTGTTTGCTTGTTTGGTATGTGGAGTAGAGTCAAGGAAGCAAGAAGTTGGTGTAAACCATCTATGATGCTTTGTAAGATGATGTTTTGCCTGGTTTACAGTTTAGGTTAGGATATTTCTTACAAAGGATAAAGGTGTTCTCAAAGTATTTGAGGTCAATAGCTTGAAATTGTTGCATTGTTTGTAAAGTTGCTACATGGTGCTTTTCTTTTACTAGATCTATCTATTCGCTACCGATAAATTATTCAATAATCTTTATAGGCCACAAAAAGGAACCACATAGATCTGATCCTAAATTCATATCCCCCCCCCCTTTATTCCTTTGAACACTCATGAGTTAAAAAGTTGTGTTCACAAACAATCATAATATTGGTCTATATCCAAGCCTCGTTTCTCAGTCTCTTTTGTCATTGTTCATTAAAAGATAGATTTGAACCAGGTACGGTGGTGCGTGTGTAGTCTCAACTACTTGGGAGGCTGAGGCAGGAGGATTGCTTGAGTGCAGTTTAAGACCAGCTTGGGCACTGGGCAACATAGCAAGACCCCATCTAACCAACAAACAGTAACAACAAAGAAAACCTCATCAGATAATGTATCTGACACCTTTTGATGTCCCTGTTTGGTTAGAGTACAGTTTAAATAATTTTTTTCTTGCTTGTATAATGCTTACTTTGCTGACTATAAACATGTACCCTGTTTAACGGTTTCTTTGCCGTATTTTCTCTCTCTATATATATACCTATAGATAATGGCACAGGAGTTAAATGAATTAAGTAATTACAAATATTAATTAGTGGTAGGCAAAACTCATTAGGGAATGTATGACTCTAAATAGAATTGGGGTTCATTTCTAGCTTTTGGTTTAATTGCAATTAAATATAACCCTAAAGTTCTGCCTAAAATGTAAAACATGTTACTAAAATGTAAATGATTGAGATGTGTCTCAGTGGCAGAGTGCTCGCCTAGCATGCATGAAGCCGTGATTTTAATCCCCAGCACTGTAAAAGGGAAAACAAAAGAAGAAGAGAAAATTAAAATTACTAAAATATGAACCACAATCCTTCCTCATTGGCAAATGTATAAATAATGGAATTTTGTAAATTGAAGTTCATCCATGAAATTTTAAAAATCAGGGCCATTTTTAATGAGGCAAATGCTATTTCTACTAGTAAGATAAATTTTCTCATATTGCATCGTGCCTAAAATACTGCATCTAATTAGGACTGACCAAAGTGATTAGTGGCTAGGAGCAATTAAAATGATGTCAAATAAATTTAAGACATTTTCTTTTAATTCTTTAGTGCTTAAAATAGATTTCTGCTGTGATTTCAGCTTGAATATTGTTTCAGAAATACTCTTGTGTTACTTTTCTTGGTGGTATCAGATTTAATAGAACGGAAATCAAAGATAAGCAAAAAAATACACAGATGGAGGATGTAGCTCAGTGGTACAGCATTTGCCTAGCATGCTTGATGCACTGGGTTCAATCCCAAGGGCCACCATCGCCACCCAACCAAACAAACCCCCACAGAAAACAAACAAACAAAAAACACAGAACAAATTTAGATAAGAGCTTTGGGAGCCTAATGTATTATTTTAAGTCTAAATATTTTAGAAATTTGTGGAACAATATATAAATTTTAGAATATTTTATTTTAGTAAATTATTTACAACTATTTAGACACAAGTGATCAAAATGATGATAATTTACCTGTGTGGGATACCAGGTTCCTGTCCTAATGTCCATACAAGCCCTATTCTTAGAGTTAGGGACAATTTAAGATTAGATCTATGAAACTGCCCTACCTTGACTTCATCTAATAAGCATGTTTTCATACTGAACTCCTTTTGCTGTGTGGGCAAAACCTGCACTACATCTTCACATTGTTACTCTATAACATTTCTGTGGACATGATTTATTGTCCCAATGATGTTCTATATATCTGGAGGTCAACTATGAGGATTTGGTTGTGCACTGGAAGATTTTCTTTGTATCACTTTTGTAAAACAATGCTTTAGCAATAGCTTTTCTTTTATCCTCTAATATTAAACATTTCTGAAAATAGCCAGCCAAGTAGAGTTAGCCTAAGATTGGAATATTTGGTCATTTACTTGAGCATACCTGTTGTTCAGTCTACAGAATTGAATTCACACACCCTCTCTCTACTGCTGGGGAAGAGATATGAATGAATCATTTCAACTGATTGAGTCTCAGTTTTTTTTTTTTTTTGGATGTAAATGGGGATAATAAAAGTCACCTTAGAAGGTCATCATGAAGGTCAAAACATATTGACCAGAATACAAAAAGTATCAGTGATTAGCCTATTCTTATTTTGAAAGTTGATGTTTAGAAAATATAAATCAGTGTAATAATGCTACTTTGAAAAAAAATCCATGTACTTATTAATGAAGGCCTTTTCATTCAACTTTAAGCTCCCATTTAGACCAAGTAACTACAGTGTTTGCTACTTTTTTCTTATTTTTTAAAAGTTATTTTGAAATGTCTCACATAAAAAACTTGAAGAATTTGTTTTCAAGCCTCAAAATCTTAACAACACTGCTAATAAACCAAGGATGATAATAAGAAAAAAGATTATTATAGTAAAGAGAATAATTCTTTTTAAAGATTTTGCAAGAATGTATGTCGAACATATTTTAAAATGATGATAAAAGTATCTTAAGTACACTTATAAATATGCAGAACGTTGGATTATTATTTTCAGTACTGTTTACAATGCCTTAAAGCATTCACTTGCAGGGTGTTTGTTTAGGCAGTACTGTAATTGCTCTCATCAGAGAGAAATTAGCTTTATCCCTTAAAAGAGTGTTTCAGAACAATTTCAAATAATGATAAGATGTATTTGGCACATATCTATCACTTCAGTAATTCTACTAATATTTATTAGCAGGTCATTATGGCAAACATAAATTATGCCAAGATCCATGGACTGTCAGATAGTTTAAATATTAATAATTATATTTTATTTATTCATAAATGTAAAGTATACATAGGATTTTTAATGTTTATTATCCTATTTCATCCACATAGCAGTCTTGTGAAGCAGGAAGGTATCTGATTCCAATTTTATACACAAGAAGTCTGAAGGTATTCTAACCCTAATTTTATATACAAGGACTGAACCTTAGGTTGAACATGGTAGTAAACAGAGGGAACCAAGATGGGAAGAGTCTTGTATCTGCAAATCCAATCCCCACCATCACACACTGGCTCATGTTTATTATTCCAACATCAATCTTAAGAGACTTTGAGATTTGGTGGGCTAATATTTTTTAATCTTCAATCTTTTAATCCTTAACTTTAGACTGCTAATAGGAGATTTGGTTTTAAGTAAGGAAAATTTAAACTAATCTAACATCTGAATGAAGGGCAATGATTCAGGCACTGGTTATGAAGCAAGTAGGAAGGAAATAGGAACTAAAAGCAGCTACTGGGTAGTGGGGATAGATGCTAAAGTGGCAGGAAAGGAGAGGAGATGGAGGTGGAACATGAGGTGGTTAGAGGCTTGATAACTATAAGAGAGAAGAAAGGAGTAACAGTCAAAGAAGTTTTGGTGGAACAGAGAGTTTGCTAGTGGGAATATACGTTCTTGGGGGGAATGAGTAGTGGAGTCTCTGGGGCTGAGAAGGGTGGTGATAGCCAAGAGTGGAAGGTTTAAATGACCTGAGGTAATGAATTTGTACTTTATTCTCTAGGCAATGGGAATTTCTGGAGAACTCTGCGTATAGGACTAACTTGGCAAAGCAGTTTTGTAGGGGGTTTAATTTGAATGTAAAGGATTGGATGAAGGGGTTGCAGGAGAGGCACGTTGGAAGAAGAAATTGGTATCCATTTAGGGAATTATGTGAGTAGTCCAGAAAGTAATTGTAGTATAGAGTGCAAATTCATCAACTTGTTTTTCTTTTCCAGACGTCACAGGTGCAAATGTTGCCAGTGATATATACCATGTGAACTTTGTGGAGATCTTGCATAGATTTTAGGATGTGATAGCCTGAAAAGTAAAAACTAAGTTCATTTATCTCTTTATGACATAATTTAATATCATCCCTTCATAAGAGGGATGGAAACATAAAATTCAAATTGAAGATTGTCAGTAAGGAAATGGTGGCACTATGAGCACAGCTGTCCATTCATGATGAAGCTACTGCTGCAGCTGATGATGTGAATGTCTTTTCCAGGCATGTAGTGGCTGCATCATATCTGTTGGAGGCCAGATTCCAAACAACCTTGCAGTCCCTCTGTACAAGAATGGTGTGAAAATCATGGGCACAAGCCCTCTGCAGATCGACAGGGCCGAGGATCGCTCCATCTTCTCAGCCATCTTGGATGAACTGAATGTGGCCCAGGCACCGTGGAAAGCTGTTAATACTTTGGTAAGGAGAGAAGCAAGTGTCTCCTTTTAAGGTTCTTTTGTGGAGAGTTGTAACCTGAATGTTAACTACTGAAGATACTAAGGAGAGGGCAGACAGGATGCACATTATGCGTAGTGAATTTACTGTAAAGTTGCTGTATTTCCATGATTGCACTCTAAATGCTGATTATAAATAGATAGCAGTATTCTCATTAAGATTCAGACAATGAAAAGAAGTTCAAACTATTTTTGAACTAGACTTGATATTTAGAATTAGAAACTAGGAATTTTATGTATTTCAATGCTCAATTTACATTTTAATGGAGTCTTTTGAGAGAAAGAATAAAAAGAGTTAGGTTATCCCTTGATCTAAGATACAAGTCTGCATTTTGATTGCATATTTTAGCTACTCACACATTTTTGTTGTTGTTCCTATTAATTAGAATGAAGCACTGGAATTTGCAAAATCTGTGGGCTACCCCTGCTTGTTGAGACCTTCCTATGTATTGAGGTAATGTATTGTTTTCAGAAGCAGATTTAAACATTGGGAGATACAGAAATGCATGCTGTATGCTGATAGCACTAGACTTTGATGTGTTGTAATTTGTGAATCCATCCACAATCTCGAAACCATCACAGCCAGCTTGAGGACCAACATGTGTTCCTTCAGTTTACCAATTTTCCTTCAGGGAGAGACCTCAGTCCTATACCTAGAAGCATAGCTTCAGGCATCTCCTCGCCAAACTGAGTGAGGGGAGGGGAGTGTCAAATAAGAAAACAGGACAATTCAAACAAAAATTAGAAGGTCTCTTGCAAGCATCTATTTTCTGATAACCAGAAATGACAGCTTCTCTTTGACTATTTCAGCACCTTCTTGATATTGTTTTGTTTAGCAATTTTGAGTTTTTGAGATCAGATTTTTTTAAATAGATGAATTAGAACAGCGAGGAACATGGGCAGTTAGGATCTTTCATATTAAACTTTGAAACTAAATTCTATCATCAAAGGAGAAGTTGTGAATTATCACTTCCTCTCTTCAGATGTTACCACATGTAAGGAGCCACTTCACCAAACAGAGGATAATAAGAGAGACACAATTTGCTGTGCACAATTTGAAAGTGCAAATGGAATTTGAGATGGGATCCTTTAAAATAATGAAAAATTTCAAATGAGGTGGAAAACTTTCCTTTTTATTGAAATGTCATTTTGTGTAAACCAGAGTCTAAGAATACTAGTTCTTTGAGGGAATTAATTTAAACAACATGCATTTAAGAAAGGATTGGGAAAAATGAAAAAAATTAACCAGCGTTAACAATTGCATTTCCTTTCCCATTTTGCAATCTATACCTTTGTTCCAGTTTTATATACTCTGGATTATCCGCATTATTTGCTTATCCTTCCTGTCTTAAGCAGATGAAGCAATTAAAGCTTTTTATGCAAAAAATTATAACAGGGTAGAAAAGGTAAATAAATACCACTTTTTTTAAAAAGGGAAGTGGGAAATGATTTATCCACCTTATTCTTTAGTGCCCCTTCTTTCCTCCCATCCCATTTTGAAAATGTCAAAAGTCCAGTGTAAATTGATCTCAGATAACATTATTTCTTAAGTATTTAGAAAGAAGGACACAGATGAATAAGTTTCTATCAGGTACTGTATATTATATTTGAAAATGTTACTAAAAATTGATTCTTTAATGATAGAGAGAGTAGAGTGGTTTGCTTTGACAGCTTGCTAGTGAGTTAGAATCATCTGACTGAAGAAACAGGATTAGTGAAATTAGGCTCTAGGCTGAATCCTTCTAAGGTTTAATAATGACCTGGACCCAGCAAAACATTAATAAGTCAAACAGAGCGAACCTTGGGGAAATACAACCTTTAGAGCCATCAGGGTTCCCTTTGGACCCATCCCCAACTCTGGTGACTTTTCACTTTTGCTTAATAATTCAATGTAGTAAAGTCTTAATTTAGACAGTCACCTTAATCCAGACTGGAACCAGAAGATTGTCTGGAGCTGTTTTGATCAAGTCTAGCATGCTTTATTTCCAAAGTGGCAAAAGAACTTAACTGCTTTTCACTCCCTCTTTCCCCAGTGGATCTGCCATGAATGTGGTATTCTCCGAGGATGAGATGAAAAGATTCCTGGAGGAGGCCACTAGAGTCTCTCAGGTAGTGTCCAATTTCTTCCCGGTGACTTTGTCCTTTCCTTTAATGGCCATCTTATTTTGTATGCTGTTTATCTTTTCACACAATATTGTTGGGATGATTTCCCTCAAAACAGACTTAGTTTTAGAATTCAGGAATCTATAAAAGTAAGCATCCTTGCTGGATGCTGGAAAACACCCTGATCTCATGAATTAGACCCAGATAAAGTCATTCCTGGGATTCCTAGCCTCAAGGCTTACTCAACCAGCTCATCACTAACCAATAAAAGGATTTCTGATTTTTAATTCTCATACCTGGGGACTTTGTCTAAGTCAACCATGCAACTCTAACAGTAAGTTCACTCACTCCCCTATTTAAATTTTTTTTTTCATTTTGGCACATTTTATTTGTGGGTTAATAAGAATGTTTATAATTTTGTTGTGATTCCACCACCTTCCTTCACTGCCCATAGTTTTTGCTTTTTCCCTTGGTGTTACCTTGGCATGATCCATTTAAGATTTACCCAGTGGGGTTATTGATCTGCAGACCTTGTACTGTGGAGGATGAAAGTAATGTTTTCCTTTTAAAAGCTTTCAAAAGCTACTTGGGGTTTAAAAAAAAAAAAAGAACAACTCAGAAGAGTTTCATGTTAGGCAAGTGGAATTTGGAGGGAGCTGAAAAGTGAAATCAGAGTCATTTCAAAGAGGAATAAAGGGCATGGATTGTTCCTGCACACAGGAAGCCAGATTCCTCTTCTCTGTGATAGTTGCTCCCCATGGATGTTTAGGTCATGAAGAGAGTGGGTAAGGATGAAGAATGAGAAGAGGCTAAAAGTATAAAGAAGGAAAACCATGTGGGTTTAGAATTCACATTGGTGTGAAAGTCAGATAACTGTGAAGGGAATCTCTTTAATGCCCACTTTTTGTCAATGCTGTCTGGAGTGAGACACAAACTGTTCCTTCTATGTTAATCCTTGCCAGGGGTCCTGCAGCTCTCCCCTTTTGAGAGACCAGTAACTATACCCATTTGATTTCATGTATGTGATAAGCAGGGTTCCCCTCTTTTCTGCCTGAAACATTGAATCTCATAGGATTTCTACTTATTAGATTATTTAAAAATATTTTTCTCAGTTTTATTGATAGAACTCACACAGAACCAAAGTCTTATAATACAGATATCCTGATTGAAGAGTTTCTGATTCAAGTGTCCCCATCAAACCACAGCAGAATCTGAGTTCCTCAATTCAATATGTGTAGAGTAAAACCAGCCCCTATCAATCATTATTTCTATTTATGTATTCATTTCATATATAGTAAAAGCTATTTGTTGGCGCTGTTCCCATTATCAGGAGATATACTCGTTGAAAGATATGGTCTCTGCTCCCTTTGCTAGGGACACCAAAATTTCAAGTAATTATAATTAAATATGAAAATCAATGAGCATTGTAATGGATAAAATACAGGATTCAGAAGCAGAGTGTAAAAGTCTTGCTGTCCAGATCCTGAGAAAGGAATTTTAAAATTATGTCTGATTGTTGGTTAAGAGTTAATTGGGTGCAAGTTTTATATTGTACATGTGACTGGGAAGAAAGAAACAACATGTGTAAAGATCTGAAGATGAGAAAGAGTATAGAATTTCTCAAAACTGATAAAGCATTCGTTACATGGTCAGGATGCCAAATATGTGGTGATTATATTGATTAGTCTGCTGTAGTGCAGAGAAAGTGAATTATATAGCAAAACCGAATTCATGCAAAGAGTTTAGTTGGCTGTTGCTGTAGCTCAGGGTAGACATGACAATGACACAATGACTTAGCTCAGAAGAATGGCAGTAAAGGTAGAGAGAGAAATATTGAGGATGTGCATTGAAGGAAATTAGTGAGTGGATGGAGGTTGAGGGTAAATGAGGATAAAGGATGACTCCTGAATTTCTATCTTGGACAATTGATGGGCAGTAGTGTCACTTACTGAGATAGGGAACACTGGAGAAAAAAAAAAGTTTTAGAGGAGGAAATCATGTATTTAATTTTTGACCTTTTGAATGTGCGCCGCCTGTGAGGAATCTAAGTGGAGATGATTTAAAGGCAGAGGGTTATATAGATTTTGAATTGATGATCAAGATCACAACTAGAGATGGAGATATGAATATAGATTTTAAAATAAATAGCTTATCATTTCAACTGAAGCTTTGGGGATGGAAGCAATTACTAAAGAAGGGACTTTAGAAAGGAGAATATCTAAGAGGAAAGCCAATATTTTAGTGGAAAATCAAGAACCCTGACAGATCCTGAGAAAGAAACATGAAAATGTAGTTTCCAGATACCAAAGGAAGAAAGTATTTTAAAAAGACCAACAATGTGTATTATTATTATTATTATTATTATTATTATTATTATTATTATTATTATTCATACTGGACCACTGAGCCACATCCCCACCTCTATTTTGTATTTTATTTAGAGACAGGATCTCACTGAGTTGCTTAAAGCCTTGCTTTTGCTGAGGCTGGCTTTGAACTCACAATCTTTCTGTCTCAGCCTCCCAAGCTGCTGGGATTACAGGTGTTTGCCACTGTGCCTAGCAACAATGTGTATTATTAGATTAAAATTTATTAGGATATTTTATTTCTCAACATAGGGCTCTTTCACAAATCTATGCACTTGTCCAGGATGATGGATGTCATTGCCTGCTCCCACTAATCCCTTTATCTGTGGGAGCTCTTGTCCCCCACTGCTGTGACAGCTGACCATACTTCCCAGCTACACTCTTCACTGGGAAACTATTCTCAAGTGAGAGCCTCATCAACCAGAAGGCAAGATGCCTCATCTCATGTCCACCATCAAAACCCTAGACAATGACACACTTGGCTTCAGGAGGGGATTTAACCCTGTGGTGTAATTCATGCTGCAGAGCTTCCTGTGGAGTAAGGCTGAGTCTCATGTTCACTGAGACCACAAACATGCTAGCTTTTCCTGCTCCCCTACCTTGCTTTCGAACTCCTTCAGTAAGTCACTTGAACATGGATCTCCATCTCAGGCTTAGCTAGAGGATCTGACTGACAAAACAACTGAAAAAACATCTTCCCTCTGCTTTTTCTCTCTGTGTGTCTCTTTTTCTCTCTCTTTTGGAGTTAATGTTATCGTATGGCATAGAAAATAAAACAACAAAAAACTCCTCATTTGTCTCAACGAAACTCAATTCGGCCCTCTATAGTAAACATCCAGGGTTTTAAAAAGAGGGAAAAAACATGGGGAAAAAATCTCTCTCTTTGCTAATAAACACTTGCCTGTCCAATAATCTTCAGAAAAGAAGACAGTATTAAAATTTACCTCACTGAATAATAAATTTTAAGAAGGAAGAAGCTTATTGATGGCATGGAACATTGTTTATTATGTCTTCTTCACAAAATTCATTTCTGTTTAAAGTGTTCAAGGAGACAAGACATGTTAAATTTAGCGCACACACAAGAAGATGTGTCCCAGGATGGCGGCCAGAAGGTGTTTATGTTCAAGAGGAAAACAAGATGTTCAGAGCAGGCTGTAGGGAAGAGCAAACATCTAAGCTAGGGCCTGAGGAACAAGTTGAGATATGAAAAGCCGAAGCTGAGGAGAAAAGGTAGAAGACACAAGAGAAAGACGGACTTGGAGACAGGTAGATTCAGAGTCTAGTAAGAACCAACTTGTGGTCCAGGCTGCAGGAAAATGGGACACAGAGAGGCTGGCGATGATTTTCTCCCATTCTGTAGGCTTTCCTCTCATGCTTGTGTTTCCTTTGCTGTGAAGAAGCTTTTTAATTTGATGCCATTTCATATATTAGTTTTTGATGTTATTTCCTGAGCTTAGGAGTTCTACTGAGGAAGTAGGAGGCATCTAAACTTGGGAGATTATCAGGCAATATCTTCATTTAGTCTGGAAAAAGCAAATGATGGTCAACACTGTCCTGGAGAAAATGAGTGTGGGAGGAAATGAGAGGCAATGTGAAACAGCCAGGAAAGGAAGCATGTGCTAAAATTAGTGTAGAATATGTTTGGTTCTACCTCTGGCAATGTTGAAAGCTGGATAAGGCACATCAACATCAGGCAAAGGATTTCATCTTTGGCTCAATAAAAAACAAAAGTAAATGTTACTCTCCTTCTTATTTCGTTCACAGTTCTCATGTAAGGAACTTTTAGAAAGTTGTAGTGGTTGCAAAAAAATGAGGGTAGGAAGAGACAAAGAACTGGAAGCAATAGTTATATATAATTATAGATAAAGTAGAAAAATTTTCACGATTCTGGTAACAGAGAAGGAAGCCACATTTTGTATCCTTCTTAGCTTCCTCTAACTGGCCTAGAAGTCAGTATTTGAGATTTTAAAACACATGTTCAGTTTGCAGAAAGACCCTTGGTCTCATCTTAAGCAGAGAATGACCTTGTTCTTACAAAACAGACTGGCTAATGAGTTTATGTGGTGTTTTCAGCCTTATGTTTTCTGCAAGGTTTGTTCATATTTACTCAAACTACAGGACTTACTTGCAATGATGCACATAATTTCAGTTAAGGTTCTTTTCTTCTGTGTTTTCTGTGTTGACAGGAACACCCAGTAGTGCTGACAAAATTTGTTGAGGGGGCCCGGGAAGTAGAAATGGATGCTGTTGGGAAAGACGGAAGGGTGAGTGCTTTATCCTCATCTCCCCTATCCCTTTCCTTCCCATCAATTTTTTTTCTTCCTTAGCAGTCTTGAAACATTCACAGGTAAGAATTCACAATTTCTACAAAACAGAGCTGACAACAGTGGAGAAGTTGCTCAGTCCAAAAAAAAAATGAAATTCACTGACAACCAGTTGATGTGTCATGGGTATCATATTTCCTGTTTCATACTGTTAGAATTTTTCTTTGATGATACTCAAAATTAATTATCATCCTCTTCTCATCATTCTTTTTGAATAGATTTCCTCTCTCATTTTCTTTTGTCTGCAGTTTTCCTTTTATGTCTCAATGAATATTATAAAAACATCCAATACTTTTCTTTCTGAAGTTTCTAATTGAATCCCTGGTTTTCTTTTGGTTTCCCACCCTCCCCCCTTTTTATTGAATTAATAAAGGCAAAACAAAACAGAGGAAGGTGGATAGGATAATAATATAAAATTACTTTATTATATCACATCTGGTATCCCTAATAGAGCAACACATGCTTCAGGGAGAAATGAAAATATGAAGAATGTTTCACTTAAGCTTGCCAGTTGTGTTAATAAGGCATTTGTGATTTATCTTGAAATATAGGAAGCTATGTTTTAGAGGTCTATTTCATCAAGGAAAAATAAAAAGCCTTCATCTTCTGTTTTGCAAATATTTCAAAACACTACTAAAGATGTTAAATGTTTTGTTTCTCTCTCTCTTTTTTTGGTCCTGATTAGCAGTTTTCTTATTTTTCTTTTTAAACATCTAATGTCTATTTACCACAGAAGCATGGAATCTTGATTCGAAGCACTATTAGAGATAATTTATTCCAGCTTCCCTCCCCTAAGGTCAGGAGATATATATATATATATATATATATATATATATATATATATATATCGTCTTCAGAAGGCAGTCATCTGATTTCTTTTAAACTCTTAGGCAATATAACACAAAAAAATGCTGAAATACTGCAAGAGTATATTGTGGAAGTTTATTTTTATTTATTTATTTATTTATTTATTTATTTATTACTGGAACTCTCTGTCATTCCTGACCTCCTGAATTTCAGAGCATAAATTTAATCTCTTCTCTTTCAACATTTTAAATATTTGAAGGTTCAGATGTAAACAAGAGGAATATGAGTGTACAACTGTGAAAGTGGAGACTGTAAGACTGTCCTAGAGACATTTGCATTTATTCAGTTATTATGCTCGTACTGCTCTGGTGATCCAATTTGGCTCCAGGATGCTAGGATATTGAGCACCTAGCTTCTCTCAGCTGCTGACTATTGTATCTCTTGTACTCTCTGTTTTATGTATACTCCAGGTTATTCACACAGTTTTTAAACTAGCATACTCAAAATGGGGCATAGAAGTTCAAGTACATTATGATTATTCCCAAGTGGGATGATTGCCTCCCATTTTCCATACAATCATGTGTATGCACGCACACACGTGCATGCACACGCGTGCACACATACACACACACCACACACTCACACACAACATGAACTCTTCCTCTGTGTCAAGTATCAAGCCAGATATTGTATATGTATTTTTTTATCTTTAAAAATATTATGTGAGACAAAAACGATTGTTATCTCTTGTCAGAAACCAAAGTTAAGTAGATAAGGCACCTTGCCCAGGTCACAGTGCTCAAAAGCGACAACAGAAAGATGGAGACTCCATGTCACTCCGATTTAAGTCATTTATAAATCTGATAAGCAAATCTTCCATATAATTTATGTGAGTCTTTTACAGTCACCCTATTATTCTGCCTCACTTTCAGCTTCATTACTCCCCCACACACACACCCCATACACATATTATTAACGTCCAGGAAAGTGATTGAGGCCATGGACTTTAGAATATGACAGATAAGGGTTCAAAATCCTAACTCAGTCACTTACTGCTTAGATGAACTTGGTTATTTATTCTTGCATTGCTTTCATTTCCGTATTTCTAAAAGAAGACAAGAATATTTTCCTCTTGCATTCCTTCTCTCTCAGACTTCAATTTATAGATGTCTTGATCAGATCTAAAATGCTTTCTAGTCCACCTAAGTTATGCCATTCCTCTAGCTGGATTAGTCACCTCTCCTATCTTCTTTTCTTTGCTAGTTCTAAAAGAAAAAGGTATCCCCTGTGCCTTTCCAATGCTGTAGCTTCTTGTCCTGTTCTCAAAAGTCAGGATGGGTTGGTTTAAGTTTTTATTTTATGTTTATTTATATCCATGTTAATCAGTGTAAGAGGAAGGCAGCTCTCAGGCACTCTCAGCTGCCTCTGGAGGCAACTGTCACTGAGCAGGGGCTTTGGACAGTGTGTGTGCACCTCATTCTCCTGTTTTCATAAAAAACTTAGCAAGGGAACTGTTCAATGCTCCAGGTGAGGAGGCATCTGTTAGGATCAAAGGGGTGGGTAAGGGAGCAGCTTCCTTGGAGTAGGTGTCTGACAGCACTTTCTAAAATCTTCTTTTGGCCAGGTTATCTCCCATGCCATCTCTGAACACGTTGAAGATGCAGGTGTCCACTCGGGAGATGCAACTCTGATGCTGCCCACACAAACCATCAGCCAAGGAGCCATTGAAAAGGTCATCATTTATAAATGAAAGTGAAGGGCAATAGCAAAAGATGAAGAAAAATAAAAAAGCGCAGTTTAAAAAAATTTGGTAGCAATGTAAGACATGCTTTAGGTTAAATTTAATAATGAGGGGAACTTCCTTGTCCTTAGCTGAATACTTTAAAGATAATTTCTTTCACTGCCCATAGTGTGCATTCAAACTACCTAGGGAGCTTGATAAAATACAGATTGCTGGACTCTACCCTGACATTTGTAATCATGTAGTTTTGAGTGAGACCCTTAAATTGGCAATTTCACCAGATCCTCCAGTGATGCTGTTGTTGCTGATCTGGGGACCACATTGAGAGAGTGGCTGCCGCAGGTGACTTTAGTGGTTAAGAGCCACTTACAGATTAGCAGCATATGAAGTGATGCTGATAGGAGTGGTAAAGCAGGTGTGCAGCAGTCTGACTTGGGAAACTTCTGGAACCTATGCTTTCATTTTTCACCCTTACCCTCATCTCCAATCAGCAATTCCCGATATGTCTCTTTTGACCCATCTTTGAGAGCCACTTCTTTAAAGAACTTCCCAAGAAAGTAAACTCTGCCTCAGCACTCAGTATGCATGGCTGGTGTTCACCTAGGGGGGCTCTCAATATATCTTCAGGTACATTAAGTCAGGCTTGGCTTTTTCCAACAATCCTGCCATCAGAATCCACATAGGCCTGTTGTATATTGGGCTGTATCCTGAAGGCTTTACTTTGTTCTAGAATGTGTTTGTAGCAGGATGAGTTTTAATAGTAGCAGTAAAAAAGGAAAAAAGTCCCTGAAATTCTAATATGCTTCACTGTCTCATGTCAGGATAAATGACTTTAAAAAACTCAGATTTTTTCCAAATCTCTCAGAGGTCACTGTGCCACAGACTCCACTTCCTTTCATACCCAGTTAAGTTGCTGACCTACTCCTGTAATGGTAATGAGCAAGGTGCTCTGGCTTCTTGAAATTAGTGCCCCCTCTTAGCATAGGGACCTTCTGGCTCTGGTTGGGTTCAGAAATTCCTATATGTGACATGCAGACATGCAGGGCCTCCCTGCTGGCAAACACCATTTCCTTCTGACCATAATATCTACCCTTGTAGAGTTTAGGGCAACAGAAAAGCAACATAAAAGAAATCTCCCTGGTCTCTTTGCAGTACCATGTAATTTCAGGGCCTGCACCTCTCAGCAGGTAGGTCATTAGATTGATATAGAGTTTGGACTGCAGTTTCTGCGCTGAAGCAAGTAGACAGAAAGGATTTCATTTAACCCTGTATGTAAGATCAGGGTATATAATTGTAGGAGATAAGGGCATTTGACAGGCAGATAATCCTGTGATATTATTTGTCTTTTTCCACTGCTAGCCTGTTATGATTATATAGTACATATTATTTTGTTAATAGAAGCCAAATAATGTTCCCTATCATCATCATCACCATCACTACTACTACCATCGTCATCATCATCATTATCATCATCATCAATATAGATATCAATCTCCATAAGGAGAAATTTAAGCAATATAAATTTAAGGTATTACACATTTTTGTTTGTTGGTTTTTAATCTAAGCTATGCTCTTCATCACCATGTCATTGGTCTTTTGTTTTAGGTGAAGGATGCTACCCGAAAGATTGCAAAGGCTTTTGCCATCTCTGGCCCATTCAATGTCCAGTTTCTTGTCAAAGGAAATGATGTTTTGGTAAGAAATATCAACATCTTCCATAGAGCCTGATCAGTTTGGTTTGTGTCCCTCTGGTAGACTCTGAGCACCAGCCAGAGAGCTACCAAGACCCCTGCAGCTACTTGTCTGAGAGTGACATTGCACAGCTTACAATGCTGATTTTGTTTGAAGCCAGAGGCTCTTGGTGACATTGATATGTCAGTCACAGCTTTGTGAAGCACTCTGATCCATTGGAAAGAAGATCACTGTATACTCTACCATCTACAGTGATACATAGTGCTATCTTAAAGTAATGCAGAGAGTATTCATAAATGTGTTCATTAAAGTTCTGCTTTCTCCTTAATCAGAGAAGAAAGCTATTTTGGAATCCATTTATAAAAAGTAAACATGTAAGACAAAATTTAAATTAACCAGGTTATTCCTAAGTAGCTTATTTATTTAAACAATTAATAACCAATTAAATAAGTTATGCCATTACATGATGGCTACAAAAAGTGTTTAAGGTATAATCTTTGTTCTCCAAAACTTTGTAACTTAGGACTGTGAAAAAAAGAAATTTGTAAATAAATATAAGAGTATAGTAGCTGCTCGTTGTTGTGGTGGGGGGTTATACAAATAAAAATAGTTTTGGGGTTAAAGAACAGAGAGATTATAATTGATAGTGTATTTACACACATGTGCATGAGCCTGAATATCATTTGCCTGGTTTGGCGTAGATCATAAAAGGCTTCCAGGAAGGTTTTGTCTTATGAGCTGGACCTTACAGAATAGTTGGGATTCTGACAATTAAAGAAGTTAGAGAGGATATTATACATAGATCATCTACAAAGGTGAGAAGATAGTATATTTTATGAGATAGTAAGTAGTTCAGCTTAGTGGGGTATTTTTCTAGGTAAAAAATGGGAAGTAAACTTTGAAGTGGGACTGGGGCCAGGAAGGTGGCATAAGATAAAACAGAGAGGTGTATTGAGGCAAGAGGATAGAAGGTCCTCATGGACTAGTCTTTGATGCCAGCGGAAATTTTTAAAAAGGCCTTTCAGTAGAGGCCTGGCATTATCTGAGCTCTGCATTAAACTGAATTTATCAGCGGTGTGTGGGATTCAATTGGGGAAATGGGATGAAAAGTCAGAGTCCAAAGGAAAAATCCCAAGATGTCAACAAAGAGGAAACCAGTTAGAAAAAATCCAAGCAATGGGGAGAAAGGGACAGGATTAGCTAAACAAGTGTTGGGCTCTAGTTAACAACAGTTGGAATCAAGTGGCAAGGAGAATATTAATACTCTATTTTTGGTTCTCATCATCTCTTTCCTGTTGAATTTTCCTTTCTCTTCAGGTGATTGAGTGCAACCTGAGAGCTTCTCGATCTTTCCCCTTTGTTTCCAAGACCCTTGGAGTGGACTTCATTGATGTGGCCACAAAGGTAATGATTGGAGAGAACATTGATGAGCAGCATCTTCCAACGCTGGAGCGTCCCATAATTCCTGCTGACTATGTTGCAATCAAGGTAACGTTTTCAAAAATCCAGTAGTCATTTTATGAGTTCCAGTGAAGTAAAAGGAAGTTTGACATAAAAAAATCTAGTGACTTTATGAACCTTCTAACTAAAGTGACAGACTGAGGATTTATACTTCCTTTCAATAATGAGATGCAATTGTACTGTAGAAAATTCCATGTGAACTGTTGTGCCTTTACAGAATTCCCCCAACATCTAGAATTCCTAAAGTCAAAATTAACTAGCAAGTAAATTATAAACTATGTTTATGCAGCTGACACATGATGGTACCAGTTTAGATGATAAATAGAAATCCTAGACATAATTTGTTGGGATAAGGGTAGAATTGTGCCACTTTTAAATTGTGTCATGACTTCTGTAAAAGTGGTTACCCTGAGGAGATGGTTAAATGCTTACCACCTTGGTCACCTTTCTTAGTTTGTATTTTCTTCAATGGCATAAATTTTCCTTTTGAAAGACTGAGATAGAATTTGCTGTTTATAGAGATGCTATGAGAGTAATGGATTAAAATTATATTTTAAAAGTACTTTAATAATAAAGTCATGGTACTTCTCTAATTGCCTCAGTATGTTCATGCATGGAATATTTATAACTGTGGTCTTGAACTTCTTTGATGGACAGACATGAGGACTAGTGTGATACATAAACATTTATAAATATTATATAAATATATAAGTATATTTTAATTTCTTATTAAAATTTTTAAATTTGTTTTAATTAGTTACACATGACACTAGAATGCATTTATTCACTTTGATATATCATACATAAATGGAATAATTTCTCATTTTTCTGAGTGTACATGTTGCAGAATCATTGGTCATGTAGTTATTTATATATACATACAGTAATAATGTCTGTTTCATTCTGCTATCTTTCCTATCCCCACATCCTCTCCCTTCCTCTCCCATAACCTCCATCTACCTAATCAAAGGTAACATTATTCTTCCCTAGTGCCCCCCCCCACCTTATTGTGAATTAGCATCCAATCATTTATTAAATGAAGCATACAATAAAAATAATTTATACTCTGTGATTTATTTAGGTCCTCTTGACGTATTTTGGATGTCTTCAAAAAGTTTCTCTTTCTAAGGGTGCTAAGTGACTGCCCTCTGATTTTTATAGTGGGAACTTCAAGTTGAAGCTATGAATCAGAGTATTTATTAAACTTGCTTAAGTTGACAACTTAGGATACTTTGGATTTTATAGTGCATTAAGATGGAATGTTACTTCATGTGGGGAGAAAGGTGGCATTTTGTTCCTAGAGACTATGACATAAACATAAATTGGTAAAACTTTTATTTGTATGTGCGTGTGCATGTGTGTGTGTGCGTGTGTGTGTGTGTGTGTGTGATGTGGTTTTGTTTGAGACAAACAGGTAGTAGGCACTCTAAACTATATTTCAGTGTATATAAATTTTAAAATTTGTGTTTACTTGTAGATATAGAAATATGTCACTTATTTTTCTTATAAATATCATGTGTATATATGAATATGCATGCATAATTTCCAACTAAAAATAATATTTATGGGTAAACTTTTTTCAAAATGCACCGTATTTTCCAGCTTGCTTTTTTCCTAGTTATCATTGTATAATATGAATTTTGAATTTTTTTATATAGTCAATAGCCCTAGTGGGTTGATGGACATCAACAGAAGGAAGAATAGGGAAGCTGGAGTGCAGGAATATATACTAATTTGATTTAGATGATCCAGTGAAATGAGCCCAAGGTAGAATTCCCATGATAACTTAGAAGGGTAACAGAATCAGTGACAAAATAGTCTAGATCAGATAATTGGACATATATGCAAGATACAAAAACTTGGTTCTTAGTGAATTTCATTGATAAAATAAAAGAAAAGGAACCACTCCTATGTTCCAGTTCATATGAAAGTTCTGGGAAAAAGTGTTCCCAAGTAGAATGTTTTCAAAGCTTTTAAGAGGTGTCAACAACAGTTTAATGTCTCAGAAGTCAGCTTACAGACAGCCAATGCTGGCAAGTGGCTTGTTACAAGTTCAAATAATCCGAAAAAGAAGAAGAATGTTCCAAAAGCCTATCAAGGAAAAGAAAATGTGTTTGAACTCTGTGTTTGGGGAAACCAATGCCCAGTAGACGTTGTTTGAAATCACTCCAATAAGAATATGTGTAGTCCAGATTAGAAGCACTGGTCTGGACTGGTCACAGGGGACCTATTTACAGAAATAATTTGTGATTATTTAACCCTAGTTTTTGGCCAAGAGCTCAACAAATTCTTGGAACAGAATTTTAAAGCTATTTTTCAAGTCAGATTCTTGGACCAAAGATATTTCTTTTTATGTCTTCCATAGCCTAAATGAATTCTATGAGAGATGATCCACTAAATGTATTTAGCCTCTCTTATCTTTTTGTACCTTTCCCTCACATATTTTTCCTCCTTGTTTTGTCTGACAGGCGCCAATGTTTTCCTGGCCCCGGTTGAGGGATGCTGACCCCATTCTGAGATGTGAGATGGCTTCCACTGGAGAGGTAACTAGTTAATGATCCATGAGTACTTTCATCAAATCTACTTTGAAATCTATGGTTTTATGATGTGAATATAGTAAAGCAAGATACTGAGTAGTGAGAGAAACACAAACTTCTACTTGCAGAGTCTCAAAGTGCTGAAGAATTTTGCATTAAAGAGAAATCACTTCTTTTGTAACATTCAAAATTCTCAGTTATATTTCAATGTGGGAAAATAATATATGTAGTCTTGATTCATTTCCACATTGCACATTTATTTCCACATTACAAAAATTTCAAATATTTCTCTAGATGTTTACTGCATTCTCAGTAAATGCACCCTGTGTGTTTCCTTTTATTTTAAGGTTCTCAGTTTTCTTTGTAACAGCACTTCATCCCCTGCTTTGTTATCATGAAATCAGATCATAGTATTTTTACAGACAGCATGTAGAATGACAGCATTAACGAGATCATAGACCTACATAGTGTGAAAATCTGCAAATACATGCAAAATCTGTGGACCACTTTTAAAGCAACTTGAACCTCTTGGGGATTTTCTATAAACTATAATGGGACTGGCCACTGGATGTCCCTCTTCACTTGTGTTGGGACTGTGTCAATAGAAGGTTTCTTTGAGAATGTGAAATGTGTTTTCTCATAGCGAGCTGTCAGATTCTGGAAAGTTCTCTACATGTCAGTGTCAGGACATTTTATGAATCACCTAGCCCTTGACAGACATACTAGATACAACCTTCAGATCCTCATCAGTGCACATCGGAGTGGCAACATCAGACTGCGAGGCGTCATTGTTTCTCTTGGTATTAAGGAAAGCCTGAAAGAGGAGAATACTTAATTACAACAAATACGTGATGTTTTATATGGTTGCCTGGTTACAAGCAAGATCTGTGAGAAGAAGCCAAGTGAGACAAGAAGGCAGGCAATGAGGAATAAATGACTATCCTGTTTTTACATGAATTCTTAGAAGAGGGGACTTTTGGCTCCTTTGCTACCTCTTTTAATTTAATAGGGGAGAAAATCTAACTTTAGACCAGGTACTGCATTCTATTTTTGGTCAGGTAAAGGAGACTTCAGGTTCATCTCGATCCTATGGTCAGTAGTAGTAGGGCTGTTTTCAGCCGGTCCAGGGTCAGCCTGGGAGAGGTCTATATTCTTTCATGCATTTTCTCCAGTGTGACAAATTTGGTTTCAGTGCTAATGTCCTTGCCGCCTCCCTACATACATTTTTGGAATTGTTGAAATATTGAACAAGAAATTGAGCTCTGCTCTTGGTTGTACCTTTTTTTTTTTAAATTAAGTATAAAAAGGAGAAAATTCCTCTGTTATTAGAAAAAGTCATATTTCCAAGTGCCATCAAGTGTCATGTTTCAAGGTCTGTTTTATAATTAAAATCAGAATAATAATTTTAGCTTTGAAATCTTGATTATGTTTCAGAGAGATTTTTCCGTGTTTAAATGGCTTGTTCCAGGTTCATGTAAGACTCCAGCTCCTGGATGAATGAAAGGACATTTTATTTTCTTGGTGGTAAACTGGGGATGCAAGTCTTAATCTTTACTGGAATATTCACTACTTTGTATTGTTTCACAGAAAATTGCTGAAACCACTCCTGTGTCATTTTACCTGTACTTTGTGACTGATTCCACAATTCATTTCAATAAAATTTCTGATCTGTTAACTTAGGGTGATATTATTTAAGATAGTTCGTCAGTACACGACTGATTAAAATATTCACTGTGGAGTGAAAAGCAGCATGCACTTGTGGTCAGTGAAGGTTATAGTTATGAGCACTATCCTTGCCCAGTAAGGGAGTCATTTGCTTAAAGAATGAATTCAGACATTGGTGTTATTTACTATAATGGTGGTTCTGTACCTGTGCCAAATGATGATGTGCATGGCAGAAATGACTCCCATCATGTTGAAATATACCATTTGTCCTCTAGTTATGGTGGCTATTTGACTTGTAGCTAGATTGTAGCACAGTTACCCTCCATGAAACCTCTGTACGTCCTAATACGTGTTAGTTTGGAATCTTTTTTTAAACATATGGCTGTGGCATTCAGGACTAGTTGCAGGGTATTTTGGTTCATTCTATGAAAATGATAAAAAAAAAGAACAAGCTCCTCTGAGATTTTCATGCTGCTATTGAATTTCCTAGGAGGTTTTTCTATAAGCTGTATGAAATGACTCCTAACCAGTTGATCAGCAGTTAGTCATTTCTACTACTGACCTGTGAATTCATGCGCTGCTGGGTAGTATATATGACATATACTGTTATTTAAACATTAAGTCATATTAACATTTGGAAACTCACCACATTATGGACCAGAAGCTATGATTTGTATCCAAATAACTCACAGTAGAATCCAGTATGTTGTTCCACTGAGTGTTGTTGAATAGAGAAAGAATTGCTTATTCATTCATTATGCTTAATTAAAAACATAAGATACATCTGCCTTGGCCAGCCTTTTAATCCCTGGATTCAGATTGCCTGGTCTTTGGGCAACATTGATAAAAATCTAAGAAAGAAGTCTATGAGTAAATTGCTTTCCATTTGTATTTTGTTTTGTTTTGTTTTTATCTGTTTTGGTAAGTGCAGTTGACCCTTATTTTCTTTCTGTTTTATTTTTTCCTTTGTTCCTAAACAGGTGGCTTGCTTTGGTGAAGGTATTCATACAGCCTTCCTGAAGGCAATGCTTTCCACAGGGTTTAAGATACCTCAGAAAGGCATCCTCATTGGAATCCAGGTAAGGGTGTGCAGCTGTGCACATTCCTGGGGTAGCACAGAGTGCCTGGGACATTAATTGTGGCATAGAAGAGAGGAGACTTGCTTCACATTCCACTAAAGAAAATACCAACTTATAGAAAAAAATGGACATTTGTTATTCTATTTGTTCTCTGGTTTTTGCCTTTTCCTGTTACAGTAGCCAATTCAAAAATAAAATAATAGGATAAAAAGAAAGGAAATGTCTGTAGTGAAGGAGGATTTGTTCTAAAAGGCACTCAGGTACCTTAAAACAACAGCAATCTCTCTTACTCCTTGGTATGGCCTTTTTTGTATATCTTGCTTATGGCTCCTCCTTCTTAGCCCTTCAACATAGGCTTTCAATAGAGTGCACTCCATTCTCTCCTCTTTTGACCATCTCCCTTGCCATCTCCTCTGTGTCTATAGTATCTATTCTCTAGCTGTAAGTAACACCTTTAATTCTTTCTCTTCCATCATCTCATGTTTCCAACAATCTATCTACCTCTTTTGGATGTTTCAAAGCCAACATTTATCAAATTGAAGTCATGTTTGTTCTTTCTTGAATATTCTTTCTTTCTCCTTCCATTTCTTTCCTCTCTTTCCTCCTTCTTTCCTTTCTCATTCAGTCCTGCATATGCCCAGTCCTTCATATTTCAATGTCTGCTAAATGACAAAGATTCAAGTTTGAAGAAAGGAAAATTATTTGAGAAATGTTCTCAGTCTAACTTCCCAGATTGAACATTCTTGCAGGGCAGTAACTTAAGAAATACTCCATAGTATATTGTGGAAGCTCTTAAAATATTAGTATTTGATAAGCTTTCAAGGTCAAATCAGGGAGAAATTATTATAAATATCATGTACAATGAAAAGGGCATTATCAGTTTATTTTTTCAAGTCAAATGTAAATCTTGGGATAAAATAGCACACAGAAAAGTCTATTATCCCTTGGAATGTTTATTGGAAAAGTGTACAAATCATTATGTTTGCAAATTTCCTGAAAAAAATACTATATGCTTCTCAATGGTCATTTTTTTTGAGATTAGTAATTCTTGGGTCCTATAAAAATGATGGATGGCCTTATATAACATTCCCACTATGCTTTTAATAAGTACAAACCCTGTGTGGTTACATTAAAAAAATCAATAAAAATATAATTAGAACAGTAACAGGTATTCTTAAGTCAGTAGGTGATTATTATAAATGCTGTCTCATTAGGGTTTCTTAATATTAGTAAATGAGACTCTGGAGACTGGGCAAGTAGTGGTTTTAGAGAAGTTTCTGCAAAGAGTAACTTGAGATTTTGCTTCATAAAGGTGCCAGAAGGAACTTAAAAAAATAAAAAAAATAAAGGTGCCAGAAGTGTGATGGTGAATAGTTAGAGCAGAGGCTAACAAGATGACTTGCAATTGTGAAGCTTAATGGCAGTTTAGAGACAAATCACATCATCTGAGCGACTCATCACGTTATAAACGCATATTAAGTATTATTAAGTCTCAAGTATGAGAATATTTGCCCAACTTCCAGTTATGGCTTAAAGTTTAATGTGAGACCTGGGGGCATTCAAAGGAGACCATGCCCTTAGCCCTGATCTTCAGACTAATCATAATAGTGCTAACATTTTAAAATACCAGTTTAAGAAGGCAGTGATGTAAAAAATTGTGCCTTGTTTGGTTCCAGTGCTGCAGGGAAATGTGAAGCCAAAATTAATTTGATCCCTATGAAGTATTTGTGTGATTTTGGCATCAGTGAACAGAATTTTGCTTTGTAGGAAAAAAGGGAGTTTTTTATTTTAAGGGGAAAAATTGTTTTCTTAAAGCAGTACGATTCTGTCCATTGGAATTCTACCTTTCAATGCATTCTTTTTAAAGGATGTCAGTTTTAAAGAATATCAGTATTCTAGCATCTACATGAATTGTCGTAAAGGACCTTCTGTCTGTGTATAAATACAAAATTTTAGGAATTTAAAAATATGTTCTTAAGTATAAAGTCAAAAACAAAGTTTTAAGGAAATATTTGCTAAAATTATATTTAATGAAATATTTACAACTGTGGAAAAATTTGACAGGACTGGACTGTAAATCTCTAGAGGTAGACAAGATTCATTTTTTAACTTATTTTATATGAGAGGCAAGGAAAACTTTCCATTCCAACAGTTAATGTATAGTCTCTTTATTGCTAGATCAAGGGTTTTCTTTCATAGTGATTTTAAAAAGTGCTTAATCAGACAATTTAAACTGAAAAACATGACAGAGTATTCTAACCAGAAAGTTAATAGCCATAAAACTCACCAGAAATCTTCTTAGCTAGAAAGGAACCAAATCTTATCTCATCTTTTTATCCAATTTTCATAGCAGATATAGATAAAGTAATCCAAGTTTCATATTTCAGGATACACTGTTCCTTTTAGAAAGCACTTTACTGACCATGATCTTACTTGGTTAGAGAATATATATAAACTTTTTTCAAACATATAATGTCAAAACTGAAAAGATCATAAAATACTACTGCTAAATGTAAATGGAGCTTGGGCCTAGTGAATATATTGGAAAGTATATGGTTGAAGATGAGTTAGGTAATAAAGTTCTGAGAGAACAAGTTCATGATTACAGTTTGATTTCTTAAGGGAATCATTCATTTAATATGAAGCTCTGTGAACTTCACTTACAGAAGAACATTGGTACCCAACTTTGCTGCAGTTAATTTGATAATTTATTTCTTCATTATTAATGGGGAAGATGATCAATATCCCATTTGATGTAAAGGGCTTCCTTTGTCTTCCTCTCCCCCACCCCTGACAAATTTCTGGTATGGGTAGAAGGATTTAGTGAAGGTACCTTGACTTATTAATTTTACTGCAGGTTTCAAGAGATAGTTGTAGGAACAGATAAACATGAAGCAGAGGAAAAAGGGTCTCTGAGCCAGGAAACTTTTTTTTTTAGTGTTTAAACTTGTTACATGTTTTAAATAGGCATTTATTACTAGCAGGTTTCAAAAACCGCTTCTCAATATTTAATAAGTAGATTGGGTGTGCTTGTGTGTGTGTGTGCACGCGCGTGTGTGCACACACATTATCTGTGGCAGTCCTAAATATTAAATTCTCACCTCTTTTCCACCCTACTCCTTTACAAACTCTTTGTTTCTTTCTGCCCTTCCAAATTAAATCCCATGGGCCAAATTGCTGGGAAGTATGAAATATTCGTAATATCATCATATCAATCTTGCCTAACGAGGATTTAGAGAAAAAGTCAGGATTCACATATTGACAAGAGATCCTCGCCAACTTAACTGTTTCAAGTCTCTACCAAGACTTGCCATATTCCAAGGCATTTCAAAAGTTAGAAAGGCTTAATATAGGTTTATGTGGCAACAAAATCATGCTTGATTTTCCTGCAGTAGTTCCAGCCACTGTTCATCACATCAGAACTTATTTTTAGTTTCTATGAGTAGGCAATCTGCCTTGTTTTGAGGTTTTCTGGAACACCCTTTAACAATAAATGATTCACTCTGGAGTAGATCAAGAGCACTCGCTTTTTTCCCCCTCTGATTGGGCTATTCACTGATGCTTGTGAAATGGCAAGCACCAACCTGACATCTGCGCTTCAGCATTGCTCAGAAACACAAAGCAAGCATTTTATTTGAAAGGACAACTCCAAGTGACATGAATAACCTTTTATCTTCAATACAGCATCATTAGGAACAACCATAGAGTTGTCAGTCCCGATGTCCCTGGAGAATCTGTAGGCATTACTTAGTATTAACTTGGCTTTCTTTTCTTCAGCTAGCAGTTGGGTTAATGGAAAAATGATCATTGGAGGAAATATATATGTGTTTCACTTTTAAAGGGATTCCTCCTTATAAACATTTCCAAGAAAATAAATCAGCTTGTACTTTTCACCTTTAGTAACAAATGGTTTCTTACACAGGTATTTTCAATCAGCTTTTAAATCTGAGGCTACTCAGATGCAAGCTGACAGCTGTAATTTCTTTTTGTAGAGAGGCTGTTTTATGTGTCACAAGTGTTCAATACATGTTTGATAGAAGTTTATAATGTGTCTATGGAAGCCAACACCCCAGACCAGAAGGCAGAGTGGTTCCCTGGCTGGGAACTGCCAATACTGTCATGTTGGATATTTATCTTTTCCACTTGGGGGACAGCACTGAAACAGCTCCATAATGAGGTTCTGCCTGGTGTCTGCAGATCTTAGAGGCCTTGCTGACTTATTTTACTTTAAAATGACAAAGAAAAAAATTGCATTCTAGTACTCCTCCCTCAACATTTTTCATTGTGACTTTGGCTGAGGTTAATGCATCTTGACCTTAAATTGCAAAATGAGTGAAGGATCGTCCACTCAGCCTCCCTTCTTTTCCACTTCTAAACGTTAATGTGCACCAGACTTGCCTGGAAGGTTTGTGAAACTACAGATTGTTGGGATATACTCCTTGAGTTCCTGATTCAATAAATCTGGGTGGAGCCTAAATTTTCATATTTTTAATAAGTTCCAGGTAATGCTTGCTGCTATTCTCAAAGTCTGCTTTGAGAACCACTTTACTGGTGAAATAGCCTTCTAGAAACATAGTTAAAAGTTATTTTCTGCGCATGGTGGCACACATCTAGAATGTGAGTAACTACAAAGGCTGAGGTAGAAGAATGGAAAATTGAAGGCTGGCCTTAGCAATTTAGTGAGACTCTGTCTTAAGATGGACTCAGTCATTATTTTTTTTATTTTTAAATTAAATTTAATTTTAAATTAAATTCTAATTTGTTATACATGATAGTAGAATGCATTTCAATTCATGCTACACATACAGAGCACAATTTTTCATGTTTCTGGTTGTACACAAATTAGAGTTACACCATTCGTGTCTTCATACGTGTACTTAGGGTAATGATGTCCATCTCATTCCACAATCTTTCCCACCTTTCCCCTCCCTCTCCTTTGCCCTATCTAAAGTTCCTCCATTCCTCCCATGTTCCACCCCCACCCCCATTATGGATCAGCATTCACATATCAGTGAAAAGTTCAGCCTTTGGTTTTGGGGGATTGGTTTATGTCACTTAGCATCATATTCTCCAACTCTATCCATTTACCTGCAAATGCCATGATTTTATTCACTTTTAATGCTAAGTAATATTCCATTGTGTATATATACCACAGTTTCTTTACTTCATCTACTGAAGGGCATCTAGGTTGCTTTCACATTTAGCTATTGTGAATTGTGCTGCTATAAACATTGATATGGCTATGTCCCTGTAGTACGCTGTTTATAAGTCCTTTGGGTATAAACCGAGGAGTGGGATATCTGGGTCAAATGGTGGTTCCATTCCAGTTTTCCAGGGAATCTCCATACTGCTTTCTATATTGACCCTACCAATTTGCAGTCCCACCAGCAATGTATGATTGTGCCCTTTTCCCCACATCCTCACCAACATTTATTATTGTTTGTATTCTTTTTAAAAATATTTTTTAGTTTTTATAGTTGGACACAAGACCTTTATTTTATTTATTTATTTTTATGTGGTGCCTAGGATTGAACCCAGTGCCTCTCATGTGCTTGGCTAGTGCTCTACCACTGAGCCATAACCCTAACCCCTTGGTGTTTGTATTCTTGATAGCTGCCATTCTAACTGGAGTGAGATGAAATCTTAGAGTAGTTTTGATTTGCATTTCTCTAATTGCTAAAGATGTTGAACATTTTTTCATATATTTGTTGATTGATTGTATATCATCTTCTGAGAAGCGTCTGTTCAGGTCCTTGGCCCATTTATTGATTGAGTTATTTGGTTTTTTGCTATTAAGTTTTTTGAGTTCTTTATATATCCTAGAGATTAATACTCTATCTAATGTGTGTGATATTCTGTAGGCTCTCTCTTCACCTCACTGATTGTTTCTTTTGCTGAGAAGGAGCTTTTTAGTCTGAATGCATCCCATTTATTGATTCTTGATTATATTACTTGCCCTATACAAGTCTTGTTAAGGAAATCTTATAGACCAATGGTACAGAATAGAGGACAAAGAGAGAAACCCACATATATACAGTTATCTCATCCTAGACAAAGTCGCCAAAAGCATATATTGGAGAAAAGATAGTCTCTTCAACAAATGGTGCTGGGAAAACTGGAAATCCCTGTGCAACAAAATGAAATTAAGCCCCTATCTCTCATCATGCACAAAACTCAAATTGGATCAAGGACATATGAATTAGACCAGAGACCCTGCACCTAATCGAAGAAAAAGACGGACCCTGTCTTTAAAAAAAGACTTGGAATGTAGTTTAACTGTAGAGTATCCCTGAGTTAATTCCTAGTATTTCAAATAAATAAATAAATAAAGTCATTATTTACTATTATTATCACTATATTTTCAGTGACTTTTTGTTAAGAAAGTCTAAGGGATTAATAGTTAAGTTCATGATTAATGTATCATTTATTCAATAAGCTTGCTGAACACTTTTATGTTTTATCTCCTAATCTGATTTTGGGCAAAGTTCCATCTGGTCTGTGTTTAGCCAGAGTTCACAATATAAGTTTTCATATTAGGAGTTTAACAAAACTCAGAGGTTCATTTTGAATATTTCATGTATATTTCCTGTAAATCAAGAGACTTTAGACCATGAACAAAACTAAATATGTCATCTAGTTCAGTTCCTTCCTTTACCAGAAGGATCATACTTTAGCATATGATTGTTCTTTTCTTCTGCCTGACTTCTTTTTATGAGTCTGCCATATAACTCATTAAACAGTCCTAATGTCACTAAGAGTTATTCTCTAATTTTACTTGTCTAATTTTATTCTACTCTTTTAAATGTTTAGCCATGAGATTCTGTATCCAAGCTCATTTATTCCTGCTTGGTCCCAACTGTATATGGAAAATGATTGTCCTGGGCATAGTTTCAATTCATATTCTAGAAGACTGTCATGAATAACCCCTTAGCCTGCCTTAGCTGAGATACATCCTGTTGCATTTATCTTTTCTATTTGCCAATAGTTTCCTTTCATAAAACTTCAGTTCTGGGATTGAGAGCATCAGAATCTGAAAGAATTTTGTATTTGAATATAATCTTTGGAGTCTTTCCCTAGGATTTAAATATACTCTCAGAGAACCTCTGCATATAAATACGAGAAGGTTTTATCCACTGAACATTATCAATATTGTACAAGAATCTTGATAGGTTTTATCGCAATTCCTAGTTTCTCTGAAATAAGATTATGTCCATGATTTTCAACCATTTATAGTACGATTTAAGATATTTACTGAGGTAACCAAATTACATCATCTGTTTAAAACCTTTTTCAAGGGAAACCAGCAAAATTGTCCCATTTAAGAATTGATATTTGGGCTGGGATTGTGGCTCAGCAGTAGAGTGCTGGCCTAGCTGTGGGACCAGGGTTCAATTCTCAGCACCACATAAAAATAAAGGCATTGTGTTGTGTCCATCTACCAAAAAAAAAATCTCTCTCTCTCTTTTTTTAAAAAATAAAATAAAAAATAAAGAATGGATATGTTTTAAATATGACTTTAAATAATATAGGACAGGTGCTCAGACATCCATGTTAATGAAACCAAGATCAAGGACTGGTCTTTAGATATGTCACTTAGCTTTATTTCCTTTCATCCTGACTACTGTCTTGCAAAGATTAGCTCTTAAACACGGGTGGTATATTTAGAAGTGGGAATGCCCTGATGGTAATGGGCAGAAGTCCAGGGAAGGTAGGACCTGGAAACTATCTTGGGTCCTGGGAAGGAAAGGACAATGGACTACTAGTAAGTATTTGAACAGTGAGTTGGAACATTAGGGAAACCTGTGTGGAAGTAAAATGTGTATATGTGATATCGTTTGGGTAGCAGTGTAACTGTTACTAGTATAACAGCTGCTTTAAGATCCCAGGCTTGGATAGATCCCAGGTAGATGAAGAAATCTAACATATAAGAAACTGGAAAAAACAATGATTTCAATAATAATAATAATAATAATAATAATAATAATAATAATAATAATAATAAATATTTATTGAGAAATATTATTGGGCCTGTCACTGTGCTAAGTTGTAGTATTAGCACTTATGTACCATTTACAATTACTTTATTGAAAACAACACTAACCCTGTGACAAGGTACTGTTGCTATTTCCATTTAAGAGATGAGGAGAATATATCATAGAGAGGTGAAGTTGCTCAAGGTCGTGCAGTTTAGCACAATTTGTCCAATTGTCCCATATTTGAGGCACTTAAAAAATTAAATTGAGCAACAAATATACCACTTGTGGTAACTTTGAATAATTGTTATATTTTTAGAGGTCTGTTCTTTTGAGAAAAGTAAAAGGTGAATGATTAGAGCATTTAAAAATATGTGTCATATATATGAAAAAATATAAAGGATATATAAGCTTTAGATTATGACTTCAACCTATTTTAATATACCTATGTTGGTTTTCTTATAATATAAGCAGAATTGAAAACTTGGGCTTAATTTGTTAGTAAGTTGTAAGTCCACAAGAAGTAGAAATATTATTGTCATCACTGTTTTAGAAATGAGTGCTCAAAGATATTAACTTCTCTAAGCACATGTTACTTGTGAATGGTAAAGCTAAAATTCGATATGCAGCTTAGAGACTCCAGAGCTCTATTTTTTTTCTCTCTCTCTGTATGTGTGGTATAGAGCTCATTCTTTAATCACAAAATTTTATTGCCTCAGAGTAAATGCAAAATTGAGTTACAAATGATTGAGCTATTTCCAGGACCTGTACTTGAGCTACCAGGACAGTGGCTGAGTTATTGAAGGCAGCATGGAATTAGAACTTAGCAATTAGAGCAGGCTGGACAGGCAGAACAACTCAAGAGGAAGACTTGGTATTCATATCCTAACCCAGGTGTCTTTTACATGCCCCTGACATGGGAAAGGATCCATGTAGAATTGGGGGGATCTAAACCTATAGTCAAAGACTAAGTGGATTCAATAGGGAGACTTTGTAATAGTATAGAACAAATCAGTGAGGTTGAAATTTCATCTGTTGGAAAATTAATAAGAACTTATACTCAGTATAGGGGAATAAAAGGGGAAAAAAACCCTGTCATCTTTAATATAAAGTACCCAGCAACATGTGGTTTTGTCTTTTCTGACAGTGTGAGGGACTGCCATATTGAATATATTTAAATAAAGAGCATATGCATGTAGAGAGTGAATCTTATTAAATTCCATTTCAGCAATCATTCCGTCCAAGATTCCTTGGTGTGGCTGAGCAGTTACACAATGAAGGCTTCAAGGTATGCTATATTATTATTCTTTTCAGTATTTTTGGTTTGCATTGATATCTGCCCACAAAACCAAATACGGTAGAAAGAGGGAAATAAATCACTTAAAATGTTTCCTTTCAACCTGATAGGTTTAACTCACTTGGTAGTTTCCAAACTTCAATAGAAGGAAAAGATTAGAAAGACTAGTTTTTTAACAAAATTACCACAAACTCAATAGACGTTGTCAGCTAAAATCTTAGCAAGTTTAGCTGAAGCCTAATTGGAACAAAGTTCCAATGCATTTCCACATAGTTTTCTTTTTTATTTTCCTGTTTCCATCTGAGGTCATAGTTTCCAGCTGTTATTGTTACAGGCAAAACTTCTTTGCAGTGAATACCTGTACACAAAGCCTGTTTCAGTAAAGCAAAATTATTCTCATGGCTCAGGGTGGGTCTGTGACCATGGGGCTTTGTTGACCTGATAAAAATAAGTCCTAAGCCATGAATAATTCTATATTTTTCTCTTCTACAAAACAGTTACAGCTAAGATTCTTATTTTTTTTTTTTACTGCAAATATTTTAAAAGTATTTAAAGTGTCTATGCCTCTAGATTTTGAGTCCCAGTCTCTACTACTGGTGCCATATTACTTTTCCTGCTTATCAATTTCTTCTTTATATTTTAAATGATACATATATCTTAGTAGGCTTCCTTGATCTACAAAAACTTTGACTATGACACAGTAACTGATTTCTCATTTTGAATGCAGCTCTTTGCCACAGAAGCCACATCAGACTGGCTCAATGCCAACAATGTCCCCGCCACCCCAGTGGCATGGCCATCTCAGGAAGGACAGAATCCCAGCCTGTCTTCCATCAGAAAGTAAGAACTGAACTATTTTATGAGTTTGTGACATAGAGGATTAATTGTGGGAATGAGTATAATGTGAATGAGTTACTTTACAATTATAAGCCTATGAAAAATCCTTTTAATCAACCAATTTAAAAATGAATATATTTGTGGATGCTAGTAAAATTTCACTTATGAAATTTTCAAATACTATAGAACACACTTTGTCTATTGAGTGCATGGTATTATGAAACATCTTTCAAATACTTCTTGGTAGGATCATTTTATTGACAGAAAAATGAAAGCAAGAATGAATGTCTTGCAGTACTTTATTTCATGTCAAACTCATGTATATTAAGTGTAAGGTTAGTCATCTACATTTCACTGATGTTGTGCATCAGTGGATCAATTTATTGAGCCCTTGCTTCATGAAAAATACTTTAGTGAGCATTGTAGTAATGTCATCCGTCAGATTTCTAAAGTGCTCATTGCCTGATCACATTGTTATCATGCCTTAGACCACATCACCATTAGGTTTTGTAAGACATTATTTCAGAACATTGTGTGAGCCTTCAGGAATACCAGCATGTCAATACTAAACTATGTGGTCTAAGTGCATGGCAGACCATTTCAGGATATTACAACCTACCCACTGGCTACATAATACCAAATCTTATACATGCTACTATTTGTCCAAGCTTTTAGAAAGCCAATCTATAAATTATTATCAAATTAATAAAAAATGGCATCATGTACAGACCGTCACAGGCTTCCCAAGATAATGTAATTCCTCTCTTTAGAGCTTTGTAAGACAATAATCAGTACTACTTTATGCTTTGGGTATTTAACTCTCTAGTAGTGTCTGTAGCAGCACCATAACAAAACGTGAAATAGTTTAATTCAAAATCAGGTTACCTGTGTTTTTACACCATCTGCTGAGAGGCCCTGGGAAGCAGGCAGTGAAGTAGATAGAATATGAGTTTGGATTGTGGGATAGGAAGGCCTTCATTGATGCAGAGATCACCACTTTGTAAAAAAAAAACAAAGTAAATATGTATCAAATTATCAATTCTTACTATGGTCAGATAGCATTTTTAAATAGAAACAGATTTTAATTCTCATTAATTAAAATTTCAATTGAACTTTTTCAAGAACACAATAAAAGAGTTATAATCCCCAAATGAGTTTGAAAATTTACTTAGGAATAGAGGAAGGCAGGAGGCAGTCAATTCAGTATGACATTGACTTAAATGACCAAGAGAATCATTTATGTAAGTATTTTAAAAACAAATTATACAATATACATTGCAAGTTTTAATTTATTTTGTTTATTCTTCCAGACTTATTAAAGATGGCAGCATTGACCTAGTGATTAACCTCCCCAACAACAACACTAAGTTTGTCCATGATAATTATGTGATTCGGAGGACAGCTGTTGACAGTGGAATAGCTCTCCTCACTAATTTTCAGGTATGTTCTCTCCTTTGGGTATAGGCTGCACATAGGTTTTATTTTTGGTCCCACACTAAGAATGTTAATCAGTATATGCACATCTCTTTCCTTCTCCTTGCAATGTTCAGAATAGATTGGAATTTTTAATAGAGCTTAGATAATGGTAGTAACATGGTAGGTCATGGCTTTAATGGGACAGTTGGTGGTCAAGCAATTGAGATCATTAAAATTCTTGAATAACCATGGCTCTTTCATTACTTCATTCCTTATACAAGTACCCTTTGAATAAAAAGTGACAGTGGGGTATGGAATAAAGGTTGAAATTTTATTCCACTGTTTCTCAATGAAAGTGACCACATGTAAGCAACAGATAAATAATTGAAGGTACAAGTGCTTGTCCAATCCACAGAAAATGGTTGCATAAGGTCCATTCAGTTTTTACTTAGACATGACCCACCAAATTTATCATAGGTAGACTCACAGACTTGAGACTCATTAACCTCCTGCCCACCATATACATAACGTGTGTGTGCACACACACATACTAAATCAATAGCAATCCCTGGGGGTGGGTGGAGAAATAAGCTTATTCATAGTGACATCTGAGAAATGGGGAAAAATCTCCATGAAATAAAATTTTTTATTCCTTTCATCCTATATCCCTTTAGAAATTGAGAGCACACAGTTGTGACTTTTCACTTCTTATTCATTGAACATTCACTTTCATTGCATGTGGGTTGCTAAGATTCTTATCATTTATTTGCAGGTGACCAAACTTTTTGCTGAAGCTGTTCAGAAATCTCGCAATGTGGACTCCAAGAGTCTTTTCCACTACAGGCAGTACAGTGCTGGGAAAGCAGCATAAGGAAGCAGAAGCCCGGTCCCATTCTTCAATCAACCTGAGCCCTGTTTTATCAAAATGAACTGATTCCCAACTTTGTTTTCCAGAGATGAATATTGATACCAGACTTTATTTCAGTTTACCCTGTTATGCCTTAATATTTCATATCTTTCACAATTTAATTGTCAAAACTTGATTAGAGTCCTTTTTAAGTAACTCATTCTTTGTGAGATTTTCATCCATTTAATAACACCTGTTTTGGGTGGGCTAGGCTCACCTATGTGTTTATTTGCAGTTAACATTTTATGGTGCTGATTAATGACAATCATGGCAGGAAAAAGTTGCCGTTCTATCTTCTGAATTCTCAGTACTTTAAACATACCCTTGGCATTGTTTTTAAATAGTATCTGCCACACTCAGGACACATTAATAATGCAGAATACTATAAAAATTTGGTAACATAAAATGTAGGTTTAATTTATGAGCCACTTCATCATGATGTTATGTATTGCTTCTTTTTGATAATAATTCTCACCTATCTGACTAATCCACAAATACCATTTTCCGTTCTCATGTGACTGAATTCAAGAAATGTGACAGAGGCCTTTAGGTTAAGGATTTCTTTCCAGGATACTGGTTAGTTGTTTTGGTCTTTGGAGTACGTTCACTGATGGTAGAGAACACTGAGATAGTTAAGTACTTGTTTGTTTGTTTTACATTGGAGTTTTACGTGGGTAAAATGAAATTTGTAGATTTGTGTCATTCACCCTCTCCTCCGATTTTGGAATGACTTGGAATTCTTGCTTACTCCTTTCAGATAATGGATTCTGTCGATCTACTGAGTCCCACAGTGCACTATGAATTCCACACACTTTAAACACAGGGACACCATTCCTTTTACATACTAGAAAAGTCCTTCTTCTGGGCAGCCTTTGTCATTTTTAAATGTTTTGTGTTATTACAAGTGCTCTAATTGTGAACTTTTAAATAAAATACTCTTAAGAGACATTGCCAGTATAGTCTTGTATTTATTCATTTAATTACACTGATATATACAAATCAATTTGTTTCAATGATAACACAGAGCTTAGGGCCAGGATCACATTGCTTATTTTTTTCTATACAAACACATAGAGGATATGAGCAAATTAATGTTGAAAATAGAGGAGCTTTTGTTATTAGTTTTCCATCTTTTTTTTTTCCTTATCTCTCTCTCTTTTTAATGCAATACTGGGGATTGAACCCAGGACTTCACACATCCTAGACAAAGCACTCAACTCCATGCCCAGTCCTTTAAATTTTTGTTTGTTTGTTTCGTTTTTGAGGCTGGGTCTCAACAAGTTGCCTAGGCTGCCCTTGAACCTGTAATCCTCCTGCTTCAGCCTCCTGAGTAGCCGGGATTATAGACATGTGCCACCATACCTGGTTCTTATCCCTCTGGTGTCAATATAAAATTTATAATGTAGGCATGTTGTTATACACCACCTTTGATCTGGATCCTTTAAAATGTGTAGTTTCGCCCATACACTGACTAAATATTGTCACCAATGTATAATAAACTTCTATAAGAAGTTTTGTGTAACACAGAAAAGAGTGACTGAACCCAATCAGAGGCTGACACACATTGACTGATGGAGACAGTGCCAATGGGCACAGTGATGCTGTATCCTGGACTTATCAGGCTATGTGACTTTGCGACAGTCCTAAGATAGTGATGCTATATAGATTTTATTCATTGTCTCTCATCCCAAAGTCAATTGTTGACCATTTTGCATAGATCTATATGACACTATTTCAAATTTGTTTTCTCCATTTCTTCCCTGTTACCACTGTGGATGAGAAATTAATGGCTTCTTCCTTGTAATTGTAAAAGTGTAATTCCTGGTTATTCATACATTTGCCTGAAGATACTTAACGAGTTTCTGATGTGCTTTATGTAGGATAGCCATGTCCCTCCTACTCCAATTTTTCTAATACTTTTCTCTTACTATACTACTTGTCACCAGTAACACCACCCCATCACCGTAATAATTAACATGTGGCACCTGCTATTTCTCAGGCAGTTCTAAGTACAGTATAAGAACTTGATCCTCAAAATATCCCTATGAGTAGGTGCTGTTATCTCTATATTATGAACAAGGAAACTTAGGCATACAGAAGTTAAGTAACATGCTTAATATCACACAAAATACAGCCTTTTTTGGTAACTTATATTTTGATCAGATAAAAATAAAAAGAAACAATTTCTCATAGCAAAAAAAGAAATCTTGCCTGATGATATCAGACAAAAGCATTTTGGGGAGATGAGCTCATGTGTTGCACTGTGTTGAAAACTACAGGGTGAGGACATTCATTTAAGGGAAATACAAGTAATCTCATGTGAGTGGAACTCAAGATACAGTGCAGATAAAGGGCTAGAGATAGAATTTGGGGCTGGACTCTCGAGCTGTGCATATTTAGACAACATAAAAGTTTTAAATCTTTTTATTTTGGAAAAACATTTGGGACTTAAAAATTTCAGAACTAAAGTATTTAATTTTGTTGTTTAGTTTTTATATACTTTACCTTATTTGCTTTATTGTGTCTCTTTTTCTTTCTCTAGTACAGGTTTTTTTATTCTAACAAAATACCAAAGGCAGGCTAACTTTATTAAAAAAAAGAGATTTTCTTAGCTCACAGTTCTGGGTTCAAGGACATGATGTTAGAATCAGTTAGACTCTGTTGGGGGCCTCTGTGCATCAGTTGGAATGCTTATGTGAGCAAGAGATCACATAGTCAAATAGGAAGCCAGAGAGACCCAGGGTCAGGATTAGGCTTATATAACAACTCACACTCAAGAGAACCAACCAGAGTCCCACAAGAAATACCTTACTCCTTTTGAAGGGAAGGGCCCCACTAACCCAAGGACCTCCCCTAAGACCCACCCCTTAAAGGCCCACACCATTTTCCTACCACTACCATTCTGGACACCAAGTCTCCAATACATGCTCCATTGGGGAGACACACTTAAATAATATCCAAACCATAGCACTGTCATAATTATGTATCTCTCTCTCTCTCTTACACACATACACACACACACACACACACAAATTCATACTCTCACACATATTCACACTCACAGAGAAAGATAAAGATTGCATTTTGACCAAAAGTAAACAGGCTGGTAGGGACAAATTTAGAAATGCAACTCAGTTTGAAATAACTTCCAAATATCTGAAGTGATATTTAATTTTTGTATTGTGGGGATTTAATAAAGTTTCTTACCTTTTATATTAATTTGAACAGAACATTTGCAAAATTCAGTAACATCAGAAGCTAATAATAATTAATCAGCAACCTGGTTGGTTTCTATACGAACACTGTCTTGAGGGTGTAATCAAGAATCTTTGGGAAACCAAAGACCAGATACACCCCTTTCTTGATAGTGAAAATAGAATTATGTTAATTGTTGTTTTTGTTTCCTTTCTGTCTTCTAATGTTTCAAACTTTAAAAAGACTTCAATAAAAATAATAAAGCATTCAAGAACTTTGGTCAGAGGTGAAAAATGAATGCAAGAAAGTAGAAAGAAACATACTTGTGCTCAGTTCTGGTGAGGCACTGTCCTTTTTGGAACACATTTATTCTTTCCTATAAACAGGTTAACACGTGTTTTTAAATGTCTGAATCTGTAATATATCACCAGTGCAGACAACACAGCCACTGTGTCTGTAAAGCCCAGTAGTAAATCCAAGAAGCTTTTCCCCTACGAGCATTTAACAGCATGCAAGGAAGATGGGTGCGGTTGGGTAGGGAGCAGGAGCTCTGCCAGTTCTGAAAGAAGAGCAGGAATGAAGAACAATCCATTTATAGATTGAGGATTCGTGACTTTGGAAAGGTAAGTAGAATAGTTTAAGTGTACTTCTGTCAAACTTTCCTTGCCAGCAGCATTCCTGTTGGAAACTTTTGAAAGGGCTACACCATTCACTTATCTCAACAGCTGCAGGTACTTGAACCTCAGCTTCTACAGTGTCCACAGCCTCTTGAACAATGAAAGTGGAAATTATCAGAGAAACAAACCATGTCTGAATGCAGTTAAGTGCTCTGTAATTACACACCAGCCTTACCATTTGGCTGCTGGTGCGGCCCCCTGTGGGCACAGGTGCCATAAATGCTCACACACACCCAATCAAACCCACAAAGACCTTTCATTACATATCATTTGAGACACACTTAACTTGAAAAGGACTAGCTCAACTTTATTTCTCTCCCTTCTTTCTCTTACCATTTTTCCCCTTTGTTCTTATGTATAAAAATTCTATTTTTCCTACGACTATTACTATGCTATTTTATAAGACGCTATTGAGGCTGGTGAGTATGGAGGGAATGTGGCAGGAGAAGGTTGTCTGTGCTCCCTCTGAGTGGCTCCCGGGGCTCTGTGAAAGATTAGTAATAATTGTCTCTACTTCTTCTCTTGTGCATAATGTAGGGTGCAAGGGCTCCTGAAAGAGAATTTAAGTACCTACAGCTGTTGAGATCAATGCAGCAATGGAAAAGAAATTCTCTGCAAGCCCAAATTAGTACCATTTGTGCATGCTTTTTGTTGCTTAAAGATGATTTTTGAGTCTTAGCAACTTTTATTTTATAAAGGACTTAATCCATAAAGGAAATTATTAATTGCTCACAAAAAAGGGCTTTCCCCAGCATCAGTAAAGGTCCATTTTTTCCTGAAACTACCAGCCTACCAAATTATTTCTTTAAGGTATTTCCTAGAAGAAACACAAACCACAGGGAGGAGCTTTTGTTCATCAAAGCAGCAACACCAGCCATCTCAGGAAACAGTCAAAGATGCTTGTGTCCTCTGTAGACAATTTCCCACACAAAGCTCAGTGCCCTTGGGCAGCCATAATGAAAACCTTGAGACAAGATATCCTTGAAATGCAGAAAAGGAATAAAGGACAAGTTTAAAACATGTCATCAAAGGAGAGGAGTAACTTGAAATTTTTATTTTGTTAATGAAGGATATATTCTAGTATCTAGAGCCCAGATAACTATGTTTTCCTGTCTGAAAGTTAAGGGAGTTCAGTAATTTCTTTAGCAATCTCTCTTCTACCTGCCTATGAAGCCCCTGGAAGGCTGAAATATGGCAGGATTTTGGGATCTTTAATGTAACAGAAGTATCCTAAGCGCTTTCCATAGCTCTTTAAACATTTCCTGATAGAATACTGCAAGTGAAATCAATATGGAATAATTTAATTGGATTGTAATATTAATCTTTTTATTCAAGAGTATTTGTATATGGATTCTTTTTTTAAAAAATAGCTTCCTATTATGGGGACATAAAGTACAATGTTTGGTACACTTCCTTTTCCACACCTCATTAAAATATTCAGGGAGCTGCAGGGGAAATGGTGTTTTCCAGTTAAAATGTGAGTGGGAATTTGTAGATATTTTTGAAAGCATAGGTTGTAAGTATTTGATGTAAATTAGGCTTAAATTTTATTCATTGGATCAAAATGAGATAAACAACATTGACTTGACTTTCTCAACATTGGGGAGGCCTCCAGAGCAAACAATCATCTTGTGCTACATCAATCATTACGTGCCTTATGTCCTGCGCAAAGTCCTGTTCATTTTAGATGTGCCTCACTAAGTCTAATGTCTGGTTCTGTTGAAATCTGTGGATCTGGGGGCCCCAGCAATTTAAGAATGCAAACATGTGGTACATTGTGAACTGCTTCCTCCTGGAATGGTCCCTGGGTTGCCCTATTGGGTTTTACTATGCTGGCTCTGGAAAGCTGCTTTCAAACTGATATCCTCAGAAATACATGAGACACAAAGATTCTGGTTACTGTTTTTGGTTACTGTCTTCATAATATTAATACTAATGTGATGAGTTGGTTTTAATCAATGACAGTTTTCTTTGCTCTATTAAGGTGGTCACTATTCCAAATATCGTAGCATCCCTTTTCTTCAAATTGACACCTATTGCTGAGAGCAAATCATAAGTCCCTGGTATTTATACAAGTTCATGAAAGGCAGAGACATGTTTGTCTTATTGACTGTTGTGTTTGCAGAACTTAAATTATAGTTGCTGTTCAAAATGATTGAGCCCACACACTTTGATACTAAAATATCATTGTGGTGAGAAGTGTTTGATCAGAAGGATTATATTTCTCTCCTCTCTTTTTAGTTTTAGGAAACTGAGTATAATGGGAATGTTGAGCATACATGCTTGATGGTGAGGCCAGAGAAACAGGACTAAATCATAAGGGTCTTGTAGGTCACGTTAAGGAGCTAGGACTTTTCACTAAATGTATAAGAAGCTGTTGAAGTGTTTTAAGTCAGAAGGTGTGTTTCCATTTTGGGAGAACTCACTTTGACTGCAAAATAGATTGAATGTACCAGAATTGGAGTCACAGAAACTAGGAGGCTATTCCAATGAGAGAGAGAGAAAGCGAGAAAGCACGCGCGCGCGCGCGCGAGAGGGAGAGAGAGAGAGAGAGAGAGAGAGAGAGAGAGAGAGAAGAGAAACCCAGTTTGAGGAATGATGTTTTCAGGGGAAGAACTGCTATGATGTACTTGGATGAGTGAAAGTGGGTATTCAAATTCCAAGTTTCACATTATAGACTAGAAAAAAATAGGTGAGAGGTCACATTGTTTTTTTTTTTTTTTTTTTTGGCCCTGGAGAGCTGGAAGTTAGAGTAGGATAAAAATGACGTCATGTTTGGGCCTGTACATTTCAGTGTTCATTATAGCAGAATGGAAATGGTACACAGTCAGTCATTAAATGCCAGATATCACAGCTAGTTTTCTTGGATTTGAATACAGGCTCTGACACTTGGTAGTTGTATAATCTTGAGCAGGTTATTTAAATTTCCAATATCTCAGTTTCCTCTACAGTGAGAAGAAAAACTCCTACCCATAAGGGCATTGTGATGTTTAGACAGAGGAAATATAAATTATGAACTTGGAACAGTGCTGTGTAAAAAGTAATGCTAGCCATTATTATTATTATTATTATTGATATTCAAATGAAGATATCTAGTAGACAACTGTATGTTTAGGTTTAAAGACTGGAAAGAGATTGTTTATCAGTATGTTTGTGTCTTATTAAGTATCTATTAGATACTGTAAATAAATGAACTGTAACAAAGGAAGTCCTAATAGTTATCATTGACTTCCTATCAATATAAAAGTAAAATTGATGGAATAATGACATGTTTAGGGGTCAATTATATATAAAAGCATCCTAGGGATATAAAACTATGAATTATTATGACTCTTCATTGAATATATAAGAGCTTTCTTAGTATTATACTACTTGGAATAAAATGAAATGTTCCAATATACTATAAAATAAAACTAACTTTGATATGTCCATCAAACGTAATATATTATGCAACAAAGTCATAATGTGGTAAAGAGTAATTTCATTGGCACAATTGGATCACAGAAATGGCTTTAGTGAGTTTGGTAAGAGTCTCTGAGCATGATGGGGCTGGCCATTATACCATGTCCAGGATATGCTGTGGTTTTCTGGGCATTGTGGTTACTTTTATTAGAAGGCTTTGGTTGTGGCAGATGTGGTCCTGAATGAACTCAAAGGGAATGTGGATTGGAATGGGAATGTGTGATAGGGTGTTGTAATTGTCAGTCACACAGGTGCTTATTGGTATGAGTTTACTGCTTTAGGTTAAATAATAATAACAAAAAATAAAGGTGAATATGTGTTTAGCACTTACTCTATTTATACTAAGCTGCTATTTTAATTATGTGTTCTCAATGCTTACAGTATTGAGATGCGAGGTGGAGGCTCAGAGAGGGGCAGTGACTGCCTGAGGCCACACAGAAGGAGGAATGTGGGAGAGACGCACAAACGGAAGGAAGAGGTGGCTGCTCTGCACATTGACTTATGGGACCTGGTTTTGGGGTCCTTGTGAAGATGTTCATGAAAATATAAGTGACACTCAGAATCTGAAGGCCTTTGCTGGACCCAGAGGAAGCTGAAGGCCTTTTACTGGACCCAAGGATAGAGAGATAAACCAGAGAGTGGCCAGCTTCCACGGGCTCATTCCTGAATATGCGGGAGATGTATTTTGAGGGTCCAGTTAGAGTCAGAGGCCCAGAGTTATTTAGGCAGATCCAAACACAGAAGTGAAATCTGGCTATAAATATGAAGTGACCTCCATGGGCCTTTTGTCTTTGTGTTTGGGTGATGATAGGATCAGAATGTCAGGTTTGATTTCATTGAGACAAAGCCATATACCATACTCTGTTGTGGTTACCACTGTTGCATAACAAAGTACCACAGTAGTTATTAGCCTAAAATAACCATTTTATTATGTCTCATAGTTATGTAGATTAGAAATTTGGACCAGACTTGTCAGTTTGATTCTTCTTCTCTTGTGGCACTGGCTGAGGTCATTTTGTGGTACTAAGCTGGTAGTTTGGCTGGTCTGAGAATCCAAGGTTCTTCACTGGGATGTATTGTACCATCAGGGAAAGAGTCGGTGGAAGCCTGGGCCCAGCCGTGGTGATTACCATGATAACCAGAGTGCCTTCCCTTCATCTTTCTAATATGTCTGCCTCAAGGCTGAGACATGACAATTGGGTTCTTTTCAAGTGAGCATGTCAAGGGACCCAGGTGGGAGTGGAAGTCTTTTTATGCTGTGGTCTAAGAACTCCCAGAAATGGCATCCTTCTCTGCATTGTGTTGGTTAGATATATTAATCACGAAGGACAGTTAAGATCCAAGGAAAGAGGACCTAAACTCTATCTCTCAATTGGAGGAATCGCAGAGAATTAATAGCCATATTCAATTAATCACACACGGGTAACTCCAAATGGACCATTTGCAAATAACAATTGATCCAAGAGCCTGAAGTCATCCTTACATACTCACCATTTTTGCTGTAAACACCATTCACAGTGTAAATCTCATCAGCAGTGTAAGAACAGCATTTTCTTCATTTGAAGACACATTAGCTCCTCCAGAGTACAAAGTAATATTTTGCTATCAGAGGGTAGGTGATACTTTAAAGTCAACATGGGTCAAGGACTATGATGATAATAATTTTGACTGACTCAAAGGCAAAGCAGAATCATTACTGGAAATATCTATTTGGATAAGGTTTAGAAAGATAGGTGGGCATTTCTGATATAGTTGCATACCTAGATCTAGATAACAGACTATACTCATGGCTCTAAAAATCACTTTGGACATATTCTTCTAAAGAGGCATCCATACACAGCATGCACACAGATAGGAATTTTTGGTATCAATCACAGAGCTCTTTGCAACAATGAGAACGTGACATGCCTTCAAGAAATGAATGCCTGTATGCTGTGTACACTTTCTTTCACCCTGGTGTCAAGGAAGAAGACTGCGATATAATAGTTAAAATCCAAGTTCTTGAGTTTAAAGTTGGTCTCTAACAATGACTTGCCACATAACTTTTGTCAAGCTATCAAAAACCTTCTGCTTCAGTTTTGTCAGTGATAAGGTTGGGGGAAGTAACAGCTAGTTTATAGAATTGTGTTACAGATAAACAAGATAATGCATGTAGACTGCTATAGAAAAGTACCTGTCACATAGCAAAAACTCAATAAATATTGAATCTTAAAGGTACTTTAAAAAAATCAACTACTCATTTCTGACCACAACTTAACCCTTTGTAGACACAAGGGTCTTTAGTTCCATAATATTCTTGTTAACACACATTCAAGCGATTGAAAAAAACTGACCTACTGTAAGATCTGATAAAATCAGAATGAACTTTGAAATATTTTGCGACGTTTGCACATTCAAACACAGAGATATATAAAAATCAATGCAGAAACGGATATTCAGGTGCTCAGAGATAAGAGGGAAATACTTCTCTTCACAGATAATAGAGATAGAAGGTATCTAAATGCCAATTATATAAAAACCATCCATATATTTAGATATTTAATTATTTTCCAAAATACAGTAGCTAAACCGAAGTTAGTGAAGTATTTGGTTCACTATAAAGCAATGCTAACCCAGAGCTACTTAACTAAAAATAGAGTGATTTTATTTAAAAAAAATTAACTGTTGGAGAAATAGCCTTCAACAATTTTGACTCACTAGCCACAATCAAGGAAAAGCCTATTAACAATAATTGGTAGGTTCTTATATTCTAGGAACCCATAATTAAATTTTATTGTCTTATAAGTGATTTGGATTAATTACATCCATAATAGACTGATGCTTATTCCCCACTTTAAAGTAGGAGATGGCAGTTTCATAGAATCAAGTCATTTATTGCAATCCTTGAGCATTTTGTTCCCTGCCAAGGCAAATCTGCTACAAAGCCCATTTCCTCTTAGGATTTACTGAAAAGTGACAGGTGTTGATTTGCTGGTATCTTTCTCAACAGATCCGAATGAGCTAAACAAAATGACTTCTGTACCCATTTAGGCAGAAAAATAAATGGGGACACCAGCTAATGAGGGAATGAAGAGGTAGCCGGACTCAAAGCATTCCAAGCTGTTGGCAGCTGGAATCAAAAGAGGAATCATGCAGACAGTTGCTCATGTTTATTGCTGAACATGAAATTAGAAAGACACTTCATCTTCTCCACAGGTGCAAGAGCATATAGTTATTAATTGCAGCAAAACACATTTATTGACAACCTCAAGCCTACAAAATCCCACACTCAGCAAATGGCTTTCAAAGTTCATCCAAAAAGCACTTTAGAATCAATACAAAAGCCTCACATAGTTGACGAATCTGTGCCTAGTGAAATTCTGCATCCTGAAAACATGGCATAGACTGTCTCCTAATATTTATGTAATTGAACATCATCAATGCTTTCTTTGTTCTTGCAAAAAAAAATGAAAAACAAAAAATTTCCCCTTACAGTACAAAAAATAAAAAGAAAGAAAGAAAGAAATCCCTAATTTCCCGTTCATTTGATAGGTGAATCTCCAGAATATTAAGATTGAACTATTTTTGATTTTATCTAGGCATTTTAAGCACAGTTTCACCCTTTTATTGAGCCATATGAATTTAGCTATTTGTTTATCAATTAATTTAACAAAAGTCTATTGAGGATCTATTATATGGCAGATATATTCTGAGTGCTGTGGAGAACATATACAAATACATAAGGGCCGAAAATCTTACAGGATCTATGTTATGAAATAAATAGAACATACCATATGATAGTATTTTTATCAATGCTGAATGGTAGCCAAAGGACTTTAAGTGTTACCTTAGTATTGATTGGGGATAAACACTTGAAAGATTCACAGAGAAGAGATCCTGAGCTGCCTCAGAATACTGCCTGTAAGTAATAAACAAACATGTATATTTTATGCAGTTGTTAAATTTTGCAATTTAGGTCAATTCACATAGGATTTGAGATGATTTACAGAAAAGCATACAGCACAACATGATAAAAATAGAACAAATAAAAAGGGGGATTTGATGGTGCACACCTATAATCCCAGTGGCCTGAGCAGCTAAAGCAGGAGGACCAAAAGTCTGATGCCAGCCTCTGCAACTTAGTGAGTCCTCCAGAAACTTAATGAGACCCTGCTTTAAAATAAAAATAAAGAGGGCTGGGATGTAGCTCAGTGATAAAATACTCCTGGGTCCAATTCCCAGTACAAACCACAACAACAAACAAAAAACCAAATAAACAAAGATATATATATATATATATATATATATATATATATATATATACATACATAGCATCATTTATTTATTCAATTAAGAAATATATAAAATGTATATTGAGGACTTGCTATGTGCTGGATTCTTTCATACTGGAGACAGACTTGGGGACAAGATGGGTAATGTGGGTAATGTGTCCTAGATGACAGCCTGTTTTGAAAATAGGTGATGAGTAAATATCTGACCTTGGTTTGAAGAGGAGACAGTGCAGCAGGATCACACAGTGGGGAGGGAGCAGCCTCTTGGAAAGATGGCATTGCAGGCACATTTAAATGACACCAAGGAGATGTCAATACAAGACTCAGAAGTAAGGTTTACAGATGTGGAGAACAGCAATATCATAAGATCTCAGGGGAGGAAAGAACTGGAGTGTGTTGGAGAAATAGTGAAGAAGCTGGTATGGCTGGAGCACAGTGAATGAAATAAAGAGATGCTAAGCTGAGGCCGGAACTGGATTCAGTAACCAGGTTGCCATAATCCAGGGAGCCTGTAGCCAGGAAAGAGGCTGGACACAGCTCCACTGATGAATGCAACTACTTGCAAAATCACAGCCTCCGCACAGCAGGGGTATGAGCCTTGGGAATACATTCCTGACCTCTTACTCCTCCTCCTTCCTGCCATGCTCTGGCTGGTGCCTGCATTGTTAAACCCAATCCTTGGCTTGTCTGATGATAAATGCAGAGATTTTCAATCTCCTAGGAAAATAGAGCAGGGTAGACATAGGCAGATATTTGATCTTGATGGAGAAACAGACAGTGACCAGTTTAAACTATTCTACCTATTAAAAATGATTTCATAAAAAGACTGGTTCTTGGAATTGTTCTTCAAATTTCATTGGCTACCAGTAAATTCTTACTGTTAGTTTTTCTATCAAAAGTTTATCTTATTTTGCTTTAGTAAAATTTGTTTTTGAAATATAATTACATACAGAGGCATACATGTATCAATACTGTACCACTTGATGAATTTCCACAAAGTGAAAATACCATGAAATCCTCACCCAGATCAAGAAACAGAAAGTCACCTGCTCCATGGAAAGCCCCTTGTGGTCCCCATCTCCTCAGAAGGGTGATTGACTGTTATCCTGCTCTAGCACTAGATTAGCTGTCACTTCTTTCAGAGGTCAGTATTATACATGATATACTCTCTTGCATTTGGCTTTTTTATTTTTTGGCTCAAAAAATTCATAAATTTCATTTATGCCGTTGTGGATACCTGTAGGTTGTTTACTCTTATTGTCAAATCACAGTATTTTGTATGAATATCCCATCCTTTATATATCCATTCTTCCATGGATGGACATTGGATTGTTACTGGTTTTTGGCTCTTTTGAATAGGGTGCCCATGAGTATCCCTGAACATGGCCTTTGGGGAATATGTGTTATCTTTGTGGGATGTTTATCTGGAAGGAGAGTTGCTGAGTCAGAGAGTGTGCACATGTGATCAGATTAGTAAATGCTGCTAGAGTTGTTTTGCCGGCATGCATTCCCGCTAGCATCAGATGAGTTTCATTTACTCCATACTCTCACCTGACATTTGTATTATCTTTTTTCTGTTTGTTTGTTTTTTTTTTTTTTTTGGGGGGGGGGATTTTACCTATGGTGGCAGAAGTGTGGCGTGTTAACTTTTTGTTGCTGTCACCAACATACCCCAAAAGGAAAACTTACAGGAGGAAAAGTTTATTTTGGCTCATGTTTCAGAGGTCCCTGATTGGCTGACTCCTTTGCTCCAGGCCCTAGATGCGGCAGAATGTCATGGTGAAAGGACAGGGGGGAGGGATGCTGCTCAGCTCATGACAGTCAGGAAGGAGAGAGAGAGAGAGAGAGAGGAGCACTGCAGGGAAGTTGCACAATTCCAGGTCCCAGAGACCAACCTCCTCCAGTCGTGCCCCACCTTCCTGGGTTACCACCCAGTCAGTGCATTGGAACTAGGATAGACTGATTAGGTTGGAGCTCTTATAATCCAGTCATTTCACCTGTCAATATTCCCATGTGAACACAAGAGCTTTTGGGGAACACCTCATGTCCAGACTCGAAGCTGGTGATAAGGCAATATTGTTTAAATCTGCATGTGTGTGTTGGCTGACGAAGCTGAACATCATTTCGTGTTTACTGGTCATGGAAATAACTATTGTGAACTGCTTGCTTAAATATTTTACCTGTCCTCCAGTAGGTGATCTTCTTTTTTCCTTACTGATAGTAGTTGTTTTTATCTATTCTGCATCTGAACACTTTTTTGAATGCAGTTGAATCTTTGTGTATCTATCTGTTACAAATAAATGTCTTACATTCTCTAGTTTGCCTTTTATCAGAATTTTAGTGGTTTTACTTTTTGGAGAGCATAGTTTGTGGACACTTCAGAAAATTTTGCCTGCTTACGAATTGCACACCTGTGTTTTTCATTTAAGAACTTTGCAGTTTTCTCTTTCACATTTACATTTGCAATCCATCTAGAATTTATTTTTGCACATGGTACAAAGTATAAGGTAAGATTTATAGCTTTCCCAGGTCTGTTTATTGAAAAGACTATCCTTTCTCCACTGTAGTGCTTGTTTTTAATTTATTAGAGTCACTTTAAGTTTATAAATTAATTCATGAAGCTTTGGCGTCGAAGAACCAGAATTGTTTTCCATTTACTCTAGTCTTTTTGAGTTTTTCAGAAACATTTAAATATTACTCCACACAGGTAGAATGTAGTAACCTTAAGTATGAAATTTGCATACAGGTTTTGTACTTTTCCTAAGTTTGTTCCTGGTTATTTTTTCAAAATCTCCTCTATAAATAACATATTTTTCCCAGTTTTACATTTTATTTGTGTATTGAAGCCATTATTCTCATAGATTTATCTTGTACCCAGACATTTTACTGAAGTCATTTATTGTTTGTTATTTTCAGTTGTTTCTCTTGGCGTTTGTAAGATTTCATCTGTAAGTAATTATTTTTCCTTTTTCTGCTGAAATTTTTACTTCCTTTTTATGTTTTACTTTGATTTGTTTCAGCTAGTTTTCCTGAAAGAATTATAAATAATAGTAGTGAGAACTGATAGATTCATTGTTTTGCTAATTTTAAAAAGTTGCTTCTATTTTTTTTCCTATTCAGCACAATCATGTTAAGAAATTGTGCATCAGTTTCTTTTTTTTTATTTAGAATTTTTATATCCACATTGATAAATGAGATCAGCCTGTTCTTTTATGTTTATTTTGCTATGACATAGAACCTATGAGATATTGGGGGTTAAAAAAATTAAGAAATGCTATCAATTTCCTGTGGAGTTGTCCAGGACTGATGCTTTTGTTGAAGAGAAGCCTTTGAAAAATATTTTATTTAAAATAATTGCTCTGTTTAGAGTTTATTTCTCTTTTGGTGTTATTTTGAAACATATAATTTTAGAAAAATAATTAATCAAATTTAGTCTTAAAAGAAATTCATATTGAGGTAAGTAAAATATCTGCATGTGTAAGTAATATGTTAATGGGTAACCATTACTCTTTTAAAAAAGTTGTTCTTTTTAGTTATACATCACAGTAGAGTATTCATATACAAACATGGAGTACCTTTTACTCCAATTAGGATCCAGTCTTGTGGTTGTACATGAAGTGACTATTCACTGTGATGTATTCATGTATGTACATAGAAAAGTTATGTCAGAGTCATTCTACTGTAACTCCTATTCCTGTCCCCCCTCCTTCTCTTGATTCCCCTTTGTCTAATCCACTGAACTTCTATTCCTCCCGCCTTGCCCCTTAGTGAATGTTAGCATCCACATATCAGAGAAACCATTTGACCTTTGTTTTTTGGGGACTGGCTTATTTCACATAGCATGACACTCTCCAGATCCATCCATTTACTGGAAAAATCATAAAGTCATTCTTTTTTATGGCCGAGTAATATTCCATGGTATATTTATATCACATTTTCTTTATCCATTCATCTTTGAAGTATTCCTAGGTTGGTTCCATAGTTTAGTTATGGTGAATTGAGCTGTTACAAACATTGACATGGCTACATCACTGAAGTATGCTGATTTTAAGTGTTTTGAGTATATACCAAGGAGTGGGAAAACCAGGTCAAATGGTGGTTCCATTCCAAGTTTTCTGAGGAATTTCCATACAGCTTTCCAAAGTGGTTATACCAATTTGCAGTCCAACCAGCAATGTTATGAGTATACTTTTTTCCCCAAACACTCACCAACATTTATTGTTGCTTGTTTTCTTAATCATTGCCATTCTGACTGGAGTGAGATAGAATCTCAGTGTGGTTTAATTTGCATTTCTCTAATTGCTAGATATGATGAATATTTTTTCATATATTGTTGAGCATTTGCATTTCTTTTATGAAATGCCTGTTTGGTACCTCTTCCCATTTATTGATTGGGTTATTATTTTGTATTGAGTTTTTTGAGTTCTTTATATCCTGGAGATTAATGTTCTATCTGAGATACAGGTGGCACAGATTTTCTCCCATTCTGTAAGCACTCTCTTTGTTCTCTTGATTATTTCCTTTGCTATGAATAAATGTTTTAGTTTGATACTATCCCATTTATTGATTCTTGATTTTACTTCTTGCATTTTAGGAGTCTTATTGAGGAAGTTGGTTTATAGCCAAAATGATGGAGTGTTGGGCCTACCTTTTCTTCTAATAGTTGTAGAGTTTCTGGTCTAATGCCTACCCCTTAGATCCAGTTTGAGTTGAGTTTTGTGGAGAGTGAGAGATAAGGGTTAAATTTCATTATGCTACATATGGATTTCTAGTTTTCCCAACACAATTTCTTGAAGAGGCTATCTTTTCTCCAATGTTTGTTTATGACACCTTGGTCTAGTATGAGATAACTGTATTTATGTGGGTTTACTCTGTGTCTTCTATTCTGCACCATTGTTTTTCCTGTCTGTTTTGGTACTAATACCATGCCATTTTTGTTACTATAGCTCTGTAGTATAATTTAAGGTTTGGTATTGTTATACCTTCTGCTTCACTTTTCTCACTAAGAATTGCCCTGGCTATTCTGGGCCTCTATTTTTTCCAAATTAATTTCATGGTTGCTTTTTCTATTTCTGTGAAGACTGACATTGGAATTTTAATAGGAATTCAATTAAATCTGCATGGCACTTTTGTTAGTGTGGCCATTGTGATAATATTAACTCTTCTTATCCAAGAACACTGGAGATCTTCCCATCTTATAAGATCTTCGTCAATTTTTTTCTTTAGTGTTCTGTAGTTTTCATCGTAAAGGTCTTTCAATTGTAAAGGTCTTTGTTTGGATGATCTATCCAATGATGAGAGAGGCATGTTAATGTCAATATTATTGAGTTGTTGTCTATTTGATTCTTATAATTGAGAAGAGTTTCTGTGATGTATATAGATGCACCATTGTTAGGGACATAAACATTTATGATCCTTATTTCTTGTTGCATAATTCCCTTAAGCAGTATGAAATGGCCTTCTTGGTCTCTTCTGATTAACTTTGGCTTTAAGTCCATTTTATCTGATATGAGGATAAAAAATCCTGCTTGTTTACGAGATCCACGTGAATGATATATTTTTTCCATCTTTTACCTTCAGTCTGTGGATATGTTTGCCCATGGGGCGAGTCTCTTGGAGACAGCATAATGTTGGGTCTTGGTTTTTTGGTTTTTGTTTGTCTTTGATTGATGATTTTAGGCCATTTACATTCAAAGTTACTATTAAGAAATAACTTTTAATTCCTGTCAATTTGATTTGTTTCTGATTTTTAATTTGAATTATTTTCTCCCTTGATTGACTAGTATAGTTTGTCCCTTTGCTGGTTTTCAATTTTATTTATTCTTTATGAAATATTTTATTGAACATGTTTTGTAGTGCAAGCTTTCTAGTTGTGAATTCTTTTAACTTCTGCCTATCATGGAAGATTTTTATTTCATCATCAAATCTGAAACTTTATTTTGCTGGTATGGTATTCCTGGTTGGCATCCATTTTCTTTCAGGGCTTGGTATATATTATTCCAAAACCTCCTAGCTTTCAGGGTGTAGGTTGAAAAGTCAGCTGAGATATGGATTGGTTTCCCTCTGAATATAATCTGTCATTTCTCTCTATCAGCCTTTAAAATTTTATCCTTATTCTGTATTTTGGATATTTTCATAATGATGTACCTTGGTGTAGGTCTGTTTCAGTTTCGTGTATTTGGAGCCTTGTAAGCCTCCTGTATTTGATTTTTTTTTTTCATTTTATTCTTAAGGTTTGGGAAATTTTATGAAACTATTTTATTGAAAAGATTGTGCATTGCTTTGGTTTTTATCCCTGAGCTTTCATCTATCCTGATAAACCTTAAATTTTGTCTTTTCATGTTATGCCATATTTCTTAAAAATTCTGTTTTTGTTCTCTTAACATCTTTTCTCCATGGTAAACTTTATTTGACAGATTACCTACTTTGTCTTTGTTGCCTGAAATTCTGTCTTCCTAGTGGTTTATTCTGCTGGTGATGCTTTGCATTGAGTTTTTAATTCAGTTTATTGATTCCTTCATTTAGAGATTTTCCGATGGATTCTCCTTCTTCAGGATTTCTATCTCCTTATTGAAGTTGCCGCAGTCTGGCTGGGCACAAATGCCGCAGTCTGGCTGGGCACACAATCACGAGCCACCACACAGCTTGTAGATTCAAACAGCAACTCTTTATTCCCAAACTCACACCAGCCGTCTACAATCACGTTCTGGGGAAATCCACATTCTCTGCCCAAATCCACCTCCACTGGGCTTCTATCTCCCAAAATATACTGTCTGAATCCCGTGAGAACTCAAGGGGAACTCAGGCAGCAGGATACGCCCTATTCCCAGCAGGAATAATCTTAAACCTGGAACGCCCTAAACCCGATTATCCTAAACTGGGAACACCCTAAACCTGGAACCGCCCTGGTCCTTGAGCAAGGTCACCTACATGCAATGTCACTGCAAAATGTCCTATTTCCAGGAGTCCTTCCACTAAGCAACATGGGGTACGCTGGCAAGGAAATTGTCATACCTACTTGGCTAATGGCTCCCAGCATGAAGTGATCTTTCACTACTTGGAATTTCTCTCTGATTTCTCTTTTTGTTCTCCTTATTTTTCACCAGGAATTAAACCCAGAGGTACTTAACCACTGAGCCATATCACTGGCTTTTATTTTTCTTTTAATTTTATTTAGAGACAGGATCTCACTGAGTTACTTACGGCCTTGGCATGTTGCTGAGGCTGGCTTTGAACTCACAATCTTCTTGCCTCAGCCTCCCAATCTGCTGGAATTACAGGTATGCACCACCACACCTGGCTTTTCTGATTTCACTTCTTACATCTTTTACCTTGCAGATCAGTTCAACTATGAACTTTATAAATTCCTTCTCTGACATTTCTTCCATTGTGATATTTGATTATGTTAATGAGGCATGTTGATTTGTATGGGATGTTTTGTTCCCTTGCCTTTTCATATTGTTTGTATCAGTGAGAATCTGAGATGGTAGAGCCTCTACCTTATAAACTTATAGTGCTCCTGAGGGTTTCAGTACCTCATGATTTAGGGGGAGACAAATAGTAACAATAATCAATGCAATCAATATTCAGCATTAAACTAAATCCTTAGTTCCTATTTTGGCATCCTTAGTTCCTATTTTGGCATCTACAATGTTAATTGGCACTATACACAGAAATGGTATGGTAAGCCATTGCCAACAGTAGAGATCTATATTTCCAAAAGGGTTTGCTATTTCAAAAAGATAAAGAGAGAAAATGCAGAAGAGATATAGGATACAATGATAATTGACAAGAAGGATGAGAAAAGTAGTAGTAAAGAATTAAATGAAGAGTGAAAGAATTTGTCTGTGAGGGAAATAAAAGAGAGTAACGAAATAAAGGAATATAAACAGGAGGAAAAAAATAGATCAAAACCAAAGTATAATAATCAAAAACTTTAGTCCTCAATAGACAGTCAAGAAAATAATTACCTTTAAGAAATGCTAGAAATGGGAAGTGAGACAAATATGTGCATGCACAAATGTCCACAGACCATTCAGCCCACAAAAGTTAAAAAAAAAGTTTATTGATGGAATATTAAGAAATTGTTTCTGTTGCAATGGTTAAAAAAAATTGTCAATAATGTATATGTTGGTTGTCAGTTCCCAGTTGTCTTTCTTTCTGTTTTTTCTTGAGGTGTGCATTGTGTGCAAGGGTAGTGTTGGGGGCTGCCAATTCCTTTTTTTTTTTTTTTTTTGTAAAGCTAGTCATGTTACCCTTTCTCAGCTTTCCTTCTTGGAGAATGGAGTGGAGTGGGTCAGAATGTGTTGTCTGCTTCACCCACAGCACGGGGTCTCTGTGGAGTGCTGTGGCAGGGTTTCCCAGAGGCGGAGGTCCTAAAGGCAAGGTTTGGGTCTAGCTAGACCCCCAGTGCTTTGCCAATGATGTTTAGGCTAAAGCCTTTAAGTCAGCACACCTCCTGGCTGCTTCTGATCCATGCTGGGAGTCTATATCACTGGAATCTCCCCTGGTTTCTAATGCAGGTGGACAAACTCGTCCATAGCTCCTTCCCCCTCCCTCAGCTCCCACATCTAGGTCTTCTGGGCTGAGTCCCAAAGCCACTTTTACTCTTCCTTACCTTTACTGATCAAGTTCCCGGTTTCCCCAGCTGGTCCTGTGAATCATGAGATTCAAAGAGTGAGAGGCACCAGAATCCCTAGGGTCTGAGTGTCTTAAATTCCCCTGGGTACAACACTCTCCACACCCAATTTCACCTGGTTTTCTCTCTGATTTGCCTGCTGTGAATATGCACCCATGGCTGCTGGTGCTAGTGGTAGGTTTTTTCTATTTCCTTTCCTCTTTAAAAAAATGTATTCTATCCAAACTTTTGAGTCCCTGGACGGTTCTGAGAGTCCAGTATTAAATCCCAGTAGAATTTCTTTTTTCACCTACCTCAAAGAGAAACTGTCCACTTTTCTGGTTTCACTCCACGGAGCAGCTTGGAAAGTAATCTCCTCTACCCTGCCATCTTGACCCTTCCAAGTCTCCATTACTCTTTGTCTTGTGTACTTTTGTGCTATCCCTCTATTTTATTTTTCTTCATTCGGTCAACTGAGAGTTTATGCATTACTACATTTTTTCTCTACCTACTATTTAACCCAACACTTTTTCTGTGGTTCTAAATGTTCTATTTTTTCTAAGTCAATGATTTCTGCTTTATTTTTTCTTTACTAATTTAATTACATCCTTAAAGTCCTTTAGGTAATTTTTAAAATTTTGTTTGTCACATCGTGCATTGATTGCTCACTTAATTTATTTTCATTCTTTTTTCATAATAGATAAATCTATAATTCTAAGAATTCTACACTAAGTCTCATTTTATCTGAGTCCCATAGACCCTTATCTCAATAGTTTTCAATTTAGTTATTTCCTAATAGTCTACAATTTGAGCCCTGTTTTTTTAAAATTTCACAATCTTTAATAAAAAGTGCAATATTTTCGAGGTTTGTATTTTAATTGCTGTTGTGCTTTAAAGTAATTTCTAGTATTGCGTAGTAAACAAATCTCAAATGTAAGTTTTGAAATTTCACTGGAAGTTTCTTTATGACTTTACATATGGTGAATATACTTTGAATTTCCATGAATACATGTAGGCAAGGCATATGTTTGTTATGTATTTATGTTGTCATTTATTTAATATGTCATGGCCAGAAGAGATAATTTTTTTTATTTTTGTGTATTTTCCCTCTCTCTGTCTTTTGATAGATTTTTTGTTTAGAATTTCAGTGTTATACTTAGTAAAAAGATATTCACAGCATTAACATCTTTGTTATATATTGTAAACCTCATCATTAAAGCAGGTGTACATTATGTTATTACCTTTGTCTGTGTATTCAGCTTGGTTAGCTGTTATGTTTAGGACCAATCACTAATTTTCATACTTTTTGAAATTGTTGTTTTTAAAATTGGATGTGCTAGGTAATTCTTTGCTATACTTTCATTTTCAATCTTCAAAGTTAAATTTGTTTAACTGCATGGGCATTTATTTCATATAGCCCATGTTTGGATTTGGTTTTGAAATATAATTTGTGAGTTTGTTGTGTTATATAATGTATATATGAAATGAAATATACAAACATACATAAATATATAATGTGTATATAAATGAAATATATGACATATGTATGTCAAATGTACATATATGTGCGCGTGTGTGTGTGTATATATATATATATATATATATATATATATATATATATATATATGAACTTTTTATTTTAGAACCACTTTAGATTTACAGGAAAATAATGAATATAGTACAAGCAATTCCCATATAACCTATACCAAGTTTCTTCTATTAGTATTATTTTTCATTAGTACATTTGTCATAATTGATAAACCTAAAATGATACCTTATTGTTATTTAGAGTATATACTTTATTCATACATTTTGGGTTTTTTTTTTTTTTTGTACTAGGGATTGAACTCAGGAGCACTCAACCACTGAGCCACATCCCCAGCCACATTCCCAGCCCTATTTTGTATTTATTTAGAGACAGAGTTTCACTGAGTTGCTTAGCGCCTCGCTTTTGCTGAGGCTGGCTTTGAATTCGTGAACCACCTGCCTCAGCCTCCTGAGCTGCTGGGATTGTAGGCGTACGCCACCATGCCGGGGACTTTCTTCCTCATGTCTTCCTAGGCTTTTTTTTTTTTTTTTGATAATAGGGATTAAACGTAGGCCAATTTGCCACCAAGCCACATCCCTAGGCCCTTTTATTTTTATTTTGAGACAGGCTTTCTTTAAGTTGCTTAGGGCCTTGCTAAATTGCTCAGGCTGGCCTTGAATTTGTGATCCTCCTGCCTCATTCTCCTGAGCTGCAGAGATTATAGGTGTGTGCTACCCCAACTAGTTTTTCCTTATTGCAAAACTTTATCATACTTTATAGTTTTTGATGGCTTCATATTTTTTGTGTTTATATTTTGTATTATTTATTTTTTTAGTTCAACATGGACACAAAACCTTTGTTTTACATATTTATTTATTTTATGTGGTGTTGAGGATTGAACCCAGTATCTCATGTGTGCAAGGCAAGTGCTGTACCACTGAGCCACAACCCCAGCCCCTGTGTTAGGTTTGAGGAGTACTGATTAGGTGTTTCACAGAAAGTCCTTCAATTGAAGTTTATCTGAAATTTTCTTCATGATTAGATTGAATTTATATCTGTTGGGGAGGAAGACCATTTTCATCACATCTTCATTGTAAAATTACTTTTGATTCTCCTCACTCTTTGGAAGAAAGCCTATATATAAAACCCACCCTTAAAGAAAAAAGAACTATGCTCCACCTCCTTGAGAGCAGGGGTTCCCCATAAATTATTTGAAATTCTGCACTGTGGATTTATCTCTCTCCAAAATTTATTAATGTAGTCAATCATGACTTTATGTCAGCAGGGCTCAAAGAGATTCATTTTATATATTGGGTTATAATCTAACATAATCTTATTTATTTTCTTGCTCAGTTGTTTCAGTTTTGGTTTTGGGAAGATCTTTCATTTGGGCCCTGTGTCCCTTTGCCCTTTTTCTACCAATCATGATGATTTCTTTCTTCTTTTTTTTAAAGCATTCTTATTTTCTGACTTTACAAGTTTATAAGGTGTTCCAGGCTCATCTTGCATATTTCATTATCAAATTACAGAGTAAGTAATTTCTCCAACAAGCCTTATTATTTTTTCCCTCACTCTGTTTTATAGTTTTTTTTAAATAGTACAACTATTTTTTAATATAGACATAAGAAGAAGGTTATAGATATATTTGTATTACATATAAACCAATACATTTATCTATTTCTTTAGTTTTTATCAATTCACTTTATAGAATGAACCACAATGAAATTAATATATACTTTCTTCTTTCTGCCTTCTTCTTCCTTCACAATGTTTTATATGGATATTATTTTTCTTAGGTATCTGTTGATTACCTCCTTTGAATAACTTATGTCCCTTCCTCAGTTTATTACACTTAAATAATATATTTCACATTCTGCATATAGAATTTGAGGATATTAGTGTCATGTCTCTTTTTCCTTCTCCTTTCTTTATAATTTCTCTCATTACAATTCAATTTTGTTTCCCCCAGGTCTTGTCTTCATACACATTACTGTATTTTTAGCAGTATTGTCTCCTTTTTGTTACTTCTCTGGTGGATTTTAGTTTTGTGATTCTTTTTCATTTCTTTCTGAGCCACTTAAAATTATGTTTCATCTCCTTCTATTGTCTCACTATATATTTTTCTCTGGGTTCTTGTAGTTCTTTGAACTCTTTGATTAATTCACTCAGTCACTTTGAATTCATAGCAATGTTCTTGGCCAAGATTTCCATCTGCTTAGTAGCAATATTTTTTCTAGTTATTGTGTTTTTGGTCTATCATTATTTTTTCCTGTTCCTTTCCTCTTAAAGTATTTTGAAGTGATTCTATGCTGTACTCTTTTTCTATTATACCACATTCTTAATTGAGGTGACTAATTGTATGTGAATCAGTGCTTTGCACAATGCCTATGTGAGCAGTATCGGGGCATTATTATAAGTGGCAGCGATTTATTTGTGAGTTGTTTATAAGTTATTTGCCTTCTTGTCTTGGCCAAAACCTTTGACTTTTCAACAGTCAAAATGTACTATCATTAGTCTCTTCTTAGTTTCACCTGCAGACCTCTCTCTGTAAATATGATGTGTCTGTGTTTTCTCATTCTGTGGTGCAAAATATGTTCTAGAAAAAGTCCAGTCTTCAGTCAACTTATCCTTTTTCTATTGTTGTAAACAATGTACATCAATCAGAAAACTGATAGAAAGAAGGTGGGTCATTCAAATGGAGTAATTGCTTTTAAGACTGTAGTCACACAAAAGGGAAAACACCAAGAGATGATGAAATACCCTCATTAGACTAACAGCAACAGGGAATCAGGATTTCCAAGGACATGGGTATAGGAGATGGAGTCATTATAGGAAGAGAGTGTGAAAGAGAACTATCTGCCAACAAGATCTGCATCCTTTGGTAAAGGACTGATAACCCATGGCTTAATAGGGAAAAAAAACTAGGAAATAAATATCTCAACTATGTATTCTTTCTTCTTGATTGTTCTCTGAGATGATTCGCATTATTCAAAGCCAGTTGGAAACTCTGTGCAGTGACATGGGTCAATACAGACCACATGACTGTAGGGTAATGAGGTTGGAATAGGCGCAGAGTGGATCTACAGAAGCAAACAGAAAAGATGGAGCTTATAATCAATTTAGTTAGAATTTCAGGATTTGTCATCCATTTTAGATTGGTGGCATATGTTAGACAAAACTTGGTAAACTTGTCCGAGATACATATCCACAGGTTTCTTTTTCTTTTGTTTTTTGGGAGGCAGGGAAATTCTTGCACTCTGGTTTTATCTATATTGCATTTGGCAGCTTTCTCTGTTTTGCTTTTGGATGTCTGAGAATTTCATTAAGGTCAACTTTGGGGATTTATTTCTTTTTGTATTGAGTGATTTTCAAAAGGACAGTGCAAAGAGGTTATCTAACTCACTACTGTGGCTGCAGTAGGCCTGTGATTTACAAGAACACGAGACGGGACATGAAGCTGATTTTCAGGATGATACTGCAGTATTCTAGATAAGAGATGTCAACAGCTTAGACTTGGGTGGTGACTGTAGAAATGGTGAAAAGTATATAAATTCCAAAAATGTATAATAAGTTGAGTAAGGCTTTGATGACTGGCTGAACACAGTGAGTGAGGTAAAAGCAGCTATGGATAATTCCCACAATGGTGGCATGTGTGACCATGTGGATGGTGATTCCATTTACTGAGGAAGTTGTGTTATGATGGACTTATCTTCACTACCATTATTTCTTGACTCTCATGCCCCTCCTATTTAAGGAAATAAAGAACAACTTTTAAACTATCATTAATATAGTGTGATAAGGGGGTAAGTCAATAAGATTCAAACTCACTGGTCGAATATACCTGAAAACTTTGTATATTTCACTCAGAACATAAACATTTGAAGAAATCTTCCTTCACTTCCTCCTACTTTGTGATTTAAATTTACATTCTTTCCCCATCCAGCAGGAGAAATAGGTGGAAAACAAATGATTCCACTATACTAGCAGACACTAAAACTTTTGGGGTGAATAGAGCTTAAAAAGCATTGATGCATGAGAGGGAAGGGAGACGATATATTATCTATGCAGATGAAGAAGTGTGGTCATGTTGGTCACATGTGTGTGATGTCCTACACAGTGATTAGAAAAATAGACTAAGTACACCATTCTCCAATCCTTACTAAGTCTGAAGTTAGAAACTTATATTGAATTTGGGAGCATTCTGTTCAGTGTGTGTGTGTGTGTGTGTGTGTGTGTGTGTGTGTTGTGTATGTGTGTGTATATGTGTGTATCTAATAACATGTAGAAGTGCGTAAGACATACTCCATGAACCTCCTTCCTACCTCAAAAGTAGGTATATACATGTTATCAGTGGGCAAAAATTAATTACTGAATGATTGTTTCCTGACTGTCCCACATTCTTTTGGTAAGTTAAAGTATATAACACTCAGGTTATACAGGAAACATTTGATGAGGAGAAGTTTGAGAGTGAAGGTCACAAGTTCAGTTTTGGCATATTGAATTTCAGGTACTTGTGAGAAACCTGAGTATAGACTTCAGTTAGGCAAGGACAGATAATCTGAGGTTCAGAAGAGAAGCTGGGGTTGGAGACATAGTTTTGGTTTTATTGTTATATAAAAAATAATTGAAATAGCACCAATGAATGATATTGCTAGGAATAGTGTCCACAACGAGAAGAGAAGCACTGTGGAGAAAAAGGGATTCCCCCTCTTGCCCTTCCCACCCCCACCTTCCTTGAAAAGCTGGGTGGAGGAGGATGAGTGATCACAGGAGACTGAGATGGTGACCATAGGAAAATAAGTGGAAAACCAGAAGAATCTGGGATCAGAGAATTCAAGGAAATATGTGTTTGTCGGAGAGACAAATTCTACCAAATACTGTTAAGAACTCCTATAAAATGATGAAGCGAAAGTTTGAGTCACAAAATGTATTGACTTTATTGAAAGTTACCTTCATGAGTGATGTAGCAGATGCATACTGAAGCGGATTGAAGAGTCAATAGCAAAAAGAGACTAGCAAAACGATTTATGGGAGTAAAGAAGAGAGAGAAGAGAAACTTAAGAGAATGTGAGGTACAGTCACATTTGTCTTTTTTTTTTTTTAAATAAGGGATCAATTAAAACATGTTCAAGTGTGAAAGGAGAGAATCTGGGTGGAGTTTCAGCGCAGGGTGTGGAAGAGAATCTCTTGTCATGGAATCCTAGGAAGGTGGCAGGTAAGGGAGACCGTGAGACAATTGGCCCTTTTCAGAAAAAAAATATTTCCTCCATTTTCAAAGTAGGGAAAGGCTAATCTGAGTGCCCAAGTTTGTATGTTTCCCGATGAGCATTGTAAAATTCCCTTACAGTGTTTCTAGTTTATCAGCAAAATCCTGAAATACCAGAGGACAGAGATAGGTCAGGGCTTAAAGAGAATAAGCACAAATAAAATGGTCATGGTGGAGAGTTGGAAAGCAAAAAAGGAAATCTTGAGGGCCTTGAGGAGTTGATAGAATGTAAATGCACCCTACTGTATATTCTTTTCTCCAGAAATGTAGAGTTATCTGAAAAAGAATGATTAAAGATCTGACGCTGGCATCTTTAAAGATCTCTGCCTGGCAGAGTTTCTGTGTTGTCCCTCTCCAGTGTTTGAACACCTGTCCACAAGAAAGCTAGTCTGATCTCTGCAGAACATCTCAGTTATCTTCTACATAATTGAAGGGACTTTCTTGTAGATATTCTAAGTCAATTCTATTCTGTTAAATAAAGCTTCCCTTAAAATAGTAATAGGAAAGGCTAACAGGTAGATTTTGAAGTAAGAATAACTGCCATTCATAAATATGCAATCATTTGCCTCAATTCCCTGCTTCAAATTCAGCACTAAGTGCCTTTTGAATACTGAAATGTTCCAAGCTCTGTGGTAGAGCCAATTAAAAAATATAGACAATAGCTTTTCTGCTGGATGCGGTGGCAGATGCTTGTAATCCCAGTGACTTGGGAGGCTGAGACAGGAGAAGGATGAGTTTGTGGTCAATGTCAGCAACTTAGCAAGGCCTTCAACAACTTAGACTCTGTCTGAAAATAAAAGTAAATAAAAAGGGGTGGGGATGTGGTTCACTGAGGATGTGGCTCACTGGCAAAGTGCCCCTGGGTTAAATGCCTAGTACCAAAACCAAATCCAAACAAAACAAAACATAGCTTTTATTTCAGGGAAATGTATAATGTTTAAAGATCAGTTTTAAGAGGATATTTTCTTAATATTGACATTAAAACTTTCAAAATACATTAACTCTTCAAGTATTAACTTCACATCTAAACGTGGTTTTAGAAAACTAATAAGTAATTTGTAGGTTAATATGCTTTAATAATGCATTATTTCTTTGGCAAATTAGATTTGGTAATTTCTGGTTTTGCTAGTATAGTGAAAATATTTCTGTTTAAGAGGGTGACAATTTATGTGCTTTGGGCCAATAGAAATTGAAGAACATAGGTAAAGGAGATAATGCATAGATAATTCTTGCTTAGCTACTGGAGAGTATGTCCCACTTCTCTGAAAGTTTGTATTTTTTTTTTATTGTTTGTATCAGAATTTGAATTCCTTGGTGTTTTGCTGCATGTCAATCAACCAACACTGTGAAATGTCACAGAGGTTACCATGCATTTGAAATAATGTTCTCTTGAAGTAGGGGAGTGGAAGCTGCACTGGAGTATTGAAGAGTGAATAGGAAAAGGGAAGCTGGGAGACAGCTCTTTCTAGGAGGTAGGAAAGTTAGCTCATTTGTTGAGTCGTAAGTATGGGTATACATACAGAATTTTAGTGTGTATATCCACGCCCACAAAACAGAGGATGAAAGCAAACCTGTCATTTTCAGCCACTCTAGTTGACCTGTTCAGAATTACTAAGAGGCAGGGATACTGTAAATTATTCTTTTTGTGTGCGTGTGTGCAAGAATTGTTTTTGTAAGAGGCATGTGTGGGTAGCTTTCATTTAAGACTAAAATATTTTGACAAATCAAAACTTCAACTAGAACCACTGTGACTAAATTTAAGTCCATACATTGAGATATAAAAAGGCACTAATCACATATTCCAGCTGTCAAAATTCCTGGCAGAGTGGATTAGTGAAAAAAGAAGACATAAAAGAACAAGAAAAAATTTATCTGCCAGGGAAAAAGATGGTTATAAATACAAATTTTATCTGTAGATTCAAACGTTTTCACTAAACATGTCAAGAAAGGATAATTTAGAATCTCAGTAAGAGGATTTAGAAGGTCCAAATGAACATGAAAAAGATAGACCATGCAAATGACAGGGGTCAGAAATCTCCAATAATTTTTATGTAAGGTCTTATAATCTCATTGAATTTGTATGAAATTATAACTCAGAGATATTAGGAAACCTAAGATCAGATTTGTTTTTCTTATTGATATTCAGCTGGAAGGGCAAGTCATACATTATTTAAATAAAGAATAATAAATCCATTTGAAAGGACTAGATCAAACTCATACAGATATGTATTATTCTCCCAGAACTTTACAGACTCCAAAGGCAAGTGGAAGACCCCAGAGTTGGGCAGTTCATTTTCCTGCACTTAGAGCACTCCAGAAAGACAGCTTTGTTTCTTCTTATTGAGTTGTAGACGTGCAGACGTGTTCATCCAATTTTTCCCTATTAAATTTTGGTTCAGTGATTTCTGCTCCATCATCTTCACCATTCCATTTATTCAACAATTAGCAAACATCTATTTTATGGAAGACACTTAACCAATTGCTGTGGGCACCAAAGTTAATAAGTGTTCCTTTCCTTGGGGAAATTTGGTGCGAATTATAATGAAGTGGATGCTTTGGAAGTTCAGAGAGGATATCTAAAACAGATGGAGGACAGGACACGTAGAAAAGTGTATTTGAACTGAGCCTTGAAGATACAATATAATCGAGCTAGCAGGAAGAATTAAAGCTGGACATTTTGGGAAGAGGAAACAGTCAATGCAAAGATGTGAGGGTGACAAGAGTGTGATTCGTTCCAGAAGCACCATATGTATCAGGTAAAGCCTGCTTTTATGGAGAGATGTAGGAGCTGAGGTTAGAGCAACATTCCCAAAAGTGTATTTGGAGGAATATTAGTCGTGCTAGAAACACTGCAAAAAACTGTTTCAAGTCTTAATCGCCCTTGGTAAACCAAGTGCATTATATCCCTATCCTGAAGATTCATAAATATATTATCATATTAACATTGTAAAAATGCTATAATAATAAACTTTATTTAGTACCACACTTACGGTACCAAGAACCATTTGTTTTAATAAAGCACTTTCAGCATAGAGGAACAGTGCTCCATGGTGCACACTGAGAAACACAGAACTAATGGGAGAAAAGGCCATGAAAATTTTGAGTTCTATCCTGAATGTCTTGAAGGGCACTTGAATTTTTAAAATTTTAAACAGGGAATGAACATGACCACTTATAAGATTTTCATTTTAGAGCTCTCTGGCACCTTGAGAGGATGCCAGCTTTGACTGCTTTGGAGGCCATGATAGAAAGGAATGGACTGGAGGGAGGAAGACTAGAGGCTGCTGTGGCATTTCAGAGCATGACGCTGGTCAGGAGTAATGCAGCAGCAGCAGCAGCAGCAGTGGCATGGAGAAGGGAGGAGAGGCACTGCGATGAAGCCGTGAAACCTGACGGAAGTCCCTAAGAAAGATGGGGACTACAGGAACGCTAGAGGAGGTTTTGATTGGGAGGGCAGGCAGGGGAGGACACACTGGAGAAAGAAAGCTTGGAGCAGTATTGGGCTAAGAGTCCAGGCAAGGAAGGAGAGTTGCAGCAATGGTGAAGGGAGATGAAGGTGAGGTTAATGACTAGAGCCACAGTTTCCATGATTGCTAAACAGAGGCACTATGGAGGCATTATCCAAGACTGGATGCTTCAGATTTTGTCCATTGAAATCATGAGCAAATACGTCATGTGCTGTGACTCCTCTCCAAGTGGTGTGGTCGCCCATGCAATCATTGACTTTCTTTACACCTCCCCTCTTCATCAAGTGTCTGCAGAAGGTCACATCCATCTTACAAAAGCCTCAGGGACAAGTTAGAACTTCAAGGCATCTTGCTTGGCTCTGCCAGCCGTTCACACTCCAAGTTTTCCCAGCACCTCCTGTTGGTAATATAGTTCTTGACTCTCCTATCAGCCCTTTGTAATTCTAGAATTCTGGTGCTCATTTGAACTCAGGATTAGGGATGATAATTTTGCTTTCCCTTTTGATGACTTACAAACTGGCTTCAGACTGTGATCATATCCTTGTAGATGACCAGCTAACATCTGCTAGGTTAAATGCTTTGGTAGGTTGACCAGCTGTCTGAATGTTCCTAGAACTGAAGTTTTTCTGGGATGGAAGACTTTCTGTGATAAAAATGGACAAGTCCCAGGCCAACTGGGACAGTTGGCTGATATAAGTTACTCTGTATGTTATATTCACTACTGTATCCCAACACAGTGCCAGATAGAAGATAGCATTTAAGTTTTACAAAGGAATACTTGTTATAATGATTTATAACAATGATTTACCAAATATTTATATGTATTATATCATTTTATCTTCATAGTCAGTAACCCTCTGTTCATCATACATGTGAGAAATTTGAAACTTGAGAGGTTTGCCAACTGTCCAGGGCCACATATCCAGTAGGTGGCAGAGTTATGAGATAAACCCAGATCTGTCTGATTTTGAACTTGGGTTATTTCTGGAAGGCAATGATGCCTCTATCGCCTCCTGTCATCCACCTGCTGGGGTAGTGATTTAATGCTGAGTTCTGGGAGCTGTCAGAGACAGGCTCCAAGGGAATAAGAAATGTTAATAGGGCCTAGCACTTTGTAAACTCTCAGTAATAGCTACCACCCTTCTCTCTCCAGGGCCCCTTTCCCCAGGGAAGCTTGTTATCTGCAAGAAACATGAATTTGTGAGAAAGAGAAAATTTGTAACTATCAGCAGGAGTTAGAAATCAGGCATTTGTAGTAACTTTTATCTTCATGCACATAACATGAAGTATATTGCTTTAATAACCTTAAGCCTTCATGTGCTCTTCAAATGACAGTGTGTATAACCAAAATTAAGATACCATTAGGATAAAAGGTAGGATTTCTCTCATGTGTTTACCTACAGGTATTTTCACATTGGAACTGGTGCCCTGTGTATTTTCCATTGACCATCTCATGACAGTAGTTAACTTGTGACATCTTCTGCTATGGAATAAGTCTCCAATCACTCAAAATCCTCTGAGTAGCTTAGATTTATAATGCAGTGTTGAGTTCTCTTAATAGACTATTATTATCAGATTAGTTACTCATGTGGCAGCTATTATTTTAGTATAATAAACAAATGTAGTTCATAATTGTAAATTGTATTGTGATTAATGAATGTGTCACCCTGGCACAGCAGTAACATATTTGCTCTTTGTTTAATAAAATTTAAAGGGAGATTGAAGAAGGAATTACGATATGACACCTACTAGAGATGAAACTGGTAATGCAGCTCTAGGTCAGTGCTTCTTTCTCCTATATGGGAGCAGTTTCCTTGATGTGAACAATTCATAAAACCAGGGATTACAGTGGACTGCAATGTATGTACAGGGTCCACTTTCATCATCAATTAAATAATCTGGTGTGAAAGACTCTCCTACTTTAAAAAAGCTAAAAAATTAAAGACATGGACGTGCAGTTAATTCATTGACTACTTTTTTTCCCTTAAAACTGTTGTCCACATTGTCACTGTCTTGCTTCTCTGGGGTGTGAACTACAAGCAACTTTGCAATTGGTCAAGTTGTTTAGCTTAGAAAATTAAAAATTTAAACTTGTGTCTGTATTATAATCGTTGTAATATGCAGTGGTAAAAATGACAGCTTAATGTAGAAAGCTATAATTGGTTATAAAAATGCTTTAAGAAATATTTCTATGAATAATTTAAAGGCCAAAATTTTATAATGCCAAGTCAAAATAAAACTGACCCTTGCCTGCCACTAGAAATCGAGTCATACTGAAGTTCTCATAAATGAAGGAACTGAACATATTTTTATTTCTACTGCTAAGTATAATGACGGTTTGGGGCAGCTAATGTGAATACCCAGTTTGGTGTGATAATCAGGACCAAAGTGATGGTTATTGGTTAAAGGAGATCCAAATCACTCCTTTGTCAACCTTATTACTTTTTGTCCTTTTTCTTTTTGCTTTAAAAAGTACAGTTCTCAATTATCCACTCAGTATGTAAATACCTTGATGACAAAAGAGATTTTATGTATTCTTGTATTCTCTGAAAAGACCAGCATGGTAACTCACACCTAGTTGGATTTTGTAAACATGTATTACTTGCTTGGTCTATACTTTTGGAATAACTGTGTAAAGGACATGGGAAGATTGCTATTGAGATATGAAAAATAGATTAATGTGATATATCTCAAAGTTGGGGGATTAATCAATTATGCTTTACGTCTGATAGGAGAAATAATATCCAACTAATTAGCAGAATTTAATGATCTGTCTTGCCATCAATTTGTCGCTGCTGTCACCAAGAGGGCCTGGTTCCTGAATTGGATGTGGTCTACTAAACATAGGCACCTACTAATGCCCAGAAAGAATCAGTGTTTTTCCATACTCAATAAATATTACTTCTACTTAAAATGTTATTTACATTCTTCTCACAATATTATGAAAATTTAGGGAATGTTGATCCTTTAGAATAATTTACATACTTTTTGGGGAATGGGACTTATCTTAAACAATTGTCAAAATGTAAAAAGTATACATTAGGTCGCATTTGGTGGAGGCAGGGCTTAAGAAGATTGAAGACAAAAGGCACTGCTATGTGAGATGTAGAGTAAGGTGGGGAAGCTTCTCTTTTCTACTACCTGCGTGGAAGGATCTACAAGTTCTAAATACATGTAGGTAACAATGGTAAGCTAAATCTTCCCTTAATTAATTTGGGGCACTTGGAAAGATTATCTGTGGTTGTGACAGAGCAGTTAAACTCTTAGACCTTCTAATACTGAGGACTGTTGAGAGTAAATTTCAGGAGAGAATCTTTGAACAAAAGAAGACTTGATTTGTAATATGTGTTAAAAATAAATTGTATTAGGTTGCAATGGTATGACTATGTTCCTCCAAACTTCATGTATTAGAAACTTAATCCCCAAGGTCGTGTGTTAATGGCATTTAGAGGTGGTATCTTTGGAAAGAAATTAGGATTAGGTGAGGTCATGAAGATGAATCTTCCATGACTGTACTAGGTTTATAAGAAGAGGAAGAGAGACTCAGCGGGCACACTCACTCTGTCTTACCATGTGCTGCCCTCTGACATGTGAGGTGTGGCAAGAAGGCCCTTGCCAGAAGCCAAGGAGATGCCAGCACCATTCCCTTGAACTTCTCAGCTTCCAGAATTATAAGCAATAAATTTCTTTCCTATATAAATTACCCATACTCAGGTATTTAACTATAACAACAGAAAATGGACTAAGAAATAGGTCTTTTTTTTCTTTAGTTACCAAGAAATGTACTGTAGGTTTTTTATTTCTTAAAGAAAACTTTCTCTAAAAAGATCTTTTCTTTGGCTAATATTACTTATGTTCACTTGCCATAATAAAGTTATATTTCTATATCAAAATATATATATTCCAATCTCTTCTTAAAGTAAATGATGAAACTCTGTCTTCTTCAAAAGCACAGATGTGGTGTACTGATCCAAAATTGCAGGTCCAGTGTTTTTGAGTGGTGAATAAGCCTAATTTTAAAATTTGGCACTCTCAAACTAAAGAAGCATGTTGTATGCCTGAATAGAATCACTAATGATGAATTAAGCAAACCATTGATTTGGGAACAGAAGGGACAATGTGGGTTCTATTTACTAAGTCCCAGAATCTTTTGAGGCAAACTACATATTACTGAGCAATATTGAAACTCTATGTTCCTGGCTATATGTTCATTTACAGCAATATATATTTTTGAAAAAAATCTGTGAAGGAGCCAAGTAATTAAAATTTCTCCCTTCTCTTTACAACACAGCTCAGGGAATACTCCAAAAATTCTCTGGAAAACAAAAATTTAGAAGATATTTTAATAGAGTGAATATATTAGTTCCGTTAGGAAGTTAACCAGTTGCATCAAAGTTTTTTTTTTTTAACAGTTTATTGAGACATAATTTACCTACCATACAATTCACCCATTTATATGTACAACTTAATATTTTTAGTTGTAGAGTTATTATTTATTCGCAGAGTTGAGTGACCATTAGCACAGTTTTAGAATATTTTTATGATTCCTAAAGGAAGCTGTATGACTATTAACAGTCACTCTCCATTTCTCCCTCCAGTTCCAATTTTCTGGAGCTATCAGGGTAGAAGAGACACCTCTAAAGAAGTGTTTGAGGAGTTCCCAGAGGAGAGGGAGACCTCAGCTTAGGACCAGCCGGGTTCTTGACATATATGATGGAAAAGAATTTCAGCACGGGCCAGACAAAGGCATGGACGGAGGTGTATTTAGGAAAGTAGATATATGTTTCAGGGAGATTGCCAGGTTTCTCAGGTGTAAACTATTGGCTGGGATCCAATATTTATAGAAGGGCTGTATCAAGAACCTAACTGGAGATGGAGCCAGGGTGGAGCTTTACAATTTCACAACAGTTTTCCCTGTGCTTGCGTATTTCCCTCATTTTACAAGGGCATGTTTTTCAAGATTTACAACTGTGCTTTCTGCATCTCACTGGCTTGTGGGCATTCTTTGAAGATTCAGCATTTCTCTCTCTTTTTACTAACTCCCCTTCTCAGAACCACTTACTTACTTCTGTGTCTTCAGACAACACATGGTCTTTTGTGACTAGCTTTGTATGTGTGTGTGTGTGTGTGTGTGTGTGACTAGCTTCCCTTCTTAACATGTTGCATGTTCCCTTCATTCATGTTGCAGGATGTGTTCAGACTTCATTCCTTCATGTTGTCAACTGACCTTCCATTATAAGATTATACTTCATTGTATATGTTCATTCACCTGTTGATGATCATTTAGTTTGCTTCCAATTTTTGTTATTATTAATAATGCTATAAAAATCTGGGTACAAACTTTTGTGTAGAAATTTGTTTGCACTTGGGGGAAATAGATACCTAAGCATAGCACTGCTGAGTTAGATGGTAACTCTATCTTTAACCTTTTGAGGATCTATTTCTTGAAGCAGATGTGTATGTCACATTCCTATTGGTATGTTGGTTCCAACTCTGGATACTGATACTCATCCCTCTCCAGGGTCTGTTTGGTTGGAGCACTGTTGGTGAAGTTTGCCCTTCCCTGATATGTTGCTGGGAGGGTGCAGTCTCTAGCATTGCATTGATGCCCTGCTGTGGCAATTATTTTAGAGGGTTCTCTCTGTTTTTTTTTTTTTTTTCCCTGATCTCTGCTAAACTGTCTGTCTTTGATAGCATCACCCCCAGCACCTAGCCTCCACTAATTGCTGGCCAATCCATCTATTGTTTTTAGCAATGTCCTGGGACATAAGTTGCTCCATGTTCTAAGCCAGTTAAATTTCATTCTCTTTGCAGGAGAGCTCTGCTCTTTTGAAGCTAACTTTTGAGGTTTGTTCTTAGCTCAGAAGGAATCTTCTTCTTCTCTTAAAATTCCATCTGTCCTTTAGTTTAGTTGTTGCTTTCATGGAACCATCAGGCTCCAAAATTGCTTACTAGCAAAACCTCTGCTCTATTGCTGCAGAGCTGGGGGCAAGGATAGTGACCCACTTTGTGAGAAGCAACGCCCTTCTCTCCAAGTTGGCACTGCATGGGGCATTAGCCTCTGGTCTTTTGGCCTGCCTCTTTGGGCACAGAAAACTATATCTTACTAACTAGTGATCTGGGACAAGGACAGTGGGCAACCTTTTATTTTTATTTTTTGTTTTTTTCATGACATTGGAGTAGAGCCTTGATTTGAATGAGAGTTGGGTGAGCAAGGGCATCCCAAACTGAGCCACTTTTGCCTAAAAGTAAGCTGCTCCAACACAGAACTCCAAGAGAAGTAATGGCGGCTTGCTCCACCAGGACAGGTACTACAGCTCTTGCCTGAGAGCCCTTGTTCATGGCTGCACCCTGAGGTGGGAGAAGGGCAGGTAATGGTGCAAAATGCCACAGACTCTTGATACTCACCAGGATTTCACAGATTACTTTAAATGTTTCCTCATTTGTTTTATGCCCTCAGGACAACACCCAGAGTCTTTAAATGCTCTTTTTGTTTTTTCCCTTTGAATAATTTTCACCAGTTGTAGCTGTTTCATTGATGATGGAGTCCAGTGCACCCACCCCTCATGTTGCCATATCTCTGGGGAAGATAGTGCAATTTGTACATAGGTCAGTTTGGTTAAGACAAAAAGAGCATTCTAAGAACAACAAAAGAACATGAGCAGAGAGAGCATGTAAGAAATATAAAAAATCAGTAATATGTTATACTTGTTGCAACAGAAACTTGGATGCAAGAAGATAATGGACTATTACTAAAATGTTGGAAGAAAAAAGAAAATAGAAGAGCTATTTATTATCTTGGTTTCTGTGAGACAGGATTATAGACACAGCTTAGCTGGGATTTCTCTTCATGGTCTAGGTGTTAGCCAAGCTTCATTCTCATCACAGCTTTGACTGAGGAAGGTTGTGCTTCTAAGCTCCCTCCAGTTCTTGCAGAATTCATCTTGCAGCTATGGAACTGAGGTCCCCATTTTATTACTTGCTGTTGGCTGGGGCCTGCTCTCAGTTTAGAGCCTTCCGTAGTTTTTTGCTATGGGAACTGCCTTGTTGGCCCTCTTACGCCATGCCAGATTAGTTGAAGACCCACTAGAGAATTGATATCTCCAGTTTTCTAAGTCAGAGTCTTATATAAAGTAATGTAACAGTCAGAGTGACATGGTATTACTTTTACTGTTTAAAGTAACCTAACAAAGGACTTGGCATCTTATCACCTTTCCTATAATCTATTGTTTGGAAGCACATGCATATTCCATCCTACACTGAAGGGGAGACTAGACAAGGACATGACTCAATGGCAGTATACAAGAATTTTATTTAATTTCAGAATGGCCCATTTGGGGCTGCTGGTTGAACAGCAGGCTCAGGTAGAAGAGCTGGTGAACATTTCTCCATACCTCCTTGATGCTGAATGTCTTCTCTCAGGGTAGTGCCCCAGTCATTATGCATTTGCTCCATGGTCTCAAATCATAACATCAAATTACAGCATACATTATTTATTTTCCATTTCTGCTTTACATTCCATGACTTCTTCCCCCAAGGATCTGGGTATATCCTTGACAACTTTTAATTATAAACTCAGTCTTCAAAAAGGTAGAAAAGGAACACTGGGAGAGGAAAGGTGTGAAGAAACAGGATTGGGATAACCAAGGGAAATTTTTAGAAGACAGATGCATGCCTGAGAAAAAGGAGAACAGAAACAGCAAGGAAACAGAAGGGCAGATTTGGTTTAATACCAAATCAAAGGAGGAATGAAATTAGCTTGGTTGCTTATTCATATTTTTAAATCTCTAGCTAATCAGTTAGTGAAAAGTTAAAAAAAGAAAAAAAAAAAAGTTCAGGAGCTGCAAGCAACATTTGAGGCCAAGGCATTACTCAAGATTAACGCAATGAGCTTCATTCTGTAGTCAGCAGTGACTCCAAGTAAAATTTATGAAGGCAGTCAGTGACTTAACGTGACATAAAAAAGCTATTTCTCTTTACTGATATTTTTTTAATCATCCTGTCTTTCCACATGGTCCTTGTGGCTGGTGGATTGCAAGTATGTGTCAGCATAGAAGCTGCTTTTGGCTTTGATTTCTAGAAGCTGATTGATGAGGGTCTTTCTAAGGAAGCAGAAGTTACCAATAAAATTGACTCTAATGGGTGCTTAGGGTACTGTTATTACACAGCTGCAGACAATAAGCCAAGAGAGGAGCAGCTGATGTACATCTTGAGATTAAGATAAGGTGGTGCTTGGAGCAATAGTTTAGTAGAAATTACAAAGTATTTATACTATTTATTGTATTCATGGTGCATTCATTGAATTGGCAAGAGTGTGGTATTAAGAGAGCCATGGATCAAAAGCTCAAAATAATTTGAGTGGAGCCTGAATCCCACTAACTCCAGACGGTCTTCTAGCTTGTCTGGGCTAGTTACTAATGAGGGAATGAATTACAAATTAGAAAATCTGCTCACCACCAGTCACTTGCTTAATCCCTTTGCTGAATTTTTAGTTTCCCTGCTTTAAGGATGAATTCCCAAAGCCTTACCTGACCTATCAGGCCTTCCATTATTTTTTCCTTGACCAGATTTCCAGCCCTTGCTTTAGGCACTCCAGACTTCCTTGGTATCATTATTTTCCTTCAAAATGTCTGACTCATTCTCATTTCAAGTTTTTCATACATGGGGCTCCTTTATGCTGCTAATTCTTTCTTGTTTCCTTTCTCTTATTGACCTTGCTCATGGGTTCATTTTCTCATGTCAAATGTCCCTTCCTGGAGGGGTTCTTTTCTCATCCTCCCAGTAAGGTTAGTCTTTCTGTTCTATGCTCTTAGAACTCCTTATTCCTGCTAGGGTCAATAGCACCTGTAATATTGATCAGATGTTCATTTCCTACATTCCCTGGTAGACTGAATGTTCATACTGTGTCCTTATTTCAGTGACTCAGTGTGATCCTCTGTGTCTAGTATTTGGGTCAAGTGATGAAGAGCAGGACTTTGGAGTCCAATGCAGCCAGTTACTGGTTGACTGAGTTACTATTAGTGTTATGGTTGAGATGTAGTGTCCCCAAAATCTCATGTGTGAGACAATGCAAGAGGATTTGGAGGAGAAATGAATGGGTTACAGCCTTAACCTAATTAGTGAATTAATTCCTGATGGGATTAATTGAGCTCTAACTGGAGGCAGGAGGGGTGTGATTGAAGGAGGTGGTTCATTGGGGGCGTGGCTATAGGGTATATATTTTGTATCTGGAGCCTAGAGACTCTCTCTCTCTGCTTTCTGATCGTTATATGAATTGTTTCCCTCTGCCACACTCTTTCGCCATGATGTTCTGCCTCACTTCGACCTCCAAGGAATGGAGCTGGCCTTCTATGGACTAAGACCTCTGAAACCGTGAGTCCCCAAATAAAAACTTTTCCTCCTCTGCAATTGTTCTGGTCAGGTCTTTTAGTCACAGCAGCAAAAAAAGCTGACTAAAATAGTTACTGTTAGTTACAGCCAGTTACTGTTAACCATGGAAAGTCTTTTAATTTCATTGAAACTTATTTCCTTTTACATGAAAAGAATGATATCTTCCTTGCCCAGTTTTTTGAGAATTAAATGAGATCACACACTTGAATCTGAAAGAGCAGCATAAAAACCATGGTTATGAAGGCCAGACAATTTAGATCTGGCCTCTGCATGATATGAAACCCATTATCTTTTTTTTAATGACAGACACTAATCCCAGAATACTGAGAAACAACATATTTTAGCAATATACACAACTAATTTAATTCACTTTTGATAGTTTTGGTTTGTGTCTGTCTTTATTCTTAGTCATTGGCCTTTATGTTGGGTAATGGGGGAGGGGATCATGAGAGCTATAGTAACTTTCTTCTATAGTCCTATGTGAACATTCCTGCCACAGGGTGAACACTTCATAAAAGTTACCTCTGTGTTAACCTTGTTGCCTTTGAGCTATAGAGAATTTATTTGCCTGTGTATTTTTTTTTTCTCCTCTTTGGCTATATTAGGAGGGCAATAAGAGATCAAAGAAGAAAGTTCAAGACATTGTACAAATTGGCTTTCAATGAAGATTTTTAGCATGTTGTAGGAACTATGGAAATGTAGTAGTATGAGACCACCACTTGGATTTCCATTTTTTTTTTCCCATTAACTTTATTTTTATTTAGTTACGGTTACTGTTAGTACCAAAAGGAGCCAAGACTTATTTATCCAGTTATTGTATTAAATATTTTCATGTATTAATCTCTGTGATAGCATTTTGGAATAGTCAGTCTTCATATCCTCATTTTGGTAATAAGGCAATAAGAGAGAAAGCTCTTGACCAAGGCCACAAGCCTAATGGAGCTGGCATTTAAAGTCTTGATTACTATATCACTCAGCACCATGGTGGAAGCACATTTCTAAGGGTTTAGAGTGACCAAGAGTCACCCAGGGAGCATTTCTAAATGCAGTTTCCCTGGATCTATTACCAGAGTTCTGATTTAGTGATCTGTGTTGGGGCTTTTAAATCTGTATTTTTAACCCATGTTTCTAAGGCATGTGGTCCCTAAGGCACCTGGAAAACATAGATCGATATATCCTGAAAGAAAAGTCCATTGCTCCTTTGAGTTCTTGTGTAAAGCAAATGTAGGACTGAAATTCTAAAGTGATTTTTCTAGGCACAAAAATCACTTCTATGTGCCAACACATTTTTATCTTGATATAATCAAAACTAGTATTGGTTATCCAATTAAGTCATTATAAAGAATTCTAGAATAACAATTCCCATAAGTATGTCGCCGATGAGGTAAAATCTTCTTCCAGGTCTAGGGACAGTGGTCTTATCCACAGTATATATGAGGATTTGGATACCAGAGACCAACTGAACCCTCTGCCACATGTGTGGTTCATTCCATAGGGCTCTCTTCATGTCTTCCGAATTGCAAGAAAGAAAGAATTTGTAAAGAAACTGATAAAATATGGTTAGTTATTTCAGGTGAAAGAAATCAAAGCCTTCGTATAAAATAAGCCTGCTATCAGAATCATTCAAATAATTCCCTTTGATCCACTCGAGAAAATGGAATGACTTGTTTGTGGTTGATGCTGTACCCCAGCACGTCGTTTCCTTTCTTAACCTCTTTCTTAGTGGTTGTAGTATTTCTTACAAAAAAAATTACATCTCTAGTCAGACAGAAATATAGCACCTATCCTGACTCAAGGCTTTCTTTGCCAGACTGTACTTGGTGAATTCATGACCAGATTCTCCCGAGGCCAATCAAGCAGGATAATCAGCCTGCCCAGACTGACCCAATTAAGTTTAATTAGTTGTTTTTTCAATCTCTAAATTTCCTAGCCAGGTGGACTTTATGGTTTTTATTAAACAATGAAGAAGAGCTGAATCTTTGGAATTAGTTGGCCTCTCAGGTGCTTTCTGTGGGTAATAAAACTCCAGGAAATCTTCAAATCTCCATAAGGAAGACAAGTGATGCTAAAAAAAAAAAATTTTTTTTGGCTTTGCTTTTCTGTTTCTCTTTTAAATGGAAAGTATTCCTGCCTTAGTTTGAACAAATGTCAGTATCCTCTGTTTTCTTTGGCCAAGATGATAATGACAGTGCTGAACCTTAGGACGTGCAGAGTACGCCTCACCACTCCTGGCTGGCGTCTTTTTGACATTCTACATTGGAAGTCATCTGGACAAGGGAAAATGTAGGCTCTGAAGGGGGCCTTAAAGGCAGTCATGAAGACTCTAGGGGTAAAGCAGAATTAAAGTAAGATAAGAGGTTGATCAAATAGAGAGTAAAACTCCTGGGAGAAAATAAATGAAAGTAACTGCCAGTCTGTTTTCTTTTGATCATAATGAAATACAACAGATTATAATAGCCTAAGTTATAAAGTCATGAAGAAAAAGATTATTTTGGTTCATGGGTTGGTCCAAGGTTGAGTGACCTCATCTGGTCATGGCCTTCTTATTGATAGAGTCCCGGTGTGGCACATGGTGAAAGATGGGGATATGTAAAGTTCAATACTAGGGTGGGGGGCACCCTGATGACTTGATCCAATCCTATTTGCCTTCCAAAGGCCCAACCTCCAAATGCCATAGTTGGGTTAAGTTTCTAATCTTGCAGTGGGGATTAAAGTCCAATATAAGTTTCAGAGGGGAAAAAACAAATTCAAAGCATAATATTGTTAATAATGGACTAAAATAAGTAATGTTAAAATGGCTCTTAGCTAATTTAATATTGATCTATTTGGGGGGGCTAATGATTTTATTAGACACTACAAATACTAGGTTTCAGGGCATTTGGAAACTGTTTAATTTACACAATTCTTAAAAATACTGTGAATTGGGGCTGGGGTTATGGCTGAACGGTAGAGTGCTTCTACCACGTGTGAGGCCCTAGGTTCAATCCTCAGCACCACATTAAAAAAAAAAAAAAAAATGATACTTTTGTGTTCAACTTCAACTAAAAAATATTTTAAAAATATTGTGAATTTAAAAGTTCTACTTTTAATTGGCATTATAGTTTAGATGCGGTGTCCTCCAAAAGCTCACATGTGAGTCAATGCAAGAAAGTTCGGAGGAGAAATGATTGGGAATCCCTGATAGAAATTAATGGGGTGGTAACTGGAGGCAGCTCTTCCTTCTTGGTCTCCTTTTCTGGACCTCCTCACCAATCTTTGAAAGTTGAAACCTCTCAAAGCTCAGAACTTGCATTTTTTTCTTGCATACACTCCTTAAATCATACCCTGCTTCAGATCTTGAAACAGCATGTGTGTTTGCACACATGTGGGCACACACAAACATATCCCCGAACTGTATGTGATGTTGGCTCAGTGAATTATGGAGGCAAGAAAATTAGAAGAGCCTAAAGAATTACAAAGTTTTCACCTGATTTAAACAAATTCTAATTTTATGTCCAAGGTAATTGCCTTTTGAGTGTGTTTTTCTTTGTTTCTGCTGTCTTTTGCAGGATTAAGCCATTGCCCCTTGATACATATTAAACGTGAGTTAGTTATCTCAACTGTGGGAAGAGCTGCTAAGAATTACAAGGATACTTTCTCAGTTGCTGGGAGAAAATTAGATGTTGTCAGGTATATGGGCTAAAACACCTGGCACAGACTAAGGACAGAGACCAGGGACACTCTGAACAATTTTGGAATGGTATTGCTGGGGGCGCTTTCCAACTTTAAATTTGAAAATAAAGTGATTGGAAGCCTTCGATTACTTCCTCCACCTAGAAACATATTCTCATTGTCCCTGAGACACCATCTTTTCTGACACTCCTTGGATCTCATTGGCAGCTCTTCCTTCTTGGTCTCCTTTTCTGGACCCTCCTCACCAATCTTGGAATGTTGAAACCTCTTAAAGCTCAGAACTTGCATCTTTTTTCCCCCTTATATTCACTCCTTAAATCATACTCTGCTTCAGATCTTGAATCAGCATGTGTATGCACACATGTGAGCACACACATATTACAAATTTTATACCTACAGTCCTGACCATATCTTCTAACTCCAGACTCCTAAATTCAGTTGCTCACATGATATTTATGTCTGAATGCTCAGTTTTCCTATCTACTATGTTTAAATGTTGCCTTTGCTTCTAGAAATTGTTCCTCTGTCTTTTCCATGCCAATAAACTGTGTTGGGAAAGGCCCCAAATGGCTGTAATTAGGCTCCCTCACCAACACTTCCAGCAAGTTACGTTTTTAATGTTTAGCTAGGGCTGGGAACCAGCTATATTATGGTCAGTCAAGGACAGAAACCCTGGTTCAGAACACATACTTAAGGTCATAAATATTAAATTGTGGTCTTGTGTCCCCTTATATAACCTGTTGACACTGTCTTCTTTGTCCTGTGGGGGGAAAAAAGGGCTTATGGAAAAGACTTGGGGGCTAATAGGGACAAAATGAGGGCAAAATGAGGACTACAATGAAACAGGCTAGGAACTGAAGCTGGAGGCTGTGGCCGCTTCTGAATAAAGCACATCTACTATCTTAATTGCATTTTGTATCTTTATTCATCTGATAAGCTCCAAACCCTGTTTCCTGGGTCAGAGCCCCTGCATGATATGGTTTCCATTTTTTTCCCAGTTGCTCAGAATAAAAATGTTCCTGTCATTCTAATTTCATTAGTTTATCCTGTGAGCTTGATCCTCAGAACACTTCTTAATTTGTATTCCCTTGTCCAAGATGATTGTTTCCCCTCAGCTCTTGAAATAGCCTCCTGATTCTCTGTATCTGCCATCACACTCCTATTTTCTGTCCAGAGCATGCACAGTGATGTTTAAAACATGATTTTATTGTGTTACTTTTTGCTCAAAATCCTCTAATACTCTTTCCAAAGCTGAATCCTGTAATTACAAGTACCATAAAGGCCCCAATTCTTAGCTTTCTGATTCGGCTTTACTTTCCACTAAGCACTATTTGGTTCACTACTCATGTGGTACTATTTCTTGCTTCTTTGTCCTGTAGAATGGGTTCCTCTGCTTTGAGATTCTCCCCCCTCTATTTACTACTCCTAGTAGCTTCTACCTTTGAAATGTCTTTTTTTTCCCCCCATTAGGTTTTCCTGGAATCCATTGCTCTTGCATTCCTTCTTTCTTCCCTTGTGTGCTTGGTCTTCCTTGCTCACCAAATGCCTTATGCATGTCTCTGTCACTCCATTTACCACAATGATGATTAATTGTCCTCTGTGCTTGCATCCTCTGCTAAGTTATGGATTTCTTAAGAGTAGGAGCTTAGTCTTCATTCTTCAGTCAAATCTAGTGCCTGGTGCAGTTTTTTTTTTTTTTTTTTTTTTTTGTGTGTGTGTGTGTGTGTAAGTGTAAGGAATGAAAGAAGCAGTTCAACAGTTGGGGGAATGAGATTAGGCCACTTTCCCCCTTTGATTAACCAAAGAGGGGATAAAATAAACTTGAGCATGTTCCATTAAAATTAAAAGTCTAAAAGTTGAAGGAGGTTCTGTGTGATGCCTCCTCCCCACTTCCCTCCCCCGCCCTGAGCCCTCAGTATAACTAGGTTAGTAAAAGCACTGCAAAAATCTGGAGGATTGGAAGTAGGTAAGAAACTTAAATAACTAATGTTTGTGAATAGCCATTTTCTCAAGGGGTTTCTCAGATGTTTTTTAAGATTAAGTGAAAAAGTCAACTTAAAATTCCTTATTCCTAAGACCCTTTTCCCCTTGTCAAAAGAATACCTTAAAGAATAAGTCTATGGATAGAGTTGCTATCAGAAACTTGTGATGTTACATATTTTTGTTTGTTTCTTTACTATGGTTTGTACAAGTGTCTCCCAAAGGCCCAGGTGTTAAAGGCTGGGTTCTGAGCCAGTGAAACTATTGGGAGGTGGTGAAATCCTTGGGATATGGTACCTAGTGAAAGGTTTTAGACATCCGAGGCATTGCCTTGAAGGGGATTATGAGACCAGTTTCTTGATCTTTCTCTTTCAGTTCCTGACCATGAGGGGAAAGTGTCTTCTCTGCCACCATGATATATACTGTGCTACTCTAGCCAATGTCATGGACTAAAATATCCCAAGCTAGGAACCAAATAAACCTTTCCTCTTTTTAGGTTTCACCACTTATGTTTAATGTAGTCCTTGAAACTCTAGCCAGAGCAATTAGGCAAAAGAAAGAAAGGAATACAAATAGGGATAATTTAAATGAGGTATTTTAAAGAGTTGGCCAACATTTTTTTTAACTAGTAAAAATTTTTAATTTTTTTATAATTTTGTTCTTTTTAGTTATGTATGACAGTATAATTTGACTGTATAATTTGACTTATCTATAAAAACATGGAGTACATTTTATTAGGATTCCAGTCTTGTGGTTGTACATGATATAAAGATTCACTGTACTATATTCATATATGTACATAAGAAAGCCATGTCAGAATCATTCCACTGTCTTCTTTCCTTTCCCTTCATTACCCTTTGTCTAATCTACTGAACTTCTGTTTTTCTCTGCACCAACCCCTCTCCTTGTGTGTTAGCATCCACATATCAGAACATTTGACCTTTGATTTTATTTTGGGATTTGCTTATTTTGCTTGCCATAATAGTTTCTATATCAATCTATTTTCTTTTTTGGAAAATGTCATAAGGTGATTCGTTTATGGCTGAGTAATATTTCATTGTGTATACATACCACATTTTCTTTATCCATTTATCTGTTGTAGGACACCTAAGTTGGTTCCACAGTTTAGATATTGAGAATTGAAGTGCTATAAACATTGATGTGGCTGCATCACTGTAGTATGCTGATTTTAAGTCCTTTGGGTATATACGAAGGAGTGAGTAACTGTGTCAAACGGTGGTTCCATGCAATTTGAGATTCCTCAGCAGTTTTCTGAGGAATCTCCATACTGCTTTCCAGAGTGATTGCACCAATTTGCATTCTCACCAACAATGTATTAATGTACCTTTTCCCACATACTTGTTAAAAATTTATTGTTGCTTGTGTTCTTAATTTTTTGCCATTCTGACGGGAGCGAGATGCAATCTCAGTGTAGTTTTAATTTGCATTTCTCCAATTGCCATAAATGTTGAACATCTGTTCATATATTTGTCGATCAATTGTATTCTGTGAAGTGTTGGTTCAGTTCCTTTGCTCATTTATTGGTTGGATTGTTTGTCTTGTTGGTGTTAAGTTTTTTGAGCTTTTTATATATACTGGAGATTAATGCTCTGAGTTGCCGGTGGCAAAGATTTTATCCAATTCAATATGCTCTCTCTTCATACTCTTATTTCTTTTGCTGTGAAGTTGTTAGTTTGATATTATCCCATTTACTGATTCTTGATTTTTACTTCTTGCACTTTAGGATTCTTATTGAGGAACTTGGTTTGTAAGCTGACATGGAGAGTTGGGCCTACATTTTCGTCTAGTAGATACAAGGTTTCTGGTCTAATGTCTAGGTGTTTTATCTATTTTAAGTTGAGTTTTGTGCAAGGGGAGAAGATAGGGGTTAAATTTCATTATGCAACACGTGCATTTTCAGTTTTCCCAGCACCATTTGTTGAAGAGACTATCTTTAATGTATATTTATGGTGCTTTTGTTTAGTATAACTACACCTATGTGTTTGTCTCTGTCTTCTATTCTATTCCATTGGTTTTCATGTCTGATTCGGTACCAATACCATGCCATCTTCTTTACTATATGTGGGAGACCAACCTTACACGTGACTGAGTCACACTCCCTGGCTGTGTGCTGAGGCGCTCAACCGCAGAAATGTGGCAGAGCTTTTCCCATTCTTCTTGGGTTTGAGGGTCTGTCTCATGCATGGGTGTGTCTTGCCACAGCCCCATGGGTGAAGCTATGCTCACCTGTTCTTTTGTAATATAATTTCCCTGTTTAGGATAGAATCTTCCACGGAAGTGCCTTGTGTGTGTCCCCTTCTCTTACTGTGCCCTTGGGTGTGGCCTACCCAGGTGTCAGTCAACCTGCTGACAGTGGACATCATGAAGCTAGACTCAGCCCCCTGAAAACTGACCCCTTGTCTCATTTGAATAGCTTCTCCTCAATAAAAGGGGTCAGCGTGTGCTCTCACTCGCTCTCTTCCTGCGGACCCTTAAGGTCAGAGGAACCGTCACAGCGACCCCAAAGAAAAAGGTACTGTGTCTCTTGTGTGGTTATTTCGTGCAGCCCAGTTAGCCCAGTTTAACTGGAGTGACCCCTGAGCCTTTTAGTCGTGAGAACAGAAACCTGGCACTATAGCTCTGTAATATCATTAAAGGTCTGGTATTGTGATGCCTCCTGCTTCACTTTTCTCACTTCGGTTAAGAACAGCTTTGGCTGTTCTGAGCCTCTTATTTTTCTGAACACAATTTTTACTCCTTTTTTTCTGTTTCTATGAAGAATATCATTGGAGTTTTAGTAGGAATTGCATTAAATCTGTATAGTGCTTTTGGTAGTATGGCCATTTTGATAATATTAATTCTGCCTATCCAAGAACATGGGAGATCTTTCCATCTTCTAAGGTCTTCTTCAATTTCTTTTAGTGTTCTGTAGAGGTCTTTCACATCTTTTGTTAGATTGAATCCCAGGGTGTGTGTATTTCTTTTTGAGATTGTGAAATGGGATAGTATTCTTAATTTGTCTTTTGACTGATTTTTCATTGGTGTATAGGAATACAATAGATTTTGGGGTGTTAAATGAATTCAGCAAAGTAGCAGGATATAAAATTGAGTTCTAAAAGTTTTCTGGAGTTTTTTGAGTCTTCTAAATGTGGGATCATCTCAGCAAATAGGATTAAAGAGGTCAAACTATCCCTATTTGTATTCCTTTCTTTCTTTTGCCTAATTGCTCTGGCTAGAATTTCAAGGACTACATTAAACATAAGTGGTTAAAGAGGGCATCCCTGTTTTTGTTTTTAGAGGGAATGTTTCCAGTTTTTCTCCATTTAGACTGATGTTGGCCTTGGGTTTAGGTGTATAGCTTTTACGTTGAGGTACTATCACTAGTTTTTCTAGTGTTTTGAATATGAATGGATGCTGTATTGTTAAATTCTTTTTCTGATCTTTTAAGATAATTATGTGATTAAGTCTGTTGATGTGATGAATTACATTTATTAACTTTTGTTATGTTGAACCAGCTTTGCATCCCTGGAATGAAACCCACATGATCAAGTGTTTTATCTTTTAAATATGTTTCTGTTATTTGCCAGTATTTTATTAAGAGTATTTGCATCTATATTCATCAGGGATATTGGCCTGAAGTTTTCTTTCCTTGATGTATGTTTGGTTTGGGTATTGATGTGATACTAACTTCTTAGAATGAGTTTGGAAGGTTTAACACCTTTACTATTTCATGGGATAGTTTGAGGAGGATTGGTATCAGTTCTTCTTTGATGATCTGGTAGGACTTCATTGACAATCTATCTGGGCCTAGGCTATTTTTTTGTTGGTAGATTTTTTTGATGGCATCTTCAATTTCATTGCTTAAAATTGGTATTTTCTATGTCATCCAGGTTCAATTTGGTAGATATATTTCTCTATAAATTTGTCTTCAAGATTTTCTATTTTATTGGAGTATAAGTTTCCAAATAGTGCTTGATTATTCTCTGTACTTAAGTGGTGTCCATGGTGGTGATATTCTTTTTTTTTATCATGGGGGAAAAAAACCTAAAATTCATTTCTGTTGGTTAGCATAGCTAAAGGTTTATCAATTTTATTTTTTCTAAGAACTGTTTCCTTAATTCTCTCCCCACAAACATTTTAGTGTCAATTCCGTTGATTCTTTTTTTTTTTTTTTTAAGGGGTAGGGGCCTGTGATTTTACTTCCTGTTGTCTTAAGCTTTTAATGTTGACTTGTTGTTTTCCCAAGACATTGATATGTAATGTCAGGTTTTTTGATGATGTTGTAGTCTCTTAATTAATGAGCTCAGCTCTAGAATCACCTTCATAGTGTCTCAAAGATTTTGATGTTGTGTCGCTTTTCTCAATTACCTCTAAGTATTTTTCTGTTTCACCCCTAATTCTTTCTATCCATTGATCATTCAGTAGCATATCATTTAGTCTCCAGATGTTAGAGTAGCTTCTATTTTTTTATTATATCATTTCTAATTTCATTCCATTATGATTTGACATAAGGTATTATTATCATTTTTTTTTTTTGCATTTGCTAAGCATTACTTTGTGGCCTAAGATGTGGTCTATTTTAGAAAATGATCCATGTGCAGCTAACAAAGCTTACTCGGTCACTGAAGGATGAAATATTCTATATGTCAAGTGTAAGATATTAATTTTGTTTTGGTTCTATAGCTGCTTTAGTTTTTGTTTGGATCATCTAAATAGTGATAAGAGAGGTATGTTAAAGTCACCCAGATTATTGTGTTGTAGTTTATTTGATTGTTGAAATTGAAAGTATCTTTGATATATTTAGGTGCTTTATTGTTTGGGGCATAAATATTTGCAATTGTTATGTCTTGTTGTTGAGTAATTCCCTTAAGAAGTATGAAATGACCTTCTTTGTCCCTTCTGATTAACTTTGGTTTGAAGTTCACCTTATCTGATATAAGGATAGAAACCCCTTCCTATTTATAAGATCCACATGAATGAAATAATTTTTCCATCCTTTTACCTGCAGTCTGTGGATGTTTAGGTATATGAGATAAGAGTCTTGGAGACAGGCTATTGTTGGGTCTTGTTTATTTAATCCAATCTGCCAGTCTGGTTTTGATTGATGAATTTAGGCCATTTACATTCAATGTTATTGAGAAATAAGTTATTCCTGTCATTTTGATTTATTTCTGGTTTGTAATTTAAATTAGTTTCTCTTTAATAATTCCTATAGTATAGTTCCTCCCTCTGCTGGTTTTAAATTTTATTTTTCATTTCTTCATGAAGTATTTTATTGGGTATGATTTGTAGTGTAGGCCTTCTAGTTGTGAATTTTTTAAACTTTTTTTTATCATGAAAGGTTTTTATTCATCAGATCTGAAGATTTATTTTGCTGGTTATGATATCTTTGATTGGCATCCATTTTCTTTCAGATCTTGGTATATATTCCAAGACCTCCTAGCTTTTAGGGTGTGAGTTGAAAAACTGGCTGAGATCTGATTGGTTTCCTTCTAAATGTAACCTGTCGTCTTTCCTCTAGCAGCCTTTAATTTTTTTATCCTTATTCTGTATGTTGAGCATTTTCATAATGTGCCTTGGTATAGGTCTCTTTCAATTTTGTATATTTGGAGTCCTCTGTGATTTCTGTATTTGATTTTCCATTAAATTCTTAAGATTTGGGAAATTTTCTGATATTATTTCATTGAAAAGATTGTGCATTCTTTTGTGTATCCCCCAGCCTTCATTTTTGCTGATAAATCTTAAATTTTGTCTTTTTGTGTTAGCTTATATTTCTTTTAAGTTCTTTTCATGTTCTCAACATTTTTTCTCCACGGTCAGCTTTAGTTTCCAGATAGTTTCAGGCAATGAAAACAAAATGCACCATCTTCCAAGTGGTCTAGTCTGTTGGTGATGCTCTTCAGTTAATTTTTAATTTAGTTTATTGATTCATTTTTGAGAATTTCTGGTGGATTCTTCTTCAGGATTTCTATAACCTTGTTGAAATGATCTTTCAGTTCTTATTTTCTGTTTTCACTCCTTAAATCATCTTTTACTTCACACATCAATTTAACTGTGAACTTTCTAAATGCCTTCTCTAACATTTCCTCTACTCTGACATCATTTGATGCTGTTATTGAAGTATTTCAATTTGTTTGAATGGTTCTTTTTTTCATGTTTGTGTGTCTACCCATTTATCCATAAGAATCTGAGGTGGCAGAGCTTTTAGTCTATGAATTTATAGTGTTCCTAAAGATTTCCAATATTATGTTTTAGTAGAAACAAATAATTACAACAACCAAGACAATCAATATACAGCATTAAACTAAATATTTCCTATTTTGGCATCTACAATATTAATTTATACTATAAACAGAAATGGTATGGTAGCAAGTGACAACAGTAGAGATTTTTTTCCCCACAAAACCATTTGATATTTCAAAAAGGTGGAAAGAGAGAATGAGACAAAATGTAAGATGTTATAACTGAAAGGGGGAATGAAAGAGTAAAGTGTTAAAGGAAGAGCGAAAGAACAATAGAATTTGGCTGTTGGTGAAAGAAAAGATAAGAATCAAGAGAAATTGAAGAAAAACAATATGAAATGAAAAACAATAAAAAAAACAAAACCAAGGTATACTAATCAAAAACCCCAGTCCTCAAAAGACTAAATCCAGAAAATAATTACCTTCAAGAAATGCTGTAAATGAGAAGAGAGACAAATTGTGTGTGTGTGTTTTCAAATGTCCATGGACACTTTGACATACAATAATTAAAAAAAAAAAAAAAAAAAACAAGATTCTTGATGGAAGATTAAAGAATTGTTTCCATTGCAATGGTCAAAAAAGTGGCTATAATATTATATATTGGTTGTCGGTTCTCGGTTGTCTTTCCATTTCTTTTCTTGAGGTATATATTGTGCAAAAGAGTGGTAGTTGGGGGCTGTAAATTCCTTCTTTTTGTGAGTTTGTCATTATTACCCATCTCAGCTTCCCTTCTCAGCAGTTTGTGGTGGGGTAGGTTAAAGGGGTTTGAGTCTAGATAGACCCCGATGCTTTATGGAATGATGTTTAGTGAAGCTTTTAAGTTTGCACACCTCCAGAGCCCAGATGCTTCTGATCTGTTCTGGGTGTCTATTAATTGAATCTCCCCTGGATTCCTCTCAAGTGGTGGAGGAGCCAGTCCTTTGCTCCCCCTAGGCCTCCCACAGCTCCCATGTCTCAGCCACCTGGGCTTAGTCCCAAAGTGCACATTTTCTCCCCCATCCTCACCTGATCAAGTTCCTGATGGTCGCTAGCTGGTCATGCCAACTGTGGGACTCAAGGAGTAAGAAATACCCAGGATCTCGGATCTGAGGGTCTTGAATTTCCTTGTGTGCAACACTTTCTATGCCTGAATTTCACCTGGTTTTCTAATCACACTCTGGGTTGCATGGCAGTCCTCTGCCATGTCAGGTTTCTGGACTCACCTGGAATTACACAGGTATTACCCTGGATTTGGACCCCATCCCCTGGCTAATGTAACACAGTGGAAAGAGATGGCGACTGACCCTCTTCTCTGCAAGTCACTAGGAGAGGTGCAGCGTCCCTCTCACAAGAAAGCAAAGTGCAGCTCTCCCACTGGATCAGGCTCAACAATATTCCCATCACCATCCTCTTTGCTTCAAGACATGCTTTGGTGCCACCAAATATGTGGGCGCTCTCAGTTTCTGTGTCCTGCCCAAGGTGGATAGGTGCTAGAGGTGGGTTTTTCCTTTTTTATTGATTTCTAAAAATTTTATTCAATTGAATCTTTTGTGTCTGTAGGCCATTCTGAAAGACCGATATTAAACCCTAGTAGGATTTTCTTTCTTTCCTGGTCCTAGGCCATGAAGCTGTTTGGAAAGTAACCATCTCTACTCGTCCACCTTGACTTCTTTCTCCTAACACATTCTTCTACTCACCTTTTCTTCCTGCCTTTATTTTCCTCTGTACTCCATCCTTGTTCTTTCCTATTGTAGAATTTCTCCTTATAGTAAGATAAGTTAGGAAACTTTGACCAGTGCCACACATTTGTCATTCTAAGTAAGAGCTCCAACGGGAGTAGGCATATGTACGTACTCTATGAAAGATGCTAGTTGGTCTAACTTAGCATTTGTCTTCATTACTAAGCCAACTACCTTGTGAGGGAAGGACTATAATGGGCCAGTTCTGGGTTCAGTGGCCACATGTTCGGGTTTGTTGGTACTTAGATGGTTAGGATTAAGTTTGACTGTAGCTGGGATCTCTGCTAACATCAGTGACCTTGAACAAGACAGGAGGCCCAGAGCACTTGTGCTCCAGAGTTTTTAGTCACTCAGATTTATTCTTTCTTATTACAAAGTGAGAAGTCTCCATTTTCAAGATCACCTCATGATCTAAGATTGCTTCTCCAGCTCCAACCTTCACATTCATATGCCAGCCAGCAGGAGAGAAATGCTGTGGTGGGGGGGGGGGAAGGCAAAGGACATTTGCTAAAATCTTATCAACGAAATCCCAAAAGGTGTCTCATGAAACTTAATCTCATCTGCCTAAACTCGGACATGTGACCATTACAAGTGAGATTCAGAAACCGACTCGACTCTGGTGGCTATTATTTTGCCGTATTGTGGAAGTAAAAACAAATCTTGGCGAACCTTTAATAGTTTCTTCTATTGTGTACTGTGATTGCTAGTTCTACCACCTTCTGGGAAAATAGCAATGAAAATAGACATTCCAGTTAAAGCCTGATGGGAATCTAGAAAAGCCCCCTCAATAATTGATATTGTGGTGTTGGTAGACTTCTACTTTTGAGCACTACAGTGAATCTTGTTATCTTTCTATTATAAAATCTATATACTTACCATAGGAAAATTTTGAAAATGATACTTGTGTTCAGCTATGATTAAAAAACAATTAAAATTAAACTGGCGTTGTGAGATTCCTTCATTTCTTGCATTCTTTCCAAAGTAGATCCCAACTATTTTGAGCACTCAAATTAATGTTAGATTCTAGTGGAATCATTAGCTTATATAGAAATAAAATTAAATGAATCTTGAAGAAAGATTAGCAGATAATATGTTCAACAAGCACAGGGGGGAAAAGACTTGATATTCTTCTTTAAAATGGGGGTGATAAAATTAACACTGCTTTTTTTTGTTGTTGTTTTTTTGTTTTTTTTTTTTTTTGGTCTAAAACTTGATTTTCAGACTTTTTAAATTTAATTGTCCTGACTTCTTTTTTCTTTTTTAAGTAATGGAATCCTAAATACAAAGGAGGGATTCCTTGTCCCCTTCTTGCATATAGTGTGGTCCAATTGCTACTCAAGGGGCTCTGGCTCTTCTAACAATCAGACTAAACTAGGTTCAAAGGCCTTTTCTCCCTGGAATTGTAATGTTGCGTTGAGTGACATTAAAAACTGGAAATGTTTAGAGCTCATTCCTTTGAGAGGAGACTATGGGGAATTGCCTGCAGTATCGATTATGGACATCTCTGGTTTCTGCCAATTTCTGATTTTTCTAGCTTTTTCTTGGGTTTGGGGAATTTTATGATATTCCGTTTGTCAATTTTTCTTGCTGTGCCCAGAATTGGTTTTATCACTTGCTTTAGAACAAGGATATCTACACTGCTGGACTACATAGCCAGACTTGATTTCTCTCTCATGGGGAAGAAGAATCTCTGTGCTGAATTTATAAACATAGCCTAAGTGGGGGGAATCCATACCTTATCCTCTCTATTACAGCCTTTTGTAGTGTGAACTATAAAATTCTTTAGATGGTAAGGAGAGGTAAAATGTGTCAGTATCTGTTCCTTTTGCCAATTTGTGAGTGACAATCTCTTAAACTCTGTAGGATTTATGAAAGGGATGATAGTTGTTAGCATGTTAGAAGTGTTATGGGAAGTAGCATTTCCTCAGGCTCAAATGATCCAGTAACAAAGAAGTCTACTCTACCCAACCTAGTTAAATTTATTAGTGTCTTTATTTTTAATGTTTTTTCACTTAGACAGATTTTACACTTATTATCATTAACTTCTACCCAGAGCTGTGGATGCATCTTTATTATAGCCCACAGATAATTGAAAAATTTTTTAAAAAAATGTAAAGATAAGTCACTGGGTGGCCATTATGATTCATTTTGGATTTTTCTGAATTGAAATCCATCCATCAACAAGCAATTTTTTGTATGAGAAGTGGAAACTCACCATGTCTGGGAAGATTGGGAGAAGGTGTTTAAAAGAAATATAACACTGTGGTATTTGTTCTCATGGAAACTCTCACTAGAGTCAGACTTTGGTGTTCTGTACCTTGACTATCCTCCCACCTCACTTGAGAGAGAGCTTAGTTGTTGAGACAAACACTCTCCTCTTCTCATGGGCAATCAACCTTACTGCACATATTTTATTATAAGCAATGAGGTCCCTGGCATAGAAGTTCAAGAGCAAGTCAACAGTTCCAACTGTCTTGATTTCAGTTATTTGTCTTTGGGGACTTTCCGAGGACCTTATCCTGCCTTCAGATATCCTTCAAATATACCAGCCAACCACATCTTTACAGTCCCATGTCAATTAAGTTATTCCTGCCAACATGCAGCTCAGAGGGATATTTTCCTTTTGATTTCCAGAGCATTTAATACAGTAGATGCCCACATTATTACTAGTGAGAGAATTCACATTAGTAGCCAGCCCAACTTAAAGCAGCTTTTGGAAAAATGCAATGTATTTGCTCAAGTACCCGGAAGTTTGAGCAGAAGTTTGATATCAGGAGTTTGGCTGTTTATATCTTGAGGGACAGAACTTCACTAATTCAAATCATTAATACAGGTCCCAAGATACTACAATTATATTCATTCTATGTGCTTGCACTTAAACTAATGACTACAGCAAGAAGGGTTGGATCATCTCTCTATAACTGTGGAGGATGTGGTAGATACTGAAGAACTTCATTACCTGTGGCACTGAGGTTATATCAAGATTACATTAAATGATCTTAACTCGTATGCAATAATAAGCCAATAAATAATACCTATAAGAAATCCCAGGACAAAATGGAACTATACATTTTTACCAGATATTATTATTAAACACATGTAGTGAAGACTCATAAAATATTAGCAAAGCAAATTAATCAACATAGAAAATATACATGGTAGCAAAGGGTAAGGATTATTGGTTATGGCAAAGAAGACCAATGACCCCTAATATTCTTTTTGTAATAGGGAATTCTATTATAATTCTGTTTTTGTAATAGTTTTGCAAATTATATCTGGTTCACGGTCACCTGGTTAGAGGTATACTCTCTAACCTTTGGCAATGAGGTATGGCTTATGACAGTAGAATACATGTTTTGTGATGGTAGGGTGAAGGGGAATGCAAATAGAAATGATGTGTGCTGCTTTTCAAGTTTTTTTTTTTTTTTTTAATAGGCAACTTCTTGCCTGTTGCTTTATGTAATCTTTCCCCAGAAACTGAAATGGTAGTAACAAAATTAACTCCCAATGGGCCCGGGGTTGAAAGCCAAGAATTGAGGGTGGCAAGCTTGGGCTACTTTTCTTTGAATAGTTATTTGTGAATAAAATAAACTTCCATTTTATTGAGTTGGATTTTTGACTCTTGTTATAGCACTTTACTAACGCATACTAAAGAGGTAAGGCATAATTGAAACCTTAACTGCTTAACCTGGGTGTGTAGTGTAGCTCATTGCAGTTCTATTTGAAGAGCCTCATTTAAAGCTACCTTGGAGTGTAGGCTCATACGGATCTGTAATGACAGTCCATATTTCTTGGATCTATTCCCAATAAACAGAATACACATATGCCAATAAACCATTATCCTCCGATCTGTGACCACTCAAGCCCATGTTAGATATCAGACATTGCTGGACCAGTCAATCTTTTCTCTTGAGAATCAGGAAGTTTGAGAAGAGAAAGGCAGAGGCTGTGATTAGCTTGGTAGCTGAATCGTGTTACTGGCAGGATACCCAATGAAGGACCAAGGACTCCTCTCCTGGGGTCTGCAGAGCTCTACTTTATGGTTTTCTTGGTTTGCTTGCTAAGTGTTTTCCTTGCCTGAACTAAGACATTGCTGTCTCCTTAAAACTTTTATTAAAAAGTGAACACTTGCTTTCATCTCGTAAATATAGTACTCACAGTTCTCATACCTCACATTCAGTTTCCCCAAATTAACATATCAGTAGGGTACATTTATTAACAATGCAACAATATTGTTTCATTATTTTTAACTAAAATCACTGTTATTCAGATTTCCTTTGTTCTTATACAATGTCCTTTTTCTGTTTCAGGATTGCATCTGGAATACCATGTTACATGTGCTCATCATGTCCTTTTAGGCTCTGCTTGATTGACAGTTTCTCAGATTATCTTTTTTTTTTTTTTTGGTAACTTTAACTTTTCAATGAGTACTGACCAAATATTTTGTAGAATATCAAACAATTGTAATTCTCCGGTTTTTCTCAGACTGAATTTATAGGTATTTATTTATTTATTTGAGACAAGGTCTCATTCAGGTTGGCCTTGAACTTGTAATCTTTCTACCACAGCATCCTGAGTATGTGGGATTATAAGTGTGTGCCATCATACCCAGCTGAGTATGTTTTTGAAAGGAAGACAAGTGATAGTGTCACTTTATCATATCATATCAACATGGCTTATTGATATTAACTTGAATAACCAAGTTGAGATAGGGTTTGTCAGATTTCTCAAAAGAGGTTACACATTTTCTTTCCTTTTTTCTACTGAATCTTTGGAAGGAAATGACTATGCATAGATTTAGAGAGCTATATCCTATCTTTAGGAATGTGAATTTATCTACCTTTTTGGAATTCTGCATGATTTTTTCTCTTAACCCTCATTAATTTATTCACTTCATATTCATAGAAGTATGGAATAGTGAATACTTATTTTATACATTGGGTTATAATCCAACAAAACTTGATTTTGTTTCCTAAATTGTTCCTATGGCCAATGGGAGCTCTTTCAGTTAGCTGCTGGATCACTTTGACATGTTTCCATTGCTATGGACTAAACTGCATCCCTCTCCCTGATAAGTTGAAGCCCTAAAACCCAATGTGATTGTATTTGGAAATGTGACTTTTGGGAGCTTATTAGGCTTACATGAGTTCATGACCCTCGAGCCCTTGTGAAAGGACTGGTGTGTGCTCTTAGACACCAAAGAGCTTGTTCTCCATCTCTTTCTGCCCATGGAAGGATATAGAGAGAAGGCAGCCATCTACAAGTAGGGAAGAGAGCCTTCAGCAGAATCCATGATCAGGTATCCTAATCTCATATTTCCAGCCTCCAGACCTATAAAAAATGAATTTTTATTACTTTGGCCATCTAGTCTGTGATATTTTGTTTTGACAAGTATGACTCTCATTATTTTTAGAACACTTATTTTCGGGCAGTGCTTGGTTTCGAGCTCATTTGGTACATTTTTCTGCTTCAGTTTTAGAATGAGCCATTTAAGGAGCTCTCATTCCCTTTTATTGAGAAATAATATTAGAAATCAAAATTTGGGTACCAGGTTTGCTCATTGCTCGTGGGGTGTCATTGCTTGCAGGTCTCTGAACTGACCCAGCAAAGAGACATAAGTATGCATACCAACCCATGTGTGTACTAACTTGTATATATACACATATCTCTAAATATTTCCTAAGTTCTTTTAAAGTGCTCATTTCCTAAGTTCTTCTTGTCAGCATCTTTCTCCCTTAACATTTTAGTGAAGTTATTTCATTTATTTGTAATGTTAGTTTTGATCACAATCTATGTTCCTTGTGGGATCCTCTGACATTTATTTATGTGTATATGTATATAATATATAATATATTTTAATATTGAGAAAGTTAAGTCAAGTTAGTTTTTGTTATTTGTAGCTAATCCAAATTTGAAACACTTCAAATAAATATGTACGCCAAGTCTTTATCCATATTTGGTAAAACATAAGTTTATGCCAGTGTCTACACCTCCAGTGCATTCCCACATGGATCATTCTACCCTGTTTCTCTTGCTTACAGGTAGCCTCCCACCCAAGCAGTGACAAACCTGGCTCTTCGATCTCCTATCCATTTACTGAATTGATCAGTTTCATTATACGTATATAACAGCATCCGAATTTTTAGCCCATTTATTTCCATGGGAAATGACTTTATAAAGAAATGTCTGATGCTTATGTACAGTTTCTTTTGCCTTTAGATTTATAGACTTTGCTCATTTCCTAAGTTCTTTATGTCAGCACCTTTCTCAACATTTTAGTGAAGTTATTTCATTTATTTGAAATATTGTTTTGCTCACAATCTACATTCCTCATGGGATCCTCTGACATTTAATTATGTATATTTTAATATTGAGAAAGTCAAGTCAAATTAGTTATTTGTAGCTAATCCAACTTTGAAACACTTCATATAAAAACAATGCAGGTATGATATGCAAAGTAGGGAGGCCCTCATCCACTACTTTGTGTTAAATAGAAAGAGACATATATCCCACCCCCCAAGTTTATTACTTTCAGAAAACTGACATAATAATTTGCATATGAAAGAAGACCATGATATTGATGGTAGGCTTGTACAATTTGCCTAGAGTGATCCTTTTTAATTCAGCAGACATTAGGATGAGTAAGTGGACAATTTTCAGTAGCAATAGGCATCAGCGACAGTCTAGGTGTGAAAGGAATGCACATCTATGGGCAACAGTGGAGACCCCATGACCAAGAACAGCTCCAGAGTGGAGGGTCAGATATGTTCCACCATTACTGAAGGACTCTAGGCAGAGTGAGGAGTAAAAATCATTCCAGCTCCACAGGATCTAGACCATGTAGTTATTAACTTGGATAAGAGGACAAAGAGAATAGGATCAAACATGAGAATAAGTTCAAAATAGCACTAATGAAAATGTTTAAAGGGAGCTTTGTGTGCAGCCCTTAAAATTCCCCATAAGTGGGCTGGAGTAGAATCATCTATGTAGAGGGACATACAACCTCTGCTTTCCAATGATTCATGTATTTTATCACTCAGTTTCTGAGTTTGCAAACTCTCCTTCAGAGTCTGAATATGGGTGTGTAGTAGCAAGCATAAAAATTTAAGTGTCACAAAACTGAGAAATCCAGTATATTACACCTGATCCCTAGCCTCACATTTGAAGTTAGAGTGTAAGGAAGTTTGGAAAAGGGTGAATTGGTGTCTCTAAATACCATATGGTTCTGAGTATTGCATTTTCATGATCATGTGCTCTACTTATCATGAATTATCTTTCTTTGAAGACCTACTCTACTCTTGCTTGCATACTTCCATTGGTAAAATACACACTTGCTTCCTTATTTTTGTTTGTTTGTTTGAATTTGGAGTGTCTCCCAAAATCATGTTGAAAGAACGGTCCTTGTGTGGCAAAGTTCAGAAGTGGGACTTTTAGGCACTGATTGAATCATGGGGCTTTGACCTTATCAGGATATGAATCCATTTGATGAATTACTCCATTGATAGCTTAATGAACTGTTGAGAGTTGGGTCCTAGTTGGAGAAAGTAGGTCACTGAGGGTGTGCTCTGGAAGGATTTTAACTTCTTCCCATCCCCTCTTCTCTCAGTGCTTTTCAACTATCATGAGCTGAGCAGCTTTCTTCTACCATGCCCTTCCCCTATGACGATCTGCCTAACCTCAGGTCCAGAGCAATGGAGCTTGCTGGCCATGGACGGATCCTATAAAATGGAGAGCCAAAATAAACCTTTCTATAAGTTGTTCTTGTCAGGTATTTTGGTTACAGTGACAGAAAAGCTGGCCAACGCACTTGCTTTGACGACCACATATGCTACATGGATTACATTGAACTTACAAAGAGGTCCACCCTGTTTATGTTGGTTCCTAATCCTCCCAGTTTAGTTTAAATTCTTTTGAATCTTTCAACAATCCTGCTTTTATTCATCAAATGCAGTCAGACACTTTTCTTCATTAAGTTCTGGGTCTTTAAACTCTTTGGTACCTGGTTGACCCGTATTTCTTATGGGCTTTATTAAAGTTACAGTATTAGCCTCCAAGTTGGCACTAGAAACTGTCACAAGGAAGATTGCTCACATTGTCCTCACTTTCCCTGGTGCACTCATGATGGCCATTAGTAACCCCACAATCCCTTTTAAGCACTCACAATCCATTTGTTTAAAGTCCTGTTCTAAACTTTGGCCCCGAAATAATGCCAGTTTAAACAGTTGATGTGTACAGAATTTAATAATCTTTTTTGAAAATCAAGATATTGAACAGTATTCATTATCATAATACTTTTAAAAGTTTCCATGATTCAAGAATCAAAAACATTTATATGTGGTGAATTTTTTTGGTCTCCCATATTTTTTTTTCTAGGGGGAAGTTAAATATTATCCATGTTATACTTAATTTTAGTTGTCTCCTAATTGTTTGTGCCTACTCTTTCCATTTTTTGAAATTTATTTTTAAAATATAAACACAGGAACTCAATTTTTCTTCCTCAAATGAATATTGTATTCTTCATAGGCAATCTTAAATCCCTGGAAATTTTTCAATCCAAACGTTATTATCTACTAACCATAAAGAAGAATGTTCCATGAGCAGTTCATGAGAAAATATTTGAGTTTGTTCCTTCTGGTGAAGCACAAGAATGAAAAGGGAGCAATATATGCAAAATATGTTTTTAGTAACTAAAATATTTAATCTGTTATTTCTTTATAGAAAAACTTCAGGACATTTTGATTAATCAGCAAATACCTTCCCTAATGTATTTTCCTTCATTCTGTTTAACATTCTTCCATAACATGTTAAAATCTTTACTATGCTATAAAATTGATTAAAAATAGTTTTATTAATGCAAACAAGATAATATGAAGATGTTTGACTTTTGCCACACTTCTTTCTGCAACACACATGTGCACAAATAAGTCCTTGTTTTTTTGACAACTGGTGGTATCGCCACCATCAATTTATTGGTGATAAGTCCTATTCTTCACATGTTGAAGTATAACATTAGAGAAGCATGCTGAGGCAAGCACATAAAACGGGGATTATTTAAAAAGGGATGATACAGACGTCTCCTGGGAGGGAGAAGGGGGCTATAGCTGTTATCTTGGTATCCTCTTAAGTGAGAGCATTCTGCCTCTTTTATATATCCTAAATTTTCTTTGTTTTCCTGCTCTCCTACCCCTTATCTCTCTCCTTTATAGGTGACTAGACCCAGAAGATGCTCAGGTGGGATGGCCAAGAGGTAAGAAGCAGATGCGCCCAAGGGCCAGCGTGATCTGGGCAGGAAGGGAGTCCAGGACACATTAACAACTTTTAAAACTCCCTGTACAGGTTACCTTAGAAACAGGTTGGAGCAGGGGCAGGTTATCTTGACAAGTGTGGAGGAAGGGCTCTGAAGGCATTAGTATTTCAATTCCTCAGGGGCAATCTCCAACTTCACTCAAAACTGGCCTCTATTCTCTGTCTCACCTGATTTACCTGTCTATACTGACTGCCTGTCTTTAATTCTGGCTTCAGTGGCTTATTTTTATTCTGTTCTACCTCCTACTGATGTTATAGGTATTAAACTGGTGGTTACTAACATTTAAAGAATCATTTGAGAATATGATGGAGGCTACAACATCACAGATTAATTAGTATACTATATGTGTGATGGGGACAGAATCTTCAGACTTCTCAAAATTAGCACCTTGCATTAAAGTGCCAACCCGAGTCTCTTTTGGAGGTATGTTTCCCTCTCCTGAGATGAAAGAATCCACATTGTGTGGTGGGTAAGTATTTGCATTCCCTTTGCTGCATCTCAGCAGGACAGCCAACTTCTTTGCTCACTGTGGTTACCAGGACCAATAACATTGATAGTAACAATTGATCTGCATGAAATCTCTCTTCTCAAAAATATTTAATCTTTATATGTGAAAGAGAGACTCTTGTCTGCTAGGATTTAGGAATCTCTTCTTTATGTGCACTACAGGATAAGATCCTGTGACTTTATTATTAACATCTCTGCAAAGCTTTGAATCTTTGCTAGACAGGGATACAGAGTTTCTTATGTATTCTGCATGACTTTGAGGCTTATATATTCTGTTTATTCTATTTCATCTTCTAAGATTGCCCAATTCTGCCTTCCCTTATCTTGGTCTAAACATTTATCTGTGTAGCCTAGAATCTGTTCATCTGCTCCAGTGAACTAGAATGGAGGGGAGATATTCTCAAGATACCTCCTCCTCTGAGAAGAACTCAGGGAGCACATAGGGTGAGAAGCTGTCCAGTGTGTCCATCAGGACTGCAGGCAGCTTCTTAGGAAGTCAGTGTTTCCATACTTCTTGTGTCTGTAGCCATAATACTTCCTAACTCTCCCTGGGGAAAATCCTCCATAAGCATCACAACAAACAGCCTTTGGGTCTTTGACATCTAGGTCACTTGACCCTGAGTTGATTTACTCCTCTTCCTGTTGTGTCCATTCATTAATCACTTGCAATTGGTACTCAGAAGAACCAGATGTCACTCCTTTTCCTTCCAAATTCAAAGAGGCCCTTGACTTTTGTAAAGTCTTTTGTCATTTGTGTCAAACAGGATAGTGAATGATTTATTTTGGTTTAGAAAAAGATAAGCTTTGTTCCCCAGCTTTGAGCATGATAAAGAAGTGCTTCCCAGCCTGGGCAGTTAGTGTGGTGGGAGCAGGTATGTTCTTTCTCATTGAGTTCGAAGCTTTATACTGGAGAGACTTATTTAAACAAATGGAAAAGAGTCTCCAGTAATTATTCTTATCAGACATAGCAGGCAAAGCACAGACTTTGGAAACAACTACTTCAACTACTTTTTTTTGGGGGGGGAGGGGGTATAGGTTGTTGAATTTGTCTCATGGATCTTTAAGGCATCATTAGACAGAGAATAGTCAAGTTTAAAATTTACTAGTCTTCTTTGGCCCCGATGTTAAACGCTGATTTCTATAGTCTTGAAGGTAATAATAAAAATCTCATATAAACAGATCCCCTGGGTACTGTGTAATGTTTGAAAGAGCAAATTTCTTTAATATTTGGAAAATGATAATTTTCCAACATTTAGCTCTTTTTATTCATTATCTTCAAAGAGACTTCAAGTAAGATATGTGATTTGAGAGATAGTGATGAGATTTTGCACATGAATAGAAATGCCTCTCACTTGAAAAATGTCTTCTGGATTATTTCATTTTATTTCTAGGCTTCTGGGCATCAAACAGGCATCCATAGCTTTTGATGTATGTCAAATATAAAAAAAATAAATTTTCAGAGAAATTACAATTGATTATAACTAATGTTTTTGCAGGTTCAGTATGTGGTTTTTCTTATTGATTGTAGTCCACATGAAATTAAGTTATACTGAATTACTATTATAATTATCAATAATTGTCAGCATAATTATAAAAACTATTGCCTTGACAATTGAAGTGTTTTACTGATTTCTCCTATTAATTAAATGTATGGACAGTTAAGTAGTATAAATCCAGAGAAATGGAGCAACACTGAAAGTGTGGTTATTTGACCTTTGTAAAAATAAAATTCATTTTCTGAAGCCTCTTCATACCAATCATATCTAGAAAATAATTTGAATGTCTCTTAGAAAATAAATAAAATTTATAGTCTTTAGATTGTATTAGTGGCATTAAACAGAAGTACAGACAACAGTTAAGACAAAACTTTTAGAAAATGCTCATTATCACAGGAATGAGCTCTGACCTGCAAAAAGACCTAATTAATCAGAATGGATTTTGCTTTCTTCCTCCTACCCCTCCATCTTCATCATCTTCTTTACATAAAATCCTTTTTAGTTCTATGTTCCTTTGTATTTTGAGAGGGTGGAAAGAACTGAAGCAAAACTACTGAATATATTAAAGAGAATCCAATCCAGACATAGGAACTATTACATACCTTATAATGAGGCAAACTGCTGGGTATGTCTCCCCATTTTGTGGGCCTGCCTGGTTATTTTTGTCTAGAAAAATGTATGATTTCACAGCTGACCCTGAACCTAATGTAAATGGTGTACACATTTGCTTCCTTGAAAGACAAGTATGTTTGATGAAAATTTTGTTTATCAGGCGATTTCCCAGTTAACAGGTACATAAAGAATTTTCTGTGAGCCCAACTTTGTTAGTAAGTATGTAAATACAGATCCGTGATTCCTTATCTATGATTCTGAAATCTCAAATTTTAGAAAAACTAACAGCTTTCTTTTAAGTCATTTGGCTGCAAAATCTGACCTCACCGCAGCTGACTTATCTTTCGAAAGCTAAATTCAATTTGAATATTCATGCTTTTCAGTATAGAATATTAATGTGCTTGATTATCGAGTGCTTCTTCTGGCCTCACAGGAGATTCAAAATATGTGGTGTTTGCTGTGTATTATCTTTCTGAAGTCAGAATAATACTAAATTCTGAAATACATGTTGCCCAAGAATTTTAGTTAAGGGACCACAGGCCTGTGCTATCATCACACATATTTACACATTGTAAATAGTTTGGCAACAGGTTTTGTAATCAGTTCTTCAGTTCTTATTTTTTTGCCGCATATTAATCTCATTATCAACTATATGTAATTATTTAAAATATACTTTGTTGAAATACCTTTATATTGAGTATTTACTCTGTGTAAGACTCAGTGCTTTTTATATCTGTATATTTTACAGATTTGAAGACTGAGATTCAGTAATGTGTCCAAGATCACGTATAGTAATATCAGAGCCAGAAATTTAGAGCTAGGTATTTCTAACTCCAGAGTCTTGGGCTTTCAAGCAATATATCAATTCTGTATAATTTTCTGCTCCACTTTTGTTCTGTTATTGTTTTGTGATTAAAATAATTAAAAGAATCTAAAATTCTCCAGTTATATGGGGCTTAATTCACATAATATACAATAACCCTCTGCATATTCCCATTATGCAGATGATAAAACTGAGCCTCAGTTAGATCATGGAATTAGACCAAGGACTACACAATTAGTGACTGATGCAGGTTTTGAAACCAGACAATCTGGTTTCATGCTCTTAACCAGTGACTGAAATGTAAACCCCTCAGAATTGCTTCTGTCTCGACCTGCGAAATGCTCAATTTTATGGTCATAGTCTATTTTTTTTAAAAAATCAGTTTCTACTGTAAGTTAAATCCATAGCTTTACCTTGGCCTTAGTACCAGAAAATCATTGCTCTGTTGTCTATATACATGACTCCTGACAGTAAAAATGTGAGTCAAGCCCTAGTGGATTATGAGAAGTCTGTGTATGATCACAAATCTATGTCAGTGTGTTAAAAACAAGGTAAACATTTAAAAAAAAATTTTAAAACTAGTTTTTACTGAACTGTACTTCATAAAGACTCAAGTTTTATTCCAAATCATTTTTTTACACATATAAAATTTTGTGTGCCCCATATACATGTGTTTTAAGCTAAAGGTTAGTCCACTATTCCTATCTTCTGTATCATTGTTTGTTTCAACCTTGATATATTTTGTATATCATGTCATATCAGTATAATGAAAGGTTGTATCATCTAAAATATAATGGATAAATTCAGACATACAAAAAGTAGATAAAATGAAAAAGATACTATAAAGAACTCCCATGAAATCATCCATCTTTAACTTGAACAATGGCCAGTTTTTCCCACGCTGGTAGACTAGCTACCTACTACAATGTAAGTTTTATGCATGCATGATTACTTCAAAGTTCACTTTCTTTTGCCAATTGCCAGCAGGTGACTGAACTCTACTGCTGGTCTTGAACCCTTTACAGGGATATTCAAAACCTTACATTTACCACTGCCAATGAAAATGACTAATGTAGGCACTAAATTTCCATTGAAGCTGACTGATTAATTAAGGATGATGAGAAAGCAAGATGAGCCAAGTCATCATGTGAAGAACAATGATGGTCAGACTCATTGAATCCCTATGTTTGGATAAAGCAATGCTTTTTGCTTTGTTCAGATATTAGTTTTTCAGAGAATGGATTTTGGCAACTTTAAAAATTCTGGTTGAAAGCAACAAAGTCTAGAGGCAAGTGACAAAAGGTTATACCGAAGCAATAAAAAATTTCAGAACAGTTAGCTGAAATCATCAAAGAAGGTGCTGATATTTCCTGTATTTAATGTTCATAAGGTGTAGAACAAACAAGAGGAAAGAGCTGAAATTTTTCTGGAATTTTCCATCTCCCAGAATTTATCACTCAAATAATTTTAGAGTCGAGCTTTAACATCAAAGTGGCAACATTTTTTGAGACAGATAATTTTATCTTTATTAAAGTGCTACATTATGGTTATATAGTACTTTTCAATGCTTAATATTTTTATGATTTAAATGTTAGGAAATTAACGTATTACCGAAATAACCATATAAATTAAAGTTTTGGCTAAATAGTAGATAAACTATTGGATAATATGGTAAAATGTTTAGTTTTATGAGAAAATGTCATAACTGTCTTCCAAACTGGTTGCACTATTTTGTGTTTCTACTAGCACTGGGTGAAAGTTCCTATTGTTTCATGTGCTTGACAATATTTGCTATTGTCAGTATTTTTGATTTTGAACACATTAATAGGTGTATAGTAATATTTCATTGTTACAGTTTGAAATTTTATAACATGATATAAGCATCTTTTCAATAAGCTTGTCATCTGAATAACATTTTTTCATAAGGTGTCTATTCAGCTCTTTTCCTGATATTTTTTAAATATGGTTGTTGATTAAAAGTTGAATTTTAAGAGTTCTTGTTATGTTGCAAATAACAACCCTTTAATAGATATGCATTTTGCAAATTTGTTTTTCAAGTCTGGCTTTGTCTTGCTCTGAGGAAAAAAAAAATCAAGGAAATAAAAGGTATTAATTTTTAATGAAGCCTAAATTAATTTTTTTTCATGAATCAGAAGAATCATGACTTTGCTGTTATCCAAGGTCATTTAGGTTTTCTCCTATGTTATTTTCTAGGAATTGTATAGTTTTGAATCTTACATTGAGGTCTGCATTTCATTTTGAGTTAATTTCTTTGTGTGTGTGAAATGTGGGAGTTCTATGTCTAGACTCGTGTTTTTGTTTTTCATGTTAATGTTGTTCCAGCAACTTCTGTTAAAGACTCTTTTCCCCTTGCCTTGCCTTTGCATAATCAGTTGATTATATGTTCATGTAGGTCTACTTCCAGGCTTTCTATTCTGTTGGACTTGCATATCTGTCTATTTTGCCGATGCCATACTTTCTTGATTATTATACTTTGGAATAAGCCTTGAAGTTGAATATTGTAAATCTTCACAAGTTGTTATTGAATATTGTGTTGATTATTCTGTGTCTTTTATCCTTATTATAAACTTTAGAATTTGTATCCACAAAATAACTTTGGGGGATTTTGATTAGGATTATGTTCAATACACAGGTCAAGTTGGTAAGAATATGACACCCTCACAATATATCTTCCTCTCTGTGAACATAGAATATTTTCTCACATATTCTTAGATTTCTTTCATCAGGGCTTTGTAGTTTTCCTCAGAGTTCTTACATATTCTCTTAGATTTGTACCTATGTAGTTCATATTGGGGAATACTAGTATAAATAGCATGGTGTTTTTTTATTAGTTGTTCAAAACATTACAAAGCTCTTGACATATCATATTTCATACATTTGATTCAAGTGGGTTATGAACTCCCGTTTTTACCACGTGTACAGATTGCAGAATCACATGGTTACACATCCACGTTTATACATACTGCCATACTAGTGTCTGTTGTATTTTGCTGCCTTTCCTATCCTCTTCTTATCCACCCTCCCCTCCCCTCCCATCTTCTCTCTCTACCCCATCTACTATAATTCATTTCTCTCTTGTTTTTTTTTTCCCCTTTCCCCTCACCTCCTCTTATATGTAATTTTGTATAACAATGAGGGTCTCCTTCCATTTCCATGCAATTCCCCTTCTCTCTCCCATTCCCTCCCACCTCTTGTCCCTGTTTAATGGTGATCTTCTTATGCTCTTCCTCCCTGCTTTGTTTTGAGTTGCCCTCCTTATATCAAAGAAGACATTTGGCATTTGTTTCTTAGGAATTGGCTAGCTTCACTTAGCATAATCTGCTCTAATACCATCCATTTCCCTGCTAATGCCATGATTTTGTTATTTTTTAGTGCCGAGTAATATTCCATTGTGTATAAATGCCACATTTTTTTTAATTCATCTATTGAAGGGTATCTAGGTTGGTTCCACAGTCTAGCTATTGTGAATTGTGCTGCTACGAACATCGATGTAGCTGTATCCCTATAGTACGCTCTTTTTAGGTCTTTGGGGAATAGTCTGAGAAGGTGAATAGCTGGGTCGAATGGTGGTTCCATTCCCAGCTTTCCAGGGAATCTCCATACTGCTTTCCAGATTGGCTGCACTAATTTGCAGTCCCACCAGCAATGTATAAGTGTACCCTTTTCCCCACATTCTCACCAGCACTTTTTCAAGTTATTTCAGGAAATAGAAAAAGAGGGAGCTCTTCCAAATTCATTCTACAAGGCCAACATCACCCTGATTCTGAAACCAGACAAAGACACTTGAAAACTACAGACCAGTATCTCTAATGAACCTAGATGCAAAAATCCTCAATAAAATTCTGGCGAATCGGATACAAAAACATATCAAAAAAATTGTGCACCATGATCAAGTAGGATTCATCCCTGGGATGCAAGGCTGGTTCAATATACGGAAATCAATAAATGTTATTCACCACATCAATAGACTTAAAAATAAGCACCATATGATCATCTCGATGCGGAAAAAGCATTCGACAAAGTACAGCATCCCTTTATGTTCAAAACACTAGGAAAACTAGGGATAACGGGAACTTGCCTTAACATTGTAAAAGCTATCTATCCTAAGCCTCAGGCTAGCATCATTCTAAATGGAGAAAAATTGAAGGCATTCCCTCTAAAATCTGGAACAAGACAGGGATGCCCTCTCTCACTACTTCTATTCAACATAGTTCTTGAAACACTGGCCAGAGCAATTAGACGAAAGAAATTAAAGGCATAAAGATAGGAAAAGAAGAATTTAAATTGGCACCATTTGGGCTGAGGATGTGGCTCAAGCTGTAGCGCACTCGCCTGGCATGCATGCGGCCCGGGTTCGATCCTCGGCACCACATACAAAGATGTTGTGTCTGCCAAAAATGAAAAAAATAAATATTAAAATTCTCTCTAAAAAAAAATGGCACTATTTGCGGATGACATGATTTTATACCTAGAAGACCCAAAAGGTTCTACAAAGAAACTTCTAGAGCTAGTAAATGAATTCAGCAAAGTACCAGGATATAAAAACATGCATAAATCAAAGGCATTCCTGTATATCAGCGGCAAATCTTCTGAAATGGAAATGAGGACAACCACCCCATTCACAATATCCTCAATAAAATAAAATAAAATACTTGGGAATAACCTAACAAAAGAGGTGAAAGACCTATACAATGAAAACTACAGAAATCTAAAGAGAAATAGAAGAATACCTTAGAAGATGGAAAGATATGCCCTGTTCATAGATAGGCAGAACTAACATCATTAAAATGGCGATATTACCAAAAGTACTCTATCGGTTTAATGCAATGCCAATCAAAATCCCAACGGCATTTCTCATAGAAATAGATAAAGCAATCATGCAATTCATCTGTAAAAATAAAAGACCCAGAATAGCAAAAGCAATTCTAAGCAGGAAGAGTGAAACAGGAGGTATAGCTATACCAGACTTTAAACTGTACTACAGAGCTATAGTAACAAAAACAGCATGGTACTGGTACCAAAACAGGCGGGTGGACCAATGGTACAGAATAGAGGACGCAGAGACCAATCCACAAAATTACAATTACCTTATGTTAGACAAAGAGGCTAAAAGCATGCAATGGAGAAAGGATAGCATCTTCAACAAATAGTGCTGGGAAAACTGGAAATCTATACGCAACAAAATGATACTGAATCCCTTTCTCTTGCCATGCACAAAAGTTAACTCAAAATGGATCAAGGAGCTAGGGATCAAACCAGAAACTCTGCGTCTGATAGAAGAAAAAGTTGGCTCTAATCTCCATCTCGTGGGGTTGGGCACCAAATTCCTTAATAGGACACCCATAGCACAAGAGTTAAAATCAAGAGTCAACAAATGGGACATACTCATACTAAAAAGTTTTTCTCAGCAAGAGAAACAATAAGAGGTAAATAGGGAGCCTACATCCTGGGAACAAATTTTTACTCCTCAAACTTCAGATAGAGCCCTAATATCCAGAGTATACAAAGAACTCAAAAAATTAAACAATAAGATAACAAATAACCCAGTCAACAAATGGGCCAAGGACCTGAACAGAGACTTCTCAGAGACGGATATATAATTAATCAACAAATACACGAAAAAATGCTCACCATCTCTAGCAATCAGAGAAATGCAAATTAAAATCACTCTAAGATACCATCTCACTCCAGTAAGAATGGCAGCCATTATTAAGTCAAATAGCATGGTGTTTTTTATTTCAAAATGTAGTTATTTAATTCTAGTGTTCACATAAGTGATTGACTTTTGTACCTGAACCTTGAGTCTTGCAAGCTTGCTATAATCATTTATAGCTCTAGGAGTTTTTGTGTTAATTTTTTGAATTTTCTACACAGATGTTTGTGTCAATTATTAACAGTTTTTTTTCCCTTCCCAAACTGTATACATGTTGTTTCTTTTTCTTGTCTTCTTGCAATAGCTAAGAATTTTCATTACTGAAAATAATTGCTAAGAAGGGAACTTCTTGCCTTGTTTGTTCCTAATCATAGCAGGAAACTGCTAGTTTTTCATTGGAAAGCTCTTTAGTTCCTTCTGCTTTCTTTCCATGTCCTGATCAAGAAACAGAGTACTTTGACTACTTTGATTTACCCAGATCCATGTTTTCCTCTGCAGTGTTGAACTCGAGCTAGGACCTCGAACATTCATAGGCACTGAAACACTGGTTTAAGTGATTGCCTGGGACACTGATACATCAAGCACGTTGATAATTCTTATTTGGAATGAGTCAGGCCCTGAGCTCTAATTCTTTTAGCCTCTCTATAAATTCTGTAACCTGACCCCTTGATGTCAACAGATGAAGGTAGAACATCTCTTGTCTTGCTGTCTATCATGAGGAAGTTAGAAGTCCCTTCTGTTTGTAAGTTCCCCTAAAAAACACTTTGGATTGGTCACCCAGGCCTTAAGAGTTTCTTTGAGACTCCAACCAGCCCATCGTCAGTGTTTGAGGTTGTCCCTGGCAGTGACTTCTCCTGCAATGACTTTGGGATCAACTGTAGTTTGAGCTTAGTGGGGCTAGAATTCTTATTGTTAAATGTGATTTTTTAGCTGTAGTTTTTTTTTTTTTTTTTTAATTTTTGTAGATGTTCTTGATTCCAGTTGAGGAAGATCCTGCCTATTCTTAATTAGCTAAAAGTTATTATTGTGAATGGCATTGGATTTAGTCAAATATATTTTCTTCATCTATTGATCTAATCATGTAATTTTTCTTTAGCTGGTTATATGATGGATTACATTAATTCATTTTAGAATGTTGAGCCGGCCTTGCATATCTGGGGAAAATCTTACTTGGTCATGGTGTATAATTCTTTTTATATATTGTCAAAAACAATTTGCTAATGTTTTTGCTAAGGATTTTTTTTTTATGTTCATGAGAGAGATTGTATATAATTTTCTTTTTATTTATTTATTTTTTTAAACCAGGGATTGAACCTAGTGGGGCTTAACCACTTAGCCACATCTCCAGCCCTTCTTAGTTTATTTTGAGACAAGGTCTCACTAAATTTAGTGAGGGTCTTGATAAATTGCTGAGGCTGTCTTTAACTTGAGATCCTTCTGCCTCAGCCTCCTGAATCACTGGGGTTACGGCATGCTCACTGTTTTTTTTAATGTCCAGCATTAATTTTCTTTTCTTGTAATGTCTTTGTCTGGGTTTACTATGGGAGTAACTCTTATCTCAAAGGGTGAGTTAAGAAATATTGGCTTCTATCTTCTGTAAGATTAGAGGGAATTAATAAATTTTTACTTTAATGTGTGGTCTGTATTTTTTTCCCTTAAATCTGCAATCAAGCATATCAAATTCCATCAGTCATTTTATTGAAGTTTCCTGAATATTATTTGGATGAGCCTCATTCTCTGGTAGATTACTCAAAAAGTTCATAGGTATATGATTGCATGAATTCTTATTTAAATTTACTTAATTTCAAATCCTGACACTTGATGGATTGGATTTCTTGTCTGGGTTAACAAAAGTCTTGTTCATAACTACTTCCTTGAGTTTTAAAAACGTTTCCCACTGTTGCCTTAGCTTGTGGGTTGCTTTTGATGTATCTAATTGTCTGCTTCTCTTGTATATTATTTGATCTCTATGCTATTGCCAAGATAATTTTTTCTTTATAAAATACTAATAGTTTTAATATCATATGTCCTGCCACTAATAAATATGGGCTAATTTGCCTAACTAAAATGCTAACTAGACCCTTTTAACTGGTAGCTTCAGATCTTTTATTTCCAGAATATTTTCTTGCAGTTTTCTTTTTTTTTGTTGTTCTAATTCAGGAAATCAGATATATGAATATTGAAACTTCATTGACCAATTCCCTTTACAAACATTTTCCTGTCTTTTTGTACTCCTTCATCTTGTTTTTAGTTTCTTGGTTGTGTTTCTTCAATGTTAATTATTAAATTTATAACTTTTCTGAATTCATTAAGCTCTCACTTTATTTCTTGTTTTTTGTTCATTTTCTACTTTAAAATTTTTACTATTTATTTGGATTGTTTTTTCTTGTCACACAATTCTTTCTTGAAAATGGTGAGTTTTATGAAAGTTTTTTTTTTAATGTGTTCTACATACTAGATCCTTTTCAGAGTTATTTGCAAACATTTTCTTCCTTTCTGTAGGTAGTCTTTTCACTTTCTTGGTAAGGTTCTTTGAACGTACAAAATTTTAATTTTAAGGAAATCTGTTTTTCTTCTTCCTTCCTTCCTTTCATTCTTATTTTTTTTGTTTTGTTTTGTTTTGCTCATGCTTTTGGTTTTGTATTTCAAAATTCACTGCCAAATCTGATGTCAAGAATATTTTATTCTAATCTATAGTTTTAGCTTCCATATTTAAGTCAATCACCCATTTTGAGTTAATTTTTGAATATGCTGTGAGATAGATATCCAGCTCCTTTTTTTTGCATCAATTTTCTGTAGATATACATGTTTATTTTTGTATTCTTGTTCTTCATTGGTGTACATGCTTCTCTCTCTCTGTCTCTCTCTCTCTGGTGTGTGTGGGGGGGCTACTGGGAATTGACTTCAGGACTTTGCATGTGCTGGATAAATGCTCTACCACTGATTTACATCTTCAGCCCTCTACATGCCATTTTTGTGATTTTGATTACCATAGATTGGTACTAAGTTTTGAAATAGATAAATGTGAGGATTCCAAATCTGTTCTTTTTCAATATTTTTGGTTAAAAACCACCACCACCAACAACAAACACTGATCCTTCTCAAACACTTTTAATAAGAAAAAGAAAAAGAAAACACTCCTAGTTTAAAGATTGATCTTCAGACAAGTGGCCAGGCCATTTGGGTTCTTCTTTGGGCTTATTGCTCAGCCCGAGCCTAGAAGATATCCAGAATGAAAACTAAGGACTCCTCAAGCCCTTTCTGAGCACTGGTCCTGCCCTGAGCATAGGTGAGGCTTTCTCAACCACTTTGGAAGGAGGCATTTGAAAGCCCTTATTGCCTTAACCAGCCTGTGCAGCTTTTCTTCCCAGGCTTTCCACATATCTTTTTTTTTTTTGTCTCAGTTGTTCACATGCCTCACAATGTGTTCTAGGAATGCCTGCTGAATAAGTGCTCTTCCCTTCTGAGCACCTCAAGTTAGGTAAAATAAAAACAAATACTCTGTGTTCCTCAGGTAGCACCTGTACATTTTTTGATTCAAAGTTTGCTTGATTCCTGGAGTCTTTCAAATTTCCCCAGAATTATTATAAAGTTGATTCTTACGATTATGCTTGATTTTTCAATAATTTCAAGGAAGGATGGACCATGGAAACTAGCTAGTTGATGTCATTCTGTATGATTTTTTATTATAGCTCTACGGTCAATACTCTGATGAACCAGGATTATTTCCCTTTTTCATTTATTTTTGATATTTGTTTTTTCTTAATGTGGGGCTTTCTGTCTGTAGGATTAAATTTTACTTCAATTCCTTCTTCTCTCTCGCACAGTTTTCTCAAATACAAGAGTATTTGCAAAAGGTTATGGCAGGAACTCAAGAGTTTTGATAGAAGTTAGTATTCCTTTTTCTATGTCCAGGTAGTTAGAAGTTTATTATATTTTCTTTTAGTTTTGCTGGAAATATGGAATGTTGTTGTCCTTTTTGCTAATCTGTATCATTTTTGAAGTGTGCATGGAAAGATTTGGACTTAGACATTTTGTTTTCTTCAGTGCTGAGAATTGAACTCAGGGCCTTATGCATACCAGGCAAGTACTCTGAGCTATATCACTATCTCAGAAAGTTCTTTAATTTATATTTTGTTTGATTATAAGAGTGTTATTAGTTTCACTTATATTCAAACTGACTTCTTGTTTATTTAATACTTTATGAATTGGTATTTATTTTATATTTAGCTCTGTGTTCTTAATTTTGCAAATGCAAAGAGGCTGAGGTATTGAGGTATGATCAGTATTCTCAGGGAATTGTATTCTAAGGAAGAAATAAATATAATAGAATGCGATAATTGCTCTCATCACTTATCACATTATTTAGAAGGTCAATTTGTGTCTCTTTTCTTATTTTGAGTTTAACCCAGGGCACTTTATCACTGAGCTACATCTCCAGACATTTTTTATTTTTTATTTTGAGTCAGGGTCTCTCTAAGTTGCCAAGGCTAGCCTCAAACTTATGATCCTACTGCCTCAGCCTTCTGAGTCGCTAGATTGCAGGCTTGCCCAGCTCATCTTCTGTTCTTAAGAAATATATATTCTGTTGGCAAATGAGGAACTCAAAACTTGTTACAAATAATTTATCAGTAAGATACTCTATTTTGTAAAATATTAGGTGGCAGCTGCAACAGGAAGAAATTAGCTAAGAAAAACGAGAAAGGATGGTCTGCTTTCATATCTCTTAATCCTTGTTTTTATTTTTTAACTCATTTGTGAACATCATTGAATATCTACTCTCAATAGGGTCATATGATCTGCTGGTCTTCTATCAATGAGCAGTAAGATAAGACCAAATCATTACCTTTCAGGGACCTAGTACCAGTCATTGGAGATAAACACATATACAAGTTATTTAAAAACAAGACACAACTTATAAGTGCTATAGTAATGCTATATTTGAAGCATGGACAAAAATATATAGGCAAAGAACTATGTAAACCAAGAGTTTTAGAAGCTGGAAGGCATTCTCAAAAGCCTTAGCAAATGTTTTAGTTGGGGACATTAATTTCTTTGCATATTGAAGATAGGACTGTTAACTATATTTAAAACCAGTTTCCCCATGAGAGTAGACTTTTTATTTTCAGAGTAGAACAGTATCAGGGACAGCTATAGGCAGGGTATGTGAATGGACAATAAAATTGACTTTATTAGCCAGAGTTCTCAGTGTTTCCAACATGGGAAGCCAACAAGATTTTTGACTGGATTACACTGTATGACTTTTGCACTTATGAAATAATTAAATGATATTTTTATGCTATAAAATAAAAATATAAAAGCCTAGAAGCTATAACCTATGGGTATGTCAAACCAAGATTTACCTATAGATAAAAACTAGCTGGTTTGGCAGCAAGAATTTGAACTGTTGAATCTTTTATGATTCTGTATTATATAGTTGTTTATTGCTTATTTAAAACAGATTGATGTTGATTTGAAATAGTTTGTGATCATGACAAAATTGCTTATGTGTTTTTTTTTTTTTTTCCTTGATGGTTTTCTTCTTAGAATATGTTCTGCCTGTCAGAGAACTGTTTGGCTAATTAAAATAAGTCCACCCCAATCCTGTTGCACGTGGAAGGTAAAATTAGTTTCTAATTTTAAACCAAGAATCGGGTTTATTTTCTATATCACTTTTCATAAGTTAAACCATAGCTCAGATTTGTATTTGAACATCTGAACTGTTCCTACTCATGAAGGAAGGCTATACGATAATAAATTATTTTTAGCTATCATTTGATCCATGAATTGCTAACTGGGAGCTGTAGGTCTAAAGGAATGCTTATCAGATTCCCTGTTACCCACCCATCCTGCCACACCAATAATACTTTAAAATTTTAAAAGTTTATAATTGACATTTAAAAATAACATGGTATTTGGATTTCTGGCTTCTCTTGATAATTCAAAGTATCTGGCAATTATTGGGCCCAAGTTTCCACATAGCAGATTTCACTTAGAATATGGAGATCCTAATTCCCTTAGCATTGGCCATGATATTTAATTTAACATCTTTACGTTCTGTTTCTTTCCCACTTTGCTGCCTGGTCACTGTAGGTATTTGGACTTACATGAAAACATATTCAATCCATATTTCAAGTACCAAAAATGCTAAACTTAAAGCTCTCATTTCTTTTTTTTCTCCCTTAGGAATTATAAATATTAATAGAAATATTATAAAAGATTGCATTCAGATAAGGTACAATTTTTAAAAAAATCATTTGGGTGTTTTAACAAGGTACTAAGAGTGGTCAGGTGTGTTCATATCTTAGTTTGTGCTACTACAACAAGTTACCATAGACTTCTGTTACTTAAACAACAGAAATTTATTTTTCAAAGTCTTGGAGGCTGGGAAGTCTAAGATTAAGGTGCTGGCACATCCAGTGTTAGGCAAGGACTTTCTGGTTTGTAGTCAGCAGTCTTTTACTTTGAGAGAAAGCTTTCCTATCTCCTTTTAAAAGGACACTAATTTTATTTATTAGGACTTTACTCTTATGACTTAATTCCCAAGTACCCTTTTCCTATTATAATATTGGGGTTTAAATTTCAACATATGAATTTGAAAGAGATACAAATATTTTGTCCATAATATATCCAAGAAAATATTAGAAATGCAATGAAGAAATGAAATTCTAAAAAGCATGTATATCTGCTGGTCTGTGTGTTCTGAGGGGTGGGTCCCAGCTGCCTGCCACCTTCGGAGGAGCCCCTCAGGCCACACTAAGCATTAATGTATTTCATCTTTGAGTGGAGCTATAATAGCTTCAGCAGTAGAGTCCAGTTCCTAGGACTCTATAAGACATCTGGAAAACTTGAATTCTTGGGTTTGGACCATGCAGGCAAAACCACTCTTTTTCATATGCTCAAAAATGACAGATTAGACTAACGTGTTCCAACACTACATCCAACATCAGAAGAGTTGACAATTGCTAGAATGACTTTTACAACTTTTGATCTTGGTGGGCATGAGCAAGTTTGGAAAAAAAAAAAATATTTTCCAGCAATTAAAGGGATTGTCTTTCTGGTGGACTGTGAAAATCATTCTTGCCTCATGAAATCCAAAGTTGAGCTTAATACTTTAATGACTGATGAAATAATAGCCAATGTGCCAATCCTATCTTGGGAAACAAAATTGGCAAAACAGATGCAATCAGTGAAGAAAAACTTCATAAGATATTTGAGTTTTGTGGACAAACCACAGGAAAGGGAAATACGTCTCTCAAGGAACTGAATCCCTGCCTCATGGAAGTGTTCATGTGCAGTGTGCTCAAGCGGCAAGGCTCAGGCAAGGGTTTCCGCTACCTCTCCCAGTATATTGACTGATGTTTGGACAGTGAAAATAAAACTTTTACTCCTCTGGACTGATCCTATTCACAGTTCTTCATGAACTTTTCATGATATGGATTGTATATCTATTTCATGAAAGCCCTCCAACCATGTCTGGCCTTGGGAAACCAAGAGTCTCGACTCTCATTGCCCAGTGGGGACATGGGCTCTTCTCCACAATGTTGTGAGGGAGTGCTGTCCCATATGTTGGTGCTGGACTTGGAAGCTGGCAGGATTTGTCTGGTAAGGCTGTGTGCCATCAGAGGACACTAGAAGAAAACCATGTCTCACCACTGTGGGGTTGATTTCAAAAGAAAGTGATTCTATTTTGTAAAGAAAGTGTTGTTAATGTATTTGGTATCTCTCCTAACTTTTTGAATTCACAATTTCCTTGGTTCAGAGTTTTCTATTCTCTCTTTTTTTTTAAATCAGTGGCATTTAGATACTCCATAAAATTATGAACAGTTACACATTGGAGGCCAGAGTTCAGGAGGATGAACTCACTCCTGCTGAGGTGGCAGGTTGGTGAGAGAAGCTCCCCTGAGCTCCTTTGACTCTGTAATTGCCCCATAAGAGGTGGCATCAACTTGTCCATGGAGAACTAAAAAAAGGGTCAGAAACTTGGCCTTGTGGTTGTGGCAGGTTTTCACTGGTCAGCTGAAGTCATTTCCCCATCTCAGATTAGGTAACAGATTGTTCACTGTGAAAGAATTAATTATAGAATAGGTTATTATGTCATTTTTACTTAAAAAGTTACGAATTTAAGTCAAAATCAAGAAAAAGCATGTATATGACTCTTCTGAAAATTACAGGTGGCTCTTGACAGCATGAGAAAAATTGTTGATTATGTAAATATTTAGTAACATGTTTATCGAAGAAACAATATAGAAATAGTAAAATTTTAGAACAGGTAGAAAACAGTCATTAATTTGTTTTATCTATCTTGAATTTAGAAATATATTTATCTAAAGATCCTGATACATTGTGGTCCGCCTCTGTCACATAAACTGACAATTATGTGTTTGCCAATATGTAATTAGTTTTGTAGTCAGGAAAATATGGATTGCATATCTATTTCAGCTTCACTTGGTGGAGATAAAGATCTTACCAGTAAGTTAATATGACTCATTTGCTTTTCATTATCATTGTTTTTATAACAGAATTTAATGATGTACTATCTTATTGAAAGTCTGAAGAAAACGGTGCTGCCTACATCTTAGTTTCACAGACATTGAGAAATGAAGAACCAACGATTGCTTTTCCCCCACAAATTTGTAGCAGAATAAGGAAAGATCTTGTCTTAAATTTTTAAATGAGGATAATTCTTTCTTCATAAAAGGTTTTTGTGGAGGTCAAAGTAAAGATGAACAGGTTGGCATAAAAACCAGTCCACAAAAGATAATCTTCTTTGAAACTGATTTTGTTTTCCTTTATTAAACAGATGCTCTTTGACTGATGGGATTAAATTCTGATAGGCTTATACTAAGTTGAAAATATCAAATATTGAAAATGCATTTAATATACCTACCTGACCAAACATCACAGCTTAGATGAGAAAACTTATATTTGCCCGAAGTTGGGCAAAATCATCTAAGATAAAGTCTATTTTATAACCAAGTGTTGAATATCTTATGTAACCACACAGATGGGTGAATATGATGGAATGCCAAAACATAATATCCAAAAGCCCTGGCAATATGTACACTGTTGAGTACTGGTCATTTACTTTTGTGATAAGTGGCTGAAGGGGAGTCATATTGCAAGAGACCACCACAGTACATGCATTTTGCTAGCCTGGGAAAAGATCAAAATACAAAATTTGAGGTATATTTTTGATTGATTGTGTATCACTGCTAATTGACTCAGCCTCTTAGCTCCCAGGGCAGACATAGTCACCAGATTACCAAGTCACTGCATATCCTGCCAAGAATTGTTTTAGGATGGGTATATGACCCAGTCAGTTATAGTGATGTACAGGAAAAACACATTCTTCAGAAACTACCTGGAGAATAAGACTGAGGCCTGTAGGCAGACACATTAGTACCTGGAAAGGTGAGCCTACCTGAGCCTTTCTCCACAGAGGAAGAAACATATTAAGAACTATTGAATAAGAAGGTGCTAATAACATCCCCTAGCCTGTCAGGACAACATAGTTCTCTCAGTATTTCTAATAATGTTTCAAGCTCTTAAGCCAATATTTTTTTGAGCTTAGCTTGTGGTCTTTATGTCCTATAAAATACTGTCATTAAAATTTCTTTTCACTCCAGCTAGGACATTTTTCTCTGGCATCACACACCAAGTCGGGGGCATTAGGAGCAAGAGGAATAGTTTCCCTGGGAGCAATGTCTACAGAGAATATGAAAACAATAATAGCAGACTAGAGCTTGGCCTGCTTCTTATTATCACCATGAGCTGGCAATTCTAAACAATGTCAATGCTAAGACACTCCTTCCTAAAAATATCTTTCAGTGGTTCTAAAAAAAATTCTACTTTAGAGTTTTAATTGTGTGTGTATAAATACACACATCTCTCTATGGCTCAAAACATATAGACTTAGATAAACATGTTCATTTCAAGAATAAAGAGGTGACCTCTAGATCCTGTTTCAACTAAGACTGATTTTCAAATGTTCACTGTAGCCTATTTCACTGTTTCAAATGTGGGATGAGCACACACACAAACACATGCACACACACAAAACTACAGAATGACACATTTGAAGTAAAATCTTTTTTCATCTTTGTTTTGTCTTTATAGTCACCTACGCTCTCATTTTATTTCAAATGCTGAAATATGTTGTACTGTGTGTTGAAGATAAGAATTGTGTTCAACACAAATTAGAATATTTTTGATCCATTAAAATTTATCAGGTCTCCAAATTCACTTCCATATTGGATGGAAACACATGATGCTTACTAAAGGACTTGGTATTATAAAACAGTTAATTTGAAAACTTGTTCCTCAAAATAGTCTTGTTATATGGAGAGGGATATATTGAGAACCTGATGTGCCTCTGGGGTCAACTATTGCAGATATAGCACTACTGTATGGGTCTCTCATCTGGCACTTAGCACACACTCTTAAATCATGACCTTAAGGTCGGTGAGTACAAGGAGGAAGTTTGTGCTTATTTGGATCCCTTTGACTTTCCAATAGAGGGGAGACCTTTTAAGTGGACATTTGGAGAGTAAGTGTATGACTCTGATGGAGTAGGTGTGTTGTGAAAGCACTAGAATTTAAGCACTGAGTACTTTACAAGTTAAAGACAGAACTCATAGTGGTCAGCTTGAGCACTTAGAGACTGGTAGGGTAGACAGGCATATCTAAGCAGTTGGAGTATATTATCTAGCTATTTTTGATGTGCCCTTTCTGAAGGAGGAGCCCAGATGAACAGGATTATATGAGATGATGCTGCCTCTTGGCAAGGAATGAATTCAGAATCCAAGCTAAGAATGTCAACTCCTTTTCTCTAAAGAACTGATATATTCTTAAGAGAAGCAGAGACTGAATCAGATTTTATTAAATTGACATAGAAGCTTGACAAATTGTGGATTCAAATTGGGATCATGGTGATCCAAAACAAGTCATAAGGCAAGGTTTTAGGGAGCAAAATTGTAAGCCTTTTGGAGACAGTAGGCAGGTAGCAGAATGAATCAAATGTGTACAGTGGAAGAGAAAAAGATGGCAAGCAAGCAAGAAAGAACAACTCAGTTCTCGTGACACCTGGTCATATTTCTGGCACAAGGGTCTATGAAATGATTCTCATTTTAAATAAATTTCCTTTCACTTAATTCATTGAGATTGGGTTTCTGCTCCTTGCCTAAATAGATCACTTCCTTGCCTTTTCCTCAATTTGATTGGTATAGATTTTGGTTTATGTTTTAGAGAACATAAATTGTAGGAGAGTTACATCATGTCTTAGGTTCTTTGTGAATACTATGGCACTCTCTATGTGTACACCCTTAAGTAAATATATACTCATAATATTGAGTATAATTTCAGGGATTTTATAGTCCATTGCTAGGGTTTTTGGGGCTCTAACAGTCTAGGTTAGAAATCTCAATATAAAGCATTGCTATGTGTCTATAAATATGTTAACATCAATATATTAATAATTCACTGTGAGAGCTTTCTATTTAATGGAATCCTGTGGTGATTCAATTTTTGGATTAAAGAAGCCCCCCTGAAGCACAAAGATGTTTTAAATTTTTCCTTTTATAATTCAGAATTTTAAAATATATTTATTTGACCTCAATATGATAGAATTCTAAGTATGTGCTAGATTTAATTTTATTATATTTTCTTGGTTATTAAACAACCCCACCATATGTCTAGTCTAGAGAATGTTGCTACATCAACCTTTCATATGGTGAAAAAAAACCACTTATAGAGAAGGGTTTTTAAATTTAATATTAAATAATTAAAATCAATCTCACATCCACATCTCAAATTGAGATTGTTTACATGCTCTTTAATTAGATGCAGTTAAGAAGCTCTCTCAAAGCATTTATGCCCAGAGGGAGCTTTGGCTGAGTTGATGGGATGACTCTTAAGACGCAGAAGTTGCCTTGTATCTGTGAAGGAATTTTCCCTTTGGACAATGTGATAGGTATACTTGTAGTTTTGCCACAGGAGGAAACAGATGCTGAGAATTTTCTTCAGAGAAAGAAAGATGCAAAGTTCTTTTTGGCAGTCCTGGAGAGCAAGAGGTCTTTTCTGCTCTGCCATTAACCTTCCAAATTCCTTCTTCTTCATAGAAACCATAAGGATAACTACACCAGGTCAAAATCCCTGCAGGCCATTCTGCCTCACTGGGTATTAGCCTGGAGTGCCTGTTACAGCAAGCCTAGCCCTAGGTTCCTGAAGAGCCCTTCACTGACCAGCACCTGACTGCTACTTTTTATTTTATTTTTTTTAATGGTATCAGGGATTGATTGAACCCAGGGGCACTTTCTTGATGCATCTCTACCCTTTAATCCTCTTGCCCTGACTCACCTGGATCTAGAATTGTGTTTGGTCTCTTTGCCTGGGGTGTCCTCTTAATAATCTCTTGGCTGCTTCCCTCATTGCTGTTAAGTGTTTGTTCAATGTCTCCTTCCCTAGTTCCTCTTTTGTTACCCTCTTTAAACCTTTAGCTCCTTCTCCTCCTTGACCCTGTGGTCACTATTTCTGCTTTGTTTTTGTGCTATAATCATCTGATATATTATCTGGTACATCTGACACATTTTTAGTCAGCTAATTCTTTTTCTGCTACAATATGAATTTCAAAAGAACATAGGTTGGTACTGTTTTTCGTTGCTCTGTGTTCAGCACTTATAATATGATCTAAAGTAGGTGATCTGTAAAGAATTGTTGAATGTTTAGTTATTGAAAGAATGAAAGGGGCTTAGTAGAATATTTTTCTGGTTTAAGACTATAATTTTCCTTTGAATTTTTATTTCTAAAATGATTTCTTAGTTTCTCAAAGTTTGATTTTTTTTTTGTCTGTACCCTTATTTTAGGAAAAATAACTTTTATCACATAAGTTAAAATTAGCTGGTTGTATTTTGAAACTCCTCAGGCTAAAGTTAGAACTTCATAAAATTTGGTAGCAATTGCTATAAACTGGAAAGGCAGATCATTTAGTATATCCCTACTGTTCACCACAGTGTGAATAAAATTCATGGAGAAGTCAATAAATTTGAGGAAGTGGTTAGGAATCTTAAGACAAAATATTGAGCTTTTGAGAATGGTCTTGGCAAAGAAAATAGTCCTTACTCTATTTTTCAAATTTTAGTCTGACTAGTGATCTTTAAAACCTCAGAGCAAAAGTGTGTGAGCTAGAAAGTAAAAGTAAATTTTTAAAAATTCATTTTGTGTTTAGCAAGAGCCTCAGAAGACTTGTGCAAAGCAGGGTTGCGAAATGTTCCAATGTCTGGTGATGTGCTCTTTAATCAAAAGAGATTCTGTTTGGTTGTTAGGAATTGTTTTGTGTTGAAACACATGTAAAAGGCAAAAGATGAACAGGCTTTCAGAAACAGACCCTTTTTGCTACAGAAACTACTCTTGGCTAATCCTTTCTCATAACAGTATGAGCGGTGGGAGAAAGTCCAAAGGGAACAGAACTCTGATTTTGAAACACAACATTTGTGTATAAAACAGATGCATCTTAGAAATTTCTAAGATCCAAATATTGAGGCACCTAGACTTGCACTGTATTTGAAGATATGCTTTTGCTTATAACAATTCTGTTTTTATAACACAAATGTAGAACAGGAGGTCTGTAAGAATGTCAGTGGTAGGTTGTGTGCTGTCAGAAATATGAAACAAGACACTCCTCCAACAGGCAGGATCAGCGGATTGTTGTTTTTTTTTTTTTTTTTAAATCTACCTGGTGGGACTGCCAGGTTGAGCCTTCCTGCAATTGTGTGAAGGGAATGTGTTAACTCGGAGCCAACTGGATTTCCAGACAGGGCAACAGCAGCAACCAATTTTGCTTAAAATGTCAGGGAACTTAGTAGTCACTATATAAGTAATCCTGGCAACCTCAGACTAAGTCAAATGACCTTGTGGAATTTAATATAAAACCCAGTGAGAGGAGAGATTTGCTTAGTTTGACTTGGGCTATTGTGATTTATTTAATTTCTCTGTTCAGTTTTACACTCTGGGGATTTGTGAAGCTACATCCAGTCATAATCTGTTGGTGATTCGTCATATAAATGAGTTTATAGATCCTACAAGGACAAGCTTTCTATTTGTTTTCTATGAGCAAATATTATCAAAATTACTGGCATATAAAAGAATCTAGATCAGTGGTTAAACTGGTGAGACGTTAAATTAAATTCTCTTTCCATTTTATAAAATACAAATGACAGATTATTAGGTCATTTAAATAAAACAAATATACTGATTTGTCAACATTTCACTACTCGGAATACTCAACAATAAATACATGATGTCCCAAATTTTAAATGAATGTGAAAGAGAAAGAATCCTTTCACTGATGAAAAGTGTGTGTGTATGTGCATGTGTATATAAAAGCCTCTTTGAATCGATTTTGTAAAGCCATGGTATATATTTTTGAATAGTTTTATTTAGATATATTCTCAAGCTTTTACTATACTAGCTATCTTTTTGTCATTGCAGATAATTGTGGCCTATTTAAAATAGATGAATTCCTGTTGAGATTCATTTTGAATCTCTATTATAGGTGGCCATCTGAGAAGCAGCTAGATAGAAAATTAGCACCTGCAAGTTAAAACATTTGTCCTTAAATCTTTAGCCTTGAGGCTTATATTTGAAGCCATCTCTTCCTTCTGGAACCTTAGTGTATGTAGGGTAACATACCTGGAAGTTTACTCGACTCTTGTGTGAGCCCAGTTTCAACTTTCCTGCAGTGCTAGTTCTTATTTCTAGAGAGTCTCTCCCAGGCTTCAGAATTTTGAGAATGCATGGTTACCTATATTTTCATTTCACTATATACTCTAAACCTGTGCAAATATATTTGTTCATTTTTAATAATATAGTAATATCCTAGTACAAACAACTTTTTGTATAGCTTACTAAATAAAAAAATCAGACAAAGAATATGAGCAAATTTGCTTATGGGATATGCAGAATGATACAATGCTTGTTTGTCAAAATCTTAGTTGTTATTTTGTTTTTGTGAAAATGTGGTATTCATAGAAGCACATAATGAAGATTTACTATTTACATGTGTTATGACTTAGAATTTATATCTGAATCTTATATTATTGCACATACATGCTGAGAACCATGAAATTTATTGCCAAGAAATGTATCTTTAAAATTCTTTATTAGTGCATAAACACTCAATATTTTTATGTGGCCCAGTGTGAGTTAGACCATTCTAAAGAAAAAGGGTTCATAATGCTTAGTTTCAGAGAGATGATTTATGGGTGATAATTATATGAATGATTTTGCAGGGGTAAAGGATCAGTGTCACTTTTAGGAATTACCCTTTTCTAAAGGAATCATCAGATAGTATTTTTATTAGATGGTTGGTATTATAATTAAACCGTTTGTAGGTTATATTTACTTGTTCCAAGAAAGTACCTAATAATGTAAGAGTCCAACGATAGTAATCAAATTCCTTGTGACAAACCTGGCTCATTTGGGAACTAAATTTACTGGCACTTTTTCTGGAATATCTTATAAAATGGAGCAAGGACTCAGAAAGCAAGCTATTGGGGATGTTTTCTCCAATTCCAACTTTAAACTTTGCCCAGGAGTCATGTTCTGAATAATACCAATAAAATGTCTAACCAGAACAAATCCTGGGAAGGTTGATATTCAAACATTTTCAAAATTATTCATATACCCTTTAGGAGTTCTGTTATCAAACTGTCCACTGATACTGTTCAGTGATTTAACTCATCACATAGATTGGAAAGAGTCCCTCAAATAGTAACCTTAAATAGTGCACCAGAAAAGTTCCCTGAAATTTCGATTTTTTTCAACATCATTAAAATGAACATTTATTACTATGTATTAGATTCTGGTAGGAACTGAGGTCATATATCCAACTGGGAAAATATACAAATACTATACAACTTGGAATATAGCTATCATAAAGTTAAGCTTTGGAGAGGCATTTGGTCCCCACCATGACTACTGGGGAAGAATGGAAGCAGGAAAACATCTTAGGAAAGGTACTTATGAAATTCATTTGGAAGGATGGAATTCACTTGTCATGTGATTTATAGAAGGTAATATTAAAGGCACAGGGGTGTGGGACATTAGGGGAACTGAAAATAATTTTGATGTTTCTTATTGAGAATGGGAAAAGTGTTATCAAAATTTTAAAAATACTCTCCAAAGGACATCTGACCATAAGAAACCTAAAAAATTTGAGGATAATGTAGAGAAATATTTTTTTGTTTTCACCCCATGGTGCAGGGAAGTGAAACACATCAGGACCTTTGAATTATTTAAGTTGGAAAATGAATCATAGCTAGAATAAGTGTGGTTCATCCCCTGAAAATAAAGAAGGTAGAGCAATGACTTGAAAAGAGCGTCCTCAAGCAGAAGGTGATGGAACAGGGAAAAGGATCATTCTTCTCTGATTGAAGAGTGGTTTGTTTTGTTTTAGTTCCCCTAGTGGGAAGTAAAAGGCACCCTATGTTACAAGCAATCAACCTGAGATGTTGGCAGAATGAATGTGCAGTTTTTTAAATGGGTAAATGACCTTTGCTTCATACTAACAGTTTGAAGATAATAACACCGTAGTTTATAACTACTTCTCAGTATCTTTTTAAAAACATCAAGATTTTTTTAAGTGTACATGTTAAACTTAAAAAAATAAATCACATCTGCAGTTGTTTCTTACTGTAATGAAAAGTGTCAGCTGGATCTTTCTAGCAAAGATTTAGCTGTCTTTGGTTCTACACTTGTAGAGAAAGATGGGGATTACTTTTATAAATATGCAATTATGATTTTTTTAAGATTCTTATTAATTCATCCCCAACTCCTATAACATTATGTTTAGAATGTTAAACAACTGGATGAGTCAAATTTTGATATTTAAGGAGATTAAGAGGAATATTTTACATGAATTGTAGTTTCCATGACTGCCTCATAGAATATTAGTGGAGTACAATTTGAGGTAGATTTGTTTCTCTTACTCAAAACACATGTCCATATGTTTCACTCCAGAAAGGTTTGGTCATCTGTGGCTTTGATAATCATGTGGACTCTATGCCATGGCTCTGGATCAAAGCCATGCTTGCTGCTGACTTAGAGCAGAAAGTAGAGCTGGGTAGAGTGTATTCCTTCTTTTCTCTCTTTTAAACACAGAATCTGATTTCTACTTTAAAAGATTTTGATAGAATAACTAGAGGCAAAAAGTTAGACTCCCTTGGTTCAAATCTTAATTCAGTCTTGAAAAATGGGTAAGTTACTTGATTTCATCCTGCCTGGCCTGTCAATAGGAATAAAATGAAACTTGTCACCACAAAGCTGTTATAAAAATTAAATTAGATTATTTTATATATATATATATAATATATATATATATGCGCCAAGTAGAGTGTTTAGCATATTGGCAGTAAAGATACGCGGAACCTTAGCTATTTGTGCTGTTGTATTGTGTCAAGAAAAGACACAATGGAGTATAAAAGTATGTGTGGAGTGGAGTGGGTGTGTGCCTATGGCATGGATGTGTGTCTGTTAAGTTATTCTGAGCCTTGTAAAAACAGTAAGGATGATTTTGCTTAAGACTTTTAAAATAGGAATATTGTAATAGCAGAAAGATTGGACTCAACTCCAAATATAATAAAGGCAGGTGAAACAGATTTCTAGCCAGTGAGCAGAGCAAGGGGGTTGTTGGATGGAAAATTACTAAGAGGAGACATGGAAGGTAGGCATTGTTGAAAAACAAGTCTGGGGACTCTTGTTAAAGATAGGTCAAAGACTTAGCTGATTGTTTGCCACCTTCAACATCTATCAAGGGTGGGGGATCTTTTCTTAATGGTATCAGTAGAATTCTTTTGAAGACTGGGCTGGGAGAGCCAAATACAGGATGGGGGCCTGTTTTAGTCAGCTTTTTCACTGCTGCAACTAAAAGATCTTACAAGAACAATTTTAAAGGAATAAAAGTTTGAGGGCTCTTGGTTTCAGAGGTCTCCATCCATAGACAGCAGGCTCCATTCCTTGGGGCTCCAAGTGAAGCTGAACATCATGGCGGAGGGAAGGAGCTCACATGGGGATCAGAGAGAAGAGTTTCTACTCTCCAGATACAAATATATAAGCCATGCCCCCAAGTCCTACCTCCTCCAACCACACTCTACCACTTCAGTTACTACTCAGTTAATTCCTATCAGGGATTAATCCAATGATTGGGTTAAGACACAACCCAATCGTTTCTCTCCTGAAACTTCTTGCATTGACTCACACATGAGCGCATGGGGGATACCTTACATCCAAAATATAACAGGGCAGTATCAGTATGTTTTATGCTATTATAACAAAATACCTTCTGCTGGGTAATTTTCCTAAGAAAAAGCAATTATTTAGCATACAGTTCTAGAGGTTTAAGGGCAGGGGACCAATATTCAGCTTAGCTTTGATGAGGACCTCATGGCAGATGCCATCACAGGGATGGGAGCATGTGCCAGGGGGAGCAGTCACATGGTAGGACAAGAAGCCAGGGCAAGGAAGGGGTCTTTTATAATAACTTTGTCTCATGATTAGTAGCTTAGTAATCAGAAAACTATCCCAATACCTTCTGAGGGTAGCACCCTAATGTTCCAACCACTGCCACTAGACTTCATGTTTTAAGGGGTACCTTACTTCTCACATTCCCATTCTGGGGACCAAAATTCCAACCCACAAACAAACCCTTGAGGGACACCTTCAAACCATATCCAAACTATAGCAGGGGCTAAGGTCAAACCCTAACTGAAAAGAGGGCACAGAGGGCCCTTGCTAAAGTTAGGTCAAGGAGAAAGTGTGTATGTGTGTGTGTGTGTGTGTGTGTGTGTGTGTGTGTAGTGATGGTGAGTAAAACAGGATTAGATATATAATGTGTGGAGCCCAGGACAAGTAATGTTTGAATAAGAATTCAAATTTTTATCAAGAATTTGAAGATAGTAACAAAAGAGAAACTTCTAAGACCATGGTGTGTAAGACTTCAGCTATAGTTTAGATATTCAGTGTCCCCAAAAAGCTCATGTGTGAGATAATGCAAGAAAGTTTAGAGTGAAATGCTTTGATTATGAGAGTTTTAACCTAATTAGTGCATTAATTCCCTGATAGGGATTGACTGGATTGGTAAGGTAGGCTGCAGGAGGCGGGTCCCTGGGGGTATACCTTTGGGGTATATTTTGTCCATGGTGAGAAATCTTTCTCTTTGTTTCTCCTGGTGTGATGTTCTCAGCTGCTTTTCTCTGCCTTATCTTTGGGCCATGATGTTTGGCCTCACCTGCTCCCCAAGGAATAGAGTTGGCCATCTATGCACTGAGACTTCTGAAACTGTGATCGCCAAAATAAACTTTTCCTCCTAAATTTGTTCTTTTTGGGTCTTTTGGTCACAGTGGCAAAAAAGCTGCCTAAAACAACCACTTAAGTTGCATGCCCACAAAACCAGTCCAAAGTAGGAGTAATAGAAAGAATGAAGGCTTAATTTAAATGAAATGTCAGAGTAATATACTTCATTTGAGTGAGGTTATAACAAAAAAGAATACTTTGAAAGCTGCATTAGATGTGTCTCTGAATCACCTTAAGTGATTATCAGGGGAAAAAAAAATCAGGGGAGACTCATAGTACATAAGGAAATCTTAAATAGTGAGGGCTGTGATCATTTTATGCTACACAGCCTTTAAAAATGCATTGATCTATGTATTAGGACCCAGTTTTTAGTCAAAATCTATTGAGAGTTGAAATTAAAGAGTGTATGAGCAAAGTTAGGAAGACTGCTTCTATGACTCACTCATCTTTTGACACTGCCCCCTCTGGGACATTCCCCTGTTGGATGCAGAGTAGAATCCAAAATTGTTATCAGAGTTTCCAAAATTGTTAACAGAGACTAGTTAGGATAGTGCTAATTGCTATAACAGGCAAGCCTGTCAGTGGTTAATTCAGTTAAGATTTATGGGTGATGAAAGATTTTCACTGATTTCCACTGAAGAAATTGTCATTTATCTGTTTCTTACTAAATGAATCAAGCCAATATTCAAGAGACCCTTCCAAGAATTTGCTCTTGTATCTCCCTCAATCAAATCTTTGGTTACTTATTTACTTTAGAAATTCTGGCCTCCTTTTTGCCCAGACCATTGCTTCACTTTGGGATTGATTTGCTCACTTAACTTCAGGTATGGCTTGATCTTGAGTGAATAGCATCACACAGGACGTCTGCAACAGTTCCAGATGGCACAGCTCTATAGCACATTGACCAGACAAACAGTTGGGACTTCTTCAGGTAGTTCTGAGGATCAAGAAAAATCCCATTTCCGGGCTGGGTTTGGCTCAGTGGTAGAGTGCTCACCTAGCATGCTTGAGGCACTGAGTTCTATCCTCAGTACCACATAAATGTAAACTAAAGATATTGTGTCCACTTAAAACTAAATAATATATAAGTATATATTTATATTTTAAAGATCCCGTTTTCAAAATCTTCTCACAGACATTGCTTGTATTCACTAACCCAGGTTTATCGTATTCCTACCTCCCATCTTGTGGAAAAGATGTATACTTTTGCTCAATTCATCAAGACTTTCCCTGCCTATTCCACAGGAAACATTTATGAAGACCCTGGGCTATGGAGAGGTGGGTAGATACCCAGGAGGTTGGCAGGACAGTGAAAGTGGGAAAAAGTCAAAAATAACTGGTATGTGGGAAAATCTGGAAGACACCATCATTAACCAGCAGATTAAGGACCAAATCCAAAAGGTCAGTGTACTCAAAGCTTTAAGAAACTATGTGAAAATGGAAATACCACTTGTGACACAAGTTGTATTTGTGGGAGTGTCAGTGAACCTGGGTCTTACATTCCACAAAAAGAAAAATAGTAATGCCCCCCTTTAGGAATGGTGCATGGCTGTGATAAGGTGGTGTTGGGTGGCTTAGGCAGATGGGAGGAGTATTTAAAGACATTAAGGAGCAGCCACAAAAACAACAATATGAAGGGGAAGTCTTCATGGGAGAGGCAGATTGCAGTTAGAACAACAAAGCAAGAAGAATTTAGAGAGGAATTTATGAGAATGAGGGTTAATTTGCATGCAGAGATTCATGAACTTCAGAGGCTTCTACTGGTGAATCCTTGTCTTTATTCTAGGCTAATTCCAATCCACCAATTCTCTGTGAGCCTTGTACATGATTTTCCTCAAAACACGCATGCAAACGTGCCTAAACCCTTCACTGTTTCTCTGCACATTTTTCTGTTGTGTGCATGGCTCAAGAGGCTGTGAACAGGTGCCCAGTCAGCCACAGCTACTTAATGAAGAGAACATTATATCACATTAGATTCAGCACCATGCCCAAACCAAGGATTCCCTAAGATTTGCAGTTTCTCCTGATTTATGTGCAAAGTAGGTGGGGCCCTAGCCTTTGCATTCTTGAATTCTTCCAAACCTAACAGCACTATATCTACTCCTGTAAGTTCTCTTTCTCTACCAGCCCCTCTTATTATCCTTTGAGCTTAAGGAGCAAAAATATTCATATCTTGCCACTTGACCTGACAATTCTTCTCTACAATGTCCATCATCCCTTCCCTCTGTCTCCAAAGAAAGTTTTTTTCCTACTTTCTATTTTTCTGTGGTTGATGATATTCTAGAATACATATTCTCTCTTATAGACAATAAGTCTCTTGGCCACCCTTAATGGTTCAGGGGCTCAGGGAAAAGTAAAAATTCTCTATTAAAAAGAAACAAAATGTATTTTGGGGCCTTTCCAGATATCATACCATCACCTACCTTTCTATAAGTCACAGAAAGCAAAGTGAACTTAATTTCTTAAGTCAATTCAGAAGTAGCCCTAGAAGATTACAAGTTATTAGTTATAATTTTTAATTAGTGTATTATAATTTTAATAGTGGGGGGATTCATTATACTATATTCATACATGCACATAACAATTTGCTCAATCTCCTTCCCCAGTACCTTCTTTTTCTTCCTCACCCCTCCCCCTAGTAGTTGTATTTTTGCACTTATCATAAAATATGAAAGTAAGATTTTTCCCACCAAAATGGAGTACTCTCTACCTGTTTTTCCTGAATTTTGATTTTCTCAGAATTTACAGTATCTTTTAATTGCTTTCCTTTCTCTCTGCCCTTCTATAATTTATAAATACATACTTTTATTATATGTTCCTTGACATTTTATCTGCATAAATGGGATAAATAATGTAAAAATATGGAAATTCTTTTTGCTAGTAATTTCAGGGTCTTTGAACCCATTCATTCAAGAAGTGTACATACAGTGTTTAGTCTATGGTGCCTCACTTTACCAGCCATTTACCTCTTAGATCTCTTCTTTGCCTTTTCAGTAAATGGAGGTTAATCAGGACCATCTCTAGGGTCTGTTTCAGCTCCTTATTCTATGAAGTTGATGCTGTCCATCTTAAGTTTTTTTTTTTTAATTTCCAATATTCAGAAACGTGGATTTTGTACAAGCCTTTGTGCTGATCAGCTTTTCATCACTGACAAATACCTGTGGAAAACATCTTAGAGGAGTGTGGAAAGCAGGCTTTTCCCTACTCTGTTATACCATGATGAATAGAACAGTAGTGTTCAGGCTATGGCACTTCATAGAATAGTAGTTTGCCATGAGTTGTTCATTTTGAGAATAAGTGCTATAGTACAATGAATCCACACCTTGTTTGTACCTGTAAACATCCACCATCCACACAGCACAACCATAAGGCACAAACTGATGAATAAATTGTGCTAATAAAAATGACCACCTGTGAACTTATCAAAATAAGTCAGAAGCATATGCATGCATGAGTGTATCAACTACCTATCAGAAAAAACAAGCCCATGAGATTTTCAAACATATCAGACAACTGAGTGAAGCAATACCTTCACCTGAGACCCATAAAAGGAAGAGCACCCCAAAACTGGTAGCAGCAGCACACATCAACCTGACATCAGACCATATGGTGAATGTGTCACGAGTTGGATAATGGCGAACCTCTGACCCTGTCCTTGGGCTTCAGCTCAGCTCAGTCTCTTTGCTTGATATAGCCCACTTTGAATCTGCCTGCCCTCTGGACCCTGGCCTAGAATATGTTCCATGATCTGACAGGTCTGTGCCTGAGCAAGACCTGCAGTGACTCTTGTATTTCTGTCTGCTGTCTGCCTTTGCTCTCAGTGCAGCCTCCTGAACTACTGTGGCCACCTTAACACTTTCTTAGCCTTTCCATGGCTTAATGAGATTATTATTATATATAGTCGTGTAAAGTATGATGTGAGTTGAGTCTTGTTGGATTAGTAATTAAGTCCTATGACTAGTAGGTCACCTGTGAGGAATAGGTGAATTGTAACCTATAGTTGTGATATACATTTATTGTCATTTAATAAATTCTAACATTGTGGAAAGACACAAATGTCTCTGGTCTATGTAATGGTATAGCTTACTCATGACTAGGAGGGAAGATTAATTTTGGCTCATGGTTTCAGAGGTTTTTATCTATTTGGCTGCTTTGCTTTGGATATGAAGTAGGCAGAACATCATGCTGGAAGGGTATGGCGGAGGAAAGCTGTTCAGCTCAAGGTACCAGGAAGCAGAGTGAGAGCAGGGAGAGCAGGGAGACGGAGAGGAAAGAGCTGGGGACAAGACATACCCTCCCAGGGCGGGCGGGCAGGCAGGCCTCCGGTGGCCTACTTTTTCCAATCATGCCCTATCGCCTATAGTTCCCACCATGTAGACTTTGGGCCCATTCCAGAACCAAACTAGATCAATTTCTAGCATCCAATTTCAAATCCATTTACTGCTAATATAGATATCATAGGATTAATTATATAGAGAAAGCAAAACATACAGTTCACTTCCTTCTTTTTCCTGTTTCCTCCTCTTAAATTTTGTTGGATCGCTACACAATTTCCCTCTACCTCCAGTAAGCATTCAATGAATATTTGTTAATTGCACTACATTGATCCACTTCACTGTACAGCTCTGAGCTGGGGAGAATGGCAAACTGAAATGCTTTTTCTGTTGGTTGCCTGTTGAGAGGCACTCTGAGGGAAGCTGGAGGCAGTTGCCCTTTCTAAGTCAAGTTGGATGCCTTCAAATGCTGGTCTTCGAGTTGCATGCTGGGGATTGTCTGTCTCCAATTCTTATAAGATTTATTTACCTGTAAGACTGGAAAATACCAATATTCTAAAGGTTAATAGACTGATGCGACTTATGAAAACTGCCCTTGCCCCTAACATCTGTGAATTTGGAGCAACAGCACTGAACAGAAACACGTCTCAGACCAGCAGGGTAAAGGAACTCAGTGGTACCAGGAGATAAGAAAGAATGACAAGACTGGGATTTGCTACAGGATGTTTGGTTCATGACTGTCACAGTCCCTGCTACTGAAGAGCATCTTGATCTTTGCCATGGGGTTTTCTTTAATGATGTGTAAATGATGGTAGCACTCTTATTCCCTCTGGTTTGTGTGAATTGCCCATATTAAGGACTTCCATCCTTGTGACAGTTAAGTACTGTGCACAAATCGCTAGGCAGGTAGCTCCCTTTCTCTGCAGGAAGTCTCAGAAGATTTTGTTCCAGGAAGGTCTGATCATTAAACTCCTGAATCAGGATTCTCTCAAACTGCAGAGGACCCCTAATGGTGCCAGGGCACCTCCCCAGGGCTCCAGGCTGAAGTCCATGCGCTGCTCTCGACAGAAGCTCTGCACCACCTTGATGGTGATTATTTGACAATTTCACAGGCTGTCAATGACAATTGTGCCTGAGTAGCCTTGCAGAAGGGTAATAGGGTGTAATAACTCTTTAGAGAAAGGATGCCTGTGGGTGAAAGGTGTGTGTGTAGGGGGGGGATATTTTGTGCAGAGGAGTTGGGTAGACAAGGAGAGAAATCAAAGTAGATACTCATTTACAGAGTGGGATGGTACTACTCAATATAACAGGCTGAAGTTTCCCAAGCCTTTTAAACCTGTATTTAGGAGGATCACAATCCTTTCTTTTCATCTTTGCATTTGGTGATGTGTGTTAAGGATTTCTCCTGAGGGAAAAAAAATAGGGTAAGATACCTTCCTTTGCTGTTCCCCCCTGATTTAATTAAGAAAGAAGACCCAGTGGCCCGGTTACTACTACTTTGCGCACCAACCCCACCCAGCGATGTTGGCATTTCAATCTGTTTTAGTACAGGAGCAGAATTAGTGTGACAGTCTCATTTGTCCCTAGTGAATTTCTGTGTCTGTCGGGAGAACAAATCATGCCTACCAAAGCACAGGATGAATTTACCATGTAATATTGTCAGTGGTCTCTATGTAGTCCCTCATCAGCTATCAGAGCAATCAGGAGGAGGGGTGTGTAGAAGTCCTTTCTTGACGAACATCTACATGGATCTTTTATGCTGGGAAAATGGAGGTATAGATAATTTTTCTCATCTGTGTGCTTTCAGCATTGTCCTACCAATGGGAAAAGTCCACTTTCACTCTTTATCTTTGTTCTCCTTCCGTGCTTCTCTGACTGGTGATGCAAGCTCTGGCAAGTCCAATTTGTTTATTCATTTTTCATTCTTAACTGTGTAGTTGAAGCCTTAACGGGTATTAAGGAAAATGAGCTATTTTTTCTGAGCACTGGTTCCCTTAGGAATACACTCTAGCCTGAGTTACTGAGGAGTGTGAAATCCAGATGAAAATCTGGGCTGCACTTTCCAATGTCTAAAATTGTTCCTAAGCACATAACATGGGAAATTGCCTAAGTATTACACAAAATCACAACTTGGTTCAGAATTCAGACTTACTGGTATAACAAAAATGACTATATTTGCTATTGATTTCATGTCTGTGAACAGCTGCACATATTCATTAGAAACCTACATTCATAACATACATACTGAGCTATAAAAGAAGTCTGGTACTGAACTACATTTTAAACACATTCTCTGATTCTTTGAACTCCAACAAATATCTTAAGTTTTTGAACTAGTTTTAACATAATAATTTTGTAATTTGTCAAAAGACTTTATAGATTAAAAAAGGAAAGTCCTGGAGGGAAGCAGTGACAATGATGTGGGTAATTAAGCCTCTGCTTTAAGATACAAGTGCTACATGGAGAAAGTCTGAGGTAGTCCCCTGGTCCCCATCATATAAGAATCTATGGTTGTACACCTGCCATATGATGTAGAGATTAAGTTGCAATGTGCTGTTCTGGGACCAAATAGGAATATTGTCTAGAGGCTGCTGTCACAGTATGACAAATATTTAAACTTAGGTGTTCAGTTTTAAGAGGAAGTGAAATCATATCTGAGATTTGAGTTTAGGCCTGTCTGGATGCAAATGTTTGCTCTGACATTATGAAATTATAGTTGTCCTTTTCATCTTCATCATTTTCATTTTGAGGGTGCTAGGGTTGGAAGGCTTGTAGTTAGTTTCATACCTTGAAACAACTTTGGAAAGAATGGCTATAACATGAATGCTGGGAAAGTCATGTGTTATATCTATTGGTGCAGGTCCACTTTTATAAAGTTTTTTTTTTTTTTTAGAGAGAATTTTTTTAATATTTTTAAGTTTTCGGCGGACACAATGTCTTTGTATGTGGTGCTGAGGATCGAACCCGGGCCGCATGCACACCAGGCAAGCGTGCTACCGCTTGAGCCACATCCCCAGCCCAAGGTTTTTATTAGTGTAGTACATTTATGCATAATGGGTTTGACATAATCATACATGAATGGAATATAATTTGCTCCTTTTCACTACCTAGTGCTGCTGCTTTCATTTATCATCTCCTCTCTCCTATTCTCCTTCCTCTACTCATGATCTTCTTTCTATTTAGATACTGATTTTTGATTGATATTTTATAGGTGCATGTTAAGATGGAATTCACTGTGCTATATTCATATATGCACATAGCCTAATTTGTTCAATTGCATTCCACAATTCCTCCTTTATCTTGTTTCTCCTCTCTTCCTCTCAATCCCCTTCCTACATTCCACTGACCTCCCCTCTGTTTTCCTGGGATCCTTCCTTCCCCATTTTTCTCTTACCTTGCTCTAGCTTTTCATGTGACATTAAACATTCTACCCTTGACTTTCTGAGTCTGGATCACTTCACTTAGCATGATGTTTTCCAGTTCTATCCATTTACTGCAAATGCTATAATTTCATTCTTTTCTTTCTTTAAAAAATAAATGACAGCAGAATGCATTGCAATTCTTATTACACATATACAGCACAATTTTTCATATCTCTGGTTGTATATAAATATGTTGACACCAATTTGTGTCTTCATACATGTACTTTGGATAATGATGTCTATCACATTCCACCATCCTTGCTAATCTCCTGAACCCCCCTTTCCCTCCCACCCCTCTGCCCTATCTAGAATTCATCTATTCCTCCCATGCTCCCCCTCCCTACCCCAATATGAGTCAGCCTCCTTAAATCAGCAGAGGGAGGCATTACACTAAAGGAAAAACTAATCGGAGGAGAAACCAAGTCAAGTTAAATGCCAAAAATAAACAAAAATGGCTGGGAAATACAAACCATGTCTCAATAATAACCCTGAATGTTAATGGCTTAAATTCACCAATAAAAAGACATAGGCTAGCAGACTGGATTAAAAAAAAAAAAAGACCCAACAATATGCTGCCTATAGAAGACTCATCTGATAGGAAAAGACATACACAGACTGAAGGTGAAAGGTTCGGAAAAATCATACCACTCACATGGACTGCGGAAGCATGCAGGTGTTTACCTCCTCATATCAAATAAAGTAGACTTCAAGCCAAAGTTAATCAAAAGGGATAAAGATGGACATTACATACTGCTCAAGGGAACCATACATCAACAAGACATAAATATATATGCCCCAAACAATGGTGCAGCTACGTTCATCAAATTCTTCTCAAGTTCAAGAATAAAATTAAGCACAACACAATAATCTTGGCTGACTTTAAAACACCTCTATCACCACTACACAGATCTTCCAAACAAAAGTTGAATAAAGAAACTGTAGAACTCAATAATACAATCAATATCTTAGACTTAACTGACATATATAGAATATTTCAACCTTCATCAAGTGGATACACTTTCTTCTCAGCAGCACATGGATCCTTCTCTAAAATAGACCATATAATATGCCACAAAGCAACTCTTAGCAAATACAAAAAAGTAGAGATACAACCATGCATTTTATCAGATCATAATGGGATGAAATTGGAAATCAATGACAAAATAAAAAATAAAAATTTCTCCATTACCTGGAGACTAAACAATATGCTACTGAATGAACAATGGGTTACAGAAGACATCACGGAGGAAATTTTAAAATTCTGAGAACATAGACACAACATATCAAAATCTCTGGGATACTATGAAAGTAGTACTAAGAGGAAAATTCATTGCATGAAGTTCATTCCTTAAAAGAATTTTGTTCTTCTAAATGGCTGAGTAAAACTTCATTGTACACTTATACCACATTTTCTTTATCAATTTATCTGTGGATGAGCACCTGGGTTAGTTCCATATCTTGGCTATTGTGAATTGCACTGCTATAAACATTGATTTTTATCATTGTGCTTTTATCATTGTGGTATGCTGACTTTAGTTTTTTTGAATACATACCAAGGAGTAGTAGGACTGCTTGGTCATATGATGGTTTCATTCCTAGTCTTTGAAGGAATCTTGTACTGCTTTCCAAAGTGGTTGTACTAATTTGCAATCCCACCCGTGTACCTTTTACCTGACATCCTCACCAGCATTTATATGTATTCTTGATGATTGCCATTCTAACTCAAGTGAGATGAAATCTCAATATGGTTTGATTTGGATTTCCCTAATTACTAAAGATGTTAAACATTTTTTTCCATCTATTTGTTGGCTATTTGTATTTCTTCTTTTGAGACATGTTTATTTCTTTTGTCCATTTATTGGTTGAATTATTTGTTTTCTTGGTATTTTTTTAAGTTATATGTATATTCTGGTTATTAATCCCCTGTCAAAGTAATAGGTGGCAAAGATTTCCTCTATTTGTTGTGCTCTCTCTTCATGCTCTTAATCATTTCCTTTGCTGTGCAGAAACTTTTTAATTTGATGGCATCTCACTTATTCTTGGGTTTTATTTCTTAAGCTTCAGGAGTCTTGTTAAGGAAGACAGTTCCCGCACCAATGTTAGAGTTTTGATGATCAGTTTTCTTCCAGCCTTGCAAATTTTCTGGTCTAGCTTCTAGGTCTTTGATCCACTTTGATTTGACTTTTATGCAAGGTGAGAGAAACAAAGATTTTGTTTCAATCTTCTACATACTGCTATCCAGTTTTCCTAGTACCATTTGTTAAAAAAGGCTGTCTCTTCTCTATCATATATTTTTGGCACTTTTTTTGAGTATCAGATGACTGAAACTATGTGGGTCTGTCTCTGTCTTCTATTCTGTTGGTCTTTATGTTTATTTTGATACCACCATACTATTTTTGGACTGGTTTTTTTTTGTTGTTCTGTAAAGAATGTTATTGGTATTTCGAAGGGAATTGCATTGAATCTTTATGACACTACTGATAATGTGACCATTTTAACATTATTAATTATGCCTATCCAAGAACATGGGAGGTCTTTCCATCTTCTAAGGTCTTCTTAAATTTTGTTCTTTAGTATTCTACAATTTTGATTGAAGAGGTCTTCCACCTATGTGGTTAGATTTGTTCCTGTGTGAGGGTTTTTTTGTTTTTTTTTTTTTTGTGTGTGTGTATGTGGTTATTCTGAACAATATAGTTTTCTTGATTTAACTTTATCAGATACATTATTGGAGTATAGAAAAGCTATTGATTTATGAATGTTGGTGCAGATCCATTTTAATCCTCCTGGATAGATAGAGTCAGATTTTTTAAAAAAACTTGATCCAAAGAAATTTGGGTGATTTTATTTTATATATTCATTAAGCTTAGTGAATTTCCTTAAGAAAATACACACATGCATATGTATTTATGTGTTTATATACACCTATATATCTTAAGGTTTTAAATAATATCTCATTATCCTAGAACAACCTCATCTTCCAATGATATTTAATTTGTTTTGTAGCATGTATAATTTGCAATTGAATTAAATGTAGGTCATAGGTATATCACTTATTAAACATGGTAAGATTTAACATCTGTTAATTTCTTCCTGCTTCCAACTAATCCCATTATTCAGTTTTCAGGTTAAATATACTTCTTCAGTGAGGCATTTCCTTCTGTAACAATGTAAAGCAGTTTATCTATTATTTCCTATAATAGCGTCTCTTTTTCATAACACTGTCATACTTTATAATTATAGGTGTTCAATATGTGACTGCTTCTAGAATGTAAACTCCCTGAGAAGAGATTCAGGTCAGTTTGTTCACTATTCTTGTTAATCTAATATTGTGCCTAGTCCACAGTAGATTGTTCATAAATAGTTGAAGTTTCTTGATAATTATTTTATAATTATGAGAGTAAATAAATAATGCTCTGAAAGTTAATGATGTTGTAGAGTAAGTTATTAGCCAATGCTTCAAAACAGTGAGCTCAACATCTAGGATTACGGCATTAAAGTCGCATGCTTGATTTAATGGTTGCTTTTAATTGGAAAACATGAACATTAGTAGAAGGTATGGTCTTAAGATTTCAATGCAGGGAAAAATGAACTTCCTACATGTGCTCAATAAAAGAAGAAGTGATAAAGGATGAATTTTTTAAAAATCACGTTATGTGCACATATAAATATACCACAGGGAATTTCACCTTTATATAGAAGTAAAAAGAAACAAATATAAATAGATAAGCAAAAGGAAGTCTAGCAGAGTAAAGGAAGGAGAATGGGGAAGGAGAGGGAGGACAGGGCAAAGGGAGGGAAATGGGGAGATTGGGAACTGAAATCAAATTCCATGCATTTGTGATTTTTGTCAGGATGAACCCAACTACTATGTAAACTATATATAACTATGAAACTCTTTAAGAAAAAAACGTGTGTATGTGTATATACATGTGTGTATGCATGTAGGCATAATATATAAATATATATGTACAGATAATATGTATACATGCATAATTCATGGTACACACATAGGACATATGTATGTATGTATGTGTGTGGAGAGTATGTGAGAGAGAAGGAAGGAAGAAGAGTGAAACAGAGTATTCAAAATGGCATCTTTGTGGAAAGAAAAAATACTATTAAATATAAATAAAAATAATAAAGAAATAACAGAATTGGGAGGAACAACAGGTATATATCAGAAAATGAAGAACAAATGATCACAAACCAAAAACAACTCTACCTCTTTACTCTGCCAAGAGATGTAAGACATCTAAATGAACCTGCTCTTGGGATGCTATAGTAAGGGAAATTTACTGATTTTGTTGTTGTTGGTACTAGAGATTTAATCAGGGGTACTTTTACCACTGAGATGTATCCTCAGACCTCCCCCTTCCCACTTTATTTTAAAATTTGAGACAGAGTCTCAGTAAGTTGCTTAGAGCTTCACTAAGTTGTTGAGGCCTGCCTTGAGCTTGCAGTCCTCCTATCTCAGCCTTCCAAGCCACTAGGACAATTTACTGGTCTTGCCACCATCATTGCTGTTTCTGGCTAGGCCTATGTGGGTTCCTGAATGGGTAAGACCTAATTATGGGAAAGCATAGAAGAACTCAAATTTTCTGCAGGCAGCTTCACTCCAAACAAGGAGGAACTGGAGACATGCTCAATAAGCCTAGTTTTCCTCTAAGTTTATGAATCAGATAAGTTACATCACCTCTCCAAGGTCAGACTGAATTCAAAGAACAATTGAAAACCCAGATGTGTGTTAATTAAACCTTCTTATAGATAGATGTTAAGAGGTGGAAAGAAGTGATTCCCACTTAACAAGCAGTATTAATTAGAATTAGAGAAGAGAACTGCATTTCCTTTATTCGAATTAGGAACTGGTAATCAGATTAGAGGGTGCAATTGGTAAATGCAGAATATTTCAGTACAGTGGCAATAGGTGGTGCAAAGCCAAACCACGTACATTAAGGAGAAAAACAGTGAAAAATAGAAGCAGTTATTATAAACTGCTTATTACAATTAAAAGGAAAATATTTATTATAATATATTATTAGCAATGAATTCTCCCCCTCAAAACAATAACATCATTTTCAGAACTGAAACTATAAGGGAAGCTGATATTAGAAAATGAAAGACTGAGGATGCTAGAGAAAGAAAATAATTTAAGTAGAAAGGGCTCAAAGAAATTGGGAGGCAATAAGGTCATGGATACTTCCCATCAATTTCCTGTTCTGTCTAAAGCAGATTCAAGATTTCACACAAACACAAGCTTTTGTTGGCCCAAATAGCTTTTGGCAAATCTCAACTTGTTTTCTGTTTTATGACATGAATATCTTACCAGGGAGATGGTTTTTCGAAATAACACTTTGACCTTTATTAGTTTGTTTTTTTTCCCCCCCATGGATATAGGCTCCTTAAGAAAACTGTTACCTTTTTTTAAAAAGCATACTAAATAAAGAATTCATTATTTTAAAATATCATTAGTGTGCATGATGGCTTTTCCCTGTGTATACAGCATGCTACAGACTCTTAAGCAGCAGGGCAGATTCTGTACATTGATGCTTCAGTGATGAAATTGTTGGAATTTCCTGTGCTTCCAATTTACTCCCAGTCTAACCACTTTAGGATGGTCCAGTGGTGCTGGCACCTAATAAATCTACTTGGCAAATAGAGAAATTCTTTAGCATTGTTGGCTTCATTCACAGTCATTTAAGTACTTTGAAGCAAGGTGTCAACTAGCTAAAATGTAGTTGCTTCTTGTTAAAAAAAAAGGGGGGGGGAAATCCTTTGCCTTCATCCATCATTCGTTAGGCTGAGCTGTATGCTTTGAAGTCTCCTGCTTTTCCAACTTCAAGACTGACTATTCAGAGTCTCACTGTAAGCATTCTAGTGAGCTGAAAAGAAATACTATGAATGGACATAGATTTGTAGACAGAACCATGTACAGTCTCTTCTAAATAGACTGAGGGCTCTTTAAATAAATAGACCTGTGAGTTTTCTCCAATTGCTGTGAGAAACACATATAGGTAGGAGCTGTTTCCATTGTAGCTAAATTCTATTCTTACTTACAAAAGCCATGTCTATTAGTTTCTTGAATAAGCTCGGGTATTTTACAAAGAAATACATCTTTTGGCTTGGGTCATAAAAGACTTTTTTGGTGTATAGTGAAAGATACATTTACCAAAGTGTTTTATTACTCCACCGTTGGAATTAGTCTCTCCCTGCTTTATGCTTCCTTAGCACATTGTAAGTGTCTATTACAGCACTTATCACTTCTGCCTCCATTCAGAGCTGCTAAGGCATGTTTTTAGATTATGAGGGCAAAGATCATACCTTTCTCATTTTATATCTCCCCTCGGGCTATATGCAATGATTTGCATTTAGTTGGTGCTAAATAAATGTTTGTTAAATTGAGTAGGTGGTATGTACTTAGAAATATGCTGCTATTCTTTGAAAAGCATGTTTTATTTTTAATCTTTGAATTTCTCAAATTTTTCTGAAAATTCACAGGCTAAAGTACTATGGGAGAACATTTGTAGAGCAAATGTCCTCTCTTGGACATCTTTCTTTGGTATCACAACTTGATACACATTGATGTATGCTATTTATGTATATTATAGCATAAAGATTCAGACTTTGAAGTTAGGCAACCCTGAAATATAATACTTTTAACTCCCTCCTAGTTACCTGATCTCACATGATTTATGTACCTTCTATGATCCAAACTCTCTTAATTGTAAAATGGGAACAATTGTATGGGCATCAAAGTTCTAGTGAGATTCAAATAGGACAGGTATGGGAATCAGTTAGCTTATTCTTAGAGCTAAATGAACCATGTTGCTTTCTCGTTTCTCCTATTCTTACTTGAATATAAAATTTGTTGATGAATTCTCGTCTTGATAGGTAGAGGGTTTCATTCAATGAACACTAACTATGTCAGCACCCGTGCTAAACACTAGAGGTACACCGATGATTATGGCATTCACAATTGAATACGAAGTAGCAGTGGAAAAAATAATGTTATGCGATGCTGAATCATGATGGAGGGATGTATTTGGGCAATTCAGAAATAGAGAGGATGAAAGCTGCTCCATAGTTGTTACAATATAGTTCTAAAAATGACCCACAAGGAACCCATGTGTTAGGTAATGTAACAATGTTCAATAATATAATAAAAATGGCCATGGTACCAAACGCATTATACATATTCAGTGCAATCCCCATCAAAATACCGATGACATTCTTCACAAGGAGAAAAAATAGTACTAACATTCATACAGAAAAATAAGAGACCCAGAATAGCCAAAGCAATCCTAAGCAAAAAGATGCTGGAGACATCACAATATTAGACTTGAAATTTTACTCCAGAGCTTTAGTAACAAAAGCAGCATGATACTGCCACCAAAAAAGAGCTGAATATCAACAGAAGACACAGAGGCAAACTCACATATTTATCTGATATGTCAAAAACATGTGTTGGAGAGAGAATAGTCTTTTTAAATAAAAGGTGCTGGGAAAACTGGACATCTGTATATAGAAGAATGAAGCTGGACCCCTATCTTCACCCTGCACAAAGGTCCACTCAAAGTGAATTAAAGACCTAGGAATTAGATCAGAAACTCTGCAACTACTATAAGAGAATGGAGGCCCAGCATTCCATCATACTTGGCACAGGAACCAACTTCCTTAGCAAAACCCATAAAGCATAAGAATAGAACTAAAAATCAATCTGTTGGATTCCATAGAACTAAAAAGCTTCTGCAAAGCAAAAGAAACCATTGGGAGTGTGAGGAGAGAGCCTACAGAATAGGAGAAGATCTTTGCCACCTGCTCCTTAGGTTATTAATATCTAGAATATATAAAGAACTCAAAAATTTAACATCAAAAAAGCAGATAACCGGCTAAATGGGCAAAAGAGCTAAACAGACATTTCTCAAAAGAAGAAATATAAATTGCCAACAAATAGATTAAAAAATGTTCAACATCTTTAGCAATTAGGGAAATGCAAATCAAAACCAAATTTAGATTTCATCTCACATGGCAATTATGAAGAACACAAAAATAAGTGTTGGCAAGGATATGGGGAAAATGGTGCACTCACACATTGTTGGTGAGACTGCAAATTAGTGCAACCACTCTGGAAGGCAATACAGAGATTTCTCAGAAAACTAGGAATGGAACTATTGCATAACTTGGCTATCCCACTCCTTGGTATATATACCAAAGTTATAAATTCAGCATACTTCAGGGGCACAGTCATATCAGTATTTATAGTAGCACAATTCAAAATCACCAGACTATGTAATCAACCTAGGTGCCCTTCAACAGATGAATTGATAAAGAAAATGTGGCATATACACAATGGAGTATTACTCAGATGTTAAAAAGAATAAAATTATGTCATTTTCTGGTAAGTATATGGAACCAGAGACTATTATTCTAAGTGAAATAAGTCAGACTCAAGTCAAGAGTTGAATGTTTTCTCTGATATATAGAAGGTAGTCCAGAATTAAGAGGGAAAGAGAATTCCCCATTTCTTTTCTATCAAAATAAAAGATCAGGGGAGTAGAAAAAGAGAATTGAGGGAGAGGGATGAGGAATGGGATAAGGGAAAATCAGTGCAATGAATCTGACCTAACTTTCCAATGTACGTACATGAATATATGTTAGTGAATTTCATCATGTTAATCCACAAGACACTATTAAAAAAAATGGAAATAAATAGATCAGTGGTGTACAGGAAAGGGAACAGGGGAGGGAGAAGGAGAGGGGAAAATTAAGTACTGGGGACTTAATTGGAGTAAACTATACTCCATGAATTTATAATTATGCAAAAACAAATCCTAACTATTACGAACAATTTTTTTAAAAATTTAATAATTGAACAACTGAATGCAGAAAGAATAAAGCAATTTCAAAAATGCTTTCAAGCCCCCCTTCCAAAAAAATAAAGACGTTTTGACATTTTGCGGAGCAGTGATTTTTTTTTTTTTTAACGTAAAGGATATGTTTTTTTGTTTGTCATAAGAATTATACTTTACACAATTGTAGGAGGTTTTGGGAAGTACAGGTTCAAGGAGGAGTTGAAGGGTTAGAAAAATGTTAAATATTAAATGAACTTGCTATGGAGCTGGCAAGAAGCCTGGGAGGTAGTAAAGACATGTGGAGCAGAGCTGCGAAGGAGGGCTGAGATAAATGTGCATAGCTACCACCAGGAACCAGAACGGGAAATGGAATAGAAAGAGACAAAGGTGGAACTTTCTAGTAACACTTCCTGTGTTTCTTAGTCTCCACCCATCAATAACCTTCAGAATGTAATAGTGATGCTTTACATCTGCCTGGGTTCTCTTGTGGTCTAACTTTTGGTCTAGTCTGTGATTTTGTAGGGAGAGGTATTCTAGAAAAGGTAGCTCCCACTGTAACAAAATCATCTAACACACCAGTGTCTGGTGGCACGTAACTTCAGGTGGAAATGGAGATATAGACCTGAAAAAGGAGTCCCTTTTTTCATAAGGAAAAGAATTTGAATTTTACCTTGAAGATGTTTAATTGCCTCTTGTATTTTAATTAAGAAAGTAACATCGTCAGCTTTGCAATTAGACTGCAAAAGATAAATTGTTAGGGCCCGGGACATGCGTCACACACAGGAGTCTATTGTGAAGCTATCAAATATCCAAATGGGAGAAAATGAAGATGTGATTTAAGGCAGGGCCAGTCAGGAAGACAGAAACTAGGCTACTGTCTTCGCTTCTGGTTGAGAGATTGTGTGGATGACAATGAGGTATAATGTGTTTGGAGCTCAGCAGGAGAAGCTAGTTCACAAGAAGGAAAGTTGAGAAGGTTCGTTTTGGATATAGACAACAAAGAGCAGGTAGTAGGCATTTACAAATTCAGATTTGGAGCTTAGAATGTAAATATGGACTGAAGAATAGTATCAGTTGTGAGCATGAGGTGGTGGTGGAAGTCACAAATGGCACAGGCCATGGACACCACATAACATGGAAACACAGGAGCATCAAGTTGAAACCCACAACAACATCAGCACTTACCAAGACCACAGAGGCAGGAGAGGCAGCGAAGGAGATGGGAAAGGAGTCAGCAGAGACTGGGAGGAAAAGCAAGATTGGCAGTTGGAAACCAACATAGCAAAATGTGTTCAAATGGAAGAAAAGCTGGTCATGTTGAGCTTCGCATGAAGAGAATGTAAGAAAAACATTGAGAAATACTTGTTTTCAGTGAAGTGATGAAACTTGAGCATGGTTTGAGAACAAGCAAGTTATGAGAGAATGGAGTCAATGTAGAGTTAGGGATGAATAGCAGAGAGAAGTAAACAGAGTTAAAGAAAACTGGCTTTTGTGCATGTATTTGTTGGTTTGGGCTTCTAAAAAGGAAGAGTGTGCATAAATGCAAAGGGAAGAAGTAAATTTTAAGTTGTGTTTTTAATGGTTAAGACTATATATTATTACTATAACAGTCGTTTCTCAGATTTGTGTGCTGGTTTTTCTGTATGTGATGGGTGTAACTGTTGTGAGGGATATGGCCACGATGCTAATAGACTAACTGGATTGAATTTGTTATTAATAAAAATCTTCTCTATACATAGAAGAAGTAAAGTGAAAAAGCTACTTTTAGGAATCCAATTTTTATGTCCACGGTTAGTCTAACTCGTTCTGAGGCACTGGACAATAGAGTGCTTGGAAAAACTTTTATTTGGCAGAAATTGAGGCGACATTAGCATTCAATTTTCAACCCCTTTTTTATAGTTAAGACTGGAATCTGTTGTCTGTATTGACAATGTTCAGCCCATTGTCAGTTATGCAATATCTGAAGTCACATATTTGAATAGAAGTATATCAAGCTGAAGGCCCTGAAAGCACATGTGTAGAAAAGCTCTCTTGAATGAAGCATAACTTTTACTCTCACTAAGCCTGACTATGTTTAGTGCAATCTCTATCTGCAACACATCATATTAGAGATTTATCATCTATATTGTTATGTATACTGTCCATGTAATACAGAGGAACTATCCTGAAGCCAAATTCTTCCCTCATACATATTACCCCATGGAAGAATCACTCAAATCCTATTACAGAGAATTCTAAGGGGACTGTTTTTTTGTTATGTTGGAACTAGATTTAAATTTTTCCTTGAAATAGATGAACTCTTGGCTGGAGTTAAGATGTCAGCTGAATGGGTGTTTTCTGGGATAGGATTTGAGTTGGCATTATGTAAACAGATTTTGGCTCATGTAATTATATTGGAAGTTAACCCAGAAACCTAGAGATGGAGAAAAATCTCAGAGAATAAATTTTAAAAGCCACTTCTAATAAGTTAATTCTTCCTCAACGACTTAAACAGGATTTCTTTATCCTCTTCAGACTGTTCTGTAAATAAGCTTGCCCTGTAGAAAAATGCTCTCCTTTACCTGATCCCAAATATAATGTTTATGTTTGACCAGATGTTAGTTAATTGAAACTAATTACATTTCCCAAGTAATCCCAGCATCTGGAACCCGACAGGCTGAAAAACAAAGCTGAACTGAAGCCCCGTGTTGTCCCTGCCTTTTTCCAACTGCTTCTGGGAAAGAAACGTTAAAGTACTTTTACGTCAAAGAATCCAATTCAGCTTGCTTATTTCATTTTATTCATTTTTTTTTTTTTTTTTGGTAAATCGCCAATAACGTCCTTGTTACTGGTAGTGTTAAGCAGGATTACCACAGAAGGCTCAAGAAAAATGTCTTGAGAACATGTGGATGAAAAGTAGCACAGCTATTCTTTCTGTGTTACTTTTTACAAAGTCACAGTTTTGTCCTGGAAGGTTGATTCATGTTGTCCTAGTTCTAAGCCATACCACCAGTTTGAATTCTGGAATGGAACCTGAGGTGTTTTAATCATGAGTTTTGACTAAGAGTATTTTAAATAATTTTTTTCAGTAAAGAAAATATTTACTATGAAGAGTTTTTACAAATCCATTAGGAAAAACACACCCCACAATAAGCCAATTAAGCAAAACAAAATAAAAACTACAAATGGCTAGTAAATATCAGTCAATCCCCAAAGTAATCAAATAAAAAACCAATAAAAATAAGAATAAGATACATCCCTTTAAGAGATATCCAGGTTTAAATCATGGTCATAAATTCCATTGGAAAGGATTTAGGCTATCAATTGGGAACCACCTTTTGAGGGGAGGGGTAATTTGACAAAATATAGAAATTTTGAGTAAGCAGAGTACACCCAGCAGGCCCACTTGTGGAAATTCATCTTCAGAAAAAAATTTGCAGAAAAAGCTATGATAAATGCATTCTACTGTCATGTATAATTAAAATAAATAGAAAGTGTAAAATAAAAAACTATGTATAAATGCTCAAAGATCTTCTATATAGTTTATTTAAAATAGAGCAAATCTGAAGCAACTTCACTATCTAACAATTGTGGGATAAAGAAATAAATGTTTGTATACTCACTGAGTACAGTGGTATACATCTGTAATCCCAGTGACTTGGGAGGCTGAGGCAAGAGGATCATAAGTTCAAAGCCACCCTCAGCAATTTAGTGAGGCCATAAGCAACTTAGCAAGACCCTGTCTCTAAATAACATATATAAAGAAAAAGGGCTGGGGACATTGCTCAGTGGTTAGACAACCCTGGGTTCAATCCCGAGGGCAACAACAACAAAAAAAAGTTTTCATACTCACAGGACAAAATATAGTATAGCCATTGAAATCCATGGTGTAAGCTGGGCACAGTGGCTCATAACTATAATCCTAGTGACTCAAGAGGCTGAGGCAGGAGAATCACAAATTTGAGGTGAATCTGAGAAATTAGCAAGACCCTGTGTTCAAGTAAAAGATAAAAAGGCCTGGGTAGAGTGGTAGAGCACTCCTGGATTCAATTCCCAGTACAGAAGAAAAAAAAGGCACAAAAGAATATATTAATAATATAAAAAATGATCACCTTGCTTTATGTAGAAATAGGTCTTGAAATCTATTCTTCCTGTGAGTGTTATGGAGTGACTGCTACTTGTGATTAAAATTCTGTTCTTATGGAATATAAATTCTATTAAATTGGAACATAAAGTAGTTCCAATTAATAAAAATACTTGATTAGAATGGAGTCAGACTGACATGTTAGCTAATTATCTTTGAGTGGAGTACTGACAGTGATTTTTGTATTCATTTTTATGCTTTTCTGAGTTCTCAAAACGTTCTTTCCCCTTGTAATTCTGGGGAGTGACCAGGAGCTTTGCACATGCTAGGAAAATGCTCTACCACTGACCACATTCTCAGTCCCCAAACTTTTCATAATGAACAAATATCACACTTATAGCCAGAATGAAAAGTGGTATCTTCTTTTAGAAAATACAAATGAAGACCTAGGTAACAGTTGTTTTTTTCAAAATCAGTGTTGGTTTCTCTGTGAAACCATGGTTCCTGTAGTAGAGGAGGCAGGGGGGATGGGGTGGGAGGAGGCTGCTTCTGGAGTGGAGGTAAGGGAACCATAGTGGCAGAGCTGGGTGAGGGATCCTGGTAACAGTAAGAGAAGTAGGGGGGGGAAAGCCCAGGAAAACGAATGAGGTATAGGTCTTTCTCCTATTTCTCCCCACAAAATCATTCTCATTGTGATTACAGCTTCTTTTCCTTGAGTCGGTGTCATCTAATCCTTGGGCCCCGGCCTCCATTAAGCAGATGGGGCACAGACTGCTCATGGCTTGACTTAATCCTTCCTAACTGGCCTTTTCTTTTTCTTTCCTTTTCTCTTGTCTCCTCCCACCCCCTTTTCTCCTCCTCCTTCTTCTCCTCCTCCTCCTTCTCCTCCTCCTCCTCCTTCTCCTCCTTCTCCTCCTCCTCCTCCTCCTCCTCCTCCTTCTTCTGCCTCTTCTGCCTCTTCTTCCTCTTTCTCCTCTTTCTCCTCTTCTTCCTCTTCCTCCTCCTCCTCCTCCTCCTCCTCCTCCTCCTCTTCCTCCTCCTCCTCTTCCTCTTCTTCCTCTTCCTCCTCCTCCTCTTCTTCCGCCTCTTCTGCCTCCTCTTCTGTCTCCTCTTCTGTCTCCTCTTCTGTCTCCTCTTCTGCCTCCTCTTCTGCCTCTTCTGCCTCTTCTGCCTCTTCCTCCTCTTCCTCCTCCTCTTACTCCTCTTCCTCTTCCTCCTCTTCCTCCTCCTCCTCCTCCTCTTCCTCCTCCTCCTCTTCCTCTTCCTCCTCTTCCTCCTCCTCCTCTTCCTCCCCCTCCTCTTCCTCCCCCTCCTCCTCCTCCTCCTCCTCCTCCTCCTCTTCCTCCTCTTCCTCCTCCTCCTCCCCCCTCCTTTTTTTGGGAAATGTGGTTTCAGAATTGGTCACTAATTATCTGCTCATTTGTTCGTTTTTATTCATCAGATATGTCCATTTTGACTCTTTTTAGCATCCAGGTAACGGGTGGCTGAGATTCTCTCCTATATCTAAGATGTTATAGACTCCCTCACCCTCATGATCATCAGTCCATCCTTGTCCAAACTCTTCTAGAGAGGCCTGAGGTCCTGCTGTCCCACCTCTGCTCACCCTCAAGGGCATCAGGTACCCCTTGGCAATAGTCTGACCCTGTAACATCAACCCCTCAGTCGCTGACTCCCACTCCCTCTCCCATCAGTGATGTCTCATCTCACCTAACCTCCCTTTGTATAAAACTTTACTGTGTTCTTTGGGCTCCAGGAAAAATCTCTCAGACTTTTGAGCAGTTTTCACGTTTTTCCTCTACCTCCTGCCCCGAGTTGTCCTAGGCCACTGCTTCCTTGACACCCTCAGTAGCAGCTCTTTCTCCTCAAAGATGGCACTAAGACAAGGTCTGGGGGTGGACAGGACAGCAGCAATTATAAATCACCTGCTTCCACCTGTGTGTCCTCATATCCAACCCTCCTAGAGAAGCTAATGGTAGTCCTGCCTAGAGTAACATGTAGATGTGGCTCCTGGAGTTGGCTATGGGAGTTCTTGGCCCCTGGTATGGGCAACCGGACCATCCTTCACATGGCTTCTTTCACAGTGTGGATGGATCACAGGGTTGGACTTAGTTGTCTCTTCATATGCCAGGCACATGCATATAATCTTAGCAACTAGGGAAATTTGGGCAGGAGAATCACAAGTTCCAGACCAGCCTCAGCAAGACCTTCAGCAACTTAGATCAGTTTGGGTGGTTTCAGTCCATGGTCAAATTAACAGTGTTTTAATGAAGAAAGCACCAAAAAGATATTCTCAATTTCCCTATTTTTAAATCACAGATTATTTTTATTAACTTCCAAAAGGTTGAGGGATATTTTAAGCAATCTTAGTTACTGGTAAGTTTCATCTGAGGCCATTGTACAGTGAAAAGAACCTTGTCAGGGACACTGAATGGCCTTTACTATCTTTGTAGCAGTCTGAAAAATGACAGAAAATAGTTGGCCTCATGATGGGAATTTGTCTATTCTAGAACTAGCTTATAGTGTTGGACTTCAAACCACTCTAATCACCTAATGCACAGGGCAACCACTTATTGAATAGTAAGTGAGGAAAGGAATGAATGAAATAATGATTTTGCCATCCTGTGCTAGTCTGAGCATGATAATGCTTAGAGAGTTTTGTGACCTTCAGAAACACAATGATTAGTAGCAAGTCTTCTTCATCCGTCCATGCCTATCATTGTAACTACTAGTAATAGACAGGAGCAAACCTCTGTAAGAAGCCAGGAACTGGCAAGATAGGCTGAGTCTGATTAAAAAAATATATTTTTGAAGTTTGTTTCAATGGAGGCACAGTTTAAATATTGGGAAAAATTATCATGAGATATTATCTGAGATATAGGTCCATTTGACCTAATGTTGATGGGAAGTATAAGATGACCATATTATTAAGAAAAGATATAAGTAGGTATGTTGTGGACAGATGACTTGGGAAATAAGACTTTCTTGTGGAGTTTTACTAGACAACATTTTAACTAGTAGAGTGCTATTTGAATTGGAGAATAGATAGCTGGATAGAACATTGAAGTCTTTACTGATCCTTGTTTGGTTCTCTGATTATAAAATATGCACTACTTGTTTGACTTGCCATTTTGCAACTTACTAATGGTACTTTAAAAGTTTAATCTTGGTTAAACTTTTAAAGTTTAAATATGAGTTAGGAAGTTTAATATGTTTTATTAGGAAGTTTAAACTTTTAAAGTTTAATATGAGTTAGGAAGGCAGAATTAAAAAATACGTATGTGGCAGATTTAGTAGATTCTTTTTGTGAACTATGAGCTACTTGAAATGAAGGAATTTTGACAGATGTAAGTAGTAATTTTGGGGGGAGAAATGAAATATGATTTTACCTGGGAATTGGGAATCTCAAAGCTTCAAATTGGCTTACGCTTCTCAATTAGATATCTGGAGAAGGAATTGCTATCCACATCAAACTTCCCACCAAGAAATTTCTGTTCAACTGGCGTGCCTATTAACAAATTTGATATTCATGGAGAATAACAATCCTCCCTGTGTATATAGGTTTGTGCATTTGCTCATTCAGTGGTATTTAATGAAGACTATTAGGTATCTGTTAGCATGCATTTCAGGTGAGACTGAATATGAATAATATTCTGAGACTTGACAGATCATGTGCTCTAAGTTCTTTATTCCTTGGTCAGCTAGAAAGTCCAGAATTTTCTGTACCACTCCTCAGGATTATAGGAAGTTATTGTTTTAGTGAAACAAGATCCTTTTATACTCATAGTTTTTTATCACTTCTGTCCTTAGAGTGCAAATTCTTCCATCTGTAAATTTGGGCCTGCTTTAGGTTTCAGATTCCTTATCTGTTGGGAATTTTGAAAAATCACAGCACAGGAACTGGAAAAGTCTCTCTCTCTCTCTCTCTCTCTCTCTCTCTCTCTCTCTCTCTCAACTCTGCCATGATGTGCTGTTTCTTTTTGGGTCCAGAGCTTGGCCAACCATGGACTAAACCTCTAAAACAGCACCAAATAAACATTTCCTCTTCTAAGTTGTTCTTGTCAGGTATACTGGTCACAGAAGGCTAAACTGATTTACATACTGTTTATAGAGCCTCGTGGCAAGAAGCATGCTTCATCAAATGTTGGCCCCAAAGTTTTTGAGGGCATTTTCCATATCCAAATTCCATGTATCATGAAAGCCTATAATTTTATCTCCTTTATAAATATTTCTTGTTTGAACTATTCTTATGCACATAACATTTAACTTTCAAAATCATTTAAATCCAATATCCTTTTACCTGTTGTTAGAAACCAGAGGAAACCTACAGTAGTTTTGGAGTTTTTTATTTATGAATACTTACCCCTTATCCTCAACTTTAAGCTTTGAGCAGTGGCATTATGACATACTGCCCTGATGCTCCACTCCTGCACCAATATTGAGGGCTTAGAAATATGAGACTACCCAAATAATATTAACTAAGAATGATTCTGTATATGTTAAACTCAATCAAGTCAAATTTTTGATATTAAAATTGGAGCCTATTAATTGCTACCAAAATTATGTATTTCCTGTAGACAACATAATACACATCTAACATATGAGTTATAGGAATTATGAAAAATAAAATTATTTATTTATTTAATATAAAATCACTGATTCAAAGTAGATCAAAGACCTAGGAATTAGACCAAAACCCCTGAACCTGCTAGAAGAAAATGTAGGTCCAACATTCCAACATGTTGACTCAGGAACTGATTTTCTTAAGAAGACTCCAAAAGTTCAAGAAGTAAAATTAAAAATCAATGAATGGATGGCATCAAATTGAAAAGCTTCCTCATATGAAACTAAATAATCATAAGTGTGAAGAGAAGAACTACAAATGGGAGAAAAATCTTTGCCATTTGCTCCTCACATAGGGCATCAATATCCAAGATATACAAAGAGCTCAAAAAACTTTAGTGCATATTTTATAATCGGAGAACCAAACAAGGATCAGTAAAGACTTCAATGTTCTATCTATCTATCTATTCTCCAATTCAAATTGCACTCTACTAGTTAAAACTTAAGTTGAATGTTTTCTCTGATATGTGGAAGCTAATCCAAAATAAGGAGGGAAGATAAAGAATAGAAGTAAGATCAGAGGAGGGGCCAAAGAGGGATGAAAGGGAGAGAGGAGGAGTGGGATAGAGAAAGACAGTGAAATGACTCTGACCTAACTGTCCTGTATACATGTATGAATAAACCACAGTGAATCTCACCAGCATGGACATCCACAAGACACTAATATAAATAAATAAATAAATAAATAAATAACAGATCAATTGAGAGAAAGGGAGGGGAGAAATAATGGGGTCTGAATTAGAACAAATTATATTTCATGCTTTAATAATTATATCATAGTATATTCTATTATCATATATAACTCCAATGACCCAGTTAAAGAAACAAAATCATGGATCAACTTGAAAAATTGAGCATTGCTAATCCTTATCAAGCTTTGTTGAATGCCTTCCTAGAACATAGCCTTTAGTGTGCTTCAAGAGATGACCTGGGTTTGTGTTTATCCTTGCCTTATATTTCATTATATTTTTAGAACCTACGTATATATCTTAAAATAATATACTTTTAATTTTGTTGTTTTGAACCTATATAAGTAGTGTTATATAGTAATCTGTGACTTTAATTTTCCTCTGAATACCATGCTTAAAATTTATCACACAAAAGAGCAAAATGGCAGTTTATGATCTTCACAACTATATACTATTTTGTTGTTTAAATAGAATATTTATTTATGTTTTATGTTGATACATACTTAGATTCATCAACTCCTCTCTTTTTTCTCCTCCTCTCCTTTTCTTCTTCCTTTCTCTCTATTGAAAACAAAACTCGGACCACAGGTGAAATTTCTGGGTTACAGTGACTATTCACCTGTTGTTTAACAGCTGATGCAATACCATTTTCCAGAATGGTTACACCAAGTCATGATTCAGTCCTCAGTGCTTTCTCTTAATGCTTAACTTGCCCCTATTCTTTATATTTGTCAATTCTTGATTATCATCAGAATTTTAATGTTTACCTAAGTGGCTACAGCGCATCTAAAGTGGTTTAGTTAATTTTGTTTTTTGGAAGTGAAAGAAAATTCTTAACTATGGCATATGAATGTTACTTCTGTTTTTATTCCAAGTGAAAATCACTTTAAAATTATTGATGTCTAAAAAATGCTCAGTTGGGCTTCTCCAGTCCAATTCTGAAGGGTTTTTGAGAGGGAAATGCTGAATTTCTTCCACTTGATTCTCTGCCTACTCGTTCTCCAAGATGACAGACTTCTCAAATCACCTTTCTACTCAGAGGATCCTGTACTTAAACCAGAAAACAAACCAAGAAGGAAAAAAAAAAACAAAAAACGGCAACTCTACTCTTCCTCCAGAGGCACATGAGAGATGTGAAACTTCATTTTATTTGAATCCATTCATCTGTTAAACATTAGTTGAATACCTCTCATGTTGGAGACCCTCTGCTAGACACCCCTTTCTCCTGGAGGAGATGCCTACAGATCAGGGCAGAATCACAGACTGTCTCTAAGCATGAAAATTTATTTCCTTTACTGCTCCATTTGGTGCTGATAGTCCTCAGCCTTATCCAACTCAACTTCCTTTTTCATAGCAAATAATTTCTGTAAAGTCTTATCTTTATAAAAGTTAGATATTATAACTCATCTACTTGCTTAATTCCTGAAAACTCAATATATAATCCTTAGTGCAATTCAAAGGAGAAATAAAAAAGAAGTAATTGGAATTTCAATATGAATGTCAATATTTAAAAACCTCTAGTGAAGGAAATGATGCAGACCTAACTAAGGGGACATATGCAGGTGACTGGTCATTTATGCCCACACCTAATTTTGTCAAGGCATTCTAGAGAAGCCGTAAACAACTGAAACTATGTCCTTCCGTATCCTGCTTGTCCCATTCAAAGTCAAGCAACTTAAATTGACTTCCATGTTAGTAGCCACCTCATAGACTTAACCAAAAATTTATGTAAATAAGATTACTGTTCCTAGACTGCAGCTTAACTCCTTCTCTTTTGCCATTATTACTTTATTCAGACTTATCAACTTACATTCTTATATTTGAGAAACCTATTTTCTGTGGGCAAAAGAACTAAACAAACATCTTTGAATTTTTTTTTTGACTTTATGTACATGTTTAGGAAACAATAGAATAAATAATGAAATGGATGCTTGTATATACGTATAGTGAATAGGTTTTAAGACTTAAATTTTTTTTCTACAGTTGAGAATTGAAGTCGATTATTTGCAAGTGAATTTATGCAAATAAGTACAGCCCCTATAAGTGTCACAATTATACATACAGAATAAATTAGGGATAGTATATTTGTAATGGAAATGGCACACTCTGCCTTGCAATAGGGTCATGATACTTTGTGGAGATGAATGAGCCTTGGAGAAGTTATAAACAAATTTCCATAATTTGCATGGCATAAAATTCAGTTATATTAAAACCATGCAAAAGTACTTTGTATTTTTGTAACAAAAAGTAGTTATAAATAGAGTTATCACCCATTTAATGCTGATATTCAGCAGAGCATTATAAACTAGTGCAGAGCACAGACTGCTCTGTGATTAGCCTTGACGTTTTTCACATTGAAGACCTCTAAAATCCTTGCCCAATAAAGGCAACAATACTGCACAATCATTGTAATGACAAAAAAAAAAAAAAAAAAAAAAATTCCACAAATCTCCAGTACTTGGTTTCTCCAAGCATTTGCTAATCTGTACACTAGATCTCATCTGGCTCTTATCATCCTATAGATCAATAGCTTGAATAGAATGCTTCTTGGCCTTTTATCACTGACTTGCCAATGGGTGTTTCAGATATCCTGCTTCCGGTAGTCCTTCACAGGAACTCCTTCCAGCAGCCTCTCTTGAGAACAGGCTGAGTCACTGATCCACTGGGATGTCCAACATCAACACCTCTGAAATGCTGGTCAGGTTCAACTTCCCCAAGAATTCTGTGTGGTGTCAATGATTGCCTAAGAAAACCAAGCCATGGAACCAACACATAATGCCACATTTCTGACTCTTCAAGGCTTTCTTTGTTAAAACCTGAAGCATGGAAGGAGTTCATTACTGCTACTTGAGCTCCAGGTGTTTTGAATCCTCTCTGTAGTGGGAGAGAGGCCCTATATAAGAGCATCTAAACTCACGTCTATAGAATACATCAGTAATCTTTGTTTGCTTTTAAAATCCTCCTCCAAGAAAGCAAACTCAGGTTTTGTAGAAGTTAAAACTCATAAAGTTTTGGGGGTCTTTTTAAAGGAAAATCATGAAATTCTCAAAGCAAAATAATTTAAAATGAAAAAATTACAACAAAATAAATTTTGAAAAGGTGACAAATATTGCAAATAGTACTGAAAAAAACACACACTATATTTATAGACTAAGTCCCTGACACACTTTTGTAATACCTTCTTACCTACATCTAGGCTGCAGTGTCTTGAATGATAATTTTGTGGTGATCATTTTCTACAGAGAAGAGAAATTTTATTAAGTCTTTGTCAAGGTTAATAAAAAAGTCTCTGATTATTGACAACTTTTCTAAGTTTCATCTTCATACCTCATTTTTAGTGTTTGAAACTCATATCTTACATTTTCTAGTTGGGCAGTTAGCAATCATTTATATATACAGGAAGGAGAGTGGAACCTACAAGAATGTATCCTACTACATCCAAATTAATGTATCTCTAATGTAATTCACATTTGGCCAATTCTACAAAGTATCAGTAGACAGAAAGGAAAATGTAGTAAAAAGAATACATAAATATACTAATTTTATAAATTTTACAAAATATATGACTATGTGTAGGTATTACTAAGACTTTCCCTAGCTAGGTCCATGCAAGTGAGGGGCCCTAACTCTTAAGCTTTTTAAACTTTAGCTTGAATCTGCTACTCTCAAAAGACACAGGAACACATGTGCAAATTGAATCCCAGGGACAGCCCAGGTATCTGAGAGGTCCCTAAACTATGCAAAATAACTCTAATTACAACCCTAGGCTATCTATAAATAGTGACATTCTCCTCACACAGTGGCTAGTTGACCTAGAAAGCCACAAATAGACCATCTCTGATGGGTGTGCCAACTGGATGTCAAGGATGATTAGTGAGAAGGGAAAGAAGCCCTCCTTCCCCCACTGACTTTGGGGGCATGCAGAGCGGTGTGTGACAGAGGTCTAGTGAGCACCTGCCACATGGTCTGGAGGGTGTGCATCCCTGCAGAATTACAATTATCTCTTTCACTTTGAAAGATTGTCCACCTGTGCCATTATATACTTCTCTACCTTACATACAGTGTTCTAATTTTTTACTATATATGGATTTGTTTCACTGGTGGGCTTATTTCTAGACATTGAGGCTTGTTCTGCAGTCTTTTATCCTTAAAGCTCTTGCACAGAAATCCAGTGGAATATATAAAAGTTATTCTTGTTTCTAGTTAGTATTTGTTTTTTAATCTCATAATGATACATCTCTGTGGAATGCATTTGGACTATAAGTGTTAGCAAATTTCTACGCAAAGGAGTATGGAGAGGGTCAAACTTGTATTGGCTGTGTGTATTTTGGGCAAATCAATCTTTGAGCCTCATTTTCTCTTTCTGAATATTGAGAAAATAATAACTTTATTCTTCTACAATGTGGTAATAAAGTCTAAGGGAGGTGGTTAATATTAAGAGTGTTTTTGCAAAGTGTGGTTGCTGATGTGTGTAAGTATGATTGTTTTATCCTCTTTCTTTGACACCTTTTAATTCTGCCAATCAAGGGAAAAGTCTTACAATGTATCACTAATGAGCATCCAAAGAAAGACTATTTAAATAGGATTCCAAAGATAACTATATGTCTTTACTGTATTTATTATATGTTCTTTATTAGAAATAACATTTGAACAATGAAAACATAATTTGGAAAATAAGGCATCAAGTCAGGTAATGAAGAATGAATCTAGGCAGAAAGTCATAAACAAAGTGTATAAAGGAGATAGATGGCATAGTAACACCTGCCATGAATGTTTATTTAGTGTCTCTTATATGCCAGGTGCTCTTCTGGGTACTTGAATATATTAATGAGCAAATCAATTAAAGATCCCTATTTCTGTGGAGCTTTTATTCTAATATATCAGTTCTCAAGGAAGGTAAGATTGTGGCTGGATTAAACAGAATTTTGGAAATTTTAACAAATATTGATTAGAAAAAATGAAATGAGGAAAATATGCATTTCATTTAGTGGATAATTCACATCAATTCCAGATTTTCATTAAAAGACAGGATATATGTTTTCAATGACTGTGGTGAAAATGTGATAGGGATATAGATTCTAAAGTTTTCTTTCTTAAAATACATTTTGCTTTCACCACTGAGCTGATTCTTTCAGGCCAAAGTAAGTTCATTGCATCACCAATTTGCTGTTGTAATCCAAGCATATGTTCATTTGTTTATTCATTCAAAACAAGCATTTGCAATATGTCAATTATTATGCTAGATAACAGTAACACAAGATAAAGTTTAACAAAATGGACTTTCTGCACTTAGAGAGCTTAAGATAATAATTATACTTTGGAATTTCCTATGTCCCTGATCATAACGTGAAAGTCAATAGTAAACTATTTTGTCTTCCTAAGATATAAGTAAAAAATAAATAATTTCAAGCTATTAGCAAAATAACTACTTCTATGTATGAATGATTCACTTCTACCTGAGGTGTGTTGACTATCCCTTCCATACTGCTTGAGGAATGGAGTCAGACACAGAGGATATATTCAGACATTAGAATGTGTAGACCATTTCATCTCTCACACAATAAATGTTTTTAAAAACCCAGCATGTCAGCATGAGCCACCCATCTATGAATAAGATCTCTACAGATAGAAGGTGATAGAGGAAATGAAAAGAATGAACAGGCAAGAGTAATGGCTTCTGAAAGTCTCATAAAACTTAGCCTGAGATAGAAGATCAGCAAATGTAGTGTTTAGATCTAGCTGTCATACAAAGGAAGAATAAGAAGAAAAATACCGACATGCTAATTAAAGAACCACATTACACAATGGAGTATTACTCTGCATTAAAAAATGACAAAATCATAGAATTTACAGGGAAATGGATGGCATTAGAGCAGATTATGCTAAGTGAAGCTAGCCAATCCCTAAAAAACAAATGCCAAATGTCTTCTTTGATATAAGGAGAGTAACTAAGAACAGAGTAGGGTCGAAGAGCATGAGAAGAAGATTAACATTAAACAGGGATGAGAGGTTGGGAGGGAAAGGGAGAGAGAAGGGAAAATGCATGGAAATGGAAGGAGACCCTCAGAGTTATACAAAAGTACATACAAGAGGAAGTGAGGGGAAGGGGAAAAATAATATAAGGGGGACAAACGAATGTCAGTAGAGGGAGCAGAGAGAGAAGGGGGGGGAGGGGAGGGGAGGGGAGGGGGGATAGTAGAGGATAGGAAAGGCAGCAGAATACAACAGACACTAGTATGGCAATATGTAAATCAATGGATGTGTAACTGATGTGATTCTGCAATCTGTATGTGGGATAAAATGGGAGCTCATAACCCACTTGAATCAAATTGTGAAATATGATATATCAAGAACTATGTAATGTTTTGAACAGCCAACAATAAAAAATTAAAAAAAAAAAAAATAAAAAAGAACCACATTAACATGTACTCATTCAGCAGAATGCTGGCCTTGTACAAAAGCAGATAGATTTTAGTGCACTGAGAATAAACTTCAGTGACTCCAGATCTCTTTAAGGGGGCTTAAAATTTGGTAGCTTAAACACATTTTCTATTTTCCTATCTATTCTGATGCTTATCAGGTTCACCATTTTCTCTTTGGAAGTACTTATATTAATTTTTTAATGAAAGAATCTCATTTGAATATCAACATATTTTATAGTCCCTCTTTGTCTTGCCATTGATTTGACTTTTCAAGTGAGTAAATGGTAAACCTATGTAACAGTATGTTATGCTTCAAAAATATTTTAAATGGTGTATTTGTTACTTTCAAAATACATTTAGAAAATGCATTTTTGTGTGAGAGATGATAATTATCCCACTCACGTTGCTTTATTTGCATTTGGACTTGAAGACCCTTCCTTGATTACTTCCCAGAGGCCTCCAGGATTCACAGCTTCCAAGATTCCTGATGGAAGATTTTATAACAGTAGCCATATAGTTCATAAATAACTATAAAAACACAATCATTGATATTTTGTGTTCTGATATTTTTAAGAATTTTTTTTTTTTCATTATTTCAGTAGTCCTTGGAGACCACTTGGATGGGATCACTATCCACTTCCTGTATGACCCTGGGGCCTCTTTAGACCTCAGAGCTCCAGAAAGTATGTGATTTCAGAACTAGGACTATCAGGATTGGCTCTACTACAAATCACACACATCAACCATTATCATGACTTGACAAACAAAATCCTGGGATTTTCCTAAACAGCATTTTTAAACCACTAGATAACTGGTAGGCTGAATATGTATATTTGAGAATTTCCTATTATACTAGGTATGAAAGTAAGCTCACATTTGGTTAGCACAGCAGACAGACCGACCACCACTTATGAAAGATCATGATTGTAGCAAAGTCTTCCATTTTATGGCATATTGTAGAGATGGATAAATCAGTGGGCCCTAAGAAAATTTGTAGATATGTAAGGTTTCAGCATGGCTTGGGGCTGGAAGCCATCTGTGAATTACTTGAGGGTCTTCTTTCAGTATGGCAGCCAGGGAGACTTTAGGTTTAACCTTGGGAACTATCCTTGACGCTCCCACACAATTAATTGCCCAAGGCACATGTCCTTTAATGGGAAGATCCGTCTTAGTAGCTTCAGAGATGGGTGTAACCTGTTGGGAACAGTACAGCCCATGTTCTTCTTTTTTTGGTGAATAACATTCTATGGAACGCCTTTGATGGTCCCCAATATAAATAAAGCAAGTGGGGGCTCCATTTTGCTTTTTTAGTATCGAAGCTCCATCCATATGATCAGCTAGTCTATCCTGCCCTTGCTTTCTGAAAATATTTTCTGTGTCCTGTAGTTTTTTTTTTTTTTTTCATTCTATTTTTCTTAGCTTTTATTTTGCAGCCAGCCTATTCCACTGAGGGGAACCCCATTCCCATCGCCTACATAGGACTCAGATGAGCGCTCAGAGAGGAGCAGTAGAATAATCTGCAAATGTAAAGCTGCTGCTCACTCCAAAATGCTAAACTACTGACTTCACTCACGTAGGGACATCTTGCTCTAAACTAGACACTGGATGTCCTCTGCCCTTAGCCAAGTGTCATTTAATTAGAGGGATTTTGTTTAGTTACTCTGCTCTTCAGAATCCTTTCTGTCTTACTGGTCATGAAATTGCTCAGCTGAACTAAAAGGCAAAGTGGCAATAATTGGAAACAAAATGTCTTTGTTCCTTTCCCTCTGAGCAACAGACTGCTCCTTACAAGCACCATATTGGTGAAGGCAGCTTCTTTATTGAGCCTGCTGACAGAGGCATTCGGCATATTTATAACAGCTGAGGATAGCATGCCCTGAAGAGTGAACTTAATTCTGAGACTGCCAGGTAGTCTTCTGTGAATGACAGTGATTTGTCCCTTGTGATTCCTTTTCTTCCTCACCGACACTTCATAATGCAGTATTTGACAGCCTAATTTTATATAGCTAATAATGCTAAGGAACAATGTGATTTTAGAATGTTCATGTATAATTTTTTTTGTATTAAACTATTTTTAATAAACAGGTCTTCCCTATTCCTCTCTTTTATGACTTAGTGAGATTTGATTTCAATTATTATTATTATTATTAAATAATTTTCAGAAATACAAACTACAGATCATATAAATTCTTCTTCATTCTATCATATATAATAAATGTATTCGGTTGAGTATAGTATAGGAAAATTCTCATGCAATTTAATGGTTGCATTAAGAATATAATTTATGCTATATTTAATGAATATTTTAAGTGTGTCAGACATTCTGTTAGGAATTGGGGATATAAAGTTGAATACATGAAACATATTATGAGCACTGGCAGAACTCAGTTAAGGAAGGGGGGAAACATTTTTCCTCACCTTGCTCCCATTATAAAGATTTTGATGTAATTCCATTTTGCAGATGGGAAAATTGAGGCTGGTAGTAATTAAATGACTTGCCAAAGCCACTCTACTAACATGTGATGGATCAACGATTCAGTCTGATTCTAGTGTCTAAACTTTATATCACTATAAATTATTTCCTCTTAGTTTTCTACCCAGGGCTACCTTGCATTTATTTCCATCTTTATTATTTTTGTGCATAATTCAATCATATTCTTCAAATCAATTATTCATTTCTGTAGTATTTCACTGTCCCTAGGTGACATTTTTTACTCAGAGGTAGTGAGAACAGAAATGAGGGAGAGAGAAACCATTTGCTATTATTTTTATCTCTAGCTAATAAAATGTTTCCTTAGACTGAAGCTATGCCCAGGGGCCACAGATCATCTTTCCATCATTTCTAGCTCTCAGCTATATTTTACTTTTATGTGTTGTTGGATACCCATAGGCACCCTTTAAGGTATTTGTTTCCATTACAGGACATGGTCTCTGCAAACTTTGCCACTCAAAGGCCAAGCTCCCCTGCTTGATAAATACTTTACTTTGTCATCCTGATTTTTCTTCAAAATTTTGGTTTCCATAGATTTGTTTCTAGAATCGAATCATTCCTTCAGTCCACTGACTCAATGCCATCAACTTTAATGGGGAGAAGATCACAAGACAGGACTAAGTGGCTAACTCTGGAGTTGGGGAGCACTAATGCCACTTTTCCAAGGAGAGTTATTCTCCCCAACATCCAGAGAAATGGAATTACCTTCTCTTCATTGGAATTTTCGCCTCAGAAGAAAAATATTTTCTGAAACGAGAGGGCTGCTTCATTTCAGAGCAGTGTCACCATGTCAAGCTGCCCGCCTATCATGTGTTATGAATATGCAGGGTTCTAAATCAAGTCTTCTTATCCTTTGGCTACAGAGCTCAAGGATATTTTCACTCTACAGTCATAAATAAACAGGAAAATTATTTTGGTTTGTTCATGGTTTCAGGCACAGATTTTGGATAAATCTGGCCTTATTCTCTTTAGGCAGCCAAAATGCACACATCTTTCATCCATGAGAGTACCACTAGAGTCATTGTAGGTGGAACATACTTAGGGACAAGGTTATGTTGGCATAATTTTTGCACTTTTTAACCATAGGATTTCCAAATGCTTTTATTTTTAAACTCAGTTACAATTTTTCTCTTTTATGTCACTCTAGTACAAAATAAGAAAGTGATGATAATAATGCTGATGATAGGGATCAAGATATCCAGTATAAATTAAGTATTTACAGTGTGACAGGCACTGTGTTAAATATTTTCCATACATTAAATCATGCATCGAAGAGGAAAGTTTCTAATGCCTATTTGTCAGATGGGGACATAGGGACATTAACAGGATTAATAACTTGCCCAAGGTCATAAAGTACAGACAATCTGATTCCAAAACCTACACTCATATCCTCTATGTGTTGCAGTGTTTGAAGAATTTCCTGCTTCCTATGCTGTTTCTCTAAACATCTTCTATTGCCATTCAATTTCTCCAGTCAGAATGGATTTTAAATTGCACTCACAGACCTATTTTCTTCTTTTATACAGTATTTATAGCGGCCAATTTTGATAGCTGAGAATAGTACCATATAAATAATGATGTAAGACCTCAGGCAAATCACTTAACCCCTCTGAACTTCAGTTTCCTCATTTGTAGGATGATGAAATAATAATACTTGCCTCACAGGGTTGTTGGAAGATCAAATGTAATAATGCAAGCAAAGTGCTCTCAATGAATAAATGTTAGCTCAATTCCCTTCCTTCTCACCCCTTTCCTGGCAAGTGCCAGCCTAAGGAAATGTGGCAAGACTGGAAGCAAACTTCAATACTCATAAGTATTCCTTATAGACTAAATAATTTTTCATCCTCAAAAGGATTTGGAGGATCTTGATGAATGTAAAAGTAACATAGTCCTTTTAAACGTGTTGTATTCCTCTAGTTTCACCCTAGCTGCTGTGCTATCCTCATTCATTTGGTTCTCTTGTTCTGGTTGGTATTCATTCCTTTAAAGAAATATTGATTATGAGCCTGCTTCTTGCCAGACATTATTTTGTGTGCCAGTCCTCTTGACCTAGGAATTTTTTATTGCTCAATTATTCTTTCTGCTCTTCTGCTAGTAGTTAGTTGCCTGTTCCTTTTAGTCTTCCATTCACTTCTCTATTGTAGTCCCCAGATGACTTTTTTTTTTTACACACTCCTAGTCTTTTTTTTTTTTTAAATTTTTTATTTTGAGACAAAGTCTTGCTAAGTTGCTTAGGCCTTGCTAAACTGCTGAGGCTGGCTTTCAACTCGCAATATTCCTGCCTCAACATCCCGAACTGTGGGGAGTACAGGTGTGCACCACTGTTCCGGCCTTCAAATGGCTTCTTAAATGATAAGCCTAACATGTGCTCTTCCCTTCTTTATTTGCTTTGACTTCTCTGTTTCATTTCATATTATTAATCTCCTCTTCCTTCTTAAAACTTTCTGGTGAATTCTTTTATAGGCCCTTCTCCTCCTCCTAGTTCTCACACTGTATCTCCTCTGACTCTGTCATTATCTATACTGTTTTTATTATTCATCCTGTAAGTGCTGTGGGCCCAAGGGTTTCAAGTTTAGATCCATCTTTTCATATCCATTGTTTTGCAATAAATTTAGTTACCAGCTCTTTGGTAGTTACCCTAAATACAAATCTCTATACTACAATTGTCTTTTAAGAGTATTCTAGTTCAATCCCCAGCACACACACAAAAAAGAGTATTCTACATGTACATGCCTCTATGTGTATCTATATACGTATGTGCGTCTATGTGTGTGTATAAAACTGATAATTGCATTAATCAGATTCACATTGCTATAATAAAATACCTGCAAGAATTAATTTATAAAGAGAAGGTATATTTAAACTAATGGTACTGGAGGTTGCAGTTCAAGATCAGATGGCCACATCTGCTTGTGACATCTGGCAGGGATAGCACATCATTGTGGGATCACTTGGTAGAGCAAAATATAACACAAGCCAGGAAGCTAGAGAAGAAGAGGAAGAGACTGGGGTCCCACAGTCTCTTCAAGGGCATGCATCTAATAACCTAAGGACCACCCAAGGGACCCCAACCTCAAAGGCTCTACCACCTTCCAATATTGCCACCCTGGAGACCAAGCCTTTCATTCTTGGGCTTGTGGGGGACAAACTATAGTGTTTACCCTAAACTGGAAGTAACTATATTTGAATTTGTTTCCCCCAAAAACTTCCAATTGTTCCTCTGACTTTCTCTATATACATCCAGTTATGGTGCTTGGAACTAATCTAGGTTCTTCTTGAGTTCTTCTTTTTCTTCAATTTCTCATGTGTTGTTAATCACCAGGTCTTTACAATTTTCTTCCCAATTGTGTGTCTCTTCTATACTGATAACCTCTGTTCTAGAAGGGCTTCTAGCTTTCTTTTTCTAGACAATGTCAATAGTGTCCCAATCCATCATCTTCACCTCTCTCAGCCTGAGTGCCTGTCATCTAATTCATAGTCTGGACAAGCTCATCTTTTGCTTGAAGCTCTCGGGTACTCTCCATTGTCTGAGAGAAGGGTCAGAATGGTTCTCTGAAAGCCTCTGGGTCTTCTGCAAGTGACTCAGAGTCCCCATGGGGATCCATGGATGGGGACTTAGCAGTGCCTGGTGCTCACTGCACTCTCCCTCTGCACTTCTGTACTTAACTAGAATAGCTCCACTTTTATCCTTTTATACATTTTAGTTCCACAAAGCATTTTGTTTTGAGTAAAAGGATGGAGGAAGTGGAGGGCAGGGAGGGAGTTGAGTGCTTTTCCAAAGTTTAAAAGCCACCAGCCTAAGTGACAACACAGTCTGTGTGACCTAGCCTCTGACCAGCTTGCTAGCCTCATCTCTTAAAAATTCACTTCCTTTAATTTATGCTCCATCACATTCATCCAGGCACTTACTTGATAAAAGAGAGATGGGGTTTTACTATGCTTTTGACCTCAGAAGAATATTCAATTTGAATTAGGCCAATTCTATTCATTTCTTCTTGGACTCATGAATCCGCTTTATGTTGCACAGTTGCTGCATAGAATTGAGATACTGAATTCTAATCTTTTCAGTTTTTTCATGTTCGTTTCCAGGAGGTTGGCTTTTTTCCCTTGCTATTCAAAGCAATCCCGTCCTTTTCATCAGTATGGCAGGTGGCCTTGTAAAACTGAGCATCTGCGACTCTTTCTAAGAGACCCTTTGGGGGTGAGTTGAGAGCCACATTTTGACCTGTTTATGTTTGGGGTATACTTTTTTTTCCTCAAATCATCTTTCCAGATTACTTTAAAAAATGAACTATACAACTCTACCCACTAACTAGGAGAGTTATTTTCTAGTCGGGAAACTCAGTTGAATGGGAAGCTGAATCTAAAATTAAGGTAGTTTCCATTTGCCTAAGTGCCATTCTCGATATAATATGCTTTTTCAAAAAGCATTCATTAATATGCATTTTAAGACTTAATTTAGAAACAGAGTCTGTCATTGATCGCCTCTCTGTTTACATTTCAGTAGTCTGCTGAGAGCACACTGGTAGACTCTTTTATAAGTTGCTTTTCCTTCTCCCTTCCTTCTTTATTAGCCTCAACACCTTCCTCTGGGATCTTTATTAAAAGGATCAAGAGTAGAGGCTTTAGATTTCATAAATATTACAGCAGTTCCCTGCTCTTTGGAGAGTGGCTTCTTTAGATTGAAATGGCTTCCTATGGGGGTAAAGAGTGTTTCAAAGCCAACAAATCAGAAAAGAGTACAACCAAAAGTTCTCTTCCATAAACACACAAACATTAGAGTGCACAGGCCAAATAAATCAGTGTATTATGTCAGGGATACTTGGCTCTTTTAAATTTTTATTTATGTATTCATTGCTAAATTTTATAGTGGAATCTCTGGTTTGCACAACTTCCCAATGATTGGGATACCTTTGTTACAAACCTAAAGGGAGTTCTATGAGCCTTTTAAGAAATTGATTCCCACCATCATAAAAATCTCTGGTGAGAAACTATTCCATTGTGATTAAGTAGAAATATTTTTGAATGTTCTGACTAGCCTCAAGTATTGTGTGTATGTTTTGGGGTGTGTGTTTGGTTACCTCTTGGGGTATGGGAAGGGGAATTGCAAGCAAGTTATGTAATAAATGGTTGAAAACACTGTATTGGTAGATTATAATTTGTATATGAAATTTGTGATTGGACTTCTTCAGCTAATTTTTACTATATTATAGAGATGGAAAATTAGAGTAAGCAGGAGGCCTCGTCAAACCATTTAGAGGTTTGGATAATTCTTTTTACAAGTAACTGAAATAAATTACTTAACCTTTCAGTGTTTAAAATGATGTCTAAATTCAGAGCTTAAAGTGTGGTTTTGATGAATGAGGTGGATACAAACAGATTTGCATGGCTCTACTTTTCACCTTACACTGGAATTCTAAATTTGCATAGTATGATTATTTTGAAAACAGAAATGGAGAAAGTAACACCAGGATCCCAATGTAACAAACTCTTGCCTCAGTATTGGGGTAAGAATTAAAATTTGGAAAGAAAAGACATACTTCCCTTCTGTCACTCCCATTCCAACCTTTGAAAAATTAAGTACGATCTTCTTAGTATCATGAGACCTAACAGTGTGTCATGTATCATCTTCAGAAGTGGCCTACTAGAGGAAAAGTTCTCCCGATTCCCAGGCATCTCAGTGCTTGTTCAATTTGGAATAACTGGAATCACCTTCTCAGTGTTAAAATCAAACTGATGCTCCCACTTGTGAATTAAATCAGATTTAAAAGAGGAAGGGCCTCAGACCATTTAATATTCCCATTTGATTTTAATGCACAGCCACAACTGAGAACCAGTGTTCTAATATTTTATAAATGGTAGAGCTGGGCATTTTCCTCAATCACAACTTTTACCATTGATTCAAAGTCTCTTCTGACTTTCTACTGCCTTGGAATGAAATCTGAATTCTGCCCATTTTTGAGCATATTCATTATCTCACAATTTTGAAACATCTCAGAACTTATGTTATCTGCTCCAAGCATACAGATCTCGCTACCAACAACTTACTATGGTCACTCCAGTATGTCTTACCTTTACTGATGTAGTTTTCCTTAGCTGCATGTAGAGCTTTCTCTTGTGTACTCCATTCTGTGAAACTCCATTCAACATCAATCACAACTCCTCTGTCCCCAATAAATTCCCAATTGTGATTTATGCTACCTGATATAACACCCAATTTCAGGCTGCCTTGTGGAATGGAGTAGAAGTTTTTTCTTAGGAAAGATTTATTGAGTGTACACAATATTCCACTATACCAGACCATTCCACTCGGCAAGAAAAGCTATCCTTAGGCTACAGGAGCAAACAAACAGAAAATCTTAGTAGCTTAACAAAGAGGTGGTTTATCACACATGGAAAATGTTATCATGGGTCTTCTGTGCAGGGACTCAGTGATTTAGTGCTACCATCTCTGTGCTCTTCCATCCCAGACAAAGCCTCCATTATCACCAAATGGCAAATGTTAGTGGTATCATTCTCTACTTTTTAAAGGATTTGGTCAGTATTTTCTTCAAACCAAGAGTTCCAAGTTTTAAAATAAGTTTCTTACTGAACTTGTCAACTAGTGATCACAAGTATTTGAGATTAATGGTATCAGGAGCCATTAATAAATACAATATTAAAGTAGCTATCAGAATTTGGGGTTGCAAGTCTATAGATGCCCACCATTCTCTTTTGATGCTGGGACACTGACTTTGCACATTTGTATATGTTTGTGTTGGTGTATTTCTTGTGCTTTCAATTCATTACACTTGAGCTAAAGAGTCTCTATTTATTAGCAACAGACAAAACATTTTGGAATTATGTATAATCAGCTACTCAGTGACCCAATTTGGGTAAACACAAAGTGGAATCTTTTTTTATTGACTCATTTATTCATTGATTCAATAGACACATAATAAGTACCAGACATTATCCTAGGCACATAGTACACCTGTGTTCAATAAACCAAGAAGGTAGTTTCCTAAGTGTGTGGAGACTACATCCTAATGGGGAAAACATCACACAGTAAATGGAGAACATAATAAAAGTGTTCTTAGGAACTTCTTAGAAAGTGGTGTTAGTTGAGGGAAGAGGAGGACAAGAAGTGCAGGGAAGGAAAATGGAGAGTCCCTCCCGGGGGATGGTGATGGAGGGAAAAGATTTTGGTATCAAATGAAGTTGCCAGGCATCACATTATAAATCCATAACATTTTAGCCAATTCCTGAAAGAAACAGGAGATCAGCCATTCAAATATACAAGACAGAGTTCCAGACAGAAGCAACAGCCTACAGTGGTAGGTCCTAGGAAGAGCAAAGAGGACAGTCTGACTGGAGAGAATGGAAGGAGAAGCAGGAGATGAGGGAGTGAAAAAGGTAAGCTGAGCACAGGACAGACAGATGGTATAGGGCTCTGTTGACTTTCTATTTCCCCCACCCACTTACACAAAAATCTGGGTCAATCACAAACCCATGCAATGTGATAACAATAGAGAACCACACAGGAGAACAACCTATCTCATAAACTTGATAGTTTAAGTAAATTTTATGATCTTTTCATTTTGAGATATATTTAGTCCTGGAGGAAAAAAAAAATGGTTGTATTAGAGGGTAAGTCCTCTACTGGCTGTCAACAGAACACTGGACTTCATCTCTCTCCTGAGAAAGGAAGCTCTGTAATCATATAAGGAAGTTTATAATTGAGAAGTTAATGATCACTCTTTACTCGTAAAAGAGCCTCCTAAAAATTCTTTTTTTTTTTTAAAAAAAAAAAAAAAAAAAAAAAAAAAAACGATCTTCTGTTCTTCATGGTCAGGATTCAGTGGAAATGAGGAACAGCTGGGCAACATCTTGCATCTCATAATCTATCATGTCTACAATAATTATTATGAATTTACACAGAGAATGGTCTCTTTTTCCAGGTAAAATACAGTATTCCTTTGGTCTGCCTCATAAGTCCTTTCTCATGTCATTTCAGTTCTTTGGGATTCCTATCCACATTTAATATATTCTGTCTGATTAGTACTTAACTTTTCTAATTTACAGTGAATCAGATTATAAACTATTCTCACAAATAATAATCTGATAAATTACCTGTATAATGCATGCTAAAATTACTTGCTATCAGGAAAAGAAAATTTCAAATGCATCTATATTGCCAAAGTGTTATAGTAGATAAGTTATTTTATAAATTCATTAGACTCCCATCTAATTTTGGGAACAAAGGAGATCATAGAAATTAATGGAGGAAAAATTATAATTCCTATGATACCATTTTTACTTGCAGAAAAAAGCATTAGAAGATGTAACCTGCCGCCTATCAGCGTGGAAGAGAACAGTTAAGAATGGGGGCTAAGTTTTAATGGTATTGATATGGTGTTTGTTATTGCTGTGGGACAACTATCCCCAGATTTGGGAGACCCAAACAGCAAGTACTAGTTTGCTTAGAAGTTTTCACAGTGAAGGCTGCCAGGTCACAGTGACAAATGAGTCAATGGTACCAGTGGAATGAACAGTGTAGATGTTGCCCCTGAAAGCTTAAATTATCAATTCATAATATTAATGGGAAGAATATCATATTTTGCTGAAGATTAACCCAATATTTTATTTCTTATTTCAAACTGTGGCTAATCATATTATCTAACACAAATCATTAGGGTTATATAAAGAACATTGAATGATATTGTCTTAAGAGCATATAGCTACAAAATAGCTCAAATACTCTTTTTATTATTAATTTCCAAAAGGTAATTAATGTCCCAACCATAAAACTTTTTTAATTTCCAAAGATATATTAGTTTCTAAAATAGAATCTCTCTTTCTTTGAAGGAATTTAAGTCTGACAACACTTCTTTATTTCCTAATTCTCATTCTCAGCCAGGTGAACCCTACAAGTGTTTAGTTACTTTCTGATGTCTGCCAGCAAATGTGATCTGAGTCATTTCCCTAAAGAAATGAGAGAAATACACAACATCCTCCAAAGTAGCACTACTTCATTCCCAAATATCTCATATCTCCAAAGCAGAGTATAATCTCACAACTATAACATTTAGAAATTTTTTTGAAAAACAGCATTCTATACTTTAAACACTAATTCCCCTATCCAGTGAAAATCCATGTTTCAAAAACCCAACTCACATAAGTGAAACCTAAGTCTCAATTTCAACCAAGGCCAAAGCTATAATTTTGTTATTATTTAGATGTAGATGGGCATTTTGCAGAGGTAGAGATAGAACAGAGAAAATGTGTATAACATGAAACTCTTGGTTTTAGTCTTAGTCTGTGGGTTAATCCACACCAGTTTTCCATAGTTCATATGTAGGATTGAATTCAGTTGGGAGAAATTTTTATTAATAAGGTAATAGAAACACTATATTTCTTATATCTTTAAATTTGTGTGTGTGTGTGCACGCATGTACGCATGCACATTTTCATCTGTGAGCACAATTTAGAAAAATTTTCCTTCCCCCGATTTTTAATTTATTTGCCCTTGATAATTGTGAACATCTTAAGTGGCAACAGTATCAGTTCGGCTATTTCCTTACTGCAGGTATGTACTGTCTTCTCTTCTTTCAAGATGGCATTATTGAGTTTTGGAAGGTTCAGTGTGTTTTGTAATGTGTTCCCAAATCTTCTTTACTACATATAGGGATAGTTCTTTCCCAGGTAGAAGAGAACCTTTGATGGGGGCCGTGTATGATTTGTTTGAGCCATTAAGGCAGGGAAGCTGCTTTTATGGGAACTCCTGAGTGAAATTCCCCTGTTTGAGAAAGCCCAGATCATGCTGAAGCCCTGCCTTATCTCACTGCCCCAGGTTCAAACACAGCCATTGGGAGATGGGCATGACCTGCTGAGCACCAAACAACCTGTTTATTCCCCTACTCTTATCCTGTTTTCCCTGAAGGAGCTTCTTACTGTGTGTATGGCTATAAATAAGGCAAGCATGGGTTTTTCTTTGTTAGGATCATACCCATCAGGTCTGTCAATGCCTTCGCTTTTAATATATTTCTGGTCTTCTGTGTTTATTTGTAATACTACTTTCATAGCTTTTATTCCGCAGCCAGCCCACACCTCAACTATTACCCCCTTCCCCCCATGCAGGACATGGTTTCCTAATGTGGTCCCAAATCTTCTTTACCGTATATGGGGGTAATTCTTTTTTCCAGATGGAAAAGAACCTTATTTCCTTCTCCTTTCTCTTTCCTCCGTTTGTTCACTTGAGATACTCCCTCAGAGTCTGCCTTGTGCTATCCCTCATGATTTGAGAAATATGAAATTGATGATTCCTGGGTAATAATTACTGAAATCCTTGTGCTAGTTACCATTGCTAACTGCCTTTTCATAATTACCCATAAAATAGCCATTACTATGACAATTTTACTAGTCAAGAAATATGAGTAGCTATAGAAGGGGGCATGGCTTACTCTGTGATTTATATCATCTTAACTGGTGGGGTTGACACTTATCTTTTCAAATAGTGTTTGGTTTTATCGATTCCCTTTACTGTATTTTCATTTCATTAATTTCAGATTAGATGTCTATAATTTCCTTTCTTCTGTTTATTTTAGGTTGAAACTCCTCTTTTTTTCCTCTATAGTTCCTAAGGTATAAGTTTTGATAATTGATTCTGGTTTTTTTCCTTCCAAGATATTCACTTAATATTAAAAATTTCCCTCTAATTCTATCCTGCAATTTTTACCTGTCTTCTAATCCTTCAGTTTTGAGAAGGTGAATTTTCATTTTTATTTAGTTCAAAATATCTAATATTTTCTTGATGTATTCTTAAATCTTTGGATAATTAGAAATGTTTGGCTTAATTTCCAAAAATTCACGTATTTACCAGATCTCTTTCTTGTATTAATTTTTAGTTTATTTCCTTTATGGTCTGAGAACAGGCTTTATAGGACTTCTGTTATTTCAACTTTGTATGTATTTTAAATCCTATAATTTGGCATTACAGGCAAATAAATAAGTCATTCAGGTGTGCTTGAGAAGAATGTGTTTTATGTCATTGTTGAATGGAGTATTGTATAAATACCAATCTGATAAAATTGACTGACGGTATTCTTGTTACTTTTCTGACTGCTTGATTTGCCGGTTAGTGAAAGATGATTGTTGAATCTCCAAATAAAATGCTGGATTTGTCTGTTTTCTTTTCAATTTTACATGTGTTTTTTTTTTCTCTTAACACCCTTTTGTTAGGTGCATACAAGTTGATGTGAACATCTTAAGTGGCAACAGTATCAGTTCTGCAATTTCCTTACTGAAAGTATGTACTGTCTTCTTTCAAGATGGCATTATTGAATTTTGGAAGGTTCAGTATGTTTTCTTGGAGATCTGCTCATTTTATCATCATGCAATGACCTTCTTTATCCTAAATAACTTTTCTTGTTCTGAAGTTGGCTTTGTCTGAAATTAATCTAGTACTACAACTTTCTGGATTAGTATGGTATATCCTTTACGTTACTTTATATGAAATCTATCTGTAGTTTTATATTTAAAATGTGTTTTTTGCAAAGAGTATATAGTTGTATCTTGTTATCTACTCTGGTGATCTCTGTTGTAATTGGATATTTACACTTTTAACATAAAGATATTATTGGACAAAGTAATTGTTTGAATTAATATCCACTATGTCTTAGTGTTCTGTTTATTATGTTTGTTCTTTGTTTCTTCCGTCTTCCCACCATTATCTGTTTTTTGTAGTTTTATTTGGGCATTTTATTTCTTTCCTTTTTATCATCTCTTTTAACAATTGATTATGCTTCTATAAAAAATTAGTGGTTTCTCTAGAGTCAATACACTTTGTAAAAATTTCGGCGTATTAAAATTATATGCAACCGTGGGATTCATTGCACTGTATTCATATGTGTTTATAACATAATTTGGTCTATTTGTAACTGATTTAAGTCCTCCTTCCAATAATACTTTACCATTTTATGTGTAACAAATGTACCTTATTTTAGAGTATTTGTCTATCTTCTTCCCATTCTTTATGATACTGTTATAATTTATTTTACCTACTCATATAACCATGCAATACATTACTATTATTATTTCAAATAAGTTTTCATTTTGGTTAAATAAGAATAATAAAATACTCTATTTATAATTTTCCCTTCTCTGAAATGTTTTCTTTTCCATTTAAATCTTGAATTTATGACGAAAATTATTTTCCTTCTCATTGAAGAACTTCATTTAACATTTCTTGTAAGGTAGATCTTACTGGCAAATTTCCTCAGTTTCGGGCTGGGGATGTGGCTCAAGCAGTAGCAAGCTTGCCTGGCATGTGCGGAATGCTGTGTTCGATCCTCAGCACCACATAAAAATAAACTAAAGATGTTGTGTCCGCTGAAAAATAAATATTAAAAAATTCTCTCTCTCTCTCTCTCTCTCTCTCTCTCTCTCTCTCTCTCTCTCTCTCTCTCTCCCTCCCTCCCTCCCTCCCTCCCTCCCTCTCCCCCTCCCTCCTATCTTAAAAATTTCTGCTTGCATTAGAAAGTATATTTTCCACTTCAAAGATAATTTTAATGGATATAGCATTCTAGGTTGCTATTCTTTTACCACTTTAAATATTTCACTTCCCTCTTTTTTTCTTGCATGGTTTCTGATGAGATACTTATTCTAATTCTTATTCTTTTTACTATATTGCTAAGCATTTTTCCCTCCTTTCCCTCTTTCAGAATTTTCTTTGTCTTTTTCCCCCCTGTAGTTTGACATTAATGTGTCCAGATTTTTTTTATTATTGTTATTTATTTTGCTTCGTGTTCTTGGAACTTTCTGAATTAGTGGTTTGGTTCAGTTGATTAAATTTAACAAGTTCCTGGCATTATTCCTTCAAATAATTCTTCTGCTCTGTTCTTGTTTTTATTTTTTTCCCCTGATAATCTAATTATACTTAAATCTTTTGGAAATTTTTTACAACAGTTCTTTCATGTTCCGTTGTTTTTGGTTTTGGTTTTCCATTTTGTTTTCTCTTTGCTTTCAGTGTTAGCAATATATCCTTAAGTTCACTAATTCTTTTTCAGTTGTGTTTAGTCTACCAATGAGCCCCATCAAAGACAGCCTTCATTCTGTTGTAATGTTTTTGATTTCTATCATTTATTTTTGATCATTTTCTTAGAATTTCCTTTTTGTTTATACTAGTACCCATCTATTTTTACATGTTGTCCACTTTTTCCATCAGAGTCCTTAGCTTATTAATCAGTTATAATACTACACATTTATTTTAGATTCCCTAACATAGTCATTCAGCCTTAATAACAGGGATGTATTCTGAGATGTGACTTTAGGTGATTTTTTTTTTAATTTTGTGAACACTATAGAGTGTACTTACTCAAACTCAGATGGTATAACCTATTGTGTGCCTAGGCTTTGTGGTATAGTTTTATTACTCCTAGACTGCAAATCTGTATATAGCATTTTTACTGTACTGATTTACATAGATAGTTGTAACACATGGTAAGTTTTTGTGTATCTAAACATATCTAAATGTAAAGAAGGTACAGTAAAAATACTAGGCAATAGGAATTTTTCAGCCCCATAAAAATCTTAATTGGACTGCCATCATACCTACAGTCCATCATTGACTAAAATGTTGTCATGTAGTCCACAACTGCAATTCCAATATCTATGTCATATCTAAATCTAGTCCTGATGTTTACTTTGTTTCTTCAGACTTTGTTTTCCTTGCCTTTCCAGATATCTTATTATTTGCAATGAACACCAGACATGTTGTAGTAGGTTAAAAGAATTGAGTTCAAGAGGGCTTCATCGTGAAACTTTGTGTCAATAGGCTAGGGGTCAGTTTTTTAAAAAAGTTTTTCTGTAGCTAGAGTTGTTTCTTTTTATTTCCTTTTTTGATTTTGGGTTTCTCTAAATTCTCCCCCTCAGAAAGAGTCTGTGTCTTGGAGCACTTTCAGCTATGATCTGCTATTATTACACTCAAGTCTTGTTAATGTGATATAAGATTTGAGGAAAGAAAAAAATTTCTAATCTTATGATTAGAGGAAACTGTGATTCTGCCCTGTGACCTTCAATTGTTTCTAGTGGTGTCTACTTTTTCTTCTACTTACACGGTAAAGATAGAAGGGGCTGGGATGGGAGAGATGCTTTTCCCATGGCTGGATTAAAGCCTCTGGTAGTCTCTTCCCTGAAAAGTCAGTCTGATATGGAGAATCCTGTGGGTTTATTCCACAATGATTAAACTTCTCTTGGCTTTGCAAGACCCACAAGGAAATCTTTCTTGGATTTTCAACTTGATAACTAGTGAGTTCCCTAGAGGAAAAGCCCATGGAAGTGTGGTGTCTAAGAATGTTGGTCCCCAGCAACTTCTTACGTTCAACATACCCACGTTCATACTCCAGGAATCCATCAAAATAATCATTTAAGTGTTTTATGGTCCCAGCAGCTGCTCCTCCAGGTAAGCAGTCTCTCAGATTTTGGCTTCCCTAAGAACTCACTCCTTTGATGGATCCAAGAAAGTCATTGATTTTCAATTCAAAGATTTTGGTTTTTTCTTATTGTAGAAATAAGAGCAACAAATTCCAGGATATTTGCATGTGGAAGTAGAAAGCAGGAGTCAGGCTGGGACTTAAACCTAGGTCTGCTGGACTTGGAAGTGTAGTTTTTCCTTTATGCAGTGCTTTGTTATTTTTCTTTAAATCCCATTAGTAGTAAAACTTGTTTTCCCAGTGACATTTTTTAAAATGGCATTTTATTATATTTCTAGTTTTTCTCTCTCATTTGACTGAAAGAGAGATACATAGAGATTTAGAGTACAATAGAGATTTAGGTAGAACTGGACTGATGTATACAAATTTTGGTTTATCTTAATATTATATAGTCAAAGTTCTTTAATTTGCAAACTTGAAATATTCAAGGTTCCACTTGCTTTGGTTTCAAGTTGTTCTAATAAACAATTCTGACATAGGTGAACAAACAAGTACTTAAAATGGAAAGGTGAATGGTATCAACAAAAGAAAATTGAGAGCAGGTAGGACAAGACTGGCCATTTAAATGGATCATTAAAGGAAGACACAATTTCACTACATGACTCCCCAGGGAGCTTCTTGGTCTGGGTTTATGAACTCTGGGAGAAGGGCCAAGTTAGGCCTAATTATATTTAGATTAACTCTGCAACTTAAATGCCTAACCTTTTCTCAGTTATTTTTATTTCTCTCTGTGATTTATTTATTTATTTTTAATTTTGGTGTGAGCTCTGCTTTCTTTGACCTTTTTATTATGTGAGTGTTTTAATTAGCCATCACTTCTCTATCCTTCCTTAAAAAATAATTAAGAGATGGAAATCTATTTGGCCATCTGCTGAAAGACAAAAGATATTCATAATGTAATTTTAACGTACAAACATTGTGCAATAAATGCATACCTATCATCATTCGTTCTTGCTTGTTACCTCTGAGTTTTTGGTAACTAATTTCCCCTAAAATACAATCTGGACTAACTGAAAATGATATAATTTGTCCTCTAGAGGGAATTTTTGAGGGAAAGCTTCTTTTTTCTTGATGGCTGTTTACTTCTGGAGTATTTATTTCTGGAGTATTTCCCTCCCAACGAGTATGGGTCTACCATGTTTTTTCTTAAGATGGCAAGTGAGAGTCTGTGCTTTTTGATGTTGCCTTTTAAAAGAAGTGGTACATGCCTGCTTTTCTAAAGTATGATACTACTTACTATATAGCAATTCTTAACCTTTTTGAGGGGCAATAGATACCTCTGAGAAACTGATGCAAGCTAGGGAATTCTTTATAGAAAAATGTTTATGTATTTAAATTTTGCATATGTAGTAATTTCAAGAGAATAATAGATCTTTCAAAGATAATAAAGGCTTCTGATGTTCAGATTAAAAATACCTCAGACATGTTTACATTTACCAAAGAAGTACTAGGTTTGGTTCTCTCCGTAATAAAACATCTTTTGCCTGATTCAACACTTTTATCCTTACATGATAGCGTCCTTTACCTCTGAACATTACAGGGATGACAGTAGGATTTGTTGAGAAGGATTAGACCTATTGTGTGTAAAATGAACAACTCTGAGTTGACTGTGCATATTTATATAGTATGTACATATATCTATACAGTATAAAGGATAGTACAGTAGCACCTTTTACTAAGGAGATAGTCATAATTCTTAATGCTGTGACTATGGGAGTGGTATTTCTGCTATAGGGATTCTTTTGCCTCTTATTTGCCTTGGAAGGTCAGCTTTTAGTTTCAGTAACTTATTACTAGATCTTAAATTTTGTTTGTGAATTTGTTCAAATTGTAGACTTTGACAACTGAAAATTTATTTTTTGAATGCTTTGCTTCCCTTTAATATGCTTAAGAATATTATGACTATGGCAGGGTGAGAGTGTTTATCTTGAGTTGATAGTGCCAGTATCTCCGCTCTTTAAAATAACCATTTAGGTACAGAACAAGGCATTTTGAAGAAGCATCACTGTTAGAGTGGTGGGGATATGGGTCTCTGCTTGCATGGAAGTGGTTCAGGAGCAGTTCCATTACAATAGACAAACACCAAGACAATGTTACAGATCGTAGTGAGCTAAGATTAAGCTTGCTACATGTTCATAATTGCATTCTCTGAATATGTGTATATGCATATGTATTTGGAGCTTGAGTGTATGAATGTAGTGAATGTTTAGTTCATTCTTTCCAGTTTATTCAAATTAGCCTATGATTTGAAAAATGGTTTGATGAAGACATCCACAGTTAGTGAAGGGGGATGATAATATGCATGTGATTGACATGAACTAATTAAACTATAATGTCCCAGGCTATTATCTGCCAGGCAGTTATTTAATGGTGTAGGAGAAATGTCATCATGCTGCTTTACTGTGAGATAGGGTTTCATCAACAAAAAGAAGAAAAAATGTTAAAGCTTTTATCTTATATCATTATGTTCATTGTGTAATTCCTCTATAGCAAGAGATGATATAGTGATTACATAGTGCTAAGAATACAGGATTAAGAATAAAAAATGAAAAACTCTGGCTGGAGTCTTATATCTACTGAGATCTTTATTGCCCCCAGGATCTAATCCTGTGAAGAGGGATAATAACAAGAGCAACCATTAGGTTGCTGGGAATTAAGCAAGATAATACATGTGAAATGCTTTGCCGAATGTCTGGCATAAAACACATGCCTAATAAATACAAGGTATTGCCTGATAGCAGATGTTGGAGCTTTTGAATGTAAGTGACAGTTAACCTCCATGGTCTAAACCTACCTCTATACAGTTCCTACCAAACAACTTCATTTTCTTGTTTGTTTCTGTGAACAGACTACAAATAACTGTATCTGTCCTCTTTGGAATCTTACTTGCTAGAGCTCTCTTACCCATGTCTAGAACATTCACCACTTTTTTAGTTAATGGCCGAATTTGCTTGACTTGTTAACTTAAGCAGTCTTCTCCTTAGCAAAGTATGATTGACATGGAGCCTTAATTCCTCTGCCCTTCTCTCTGAAATGGATCCAATTTCAGGAATTCTTATCAGAATAGGTTGCTGATGAGCCATAAGATAACAAGATGACTCAATGGTTGTGTTCTTGATATTCTTACAGGTAACGAGTTAGAGCTTGTGCATATATTTTTCTCTTTCTTTTTAGTAAGCCTGTATTACCCAGAGCATTGACACCTTCCACAGTAATTTTGTCAATTATGTTATAGTTATCAGGTAACTTCTAAGTCATTTTGAAAACTGAGAACCAGTTTTGAAGCACAAATATTAACATCTTCTGAGGGTGTGCCTATGCAAACTTAGTGACTGATAAAGACCAGAGCATTTCTTATTCTCATAGCATCTATTGTATCTATTTTTAAGGTTAAAAAATGATCTTAACTATTCTAGTAGGCTATGAGCTTCTTTATTTTTTAAGGGTTTTTTCTTTTCCTTTAATATCTCTCCACACAACTTTTCCATAACTGACACACTATTATGTTGTCAAATTCAGCTAGAAAAATAATTTTCTTGATAATTCAGTGATTTTTTTTTTCCTAATCCCATTTACTAAATGTCATTTCATTATCCCTGTCTTAGTATCATGGAATGGAAAACCCTTTTCCCTATAATATGAATGGACTGTATTTTTATGAGTTCAGTTCAGTTTATTCTCTAGAGTAAATTTGAATATTGTTTTAAGAAATATAATACTTGATACTTAGTAATATTTGATACCTCACATAAATGACGCATCTGGGATTCTATTCAACACTTAGCTCAATATTTGCATCTTTTATGGGCTGTGCTTCTTGCATGTTCCTAAATAATTCTCCTAACATTTCAAGAAAAATACTTGCTTTATTTCCTAAGTGATGAAATTGAAGAATAGAGAAGTTGTTCCTATCATCTTAGATGGACTCAATACTTAGAGCAGGGATTCACGCTTGGGACTCCTGATTTGCCTTGTTCTTTGTACTAGACACACAAAACTTATAAAAATGACATTTATGTTGCTGGTACTAATCTACAGAATCTTAAATGATTGACTTTGAACATGCACTTTCATTAAAGTTGGCCTTTTCTATCACTATCACTGATCCTGGGAGAATGTCTTTTATGTGCCCAGGCATATAACGATGTCACTTAGTAATGTTAAAAATAACATTTTTCAGCAATGTCATTCCAGGAACTAATCTATGGCGTAATAACAATCTTTAGTTTGATGCTTTCTGTGCTCTGAAGAGAAAGTGCAGGATTTAATATATCATGATGTCCCCTTTATTCATTTCTTTCAACTTTTGGTTTAGTGCTTATAAATAACCTATAGTGGATTTGCGAGTGATGCTTTAGTCATCAAATTTGGTGGCATGATCTAGGAGCCTGCTGAAAGATTTTATGCAATGTTTTACATGCTGAAGAGTTCTGGTTGTGGATGTCTTTATGTGTCTATAAACTTTGTAACCTGGCGCCCCTTATAACACTGGCATTTAAAGATAGGGCTAATTCATATTTTGTTGGCTACCTATGTTACCAAGGTTCTATTTTATATAAACCTTGAAACCTACTAGTTTTGGCAGGGTAGTTTTTAACAACTTTGTCTTTTGAAGCCCTGTGATAACAAATTTAAAATAACTTGTGTATTAGGGATTAACAGAAAAGCAGATCTAACAGGATGTGTGTGTATATACATTCATATATATATATACATATATATATATACATATATATATGAATTATATATATGAATATAGTGTGTATGTGTGTGAATGAGACACACACACACACACTGATTGTCTTTAAGAAATTGGCTCACCAGCAAGTACCAAACCAGTAGTGTAGGCTGGAGACAAAGCAGATATTGATGTTGTAGTCTTCAGCCTGAAGACAGAATCCTTCTTTGAGGGGACCTCAGTTATTTTCTCTTCAATATGAGGCCCATCTGGTCTCATGATTTAAATTCAACTACATTTAAGAAAATTCTTTATAGCAACATGTAGACTGGTGTTTGAATATTAGGAACTCTAACCTACCCAAGTCAACACATAAATTAACCATCACAACTGGGTTCTAACTTCTTCTTTATTTTTTAAAAATTATTTTTAGTTATATAAAACACTAGTTTACATTTGACACAATTACAAAAGCATGGAATACAATTTGCTCTAATTCAGTCCCCAGCACTTCCCCCTCCCTCATCCTCCCCCCTCCACCGCCCGCCCTGCTCCCATCTCTTTACTGATATTTCTGCAATCTATTTTTTTAAATTAGTGCATAATGGACATACTTGATGTTGTTATGCACTGTGATATTTCATGTATGTATATATGAAAGTTTGGTCAGATTGACTCTAACTTCTTATTTTGATTTCTTGTAATAACTGGTACCATTGATTTTCAAAGTTTTCCTGTGGTGTATAAAAATTTCAAAGGTTTTTGTGATATATATACAGGTTAATACAATTTAATATAAAATTAGATATTTTGATTTGGAAGTACACCTCTTTTTACAGTGGTATTGTCTATTTGAATTCTTTTAGGTTAGTGATCATAAGATATCATTAAGCCTTTTTCTTTAATTTTTGCTAGTACTATAGCTAATTAGTTCAAAGATTAGTTCAAAGTTCAAAACTTGATATCCTTCTACAGTAATAGGAAGGGAAAGTAGTCTTTGTTGAATAAATATATTTAATAGTATTGCTAGAAACTTGAACCTGAATTTTCATTGAAAATATCTTCAATATTCTCATTTAGGAATTTCTCTTAATGAAAACACCATTATTTGTTAAGAAAAGAAAAAAAAAAAGAAAACAAAAACTTTTGTAGTTGTAGACAGAATGCCTTTTTTTATTTTTATTTTTATGTGGTGCTGAGGATTGAGCCCAGTGCCTCATGTGTGCTAGGCAAGCATTTTGCCACTGAACTACAATCCTAGCTCAAAACCATCATTTTTGTGTTTGGAAAGTTCTTGAATCTTTACATTTTATTGCATTCTGGCTAGTAAACATTCAGTAAATATTATGTATTTTTCTTATAGTAAAAATTGAAATTCTACTCATAATAGAATATTTTGATGTGAATAAGAATATTCTCCCAAATAATTTGAATTATCTATCTATTTATTTATTTTGAGATAGGGTGTTGCTATGTGTTTAAGCTGGCTTCAAATTTCCGGGCTCGAATAATCCTACTACCTCAGTCTCCTGAGTAGCTTACAATAGAGACATTTACCATCTATCCCAGCCTCTGTGTAATTTGTTTTTAAACTTCCTTATGTTCTAATGCTTCATGTATTTAACATGTTTTAATTAAATCAGAAGAGCAGATCCTGCAAAAAGGACAGTGTGTCATAGCCCTGTGACTACTAATTCTGTCAAGTCAGGATAAGTCAGATAGACTAAATTGTTACATATGCAAAAATTATAGAACCTCAGTGGCTTAATAAACCAAGGGCTTGCTTCCTATTTCTACATGTTCAATACGGGTCAGTCTGGGAGCTCTGCCTCATCACAGTAGCTGAGACTTGATCTGCACATGTTGACCTTTGGTCATTGTGCCAGGAGAAGGGACACATGCAGGAGCCAGCATATACTACTACTGAAATCTTCCACCTGGAGTTAACCCATCCCACTTCTGTTCACATTTGTTAACCAGTGTATCTAATTGTACAGTAGGGGGTGGAAGTTTAATTTGATTATGAACTTGAAACAAGTTCATAAATAGTCCTGGCAGCCACAAGCAGGCACTGTATCAGGTGTGGCTTTGTATCATGAATAATTTCAGCTTTAGTATATGTTTAAGTATGGCTCGTAAAAACATTCAATTGTTTTTCATGATGAGTGCATAGTTAAGCAGTCTCCAAGTTGGTGTAGGAATTCAATAGTGATCTAAAGGGTCAGACTTTTTACCTATTTTTGTTCTGCTTTTGCTAGACTCATGGATTTTTGTCCTTAACCAGACTACATTTCGGCTTCAGGAAGACTTCCATAACTATACATTTCATAACCTCACATGCATGCCCTCAAATCAGGGAGGAGGGAATATATTTTCTCTCTGCTATTTTGTTTTGTTTGTTCTTTGGTCAGAAGGAAATTCTTCTTTAGAGAAAACACTATGTTTTCTTAGTAGACTTTCTCTTCTTTTTCATTAGTCAGAACCCTGTCACCTGGCAACCCTTAGCTGCAAAGAAAGCTTAGAACCCTATCTGAAGAAGGGAACAAAAGAGAAGTATAACTTGTTTAGAAGATTACCATGGCTTTACCATCTTCCTGTTTTGGGGGCCGGGCACATGCATCTTGAACAAAATGCAATATTAAAAAAAAAAACAAAACCCAAAACAGAACATAGTGAGAACACGAGTATCTTATACACACACACACACACACACACACAGAAAAAAAAAGAGAAAGAAGAAAGGAAAGAAAGAAAGAAAGAAAGAAAGAAGTCACGACAGGAGGGCAAGATTATTTCATCCAGGGGTTAAGTAGTAAGGTAGCAATATATGAGCAGATCCTTCAGAAACCAGGATTTCAATATAGAAAAGACATTCCAGATGGAAAACATTAAAGACAAGGAGTCAGGAATATGATAATGCTGATAAATAAGAAGGGATTAAATAATATAGAGTTATAAATGTTACACAAGATCTTGGATTCTTGAAGTCTTCTAATATTGGGTCATTGTGATCTGGTAGCAAAAAACAATTGCTCTAGACTTGGATAATCTCTTTTTCACCACAGTTCTCTCACTTAGAACAAGCTCCATAACATCTCTAAGCCCCATTTCCTATTGGTTAATAAAAGGGAATAAAAAATGACATTTACTTATGTTAAAATTAATAAGGACAAATGTAAGGGCTGAAATAAAATTGTAGTTATTTCTTGTTCGTATAACAAGGTAATGGACTAACTCTGCTCCATATGATCATTCAAGTTTCCAGGCTGAGAATAGCTTTGTCATCTTCAATATTTGCTTTCTACAGTCTCTCCATGATAATTCTTCAGAAAACTTCAGTGGGTTCTAGGGACCATGACATGCTATAATGCACATTAAGCACCTAGCATAGCCTAGCATCTGACACAGAGTAAGTAATAAATGAATAAATGTTACTGTTCTTTCTAAGCCATAGCTTAGAAGAAAACTTCATAGCAGAACCAAAACAAGTCTTAATCCACAAAAAATATTCTATTTATTAATTTACTGGGGAATTTAAAAAAGGGAGCAGGATGGGAAACAGAAGGTAGAATTTATAAAACAAAGGTCAGATGGAGCAGTCATACTTGCAATGATCAGGAATTTTCTGTACTGTTTGATCCTTAAATGTGAGCCTTTGTAGCAACATTAATGATAACTTTGGGGCATGAAGCTACCTTCATGTTATTAATATAAAACCAAAATACACCCTTCCTTTTCTTGCTGGAGGTCTATGTCTTGAGGATTGTGTAAGCCTTTGGCTATGAAGGCTGTCTCAGAAGTCATAAGATTCATGGCAGATCTTGTCTTGAGCTATTTCTATGAGAAAAGGGTTTTCCAGCACACTAAGAAGGGACCAAATTAAACCTCACAAACCAAATTGGAATAATTGACATAGTAACTACATCATACATTCCTTGCAAAAGGACAAGTTTGTCTTTTTTTTTTTTTTTTTTTTTTTTAACATCCAGGGGTTCTGAAACTTTTTAAAGCTTGCTGGTGGAAGAAGAATGAAATGCCTGAGATTCTGCATAACAATACAACCAGCCTGGGTACCACACACTGAGCAGGAATGCCCTCTACCATGTTGGCCCCAGGGCTAAAACATTGGCTTATGTTTTACTGGTGAAAACTGAATTGGGGCATCTGAAATTCAGTGTGTTTTAACCAGAATATTCTGACATGATGTGTGTGTGTGTGTATGTGTGTGTGTATGATGTTGTTTTATAACTCGGAGTATTATGAATATAGGCCTTAGTCACCTGAATAATAAACTACAGATATGTACAGATGAGAGTTAAACATTTTACTGTTTGAAATAAACTTTATTTGAACACATTCTGTCTTCCTATATAATAAAAGAAATCATAGATTTGTAGGCCACATGCCCAGGGCTGAGTTTCAGCTGGATCACCACCCTGATAGCCCTGGCTATTTAAGGCTGGCTTCCAAGTACATTGGGTGGGATGCTGCCTGATGGGGAGATGCCTTTACCTTCTGTGACGCTGAATAGTTTGACCACTCTCCCTGAGAGTTTCCTGAGTGCATCAGTATAGCTTCCTTTCCTGCGCACAGTGAGCTTAGCAATTTTCACAGTTGGCACTCCAGAACTTCAGGATTACATAGGAACCAAGATATTTGGATACATTGCATTGGGTTATAGCCCAAGGATTCCTGTGAAATAGCATGGCTCAGTTTTTCCCTTACCTAGAACTCAGAGATCCAACATCCCTAGGTAGATACCGCAGTCATTTTCCTCAGAGTTTAAGTCACTTTCTCAAAACGCTGAGAAGGATAGGAGAAGAATATGCAGAATTTTCTCCTGTTTGGGGTTGTGGAAACTTCTCCTGTTTCTTTCTCTCTCTCTCTCTCTCTCTCTCTCTCTCTCTCAGAAAGAACTCTTTTCAGGGACACCAAACGTAATCTCCTCAGTTAGTTGGGCTTTCCCCAATATAGGGAGATGAGTTGTTTTCAGGAAGTCTGCTTTCAACATGAAACTCTACTTAAAAAACAACAAAAATACTCAAAAAAAAGAAAGGTGGCCTGGAGGCTGTGGATGATCTAGGGAGAACAAAAACATAGTTCAATATCACAGTAAGGTATCTAGCCACATTTTTTTGGCACTCCTCTTTTGACACATACACTCCATGCTCCCACCCTGGGGAGGAGACCTGTGACTTCTGACTGGTAGCTTCCCTTTCATTTTCCCTCCCATAGTTGAGATCCTGAGGTATCATTAATGTCCAAATTGCCTAAAAATAGGTTTCCACATGTGCCCTGCATGCTAAGTGGTTCCTGCTTTCACTTACTTGATCCATGCTGGTTTCCTGATTGAATCCCTGACTCCCTTCTCTATGACATTATATGAATTTCTCTATTTCTTATTCAGAAGGAGAATTATTTTCATCCCTTCTTTTACTTTTATCCATATTTGCCTTCTTGGTACTTCTTGTTGTTGAGAACTGCTTTTAAAATGCACAGTGAATCCTGTGTTAAGGCTGACATCCTGGGATCTTTCATGCATATACCACCGGAGGAGGGGACCCTGGAGGCATTCCATAACCTACTTCCAGTTTTAAGAAATTCTTTGTTTTTCTATATTTCTTTATCTTGTGTAATCTGTAATTCGAACACTTCCTCCCCTGACACTCACACTGGACCTTATAGAAGTCCTTAGTTCCATTACTATAGTACCTGAGAGAAAACTTTTTTTCTTTCTTTCTTTATTGACCCCAAAACCAGAACTACAATACAGATCACAGTTTTCTTGGACTTTTCCTACCAATTCTTTCATCTTTTAGAAAACACTACAACTTTGTTTAAAAAATCTGTCACAAATGATGCAGCTATAGATACCACCCCTCCTAGAATCTCTACTCCTGGCATCTGCCCTGGGAAGTCTGCACAGCTTATTTTTGCATATTTTTATACAAGGCATGGTGCCAGTAGTCTGCTTTTAAATGACACATTCTCCTGGCACCTCAGTGCCAAGAATACCACTGTCTCCAACATGTTCCTCTCCTCCTGTGAGGGGATTCTGAGCACAGATTACTGCTCATTTCCTATCTACAATTGTCTGTAGGCAGCTTGTTCCTTGACTCAGCTTGGTGCCTCACTTTGAATCAGGCACAGCCTTCCTTTATTCTGTAGAAGTACCTCTGCATCCCCAATCTCAAAGGCTAATCCTAGTACAATGTCTTAACTAGTATCTAGGGTGGCACTGAGCCCTAGTATAATGTCTTAACTAGTAGTTGGGGTGGCACTGTTGAACATTTATATCTGTCAGCCAAGTGCCTAAACAGAGCACAAGATAACCATTATTTGGGGTTTGAGTGGTCTCTACCAGCCCACACATCCTTAGGAAGTGGTTCTCTTAGAGTACTTCTCCCATCATGTTCCAGAGTGTCTCGAGACCCTCAGCTGGCCTTATTCTTACGATCTTAGGTCTTGGAGTCTGAGTCTGTAGTCAACTTGTATATTCAAAAAGCTCTCTCTTTAAAATGATAGACTTTCTTTTTTAAAAACAATTCCTCCCCCATTCCTTTGTTATATAGCCTAAATTTTAATTTTCCAATTTACCTTTCCCTTTGCCACTGGTTTTCTCCCAGTATCTCCATGTCGATCATGGTAGGATATCCCAGGTGCTTCCTCTCATTTGAAATTGCAATTACAAATGCCCTGTTTTATTAGTTGGAGTTTAACAAGTGCTAGGATCAAGGAAGAGAAATGGAATTCTTCTCGTAGTTTGATAATTAGGATAAAAAGTTCGGAAAAAAGTTTACCTTAGTACATGTACAATGCCTGCCCATAATAGTACTTAATATATTTTTAAGTGTTATGGTTTGGATATGAGGAATCCTCCAAAATTTTATGTGTTAATGCAGGAATATTCAGAGGAAAATGATTAGATTATAAGAGCTATAACCTACTAATCAGTCCATTACAATTGGAATGTACTAACTGAATGATAATTGTAGGTAAGTGGAGCATGGCTGAAGGAGGTGGGTCACTGTGCATGTGCCCTGGAAAGGTGCATCTTCCCTGTGCCCACTCCTCCCCTTTGCTCACTGGCAGCCATGAAGTTGGAAACTTCTCTCCTCTACAGACTTCCGCCATGATGTTCTGCCTTATCATGGGCCTAGAGGAATGGAGTTGGCCTATCATGGACAGAACCTCTGAAACCATGAGCCAAAATAAGTTGTGTGATTACCACTTGATCTGAATAATTAGTTATGTGATATATCTTGATAGTTGACTATATAATCATCTAGCTTTGATCTTTGATATCAGATTTGTTATTTGATTTATTCAACATGTCAGTTTTCACCAAAATCGCTTACTGTGACTGGACAATAACTGATCCATTTGGGCAAAATTGACATCATTACAACATGGAGTTTCCAATCTATGTACATTATACCTTTCACCATTTGTCTACTCTTTTTATTTCATCTTTTATTTTCCAGTAATGATTACAAATTGTGTATATTACTTTTACCACTCTTTAGGTTTATCATTGAGTCTTTGATTTTGTTGTTGCCATTATACCTTGTATCATTTGTTAAGCTTCATTTTCCTGATGTATCCAAATATAATTGAAGTTAATATTTTAATGTTGAATTCCTATATAAAACCTTGCCAAATTCCCTTGTCAATTTTAATAGTTTCTCTACATTGTTTTAGGTTAATTATGTATGAAATCATGTCATTTGCAAATCTTCACATGATAAGAGTTTTATAACTTTGTATCATTTTTTTTCTGAGCCTGCATTTTCTTTTTTCTCTGTTGACTTATTACACGGGCTAGAGTTTACAGTGAAATATTGAATAAAAGCCAAGGAAATCATTGTCTCATTATTAATGGTAGAGGGAAGGATTTTAATACTTTATTAAATAGGATATTTGCTCCAGGATATATTTTATAGATGTCCATTGTTAGTGTAAGAATGCTCTTTTATTTCTAGATTACCAAGAGTTCATTTTTTTTTCTGTAGCAGGTGTTCAATTTTATCAAATGCTTTTTCTGTATTCATTGGAATGATCGTATGGTTTTTCTCTATTAGTGTTAGTCATTGACTGATTTTTATGTAGATAAACTAATCTTGCATTTGTGAAATATGTTTTGATATATTCTCACCTTTATGTATCACTATATTTAGCTTGCTGCAATTTTGTTTAGAAATGCTATATCTATGTTCATAAAAGTGATTGGGATGTAGTTTTCTTGTAACCTTCATGTCTGTTTTTCAGGATAAGCATTCTACTGATTTCCATAGCTAACTGCAGAAGGCTCCCTCCTTTCCTATTTTCTGGAAGTGTTTGTGTATGCTTTGCGTTATCTTAAACTAGATTATCCTATTGAAGAAGATTTCTAGTTATGGATTTTATTTCCTTAACAAGTCTGAGAAAATTTGTTTTTTATGTGGGCAATTTTGGAAAGTTGTTTTTCTAATGAATGCCTGATTTATTAGTTTCTACTTTTTTCTCAGATTAATTTGTTCTTCTTTCTTGAGATTAGTTAATAAAGTTACAGATTTTCAGCATTTTATTTCTCATTTACACGTCTATACATTTCTCACCAGATATTGCTTTAGTTTAATATGGATTTTGATGTTGTGTTGTTCTTATACCATTCAAAACACTTTATTTCCATTATAATCTCTTATTTTGTCTTTTGTTATTTAGAAGTTTGTTACTTTCTGACAAATTGGAGATTTTCCCTTTATATTTTTCTAATTTAGTGTCAAAATGGTCAGAAAGCTAATTTAATTTTAACCTTTTTCTTTTTGAGGCATATAGTGCTTTTTTTTTTCTTTTTTAATGCTTTAAACTTCCTTGGAAAGAATGTATTCTTAACAGTAGACGTAATGATCATTTCTACTATGTGTAATCTGATGTTAAATTCATCTACTGAGTTCTTAATATCCATAATAATTTTTTTTCAGTTCTCAAATTTCAACTTAGAACCTTTTCTAGATTCCTATTTTATGGTGTATTCTCCTTACCCATTTTATTAAAAGTATTAACCACAAATATTTTAAAGTCTATGTCTGATAAATTTGATATCTGAATTAAGAGTTCCATTGTCTATTTTTCTTTTGGGTTTGGTCTTTTTTCCTGTTTCCTGGCATGCATAGTAATTTCCCTGAATGTGTGTCTAGAAATCAAACAGATGATGTGAGTTCCAGTTGGTGTTCTCTTCCTTTCAGGATTCTAACTCAAAGCCCAGAGTGTGATTCATAGATGCTCTTCCTTGGTTGGCCCTTGACTGAGATTTTCATGTTCTTTACTTGTCTCATCTTAATAGCTGCAGAATTTGGGGTTCACCACACTAATCTTCCCCTCTGCTCCAGTGTCTTGGCCTCTAATCTGGGCTGTTTTGAAAGTTCCAAACCCCAAATTTTGGCTTCTATATCCCTTTGAGAGTGGAATACTTTTTAGGCTTTCTGCCATAAATCTCTACTCAATCTTTTCACTTCTTGGTCTTATGCCACTTACCAATCAGCAAATGCCATGAAAGGAGATAAAAATCACCACTAAATACTAGATTCTTATTATACTTTTCCATTCTCAGAGATCTTGGACTTTCAAGTCCTGGCTACTTTTTGATATTTTCAAACATTTTTCTAAATTTAATTTTGTAAAGATTTTCAACTTTTCCCCATAGTAACATCAGAAAGAGAAGGTGCTTAATGCATTTAAATTTCCTTTTTATTTATTTATTTTTTTGTAAAATAAGGTCATAATTCCTTATTTACCTCAAATACATGTTCATCCAGCCTTAAATAATGTGATTATTTTTCATATTATAAAACATGAAAATTCAAAAATCACTATCATCTTGAATATCTTCTTGAATTAATATTCTTTTTTTTTTTTTTTTTAGTTTTAAACTCCTTTTCTCCCTCATGGCTAATTTCTTATAAGAGCCATTTTTTTTCTGGATTTAATATAGGATTTTAAGGTAACATTTTGACATTCGTATCTTAAGTGACATATTATGATTTTCATCCTGAAAAGAAAGAAATGGAGAGGTTATAGTATTTCTCATGTCCACATTATGTTCCATTGAATAAACACAGGTAAGTCATGGGAAATGAAAATTTCTCCCTTTATTTTCTTTCCATTTCTTTTGTTCCCCCTTGAATACAAAAGGCTTTTTCCCTGACTCTTCCTGTCATTTGTTTTCTGTGTAAAGTAATGAATTTTTCTATTGAAGCCCACCACATTCACACCATTTTATAGGACCTGAGAATATGCTCTCTGCACCTGAAAAATCACAATTTCCTCACTGTTTTCCAGACCTGGCATGTTTTAATGAAAGTGCTTGCACAGAAGCCAGCACGTTACCTTGCTTCACGCCTTTCATGACATTGACGCTTGCCTGCTCCATTTCCTAGGTCATCCCTCTTCTTTCTGCTTCTCATTACTCTGTTACCTTTTCTGTCAGTTATTGCAGACATTGGCCTAATCATCACTTGATAATCAGTAACTTGTAACATTTGAAATATAAATAACCCAGGAGGATTGTCATGGTCATCAAAGTCCTGGAATGAGCACCCTCTGAAGGTGTGGCACGTAGGTCCTGCATTAGGTGTCCCTGGAAACACTGCATCCACCACCAGATTTAGGTCAGATCACTGGATCTTGTAATCTGAGCTTCTCAGAGAGTGAGAGTTTGTGATTCCATAGAAAGCCAGAAAAGTGAAGTTAAGCATCTGAGAACTGCCTCTGCTCAGTTGTATTTATGTGGATACCTTTGTGTTTTTCTACCATGCCCTGCCCCTCTCAGGCCTCTTCCTGATGGATTCTATTTTACTTCATATACACATTTATTTTGCTTTCTACTATTTAGACTGTAAATGATTGCTATAAGGTCCAACTTCCACGTTAAAATGTGAGTGCCCTCAGGGATCAGCATAGTGTCACATTTATCTTTATCCTGTAAACACTTAAAATATGTGTATTGAATGATTAAAATGAAAAAGCTAAATGGGATGTTCATTAAACAAATCATGAGGTGCTTCTGTGAAGTGCTTTGGAAAATGTAATAATTATTATAATTACATAATACTGAATTATTTGCCTCTTTCCTCTCTTTTCAATTCCAGGACACCTCTTTAGTACATCAGAAACTTAGAAGATCCTTTAAATTCTGGGTATTGACTGAGACTGTATGTGGCAAGGTATTGAAATTCTGCATTTTGTGCTACTATGAACAAAATCATTATATTTTTTCTCTGTAGGCATCCTCAAATAAGTAAAAGATAGAATAAATAAATGCGCTGCACATATCTTACATGTTCCTGAATAGCTCTGTGCAAAATTTCTTCTTTTCATTAATCTTTTTGGCTCATTTATAAATTCCTTTGTTCTCAACCTACACGTAAGGGAGTAAATATTGACCTATTTTTGTTTTAAGTGTGTATATTTTATACTTAAACACAGCAGTGTGTGTGTGTGTGTTGTGGTGACTATGGTATTTTTCCTATGTTTTGGGGGAGAAGAATGTGACTCCCTTTCATAGAAGTTATTATTTCTTCCAACTTACAAAATTTTAGTATTTTTAGTAGAACATTTCTTATCCTAATGTGAGGTTGAAACATTCTGGTCATGGTGGATATTTGATGACTTTTCCAGAGGCATTCATCAGTGCTAACAGCCCAAGATCATCCCATTGCTCATATTTCTGGAAAGCAGATATTCCTCAGGTCAGAGAATACCTTATAAGTTCAGCAAATTTCTGGGCTTGAATTTAGGTTGTAATTCTTATTGCTAGTTTTCATTTTTAATTTTCTAACTCAAGATGAAAACTAATGTAAATAAGAATTATTGTGGTGGGGCGCAGTGGCCCACGCCTATAGTCCCAGCAACTTTGGAGGCTGGGGTAGGAGGATGGTGAGTTTAAAGCCAGCCTGAGCCTCTTAGTGAGGCACTTAGCAACTTGGAAAGACCCTGTCTCTAAATAAAATGCAAAAAAGGGATGGGGATGTGGCTCAGTAGTTAAGCACCTCTGAGTGTAATCCCCAGTACCACAGACACAAAAAAAATTATTGTACTAAGCAGTAAAGTTTGTTGGCAACTAATTGATAAGTTAAAGGAAATTTTAAAAAATTAAATAGATAATTAAAAAATTGGAATACAGATATTTTATTAATAGTGAGATCTCAAAGCTATAACGGAAGAGTATATGTACTTGGGCAACTTACCTATTCGAGTTTCTATGTCCAAAACTGTTAGAGCCAAACATAATATTCAGAAATTTGTTCTTTTAGTTAAACTAAAATTAATATCTTCAATAATTAGGTACCTCCCAAAAAGGGTCACTTGCTTATGTTGTCATTATGTTAATAATAGTTGCATCACTAATTTGGTTTCATGCATTATGCAACACAATGTGTTGCAAATGCTTGTAACCTCAGTGGCTTGATAGGCTGAGGCAGGTGGATCGCTGAGTTCAAAGTCAGCCTCAGCAATTTAGCAAGGCCCTAGGTAACTCAGCAAGAGCCTGTCTCTAAATAAAATATAAAAAAGTGCTGGCAATGTGCTCAGTGTTTAAGCACCCCTGAGTTCAATTCCTGGTATCAAAAAAAAATTTAGAATTAGTGTTGGGTTTTCTCTGAAAAATGATAAATTAATTAATTATACCTTATCTCCTTTCCAAGAACTAAACCAACTGAAGAGTGTATGATATGAGAGGGAATAAAATACCAGTTTTTCAGTCATAAAGCAGAGCTGGTTAATACAACTACAGATGAGCTCCTAGCATTGTATCTGCCATCCCCCTTCCCTGCCCTGAATTTAGACCGTATTCTTCACTGGCAAGTAGATGCACTACTCAGAGAACACACTTTCCCAATGGCACAAGAGAATTTTGGTCTTTTCTATAAATTTGAGGCCAAGGAATATTCAGATTCTGAATATCTTGGGACTTCAAACCTGCTTCCAGAATAAAAACAGTATACCTACACAAGAATATTCATATTTTCAGGAGAATGTTGTAGCCCTGCACACAGAAGATGTCATGTATAGCAGGTGGGGACAGTCACTAATAAATGACAGTCACTAATAAATGACAGTCATTAACAAATGACTTGCAAACTTAAAGCAATAAACATATTGCTGATTATTACCATAGTTAATATTTCTGAATATAAACTTCCTCTTCTATAGTATTGTGTTAATATTGTTGCTTTGGCTATACCTTGGACTGCTATGAGGATTAAACACAATAATGTACCTGAGAGCTCTTTGTAAGCTGTAAAGCACTGCACAAATGAAGGTTACCTTTATTGATTTGTACGTTGTTAATCCTCAAACATGAGTTAGTTAATGTTTAATGATAAAATTTGAACTACAAAATCTGTTAGGAAATGCTGGTGTAAAGCAAATAGAGGTTGAGACCATAATTTCAGATGAACAAAATGTGGCCAAGAGACTGATTAGACTAATTGAACATTACACTGTATTGATTTTGTGGTTTCTTTCTCCTTTCTAGCTCAGAATGCAGAGAAGCTAAAAGGTGCGGACATTGGAAAACATTTGTGTAAATCTAATTCATCAGCTTGATGGCTCTCTTGCTACTCAAAAATGTGTTCCTTGGACCAGCAGCTTGGGCATCACCTGGAAACTTATTAAAAGTACAGAATATCAGGTTCTACCCCAGATCCACTGAATCAAAATCTGCAGTTTAACAAGCTTCATAAACCTTGCTTTTATAGGAAGTTAAAAAAAAAAAAAAAAACAGTGACTCGTTGCATCACTTAAGATATGTGCAATCACTGGATTTCTATAACAAACTAGAAAACTTCTCCTTCAGTAGTATTTATGATATAATTCCCATATATACTTCCCAGTATATAATTCCCATGTTCTGTAACAATGGTTTTTCAGAAAAACAAAAATACTAATAATCTGGGCAAATGTTTTGATTTCATATTTGTTTTTATTTTTCTTAACACATTTCCCCACTCATTTTCAGTGTCCTCTCTGGAGTAATTTGTTTTCTCTATGATCATATTTTGAACAATTTGATAATGTACCAAACCTTCTGCTAAATTCTGAGTATTTAATGGAAATAGAGATAGCATGGGTTTTTTATATTGTGGTGCTTATAGTTTAACGGGGGGGGGGGAATGGGAACAAATAAACACACAGGTAGAAATGGAGAAAAGAGTTCTGAAGGTAACAGGGGACAGTGTGGCAGGTGCACACTGTCTGTGGTGGCAGCATTTCATCAACTTCGAAGGATAGAAGGCAGCCATTCAAGAACTCAGCAGAGGCAATACTGCTAAGGCTTTAATGATGAGAAGAGCTTGGTATATTCCAGAAGCTAAATAAAGGCGAGAATGGGTTAGAGTAGCTGGAAGGTGGTTGATGAGGCAGAGCCTTACAGGTGAGACTTTATGTTTATCATTTGAAGTGCAATGGGCAGTCATTAATGAGCATTAACCAGGTGGACAACTACATTTGAAATAGGCCTGATTTACATTTGGGAAAGGATTACTCTGGCTGCTCTATGGAGTATGACCTAGGCAGAGAAATGTTAGAAGACTGAAGAACAATACAGATGACTTGGATGAAGGTGATGGATAGATACTAAGAAGATTTGTTTGTACTGGAGGCTGTGCTGTAAGAGCCATTTCTTGTCACCTTTTCTGTTTTGCATTTCAGGCTGCTTCCTTGTGTAGCTCACTTTTATTAACACAGGCACCGGCTGAGAGTGAAAGAAGGAATGACATCTCTTCAGATGCAGCATTTTACCCATGGCTCCAGCTCACTCCTGCTGGTTTGCTTTGCTTCCACCTTCTACCAGATGTCACTAGCCTCTAGGTTCTTGTAATACCATGTCCTCCCCTGGACCTGATACTAATCTTGGGATTGCCTAACCAACTTCTGTTTAGCTTTTCAGCTCTTCCATCACCTGTATAACCAATTACCTACATTAGATTCCCTTTGCTGTAAACATAGGTTTCACCTTTCCTGTTTAGATCTGAGGGATGTAGAAGATAAGAAGTAAAGAATAAAGAATGACACTCAGATTTCAACTTTGATCTCTTGAGTGCAGAGATTGGGAAAAGAACAGTTTTGAAAGACAAAAATATGCAGTTCACTTTTGGACACACTGGTCTTCTATTCATATGCAGAAATCTAGAAGGTGATTATCTATACAGGTATAGAACTCATATGTAATTCTGAGTAATTATTCAAAATAATAACTTGTCAAGTAATCAGATATTGATGGTACATATAATCATAGGATTGGGTATGATATCCAGAGAAAGATATATAGAAATAAGAGAAAAGGGATTTAGACTGAATTCTAAATAATTTGACCTTGACTGGTAAAGGAACAACTACAATAGGATCTAAAAAAGAGATGAGATTTCCTAGATTCATCATAGTATAAATGGTAGAATATATAGGACATATTGACCATGTACTTTCAAGCCTTACAAATTATACTGTCAAATGAAGTATCAACATGTGAATGACAACATAAAAATTAATAAAAGTAGTTGTTGGCCCTAAAAATACACAAGAAAGACAAAAAGACAAGATGAGTTCTATCATAATTAAAAGATAATTTGGCATTCCTGGCTGTGATTCATATTTTATATGCCCTGGGATAAGAGTAGGGTTATAGCCTGTTTTGGGTCAGACTCACTAGAAAGGCCCAAGTCAGTCCAGGGGGCTTATGTAACTAAAATCCAGTTTATTCTCTTCTAGCTAACCTATATACTTGATTTAGAGCGATCTTTACTATAGGAAAAGAGACCACAAACTCTTAACCAGTGGAAGAGGGTTTTTCTAACATATATGTGTTAACTTTCTGTCACAATAATAAAATACTTGAGATAATCAGCTTATAAAGATAGAAGATTTACTTTGGTTCTTAGTTTTGGAAGTTCCATCCCATGATTGATTGACCTCATTCCTTTGGCCCTGGGACAAAACACTCATGTCAAGAATTTGTGATGGAGGAAATCTATTTGCCTTATCATTTAGGAAGCAGAAAAGAGGAAAAGCAAGAAACAGGTTCTCATAATCTTTCTTTTGGGACATATATCTAAGTACCTTTTATAAGGTCACATTTCCTGAAGTTTCCAAAACCTCCCAATAACACCAACTGGGGACCAAGTCTTTAATACATGAGCTTAAAGGGGTATTCACCATCCAAACTATATAACTATGCAAAGACACGTGTACCTCTACAGTGCTTTGGACAGGGTAGGACTCAGGGTACTGGGCCATGAGCCTCAAGTATAGGCCAAACAACCTGTGATATCAACTCTTAGGCAAAATGCAGGCTATACTGCTGAGGAGAAGAGATTTTGAGAGCCATTGTTTTCTTAACTATGGTTCTTAGAATATGTATATTTCATGAGGTTAAGTGCCAGGACACTTCATTAAATTCAAGAATTCAAATCTGTAGGAGTAGTATCCAGGATTTCAACCTCTTACAGGTATATCAGGATATTTTTATGCACATTAAAAGTAGAAAGCAACTACTCTAGGACATTAGGTTTTCAAAATGATATAGTCCCGATTTGAAAGATCTGGTGACCTCCTTTATGGAGAGGGAAGGGAGAATCAGCATTGTTTCTGGAGCTTTCTTGAGGGTGGAGGTGGATATAAATCTCTAAGGGATCCTAACTTATTCCATCACACTCCAGTTATCATCTAATCTGTTGCCTAAAAGTTCTCTCAGACAATTGATAGGAAAGTGAACTGATTGAATTAATGAACACTTACAGGTAGACTTTTTTTCTGGCAAAATCAGGATATTGATTTAGAAAATGGAGCATATTTATTTATTGTGGGAAAAAATTACATATACAGGAATTTTTCCAGACTAATCTAAAAGGGACATATAAACATTCAATTCTCATTCTTGTGTGCGTATGCATGTGTGTAGGTAAATTTAATGTATTATACTTAGGGCCTTTTTACTGTGGAATATTCAAAATAATAACTTGTCCATTCTTAAATTTTCATAGTACCAATGCTTTCCTCCTGGACACTCCCCCTACCCATCCTAGATCAATGAGGTCTTCTCCTTAGAGCAGCCTTAGCTGATCCACTGTGACCCTGCTGCTCTTTTGCATCCCTGCCATAGTACCTTGTTCATGTCCTCCAGGACCCCAACTCCAGTCTGTGTTTACCTTGATCATTTATTTGTTTACTTTCTGTTTATCCTACCAGAATAAACATCATACTAGAACATGAGCCTTACTTCACCAACCACCAGAGAGCCAGTACCTGCCTTAGAGCAGGCAATCAGTGTACATTTGCATTATGGATAAGCACAAAGAAATGGACTTCTATTGGAGGAAATTAAGACTGAGATATATGAGTGAGTCTCCTTTTAACTTTGTATTTGAAATGATGATTCTTAGAGAGGTGTTGTGAGTTAAGCTTGCATTAGTATTAGGGAAAAGTCCTGGCACCTTCCAGAAGTCAAGGTTAGAGCAGTAGACTTAGAAGTCTCTGGAAAGTGTTTCTAGTTAAAGCATTCTGAATCAAGAGCCACAGAATTTGCTGGGATAAGTGCCTTTTTCAGTATTTTGATTGCTAATTTGTAATGAGGACCCATGAAAGCAACTGTGATGTTTGCTCAGTTTCTCTGGGCTCCTCAGTGAGCCTACTCCCCCTACCTTCCTAAAAAAGATGCATGTCTAGAGGGAAGTAAAACAGCCATTAATCCAGCAAGATATTTGTCCTCCTTTCTTTTGACATTTTATTGCCCTTTAACTCATTTGTGAAAGATATCAAAGCAGAATCAGACGAGAGAATAAAAGGCCTTTTCATTAAAATGGCCGATCTGCATTAGATCTCTTTGTTCTTCCCTGTAGACGGTCTTTGATCAGTACATGAGGAAAGAATTTATGGAGAAAGAAAATTAGGTAAATTTTAAATCAACCAATAAGGTATCACAGAAAAAATAGCCCAGATTTTATTTAGGAAGATAAGCTTATTTTGAAGCAGATATCATATAATTATTCTGAGCCAAGAATATTAAAAAGGCTAAAAATAGGAATGTGTCTATTAATGGTATATTTGGTTATTTGGAACATAGGAAAAACAAAGGTAACTTCCACTCTGCAGGGTAGGGAAAAATAATAAATGCTCTTTTTCTCTATCATGTTTTAAATCTCTTCCTGTTATAATGCTCCTTTCTGATAAGGGACTTGGTAGTTGTACATATAAAAGAATTGTGCTTGTGGAACATAGTTGTGACATTGGGAGATTTTAAAATAAGAAATTTGTGATTATGACTTGCTGTCTAATTAAGTATTTTCATTTAAGTCCTTTGATTAGGATATATTTCTATGAATTTTTAACTATCTTCTAGTAGCATTAATTCTAAATAAGTTATAATTGGCAAACACAGAAAAGCAGAAAAAAGGAAAATATATTCACTTATAATAACTTGAACCAACAATGAACACTGTTGATATCTTAGTATATTGTCTTGTATTATGTATTTTCTTCTCTGTGTAAGATGTGTGTATTTTGCATATGTATATGTATGTACCTATTCACTTTTATATTAAGCCCACGTATGTAAATTTCTTCTGGCACATGAGTGTAAAACAAGGTCACTTTCCTATATTTCAAAAATAATCATCAAAACCTAGTATCTACAAAGTCCTCTTTGAGATATAGGAGCCTAACAGTGATCAAAATCCAAGAATGTCTGCCCTCATGGAATTTATTTGGAAGTGAAGCAGTAGTTTTCAATGCCAGGAATTACAGTGTTTGAGATCCTGACTTTAGTTTCTTTCCAAGGGTCCCATAGTTTTCCCTGAGGATCCTTCAAGTTTGTTTTATGCTCAGGAGTGAGATCATTATCCTTTAACAGTTCCAGTCTCTTCCTCATTCCATCTCACCCATGTGGGATAATGGCCCTCCTGTGGAGGTGGGCTCTGTGCTAGCCACTACATCCTTGGGGCTCACCATGGGTTCCCAGAGCCAGACTGAGCAGGTGGCTCTTTGGGGAAGCCCCAGGATTGAACAGTATTGCACAATCTAGTGACTTGGAGCCAAGTGATGGTTTCAAAATATTTCCCTGTATGTAGAGAAGAGACTGAGCGCTATTGCAGAAGACGATGCTCTGTACATAATGTCCAAGTAATTTGGCTCTTGCTTCAGCCTTACATACCCTCCTCTGTACCACAAAGCCCTGAAGTTAACTGGAACATCATTTTTGCAAGATAGCTTTGCATTCCACTGTAACATGTTCCTTGGGGATTTTACGCTCAGTATTAGTGGCTTGTCAAAATATTCCTTTCAAACACTTAATCTACTTGAAAAGTGTTCTGATTAATTACATTTTCTTTATCTCATTACATTTTATATGCTATTTTAGCTGCTTTGTTATATCAGAACCCTGAACAATGACCTTAAAGTTTCATGCCGTAATATGATGCTTCTGCTGCCATCACTGTACTTGAAAGAAGGAAGAGGATTATTCCTAGTCTTTTCAGCTGAAAGGCAGGGCAGAGCCTTTTCTTTATTCCATACAACACTGCCATTACTTGACACACAAAAAGTCTATTGAGGTTCAGAAATGCATGTTATAAAGTAAAACATGGAGAATAATGTATGAGGTTCTTAGATTTAACTATGATGGAGGTCTATGACTTCTGACAAAGGGAACCCTGGTCAGTAAATTCTCTTCCTAGCTCTTATTTTGCCACTCCACCCAAAAGTTCTGCTTTTTTTCTTTTAAGGACATTGTTCCCATGTCTTTCCAAACTTCTGAAATCTCTCTCCAAAAGTGAGCATATTCCCATTGTATTGGCTGTCCTTTATTTTCATGTCTTGTCCACATCCCAATTGTGATAGGCTAGTGGTTTAGATTCTGAAAAGGCCAAAGAAAGTTCTCAGAGACAGCCTAGGAGACATGTTTTATTGGGGAAAGCTTACAAGAGATCAGTGACTGCTCTACAAAGAGTTCAGTGGTGACAGACTGACAGATAGTACCTCCATCTCTCAGGTACTTTGCCAAACATTCCTTCTCTAAATCATGGTGTTTCATCCAAAGGTGGGCAACTGGATCCGTGATATGTATCCAGTGCACTCAGTTCTGCACTTGTCCCCATTCACTGAGTATTTTATTTGTTAGGCTTCAGGAACAGTGACATCATCAATATTGGCTGGCTTAGTTTGCTTGTATGACCAGAATCCCAAGGAGCAACTATCCTGGTACACATGCAAGAAAGCGTCTTTCTACAGAAAACACAGCTTGCTCTGATTACCAGTCAGTGTCCTTCGACGTCTTATGCATCTGGACTTTATGGCCCAGGCTGAGCCATTGTTCCCTTAATTTGGCAAGGTTTTTGGGTACTGAAAGAGGACATTCAGGGATGCGGTGTTTTACTATACCCATTTTCTTCAGGGATAATACATTTCAAAATTCTAATTTTCTATGCTAGAATTGTCCATATTCTAATATAATATATGTCATATAAATAAACCCCCCTTTAGGTGAAACTCCTTTTGTACACATGATTGTGTCCCAATTCTCTAACCATGCAAGACAATCAAAACAGTACATCTAACATTAGTATATATTGAGTTGTCAAGTCTTAGACATAACTGAATACATAGAGCATCAGAACTCTAGCTCACTAGAAACCAACTCCTTTAGTTGGTCTCATTCCCTGAATGAGTTGGTCATCCTGCATCTGAATGTCCACATCTGCATGTCCTCATCTGGTGTTCAATTCCAGATCAGATTTTCTATAAGCAACTGCTTAAATAATGACATGTACATGCACGCTAGAAGAATAAACAGAACATCCAGGCATAGAATATGCTAAATCTTTAACAGCAAAGAACAATTTTACCAAAGAAATGAAAAAAAAAATATATTTCAAGACAAAACTGCTAAAAATGTGCATAATTTACATAACATTTTCAGCATAAATATTACCGTTCAGCAGTCAGGTAAATATCGGCGTCACACGTTTCTCCAAGGCAATCACTGGGGACTTAAACATTTGTGAAACTGAATTCACTCAAGTGAATTTCTCATTTTAAAAAAAATTTAAGGTATTTATTGCGTATATTTAATATTTATTTATTTTACAAAATTCACGTTTTACCCAGTATTGAGTTTTGTATGATGAAAATTCGCTTAATATGTATTTTCCTATCTTATTAAGTATTTTTTAAAAATCTCATTTTAGTGGCTGTATCCATAACGTAGATGCACATTAACTTATTTATCACATTTGTTTAGAGATTTGTTTTTCCCATCATTTCTTCTTTAAGCTTTAGGATCCATATACCAGAAGCTTTGCCTGCTTTGTTGATTTTATTTCCCTTAAGACAAGTTCTTATGAGTAGAATTGCTGTGTCAAAAGATGTTATGATTGATCCTCAGGAAAACACATCTCTATTCCCCTGCCCCTCCTCCCTTAATCTTTTTCTTTTTGCTTTTTTTAAAAAAATTATATTGTTGTAGTTGTTATTATTATTATTATACTAGGAATTAAACCCAGGGGTGCCCAACCACTGAGCCACATTCCCAGCTCCTTTTTTATTTTTTATTTTTTTATTTTGAGACAGGGACTTGCTAAGTTGCTTAGGGCCACACTAAATTGCTGAGGCTGGCTTTGAACTTGCTATCCTCCTGACTCAGCCTCCTGAAGTGCTCGGATTACAGGTGTGCGCCACCACACCCAGCTAATGTGTCTTTTTCCAGGAATTTGTTGAGTTAATAACTTACGATCATTGTTACTAAGAAAAATTTGTCAAGGCTACCATATTGCATGGAGGGAAATGATAATATCTTTAATTCTCTTGCTAAAACTCCCTCTTGAAGCAAGTGGTATTTACTTTAAACAATGGACATTTAAATTCAGCAAAGTGGCAGGATATAAAATCAACACGCATAAATCAAAGGCATTCCTGTATATCAGCGACAAATCCTCTGAAATGGAAATGAGGACAACCACTCCATTCACAATATCTTCAAAAAAAAAATAAAATACTTGGGAATCAACCTAACAAAAGAGGTGAAAGAGTTATACAATGAAAACTACAGAACCCTAAAGAGAGAAATAGAAGAAGATCTTAGAAGATGGAAAAATATACCCTGTTCATGGATAGGCAGAACTAACATCATCAAAATGGCGATATTACCACTCTATAGGTTTAATGCAATGCCAATCAAAATCCCAATGGCATTTCTTGTAGAAATACAGAAAGCAATCATGAAATTCATATGGAAAAATAAACGACCCAGAATAGCAAAAACAATGCTAAGCAGGAAGTGTGAATCAGGCGGTATAGCGATACCAGACTTCAAAATATACTACATAGCAATAGTAACAAAAACAGCATGGTACTGGTACCAAAACAGACGGGTGGACCAATGGTACAGAATAGAGGACACAGAAACCAATCCACAAAACTACAACTACCTTATATTTGATAAAGGGGCTAAAAGCATGCAATGGAAGAAGGATAGCATCTTCAACAAATGGTGCTGGGAAAACTGGAAATCCATATGCAACAAAATGAAACTGAATCCCTTTCTCTCCCCATGCACAAAAGTTAATTCAAAATGGATCAAGGAGCTTGATATCAAATCAGAGACACGCCGTCTGATAGAAGAAAAAGTTGGCTACGATCTACATACTGTGGGGTCGGGTTCCAAATTCCTCAATAGGACACCCATAGCACAAAAGTTAATAACTAGAATCAACAAATGGGACTTACTCAAACTAAAAAGTTTTTTCTCAGCAAAAGAATAAGAGAGGTAAATAGAGAGCCTACATCCTGGGAACAAATCTTTACTCCTCACACTTCAGATAGAGCCCTAATATCCAGAGTATACAAAGAACTCAAAAAATTAGACAATAAGAGAACAAACAACCCAATCAACAAATGGGCCAAGGACCTGAACAGACACTTCACAGAGGAGGACATACAATCAATCAACAAGTACATGAAAAAATGCTCACCATCTCTAGCTGTCAGAGAAATGCAAATCAAAACCACCCTAATATACCATCTCACTCCAGTAAGATTGGCAGCCATTAGGAAGTCAAACAACAACAAGTGCTGGCGAGGATGTGGGGAAAAGGGTACACTTGTACATTGCTGGTGGGACTGCAGATTGGTGCAGCCAATTTGGAAAGCAGTATGGAGATTCCTTGGAAAGCTGGGAATAGAGCCACCATTTGACCCAGCTATTCCCCTTCTTGGTCTATTCCCTAAAGACCTAAAAAGGGCATGCTACAGGGACACTGCTACATCGATGTTCATAGCAGCACAATTCACAATAGCAAGACTGTGGAACCAACCTAGATGCCCTTCAATAGACGAATGGATAAAAAAAAAATGTGGCATTTATACACAATGGAGTATTACTCTGCATTAAAAAATGACAAAATCATAGAATTTACAGGGAAATGGATGGCATTAGAGCAGATTATGCTAAGTGAAGCTAGCCAATCCCTAAAAAACAAATGCCAAATGTCTTCTTTGATATAAGGAGAGTAAGAACAGAGTAGGGTCGAAGAGCATGAGAAGAAGATTAACATTAAACAGGGATGAGAGGTGGGAGGGAAAGGGAGAGAGAAGGGAAATTGCATGGAAATGGAAGGAGACCCTCAGAGTTATACAAAAGTACATACAAGAGGAAGTGAGGGGAAAGGGAAAAATAATACAAGGGGGACAAATGAATGTCAGTAGAGGGGGCAGAGAAGAGGGGAGGGGAGGGGGGATAGTAGAGGATAGGAAAGGCAGCAGAACACAACAGACACTAGTATGGCAATATGTAAATCAATGGATGTGTAACTGATGTGATTCTGCAATCTGTATATGGGGTAAAAATGGGAGCTCATAACCCACTTGAATCAAAGTGTGAAATATGATATATCAAGAACTATGTAATGTTTTTGAACAACCAACAATAAAAAATTTTTAAAAATGGACATTTATTGATATTCCTTTAATTTATATACATTTGTCCCATGAAATTACAATAAAAATTCTGAAATTTTTGAAATTTTGAAAAGTGAGTCTAAAAATCAAACTCTTAGAAGAGCAACATCTCACTGTCTGTGGCTGGACACAACTCTTAGAAGAATAAGCAGATTCTGGAGGAGGTCTGTGCTCACTCTTCAGGGATAGTTATTGAAGTAGCAGGTCTAAGAGCCATTTTATTTTGGCCAGGAGTGGGTGTCAGCATTGGAGGATATGGGATATGTGTTGGAAGCTGTAATGTTTCCTGTGCAGTGGCCTTCCATGCTGTGCTGATTGCCATGTGTCATTTACACTCATCTGGGACTTGTATTTGATTTGTTTCACAGAGTTTTGCTCTTCTTGTTTCCAGTCATTCACTTTCCTCAATCTTCTCTTCATCCTCATCAAATTTCATTTGTAGCCACACTGATGGCACCTCTAAAGTTTCATTAACATCTTGATTTTTATGGGTTATTTGCTAAGGTTCTGTTCTTTCCCTTTCTAAATGGTTTGAAACTTTGATGGAGTAAACATTTGAAAATTCACATACTTCTACAGTCACTCTCTGACACCAGTCAGTGATTCGGTTTAAAAATGAACAGGCATGACTTTCATGCCACCTATGAATACTCACTCCTTCAATAGATAACCAGAAGTAAGAGGAAAATGCCTTAAATCTTGGGGAAATACATTTGAGCTTGGTCTCTATTGTTGTTCTGTGTGTGTGTACACATACACACGTATTTTAAAAGCAATCATACACATAGTAAGCACTAGGTATATAGGAATTCCTTTTATATTTTGACACATTTATGTTTTTATTTAGTAATATAAATTTTATAGTTGAGCCTAGATGTTAAAGTTAGATACCCTAAAACTGCCTTGTTTCAGATATGGTTATGTGCAAATTTAATGCTACAAAACTTCATGTACATTAGTATCTTCATTTTACATATTTGAATATAAAGAATGTTGGTCAAATTTCATGTCGATTAATAAATTTTCTGTGTTTTCCCTTGCCCAAGCAGTCCTTATGATGACTATGCTAGTCTTGAGCACTACTACTTCCCAGTCAATATTTTGAAATTTGAAATTTTTAAATGAGGAAGGCCAATAAGAAAAACATGGCTTATAATTTTATAACAATGGAAATGAAAATGAAAACTGCAATTAGCAACCACTCAATGTTTATTAGATCAGCAAAAATTTACACTACCAGATAATTGACATAGATATGGAGATCCTTTATCACATATTCAATGTAGTTGGCAAGTAGAACTGGTAATATTTGACAACTGGGTGGTGTTTACGTATATGCTCATTATTTTAATTCTGGTTATTTGAAATAATGCACACTTTATTTTTAAAAATTAATATCCTTGTCTATTTTCACTAATACTTTTGTGGTCCAGAGCTGTGTAGATTTTATCCCTGGAATCCTGCCCAGACCACTCTTGACATTCTCGGCCTTAATTCTGACCCGCTGGTCTTATTCCAGCCTATCACTTAATACTACTAGAAGGAACATCTAATTTCCTCCTGTAGTAATTCCACAATATCTATTATAGTAATTCCAAGCCTCAGTTCCTAGCATTTAGAACCAACCCAAATCTAACAAGACTGCTCATTTTTATATTCCTTCTCTTTCATAGGAATCTTCTACTTCAATTAAGCACAGCTACCCGTGGCTCACTCAGTCTATCATTCCAAAGCCTACTAATTCATCCGGTACATTTCATTCCATAATGTTTCTTTTCTGGCTACTTGAGCTCTTGCTGATGTTCTTTCTTAAGAGTTTGTATGATCCATAAAGTCAGGATTATAGCATGTATCTCTTGTGTTGTCTTAATTTTGCTTGCATAATTTGGGTGCAGATGTTTAATTCTGTAAGGGACAGAAAATGTCTTATTTTCTTTTGTTTAAATCACAGGGCTAACCTACACTAAATTCTCTAAATTAGCTCTTGTTCCATTTCAAATGGCCTTTTGGCCCTTAGCTCAAAATCTGAAATATTCTTGACCTTTCTCAGTTTTCTACAAACAACCACTAAGTCTTACTTTGCAGTTTCATTAATCTATTTCCAATCTCTATGCTTATCTGTTTTCTCTAAGCAACCTTATATAAGTCACCATTACTTTATATAGATGGAGAAGACAGGAATTACAATATCAAAGCTCATACATTCTTGTGAAATTACCACTTGATATTTGTAGAATGGGCAGTTTTGCTATTGTTAATTAACAAGATTCTATATACCTTCTCTGGTCTTCTCTGTATCCTATAATGAAGCCAGAGTACACTTTATAAAATTTAAATCAAACTTTGGCTTGAAGTCCTTAAATGGACTTCGATCATTCCTACAGGATCTCAGAGGCTAAGGTTGACCTACAGAGCCTTGTGTGAACCATGGACCCCCCTCTGTCTTCTCCAGCTTTACTCCATGCCACCGAGTACCCAGTTATGGGCATTCTGACTTCTTTCATTCCTCGGGATTCTATGTTCCTCATCTCCTCATGGCTCCTTTGGCTCAGGCTAATATGTGTCTCTAGAACCCATTGCTGAACTTCCGCCTTCACCACTGCAGGCTCTGCTTACTTTTCAGACCTTGTGTTAAATATAATTTTGCAGTGAACCTTGCCTTAGCTTTCTCCTACCTATCTCACTCAAACTAGTATAACTTCAGTAGTTCTTTGTAGTTCTGTGGCTAACATAACTGTAGTGTAGTAGATACTGTGTGTGTGTCTGTATTCATTGAAAGTGTTTTTAATTTGTTATTTGGTTTCAAATTCTTAAAATTTATGGGACATGTATTTTTTGCATATTTCTGTCTACTTACCTAAGTTACCTATCATTTGTTATCATTTTATATTCAAAGAGTGGAAGAAGATGAAGTAAACAGAAACACATTTCTACAAAGTTCAGAAAAATTAGATGGAAAAAACTAAAAATATGAGCATATTCAATAACTTTTTTCAATTTTTTAAGTTTAAAATAGAATTTAATCCTTAATAAGTAATGATTTATTTTTTCAAGTGCAACTCAATGTATTCTGGGGTGCCACTGACTATTTTTCAAATAGGAGTTCATGGAGATTGAAACGAAATTGAAATATTCACCAGAGTAGCATTTAATATTTAACAATAACAAAAATAAAGCACAATCTGATGCTTGACTCTTTCAAACCAAGCACCCCTACCTGACTCATTGTTTTTTATTTTTTTAACCATTTTTCCCTGTTTGCATAGGAGTACTCAGTGTTACAATAGTCCTACCCTGGTATTTGAAAACAATAACAATCACATTCTCAAAATAGAAAAGGACAGAGAAGGACAATCCACATTTCACACCCTGCCATGTTCCAGCAGCTTTTGGTGATTAATGATAATGGCCATTTGCTCAAAATATAGACTCAGTTCACAAATGGGATTGGAAAACAACTTTATGATAAATGTGAAAAATATATTATTCTTCTATGGTATATACCTTTTTATACATAAAATAGAAGGCACTCTTAAATTCTATTTGCACATAATAATGCATGAAATTACAGCTTTTGTAATGCTGTGTATTGAAAGGAAGTGGATTGAGTTGGTCAACCTAGGAACACAGACTATTTTCTTCACAACTCCAAGAATTATGTTTAGTGATACCTTAGAACCTGCAGAGTTTTTATAAAGGAAATACTCTATATTACATATTTATGGTTTATTTTATGGTTTTTCTACTTAGAATGAAATAGCAAATTTTCAAGTTTCCTTCTTGATGCATATCCCACAGGTACCTACTTATTTACATACAGTTTATGATGAGGTTTTATAAGAAAAAGGTTAACTGGATCAGAAAAGAAATTATCAATGAAAATTGGATCCCCTCTGGGAGTGATGCATTTCTTTTACTCCTTTAAATTGTGTTTTACCTTCTTTTGGTGAACAATTAGCTCCCTGAGACCAATTTTGTATATGATGAAATGTTCCAGTTCTTCATTGAGGGAACAGAAGAAAGTCAGTTCTCAATATTTGATATGCATCTGATTGTTCCTCTAATAAACTAAATGTAATTAAAAATAGAGCAGGGCCATTGCATTTTAATAGCTTGGAGTCTTCCCTGTGGAAGAGTCAGCAAACAGTGAGAGAATATGAAGATTCAGCTCCCCAGCACCTGCCAGGCAGCCTTTGTCAAGATTAACAGCATCACACCAGGTTATTAGAGGAAACATAAATACTTTTGAGGCTCTGTGGGTAGTTACGATATCACGTTTTATTATCTTCTCCTAAAATGGAATTACTCATTGTAATAGCTTGCCAGTCACAGGCCAACAAACATGACAGAAGAAATCCTACATATTGGAGAGAGGGTTATAAAGAAAAGGCAACTGACCTACAGAATGTGTTTTAAGGACACATTATTATGGACTTGTAATTATCATAACTGAAGTTTTATGGCACTTTACATCTTCTAGTACAGGCAACACATTTGCACGTTGCAATTTGAAGTGGGCATAGCTGGTATTTAAATTCCAACTTGAATAAGGAAATGGGGGTGTGAAGAGGTTGAGTGATTTGCCCAAGAATCCTGCTGCTTGTGAGTGCAGAGTTGAGACTGAGCTGCAGTCTCCTAACATCACAGTCTGTTTTTCCTGCCAAAGTTTAGCAGCAAACACTGTATATTCTGCTCCCTTCTGATCACAACCTTCTTGGTGAAAGAGTGCTGAAAGATTTTTTTTTTCCAGAAATGATACAAAGGGATTATAGTTTAATAAGTGGCTTTGTAGAAATTGGGGGACTTCTATGTTAGGTCTGGGCTATCTGAGAAAATACAAGAAGTCACTCTGTCTATAAGTGAAAGAGAAGATGATGCATTAGAAATCACTTTTCTCTTTAGTTTTGGACTCTATTTTCAAACTGTACTTTGTTATCAAAAAGTGGGTTGGAAAGGTTAGGGTTATATAACTCAGTAGTAGAATGCTTACCTAGCATGCACTGAGGACTGGGGTTCAATCCCCAATACTGCAGGGAAAAAAAAGAAGAAAAAAAAATAGTGGGATGGAGTTCTCAGGGGGAATGGAAGCTAACTGCTATATTCAGGAACTCAGTATGTGTCCAGGAGAGAAAACCCAGTGATGACATGTTTAAAATCTGCTTGCGGTCAGCAGGGAACATGAAAATTTCAAGTCAAGATTTCTGGACTTCACAATTTACTAGACTAAATAATATCATGGCTCAAGTTCTGACTGTGTATATAACAGTACATGAAGGCTTATTCCATTCATTAACATACAAGCCATGACTGATCAGTACACCTGAATTCTAGACCATCCAGAGGGAAATGATTCATTATGGTCCAGTTAATCCAACAGAACTGCATCTGGGAAAGTGCTCAAAACACAGGATTTCTGGCAGAGAAATCAGTCTCTGCTGTAATTCAAAAGAAATGAAACATTTTTTGTGCTCAAATCCTTTACTTCCTCCATTATATGCTCAAATTTCAGCTAGGGTTTCCTCTCATAATCCCATTTCTTTGATTGAAATTTGCCTACGAATAAAGAAAATTTTGGTAGTTTTCTTGCTTATAATTTCCCATGATTTAAAATTGGAAGATTTTTCTATTTAAATCAGATACATTGTTGAGTTTTAAATGTTAGTGCTTTCAGTCCTCTGCTCTTCTATTGACAGAATGATATTGTCATTCAAAGTCCATTCTTTTGGATATTATCTTTCCAAGCTACAATATGAAAAATTCTTTATAAAGACCATTTGGTCTTTCCACTGCTTAATCTCTATTCCCAAACCTACATTTATTGGTGGATAATATGCTATTAATTCTTTATTCAATCTGCTCATTTTTGATGAATAGCTCTCCTAAAACCACCCTTTTATTTCTGGAAGTCCTTGGGGGGAAAAAAAAAAACCTCTTTTAGGTTTGTGGAGAGTCTTTCCACTAGCATTGGAATCCACTGTGTTGTTTACTCTAGTTCCAAGTGATGACCTCTCCTTACAAAATCATGGAGGTGTTTTGATACTACCACTGCAGGTTGTCTTCTCTATTAAGTCACTAATATTTGTGCATAGAGTGCTACCTCCTGATATTCCCTTCCATGCTGTGCATTTTCTGGACATCAAACCCAAGCATTCATCAACTCTTAAGGCACATATTCGCTCGAGATGCAAAGCTATGCATCCCAGGGCGAAGAGAAGGACCTTCTCTTCTTATAGCCTCATGGAATTCATATGGGAATCCTTGGACCTGAGCCAGTATGCCAGTTCTTAGGCAAACATCATTTCATCTCTATTCTTGCTATGGTCCTCCTTCCAGCCCTCATCTGTTATAAACATCATTGCTGAATTCCAGTGCTGGACAAAGGCTAGCCAAGACCTCACCCCGACTTTACCAGTCACCCTCTTGGTCTGGCTATATTTTACAGAAAAGGTTTCCCTTTCGAACATATTTTATGTCTAAAGACTTCCTTCTTCAATAAAATAGATTTTACACTTTAAATGACTCACTAAATGTGTGAGCTGAAGACTGACATTGCTAGAGGGATGTTTTAGGAAAAGAGAAGAAAATGGCAAAAACTACACTCCTGTAGATGCTGTCTCTGAGTAGTCTTTTTTTTTTTTTTTTTAAAACATTCTAGATTGGGAGCAGAATAATATACACTTTCTGCTTTTGACTTATGTTCTTATTCTAAATGCTCCAATTTATGCCATCTGTATTTCATCACATGTCTGCCTCGAAGTAGCAAACAATAATGTGGGCCTAGAATCCTGTGCTATCACTGTAATAAATAGTTTAGAGCATACATAAATATATCACCCTCTTGGTCTCTAACCCTATGATTTATTCATTGTCATAGTGAATATTATGGATTTAACTGTACAATTTCTAGTGAAGATCAATAGTTGAGCATGTATTCAGGAAGATCTTCCTATAAATTTCCATTAAATATGAGGACGTAGCAAGTTCTAGACCTCACTACTTAGAACAAAAACATGTTGCCTTTGTACCTTAATATTTGTCCTTATCAGTAAAAGTAAGATCATCCATATTTTTGGAAATTTAATTGATCAAAACAAGTATTTTGTTCCATAATTCATGATTTTGAATGAAACTCTGAGTTGACTCACTGAAATAGAGTAGTACACCAATTCTGGTTGGTCTTAGGAACCAGCTTAGTAATTATGGACACCATTTCCAGTGTCTTTTAAATATATTTATGCTTATTAAGAGTTTTTTATTATAAACTCAGGAGATTTCAAGAAAACATTCATAAATGCTCTTGATCTGAATTCTAACTTAGGTGTGAAATGCATGAATAAATAAGCACTGAATGTTTGCCACCAAAAATGAGGACAAAAATGATTAGTCTGGCTAGACTTTTTTTTTTCCAAATTTTTATTTTTTTCTTTTGCTCACTAGACCAAGTAGTTTAGATTTTAATATAGCATCTTATTTTCCTTGATTATATTCTGCCCTTGAATTTTCCTAATATGTATTATAAACACATACCTTTTAGAAATAATATGTGTATATGTCAGTTGAGTTTTGTATCTGTGAAGTAATGGAGAGTAAGCTAGACCAGCAGCCCCACACCAAAGCAAGTGTACTAACAGATGGAGTGCACAGTATGAAATTAGAGAATAAATGGCAGGATTTTTTTTAATGATCCATCTGGAATCCAAGGGCCAAGATCATCATTTCTGACACTTACACAGGACCACAGCCTCACTTTACATTTAATTTCTAAGGTGACTTTCTATTCTTTTTTAAAAAGGCTTCATTATAAGTAAAAATTATTTTAAAATAAACAGTAAAGAATAAGTTACAAATTAACAAAGAGTAAATGCTGCATTATTATAGGATAATGGTTTATGCTTTAAGAAATAACATTATAAATTTCTTTTAGTATGTTAAAAACTCATTAACAATTTTATGAATTCTTAAGTACATTAACAATTCTAAATATACTATGTTATGTTATACAAAACTGCAAAAGTTATGTATTAGGATAGGTTACATTGATGTAACAAAGTGACCACTATACTGCTACCAAATTCAGTGGATTATAGAACAAAGAAATGTGCCTTTTTTTAAGTGCCTGTAGTAACAAGATGAGCATTCTTATATCAGTGGGTGGCTCTGCTCCATGAAAGCATCAAAGGACTGAGGCTGCTGGCTGCTGGGGCAGGTCAGATAATTCCCATTCTACAAGGATGAGCCCATCCTAGTCCCTGACACCTGGAAATATGTTACTTTACATGTCAAAAGGAGTTTTGCAAATATGATTAAGTTAAGGATTTTGAGATGAGACCCTACTTTACTCAGATGAACTCAATATAATTATCAGGATCTTTATTGGAGGAAAGTGGCTAAGGTAACAGTCAGAGATTGCAATGTGAAGGAATGGAAGTAGAGGTTAGAGATTGAGAAAAACCTTTGAAGATGATTCCTGGAAGAAAGGTTCACAAACCAATAAGAGCAATTTGCCTCTATAGTCTGGCAAAGGCAAGGAAACACATACTCCCTTGAAACACACAGGAAGGATCAACCCTGCAGTTACCTTGACTTTAGCTCAGTGACGCTGATTTTAGATTTTCAACCTTCAGAATTTAAGTTGATTATTTTGTGTTAAGTTACTAATTGTTGGCAAACTGTTACAGTAGCATTAGAAAACTGATTCGTTGGCCATCCTGTAGTCCCAAGGAAGGTGAGACAGAAGGATGGTGAGTTCAAAAGTCAGCAATTTAGCAAGGAACTAAAACCTGTCTCAAAATTTAAAATAATAATAATGACGACTGAAGATGTAGCTCAGTGGTTAGGCACCCTTGGGTTCAATCCCTGGTACAAAAAGAAAAAGAAGGGAAAAAAAGGAGGAGGAAGAAGGAGGAGGAAGGAAACTGATACATTGCTTTAGCTTGGGCTTCAGAGCTTGCCGTGGTCATTGCCACTTCACCTAATGGTAAAAGATAGAGAGCAGCAGGTCTGGGAGAAAGGAACAGGGATCCTGCCCCTTTAAGGATCTTCCTAAAAATGTCTTACATCATCTTTACTCGTAGAAAATAAAGAGAATTTAGTTGCATGGCCACTGGGAAACTGGGAATTGAGAATGTCTGGTTGCCATTTGAGCACAAAACAATATTACTTGGAGGAAAAAAAGAACAGATTTGAGGAAACATGTAGGGGGTCTACCATAATAGTGCATGGTGATTACTTTATCTGTGTTGCAGTGTAAGACATGTAAAATATGTAGGGAAGAAATAAGTTGCCAACAATCACTTATAAAATAATAATAGCTGGTGATTAGTTATCTCTTTAATTCTATGAAGAAATGATTTGCAAAACATTTCTCATAAAAATCTAAAAATAATTCTTCTAAGATTAATAAATTATTTTTTATTTGTCTTGTACTGTTGGTCACATTCTTAATTCATTGTATGTTTTTCTCTTTTATTTTGGGTAATAAATTTTAATTCTACATACATTTTTGAACAGAGATACTAAGTATTTTAGCTGTCAAATTTCCAGCCTTTATAATTCATATTTACTCTGCTTCTGTAATTCCCTTATTCACTTATTCATTTTAAAAAAATACTAACAACTACTCTATACAATTTCTGAGAACACTTTAGTAAGCAAGATGGATTTGGTTTTGCCTTCATAAAACAAAATATTAATATGAGAGCCATTATATAAGCATCAATCACTAACTGTGACTAAAACAAAAATGAGAGAAGTATATCTTGTACATAGCAGTAGATATTATCCAGAGAGAGTCTAGTCCTTTGCTCAAAGCAGACATTTTAAGCAGAAATTTTGTAAAACAAACAAAAAATACCCAACTCAAGACACTATTTTTCTCTCTTCACTGAAGATATATTTTTTAACATGGATGAAATTTGGTCAGATGATATAATCCAATTTATTCCAGTTTGAAATGAAGCTCATTCCTTCAATACTGTTCTAGTTATCATTCCATTTATCTGTTCCCCTATTTCATGGCATGACTTTGAAAGAATCTTCTGTTTATAAAAGAAAATTTTCCAAATTTTGAGTATTTATAATATATAAATGTATATTACAGTATATATACAATAGGTATATGATATATAAAGTTGATATAATATAGATATATTTCATATAAATATTATATATGTTTTGTATATGTTGGTTTACATGTGAGTAAAAGAGAACCTGTCATTGTAGATCTCAAAAGAGTTTTTAGAAAGGCCAGGGCTATACACACATGTGCAGAAGGACTCATAAAATGATGTATAAGAACATAAGGTTACACTATCTTCTGGCTTCTGTCCAGTGGCTATTCTTTTCATTGTTTTTCTGTGTAAATGGTAAAAATCCTGTTTGGTCCTTACTTCTCAATATGATAAGAAATGTCTCCTCTTTCTTGTGTTCTCTTCTCTCTTCAAGGCATCCTAATCAGACTGGCCATCATACACTAAAACTTGGTCATTAGGGTCATTCACGATGACCAGGGAGTTCCACAGGTGGTCCCCAAGTACAGCCAGGTGGGAATCACTGTTTCCAGGCACACCCATTTCCACACAGTGTCTTGGAAGGCAAAGGGGTTTTGAGAAATTCGGAAAATAACCATATGGAACAGCAGGTGGAGCAGCTGTCGCTATGAGGTCCAGTGAACTTTCCTAGAGATAGATGCAATATTAGCTGGCCTCCAAGGCCTCCTTTTAGTCACAATGAACTCTTGGAAAACTCCCAAATCAAGGATATAATTCGAAGATCTCTGCTTGAGGGAAGCCAGGTATCCCCTTTCCTAACAGCCACACAAAACTCATCAATTCTTCTGTTAACAGGAATTTCCTCTACTGAGAAATCTTTTTTCTTGATAGCAGCAACACCACTTCTCATGTTTCAAAAAATGATGGTTTCAAAGAACCAGGAATGCTATTACAAGGTGGGAGTCCTTGGTAGACTTAATTTTAAAATGGCCGAGAAGCACCACTGCAAAGAAAATACACTGTTTTTTTTTTTTTTTAATTGTCAGCTTTCACTGATGTGAGGGGAAGTAATTTCACAAGACCATGTGCAGGAACATGAATGGGGGAAAACGTGTGTGTGTATGTATGTGAAAGAGGGGGGGTATATGGTGTGAAACTTAAATTTTTAGAAACCAGGTTAAGTAATGAACAATAAGTTATATCTGAGTTTACTGGAATCATGATGCATATCCTCAGTGTATATTTCTGCCTTAGTACATTCAGGCAGATATAACAAAAATACCAAAGATCAAGTGGCTTATAAAGAATAGAGGTTCATATCCTCCAGTACTGGAGGCTGAGAAGTCCAAGAATAAGGCACCAGCAAATTTGTTATCGGCTGAGGGCTGGCTTCCTGGTTCATAGATGGCCTATCTCTGGCTATATTCTCAATGTTGGAAGGTGTGAGGGAGATCTGTGGGTCTCTTTTACAAGGATGCTGATTCCATTCATGTGGGCTCCACTCATAGGACCTAATCACCTCCCAGAGGCCTGATCTTCAAAAATCATCATATTGGGGATGAAGTTTCAACATACAAATTTTGGCCAGAACCTAAGATTCAGTCCATAACAAACAATAAGAAAAACTTGGAAGCAATGTATGATGATAAAATCATGTGGAGACATCATGAGTTTTATTTGCCAACTCAGTAGCTTAAATAATGCCACAGTTCATTCTTAGTCGGGTGGGAGAGAGACACTAGCATCCTTGGGATTACAGAGGAATTCATGGGGCGAGTGTGATTACTAACAGGGAAAAAAAAAGCTGTTTCATAGTGCCTTGAGTAGTAACATCCTTACTCTGTAAGCCCTTTGGTCCACACAATCCAGCAGCTCAACTCCCTTTATTCCATAATCTAGTATGGGCATCTGCAAAGATGTCAGAGCCCTGGAGGCAGGTTGAGCTTACTTCCATGTACTCATCTCCCTCGTTGGTCTTGAGACTTCCTCAGAGCCATTCCTGATGGGCTGCAGGATACCTCAGTTTCTATAAACCTTTCCTCCCTTCCTCGAAATTGAGTATTATTCTCATTTCTCTCACATTATTTCTTTATTTTCTTCTCTTTCTGCCCTCCCTCTGTACCCTGGACACACCAACTAAGAATAATCTCTTCAATGAGCTACTGCATACAAACTTCTCCAAGAGGAGTGTGTCTTATTGGAGAAATAAAGAAGGGGTTATAGCAAAAACAAAAGAAAAATTGATATTTAAACATATTATGCTTCCACAACTGTGTAACCAAAACACTATAGAGAGCTTATTCTGTTTCCTTAAGTCATTCCCAGCAATGCTTCATTTCTTCTAAGCCAAAAACTGCTGGAAATTTAAATCTGCTATTATCAGTTAAATAAGGAAATTATCAATAATTTTTTCTCTAGTTGTTTTTACCTAGGGTGGGGCTCATGCACACCTGTTCATTGAGCTCAGTGTGTAGCACTGTGATAATTTATTTCTAGTGCTTTCCTAAAGCATATTTGCAGGCAGAAATTCCATTTAAGTAGAACAAAAAAGTCCTATTACATTGACATTTTCTTTCCTGACTGAAATATTGCAGAATGAATATATTATAGGCACCTAGGAAAATTGCCATACCTGAAATTATGCATATCTAAAGTATTTTCTGGCATTATTTTGTTAATGGCACACTAATGGAAGAAGGTAGCAGAGAAGTTTCATTAGAGAATTATCAACAAATGACTTCAAAGGCTTTCTTTGGTAGGATTATTAGTGATTAGATTTTTAAATTTTTTTTTGAATATTTGTCTTCCCTATAATATCAGCTTTCTTTGTCTGAATGTCAGCATGTTTGCCTAACCAAATTTTCTAATATATTTTAGGATTTTTCCATTTGGCAAGTGGCTAATATTAAGCATTATTATGTGGCTCATATATTAAAACTGAGCCTCAAGGAAAGTCTTCTTTATAATACAATGAGTATTTTTCCACATTGGGAAAACCAATTAGGGTATTAATAACATATACAGATATGATCATAAAGATTTATTTCTAGAGAGAGGGAGGATAAGTTTAGCTTAAGGAAAAGAAGTGATATTAACAAAGGGGCTTCTAAATAGAGGGAGAATTCGTGGAAAAAGAAATACATTCTCCTTAAGAAAAACTCTGACCCACCTGCAGCATATTATCAGAATGCAAACTATATCCAAGATTCCATAAGACACATGGTTGGAAGGTCAATATTTAAGTGGATAAATAGAAATAAAATCTACTTTAACCTATAAATATATTGTCATTACTATATACTGTATGTTTTTGAGTATAATGAGTGAGGGGACTCTGAGGTACAATATCTTGAGACATGTAAACAAAGGGCCATATCATAGTATAGCTTGCTGTTGGACGATTGTTTATGTTGTAAATATGTGCATGTGGGATTTAGGGGATCCTGGAGAATTGGTTTTGTTTAATTTCTGCTTCCCTCCTGCCCATTATTTCATCAATTTCAACACACACATACCCATCACCTTCAGAAAATTATAACTGTAAAGTTATAATTTTCTCCTTTTACCAGTGTATTTTTTTCAAAAGGAATCATTAAGTTCAGCCCACATCAAAGGGGAGGTGAATTAAGCTTATCTGGAGGTAAGGATCTGAAAAATTTTTAATTCACATAAATGTTTTGTTTTTGTGAAAAGGAAGTGCAAACGGAATGTTTAACTATTAGTTCACTCTAATACCCAAAGCTATGCTTATTCATATAAATTCTCTGATAACAGTAAAATAATATTATTTTCATTTTATGGATTCATTGGCTGAGTTTCTCACTCAGGATGAATAATTTCTCATACAGGCTACTGCCATTGTCCCCTAACACACCACCTTACCTCATATTAAAGGTAGACTAAAACCCAAATTTTTGAACTTTTAAGACCCCTTCTTATTACAATATGCCAGAGAGTATTTGATATCAACACAGTTTGAGAATGGTGATGTTGAAGTTGATATTAGATTTCTTCACTGTAAAGTTATAATTTTCTCCTTTTACCAATGTACTTTGTCAAAAGGAATCATTAAGTTCAGCCCACATCAAAGGGGAGGTGAATTAAGCTTATCTTGAGGTAAAGATCTGAAAAAATTTTGTGGTCATAAGTTAGAATAACTATAGTTATTAATATATTGGGGGAAAAAGATACTTCAAAGTTATGCAAATATACTGATTCTCCTAAAGTTTTACCCACTAATTTTGGTATTCATCAGTATATCTTGTCTCCAGAACATCTTACATGGGGAATTTTAATGGTAGTGTTCTGTTTTCTACATTTATTTCATAATTATTATTATATAATTATTTTATTATACAATTATGGGATAATTATATAATAAAATAATTCTAAGGGAAATACTTATTTATCCTTTTTCCCATCTTGCACATCACTGTGCACTGGTTAAAATGTGTGTGAGTCCAGTGAAACAGAACAGATTCATAAACAACTAACTGCATGAAGTAGATTTCTTATTTATGAATAAGCATCATGGAACAAAAAAAGTCTAGGATTCATTGTAAGCTTGTCCATCAAGGCTCAATAAAGCCACCTGAAGCAGATGAAATCTTGGCTATGTGTCCATCAAGGCTCAATAAAGCCACCTGCACCACAGCCAAGAGACCCCAAAAACCCAACCTGGGTTATGTTGCTCAGGGGTCACATGATTTCCCAGGCAAAGTTTGAAGGACATCCTGCTTCCAGGAAAGAAAAGAACAAAGTCTGAACTGACCCAGACAGGTTCTCCCTTAACTCAAGGTTTCACATTTTCCTGAGCTGGGCAAGCAGTTCCTCCCTATCCCAGAATATTGCATCCCAAGTACATTTGACAATTACTTGAGAACTACAAGCCAGCAAGGGGCAAGAATAGGCACAATGCTACCTGAGTACCATCTTGGACCCTTCTTTATTATCTCACCAGTTACTTACGTCAGGTTGAACCCAGCGATATTTTGTATTCTCTCAGTTATGACCCAATGAAACAGTTTCCTATCAAAGTGATTAATGATTCCTTTGTAGCCTTTGGGAACTCCTACAGTTGACTCCCTTGTCTTTTTGCCATTATGTCATTTGTTCCCACTTTTGAGTATTTCCTTTTCTTCTAGCACAGCAGGATGCTCATCTTCTACTCTGTCTTGTTCCTGTACTAGAATCAGCTATTTTCTCAAGGAGCCCCAGTACCTTAATTGAAGAATGTTATTTGGAAATCAAGATTTGGATGTGTTCTGGAATTTTTAATGAACTGATTTTTTTATTATGGAAATATTTGATTTTTATATAGTGAAATTTATTAACTTCTTAGTTTCTGCCTTTGGTTTGATTCTCAGCAAAAAAAAAAAAAAAAACGTAACAAAACAAAACAAAAAAACCTTTAACTCTGTATACATGAATCATTACCAACATGTCCTTGAGTAATTGTATTAGTAATCATACAGAACTATGATGTTATTTAATAAGAAGTTCAAGATAATCCTTGTTTCTCTCTTTTGTTTCTAGGGAAAACAGCAAGTCATGTTATTTGTTTTACCAGTAAGTAAGCAAAACTGTAAGTCAGGCATGCCTTCAAATTTTGTGTTCAAATATAGCATTTTTGCAAAGAAAGCTTAAAGATGGAATGGTGGCAGGTATATGTTTCTTTTAAACTATTATATTTAGCATTTGGCATGTGATGCCAAGTCCTCTGGTCCAAAACCTATTTTTAACAGTATTAGATAAGATCAGATCTCTTGGGCCACAGCTTAAAGTCATAGTAGAAATCTACTTCTCCTTGGTGGCTGATGAAGTTGTCTTTACCTTCTACTTTCTGCTATTTAGTTGCTTATAAGAAAAGTCATGGTGTGGGCTGGGGTTGTGACTCAGTGGTAGAGTGCTTGCCTAGCATATGTGAGGCACTGAGTTCAATTCTCAGCATTGCATATAAATAAAATAAAGTCCACTGAAAACTAAAAAAGTATTTAAAAAAAAGTCATGGTGTTATGCTGAGGATTTAATGGGCTAAGAAGGAAAGGACTTGGTGGTTACAAAATATTTTCTTGAAACCAGGATTGATACTGGGGCAATGGTAGTAGAGGTGTGGTTTACATGCCATGGTAAGAAAAAGTGAATGAATGTATTGACCAAAGAATTTTTCTAGAGACCTGTCTAGTTAAATGGACTCTATTACTTGTATGTTTAAGCATACATTTAAAAGCATACATAGTATTATTAATATTGCTTGTAACTTCTAATATCACTGATCAGTGGCTTCAGCATCTGTTATACTAAGAATTCTTAAGATAATAATACACCAAAGTATTTAATCAAAATATTGAGAAAAGTAAATATACTAAAGTCATTTTTGCTGAATTCTGGCATTGTTTTACCAGCTATTCTAAATGAAAGATTTATTTGTTATCACTTAAGAGATTCTGTTTAGGCTTAATGTATAAGTGTACACATATACATAAATATATATATATATATATATATATATATATATATATATATAATGTATTCATAAATATGTGTACATAGAGATAGATATATGCACACAAAGTATATATATGAATATATATGTGTGTGCATATATATTTTAGAGAATACTTATTTTTTCATTTCTTATTCATTTTATTCAACAATATGAATTCTTAGAGACATTTCCCTATTGAAGTCTATACTTCTGTTTGTTTTTAAAATGTTTTCACTATGTTTTCATGGTCTTGTAGTGCTACTTCTCCAGATTAATTTTTAGTGTCACTCTATGGTTAAAATATATATTTAAAATTTAATATATGGAGCAATGTTACTTTCCACTATGGAAAAGTCCCCCCTCCCTTATTGCTGAAACTTGAAATAATCAGAAGTTCAGCTAAACTGATAAAGAAAAATTATATCTTATTCCCCTTCAGATTTCTTCTCTGATTAAGCATTTATTTTTACATATTAAAGTTGTCCCTTCTTTCTTCCTAGAGAAAACAGCAGCTCATTACTTAGTGAGCACCTGTAGATTTCATTGGATTGAAGTTTCTCATGGGATGATGCTTTGCTCCTCCAGAGCTACATATTTCTCTTCACCTTCTCAATAGCTGTATCAGGTCTCAGTATAACTCAAGCAAGGAAATGCAGTCAGACTTGGAGCCCATCACTCAAAAAGGAGATGGAGGCCTGTTCAGAAAGAATCCCTGCAACATGGTTGTAAGAATTGACAGTCAATATTACCAAATATAATCATTTTTCAAATGAACCTGCCTGTATCTATTTATTAAAGAAACACCCAGCTACTTTGGGTTGTATGTGGCGTAAACACCACCATTGATGGGCCTGTTCTTAGGGTGGAGGCAAACAGTCTAAGTAATAAATAAAGTAAGGGCCAAGTCTAGCCCTCTTATCTCTGAACACATAATCAGGTTGGATATTCATAGCAGTCCTAGCACTCACTAAATGTGGAAACTCTTAGAAAAAGTAGTAAATCCAGGCAACAGTGCATTCACATTAGAATGGCAGGGATCAGTGTCATTTTCAAAGACTTCAAAGGATACATGGGTAGTAGTGGCTATTTAATCAATCATTAATTCATTTATATACCACATTTACCAATAATGCTTTTGACTACTTAATGAGTGAATGTCCTCCAAAGGCTCATGGATTGCAGTCTTGGGTCCCCAGTGTAGCAGTGTTCAGAGATGGGGCTTTGAGGAAGTAATTTGATCATGAGATTTTAATCTCATCTTTGGATTAATCCATTGATGGATTCAGAGTTGAATGAACTATTGGAAGGTGGCAGTGGTTGAAGATGGTGGATCCTTGCAACTCTGCTCCACCAAGCCCTTCCTGCCATTATATTCTGCCTCAACATAGGCCCGCAGCAATAGAGCCAGTCAACTATGGACTAAAACCTCTGAAACTGTGAGCCAAAATAAATCTTTTCTCCTTTACGTTGTTTTTCTTAGATATTTTGTCACAGTGATAGAAATCTAATTAACACACATTTCAAGGAAGGGAGGGTTCTGCAGCATTTTCAAGTAGCAATGTAAGCAAGCTACCCCTCTATTTGGACTGTATGACCCAATAGATTCAATGGTACTGTTGGTTTCCATGGATGATAAACTGTGTGGAGTCTGTCAAGTTCAAATAGGAGTTCAATAGCACTTACCCATATGGTCCTAATGTAAAACCATATATATTTCTTTAAAATATTTTTTAGTTGTAGATGGACACGATATCTTTATTTATTTATTTACTTTTTATGGGGTGCTCAGGACATGTGTGAGGCAAGCGTTCTACCACTGAGCTACAACCTCAACCCCAAACCACGTATTTTGAGGCAGATAAACACTGCTTAAAAAGCAGCTCATGGTATGCTCCTGGGAAGAGTAAAACTATAAACCTGAGCACGTGCCATCAATTGACATGACATTGCAAGCAGAGCTATCCATCACGGGTGTGGAACTGTCATATATCCACCAATTTATAAGAGATTTAGGCACAGTGGTAAGAATGAACTGGGAATAATAGGCAGTGGTGGATGACTTGGTTGTTCACAGCAGGCAGGAAGGAGCCTAGAAGAATATGGATGAACTCTCAGATTGTGTTCAAGGTGTCATCTTTGTTTTTTATCTCAAAGAAAACATCTGCCGCATATAATACACTAAGCAGCCAGGTAGAAAAACTGACTTTTCCAGTAAAACCCAATCAGTCTCTGACTTCAGCACCTGTTCACATTGTAGGTTTGTGAACAGAGTATCCATGATGTCTGAAATGGAAGGTAAATAGTGGCCCCTAATCATGGAGTCCCTCTTAAGAAGGTTGATTCTGTTGTAACTCGGTTGACTAAGGTTCCTCTTCCTATCTCCATTCCTAGTAATAGCATTCTCTGGTTATTTGCACTAGTCATGGCCTAATGAGTGTATGTAATTAAGGACTTTGACCCCTTGAGAAAAAGTTTTGTTCACCCTACTGGGTAAGTTAATCTAGACCAGTAGATACACTGTGTAAGGGTGGGAGCAATTTAGATCCCATCTAGTTGTGCTCATAAGGTGAGCTGCAGCTCTCAGAAATGTAATCAATTCACTAACCCTTTTATTTAAGTTTTATTTTTTTCATATATTTTGGCTGGCCAAAATACTGAGCAAATACAATAGAGGGAATTTCATGTGAGGCAGGAGTAAACTGAACAATGCAAGGGATAATGTGCAGCACATCGTCTCGAGCTCGTCTCCCCTACCCAAGTTCACCTGAATCTCTGGTACCCAGAAGGTTGGCATCTTTTTAAGTTTTTGACTGTTACTTATTTTAAGTTTTTGACTGTTACTTTCCCTGCCTCAGGGTTTTCTCAAACTTATCGGGACTTCATTTCTCTGTACTTAGGTAGCCTAGAAATGTTCGTATGTGTGGTGTTAAGAGTTATCCCTGGAGACAGTCCTTAATAATGGAAGATGGGAGTTCTGGATAAGTGACCCAGTCTTCCATCATTCAGTGAGAATGCTGATGCATATTATACCTGCCTCCTTGTCCCTGTAGGATTTAGCACTGGGAACCTAAAACATTAAATTTCTCAGAAACACATCTTTTCTATTTCTCTCCATTTCCTATCACTTTTCCATATTGGTCATCTGTGTTTCCCAAATTCTTGCCCTGGGAGCTGATTTCGTGGTGGCCAAGACTTAGTGAAGTTCTCACTGGTGTTTAAACATATTAAAAATAGCCACATTCTTGTCATTATCAAAATAAAGTTATTGGGTTTTCCTTGAAGATATCATAGGGAAGTAGTTACTACTATGCTGAATTTACTGTGGTAAATATTCTGTCCCTTAGTCCTTTGAGCATAGAAACCTGATTTTGGCAATACATTACCTTAAAAAAAATACATTGGGCATTATGTATCTGCACTACCACTATCCTCACAATTTTTATTGACTTCAGTATATTCCTGCTGCTACTCTCACCCAGACCTTTTTGGGCATCTTAAATGCAAGCAGCCACTTCCATCAGCAGCATCCCATCTTTACAGCTCACTTGTTCAAGCTCTTTCCATTACCAAAGTTCATACTGAGATCTCTGGTTCATTGACAGTCTGCCTCCTGTGGCTTCACCATCCAACACACTTTTTAGCTACATTAGCTTTTTCCTCTCATCCTACTCCTTTTGGAGTAGTTTAGATTTCATGGTCCTTCATGAGTATTCCTTTGAAAAACCTCAGTTACTCCTGCTCTTGACTAGCCCTTAGGAATTCAGTTTGAAAAGCACAAACTCGGGTGGATCCTCAGGGTGTATGTGTGTTTGTGTGACGTGTGTGTGCGTGCGTGTGCGTGCACACGCGCATGCAGGATTAGTTGTGTTTTCTGGTAGCTGATCATAGCAGATGATATTTTTTCATAATAGCTAAAAAAATTTACAAAACTGAAGGTGATAAACCTTGTATTTATGATTTCATATTTAAATAATCTCTCAATACTACTTTGTCTTGTTTTGCTTCTAAGTTAACTCTTCCATTCTCTGATAATACTGTTGGATACTCTTTATACAAATGAACCCATTTCACATATGACCTTATTTATATGAAAAAGTATGCTATATTATGTGTTATATTTTGCATGTTAGAAAAAACAATAATTTTACATATAACTATATACGTATATATAAATATATAGGCTATTACCATATTTGTATAAACTATTACATTTGTATAACATTTATATAAACCATTACATTTATATTCAAACTATACGAACATTAATGTCACTATTAAGTGATGAGTAATGGAATGTTGGTGGCACAGTGGAATAGAGACTATGTGTCTTTATTATAAAAAAAGCTATTTAAGTAAAAATAGCAGTGTAATATTTTCATAGATGTAATGTATTTGACACAAGGACCAGAGATCTACACATGATATGTCATGTATACATGATATTTCTTTCTGTGGAAGGTAGTATCTTAATATGATGTGCTATGTATTAATCATTAATGGAATGGTAAACGTGAGTTTGCAAGATTTGTGTATTCTCTCATTTTAAACAAATTGATATTTATAGGTACTCCATATATAAGTCATCAGATTAACAGAAATGAAATTAAGCAAGGGGTGGGGGAGTGAAGAGAATTGAGGGCTCAGTGATATAACATTGTCAGCCAGTTTTCAAAGTGATCAAATTTCTTAAGTCTATCAGTGAACTGATCACTCAGCTGAGTGTTGTTCTGTCAATTTTCTTCCTTTCTTCTTCTTTACCCTACATTTTCAGGGTAGGCTAAATTCTTTCTTTTATGTATGCCAGTAATTTAAAATAAAATATCAATAGTTTTTCTTGGGAGTCATCCAGTTTTCCTTAGTACACCTTGCCTACATATGCCTTTGAAGTTGTGATTTTATACTTTTCTTGAAAGCAAAATTTGTTTCCTCTTTTTCTGAAATTTCAGGCACTGCCATAGCAGTATCTAAGTAATGAGATCTCCACTATATTTTCCATGCTTTTATCCATGTTGTCATTCTAGAAGATTCTTCATTTTTCTATATCACTTGTAGGATAGAAGCACATTTCAGGAATGTTCTTTTACCATCAAACAGCTAAGTCTCGTTCTTCCTTGCATCTGGCATACTTTTATTACCGAAATAATTATATTTAACTGCATTTTTCTTTGTAAAAGCCTTTGAGGTCAGAAACTATGTCATTCATTTTTTAACCCACAAGAATTAATGAATGCTCATTGTATGTTTGTTGAATGAATAATTATGTGCATTGTAAGAAGAAACATTAGTAAAGAATCAGCATAGGCCTGTCATTCTCCTAGCAGAAATTTGACATTGAGCTATAGTTTAAACCGTTTTCAAGAGTCTATATAATCTTAAAGCAATATTCCTAAAATCCAAATGGCTTCTGAATGGTTTCTTTATAAGCTCATAGAGAAAAATATCAAAAGGGTCCATGAACTTCATATGTTCTGTTGAATATTTGCACAACTTTTAAACAGTGCAATTTTCTAGGCTGTATGTGGCTTCCAACTGATTATATCCTTGGAACAATTGTTTATTTTATCCATATGGAATAGCCAAGACAATGTGTTCAATATATTCTACAATAACAGACATATTACACTTTACAAAGCATCTTTTATTCGCAGATAATACAATGTTATGACATAAATAAAATTGTAGAGCTTGTGAGTTTCCTAATTTGGCATCAACATTGAGATATAGACTAAGGTGCTGCCCTTTGGATCGTGTCATAAGACACTTGAGAAGATGGATAAGGCACTAAAATATTTTAGGAAGGTAGCATGTGACCCAGAGTAGTTTTATATATGGTAGTTTATATGTGATAAGTTCCTCAGACTATTAATAGAAATATGTACTTCTGAAAAACAATTAATAATGAAAAAGAGAATTCAGATACAGTAAGAAAAGATGCCGTTACTCATAGATAACCACTCTTATCTACATATATGTCAAGACCCTAAATAAAATAAAATCAATTTTTTTTGTCTATTGCAATTTCAAGAATGCAGTTATACTTATATCTGTTCTTTTTCTTATTTTGTATAAAGGACAATTTGTCCTTATGTGAGTATATATTCTCAAACACACAATATGCTGGGTATTGCTGACCTTATTGGTTGGTTACCTATCTAATAATTCTTTTTTTCCTTTTTTTAAGAAAAACTTGATTTTTTCCCCCAGATGTGGTGCAGCCATGTGCTACAGGAGAAATGGGGCCACTCCTTACTTGTAGGAGTTAAGTCTTGGTTGGTAAAAGCCAGTCATGATCTGGCATTAGAACTATAAATGCAAAAGAAATTGTAATATATTGAATGAAGCCAAGAGTTTAGGAAACTTTTGAGAAAGATGATTTTTTTTTCTATTTTAAGAAGTGGCATGAAGATGTTGTATGACTTTTGCATGGGGGTTCTTGTGTTTCTGACTTTTATTTATTTCAGACTATCTTTTTAGGAGTGTATGTGAAGAAGAGTCTTCAAAGACAGCGTTTGGGAGCATGGGGCAGGTTTGTGTACTATTCAGAATAACAAATATCTCCCTCCAGCACAAGAGTCAGGTGGGTTTTCTTAAATTCAGTAATAAAGGGTTATAACAGCTTAATATCAGTATTCCTTTCCTCTAAAGTAGCCCACCCAGAATCCATGGTCTTCCTCATGTTTCTCTGTGGGGATTGTAGCTTGGGGAAATAGTTTAAACATGATGATACTGTGGCTGTTGGTTTTGTTCTGAGAAATAGTCCATCTCTCTCTAACTTACTCAGGGGTTTCATCTGTTCTGTCAGCATCTATGAGACTCTGGCAGGCTAATTCGCTAGCCTGCAAGTGGTGCCAAATCTCAGACCCTCTACACTTCCTGGCACTCTCTTTCCCACCTTTGGCCATTGGACAATGTCCAGTGACAATAGGAGAGCAGAGCTGTGACAGTCATCCCTGACCACAAGTCCAAAAAAAGAAATCAGTTCTGCACATGGCAGAACAAAAATCATGGAGAGAACGTCATTGATGATGTTACTAATTCTGTAATAAAAACTTCTCAAATATTCTACTTCTGTAATCATTTTAGTTGAGATATGATGCATCTCTTCTCTTTTTAAAATCATTTGACTCAGATTTATTGTTAATTGGCAAAAGCAGTTCATCTAAATCACCGAGGAATGCAAAACAATTATGAAGACTTGTTTGCTTCCACCAAATACAATAACATCTAACATTTATTTATGCTTGCAGAGTAATAAATATTTTAAGATTGCTTTAAGATTTAACCCTTCCAGCAAAAATTTGATCTTATTATTTTAAACACAAAGAATCTGAAAGTTGGGAGGTAACTGAGAAGCATAAAAATAATTCACCTGCTGAGAAAAAGAACAATTCAAATCCAGGTCCACCAACATGTTTTTGAAGTTTATGATCCTAACCCTAATGTGTAATCTGCCAAGTACTTAAGATATTCAGCATTCATTGACACTTCCTTTGGTCCTGACTCTATGCTCAGCATCATGTATTCTTCTTTAAAAAAATGCTGGGATAAATTTGCACCAATCATGTAAGCCACCATGAAAATGAATGCCAAGAAACATTCTGTCAGGAAATGGATTCTTTAGTAAGTCCCCAAACAGTAATTTAAAATTTGAGCTCTGCTTGGGTTTTAAGACCATAACTAAAAATTAGATGCTTTCTAGCTACGACTGAATATGAAGTTGTTGTGGATTAATATCATCAATATATTATCCTCCCAATTAAAAAAAAGTTTGTCTTACTGATAAGCAAAAAAGGGAGAAACTTATCTGTAATCAACTCCTTACTCAGTGTTCCTTTATTGTATGAAAGCTGCTCCAATCACCTCTGAAACCAGAGATAGAAATGATTCACAGGACTGTTAGATTCTAAGCTTTATGTTATCAGGGACAGGGTTTGATTAGTGTTAAAGGACATCATTATCACCTAGGTGTGTTTACTGTCTCCAACACACTCAGTTGTTCTTATGAATAAATAAATAAATGAAGTCAAAGGAATTAAAATTGTATCTTCGTTTTGATTTAGAATATTCCTTTGTGGCACTACAAGGAGATTCTAGGTGGGGGAAAAAAATAAAACAGCCAAGTATAAAACCTGCATGAAATGAAACATTTATTAGTATCCAACTTGCTAATTGAACTATAGTTGCTTATATTTGGCTGTTCTGTATGATCATTAAATGATTTTCTATTACAACTTATGAGTATCACAGACTGACAACATATAGCTTCCTGTGATAGTCAAAAGGGATGGATATAGTCAACAATGATTTTAAAGGGTTGGAAAGAAATATTTGAAATTAAAAAAAAAATGACGGCTAAAATATCCCAAAGTTTTTCTTTGTGTATCTACAGTGCTAGGCCTGACCTCAGAAAATAACCTACTTCTCAACTGCAATATAATTTTTAATATAAAAGTTATTTGTTATCACTCACTACCATGGCCCAGAAGTGAAACAAAATTCAAATACATTATCCATTGTAATATAGGTCTGACATGTATTTCCCCAGTGCAGTTGTTTTCCAGGGAACTTAATCCTAATTATTTAAAACTTTCAAAGTCAATAAATTACTGGAGAGGAACAGAAGGCCTGTTGGTGGATGAAATTTCTCTGTGAAATGAAAGTTGTCTCACCTAGTAAGAAGTTGAAACAAAGTATCATTTAATAATAGCATGTAATATTTTTAAATTACTGTTTAGAAATGTATTGCCTGATATTAAAATGACTTTATATAAATGCTGTGTCCTCAATTTAAAAGGACATTGGTAAACCCCCTAGGACTGAGCAGGCCTTTTCTCAACCTAATTAAATTAAGTGCTGTGTACAGTGCCTCTCTGCAAAGATTAACAGAACGCATGCCTTGTCAGTTTAAGTGTTGCCTGTGGCGGTATTTTTTTCTAACTTAATTAAAAGCTGTTCTTTTATGAAGAACAAGCTTGCAGCATAATTCCTCTTACATTTACATTTCTCAATTCTGTGTGGGAGAAAGGGGAGAGTGATGGGAAAAAAAGAGAAAAGAAACAGGAGAGTGATTCAGTTGTAGGTGTAGCACAGGAAGTCAGGGACACTTCCTGGTTATCAGGAAAATTTAATTTCAAAAATGAAAATGAGTAGAGATGAAGCAGGTGTCTGGGAAGGTGCGACTTTCACTGTGGTGTGTTAGGCCAGATCTCTGTCTTATGCTCTATTAGCATCTTTGCTGAGATACAGGGCATTTGTCAAAGAGGTCCTTGCATCACACATTTTCACACATTGAAATGTCTATTCTACTTTCTGGTCCTTCTAAGTGTGTATTTGCTACAGAGACTGAGGTAGATTTTTTCAGTCTGGTAGCGCATGCAAAACTCAGTGGGACTCAGCAGTGCCATATTGGAAAGCCTTTTGGTCCCCTAAGTACAGGTACAAAGTCCACTCAATAACAAATATCCTGAAGATAGGTGTGGGCCCTTAGAGACAATGTAGATATTCCTTCAGCTCTTAAGTGTGATGGAGTCTTGACTGGGATTAAACAACATACAAAACCTTGAAATGCACAAGGCCCTAGATTCCATCCCTAGGACCACAAAGAAAAACAAACAACAGTGAAAGCACCTTAAACTATTCATATTCTTGCTATGAATTTAAAATATTAATTTGTATTATATATTTGTCTTTTTTAGTTTTAGAAGTCTATATATTCTGACTACAGGAAATGCAAGAGAAGAAAATAAAGATGCTAAAGATGTAAAGGAAGTATCACAAATGTAAAAATGTAAAAAGTAGGAAAGAGAAGAATTAGAAACACCCTATTATAAGATACATGAAACAGCATGACATCAATAGCACTGTGGTATTATCTGAAAATGGATTTAGGTTACTTAAAATGCATAGTAGAAAGTCTAGGAAGCTCACTGAAATAAGTTTTTAATGGAAGTATAATTTATAAACTTAGGAGAAAAATGAAATTTTTATAAAATACCAGAAAAGGTAGAAAAGGGGAAGGGGAAAGAGAATGAAAGAGAAAAATGTAACACATAGGAAAGCAGGTAGGGTACATATCAATCCAACTGTATCAATAATCCCTTTAAATATAACCATGTGAAACAAAAGACAAATCAGAATGGATTAAACAAAACGATTTTTTAAAATTCTAATTAGTTATACATGATAGCAGAATGCATTTTGATTCATCGTACACAAATGGAGCACAACTTTTCATTTCTCTGGTTGTACATGATGTAGAGTTGCACCACATGTGCAGTCATATATGTACCTAGGGTAATGATGTTCATCTCATTCCTTCATTGTTCCTGCCCCCATGCTCCCTCCCCTTCCCTTCTTCTCCTTTGCCTAATCAAAGTTCCTCCCTTCTCTCCATGCGATCCTCCATTATGGATAAGCATCCACTTATCAGGGAGAACATTCGTCCTTTGGTTCTTTGGGATTGGCTTACTTTGCTTAAAATGATATTCTCCAGCTCCATCCTTTTCCTGCCATAATTTTATTCTCTTTTAATGTTGAGTAATATTCCACTGTACATATGCAACACAGTTTCTTTATCCACTCATCTCTTGAAGGGCATCTAGGTTGGTCCACAGTTTAACTATTGAGAAGTGAGCTGCTGTGAACATTGATGTGGCTGTGTCACTATAGTATGCTGATTTTAAGTCATTTGAGTATAGAATGAGGAGTGGGTTAGCTGGGTCAAATGGTGGTTCCATACCAAGTTTTCTAAGGAATCTTCATACAGCTTTCCAGAGTGGTTGCACAAATTTGCAGTGCCACAAGCAGTGTATGAGTGTACCTTTTTCTTCACATCCTTGCCAACACTTATTATTGCTTGTATTCTTGATAATTGCCATTCTGACTAGAGTAAGATGAAATCTTAGTTTTGATTTGCTTTTTTTTCATTACTAGAGAAGTTGAACATTTTTTCATATATTGTTGATTGTATATCTTCTTTTGAGAGTGTCTGCTCAGTTCCTTAGCCCATTTATTATTTGAGTTATTATTTTGGGGGTTATTTTTGGTATTTTTTGAGTTCCTTATATATTCTGGATATTAGTGCTCTATCTGATGTACATGTAGTAAAGATATTGTCCCACTCTGTGGATACTCTCATCACATTATTGATTGTTTCCTGTGCTAAGATAAAGCTTTTTTTAAAAATCCATCCCATTTATTAATTCTTGATTTTATTTCTTGTACTTTAGGAGTCTGGTTAAGGAAATCAGGACCTAATCTGACATGATGAAGATTTGGGCCTACTTTTTCTTCTATTATGTGCAGGGTCTCTGGTCTAAATTCTAGGTTCTTGATCCACTTTGAGTTGAGCTTTGTTCATGGTGAAAGATAGTGGTTTATTTTCATTTTGCTGCATATGTCTTTGCAGTTTTCCCAGCATCATTTGTTGAACAGTCTATCTTTTTGCCAATGTATGTTCTCAGTGCCTTTGCCTAGTATGAGATAACTGTATTTATGTGGGTTTGTCTCTGTGTCTTCTATTTTGTACCATTGGTCTACATGTCTATTTTGGTGCCAATACCATGCCACTTTTTATTACTATGGCTCTGTAGTATAGTTTAAGGTCTGGTATTGTGATGCCTCCTGTTTCACTCTTGCTAAGGATTGCTTTGGATATGCTGGGTCTCTTATTTTTCCAAATGAATTTTATGATTGTTTCTAATTTCTATGAGGAACATTGTTGGGAATTTAATTGTAGTTGCATTATATCTGTATAATGCTTTTGGAAGTATGGTAATTTTGACAATATTATTTTTTCCTATCCAAGAACTTGGGATATCTTTCCATCTTCTAAGGTCTTCTTCAATATCTTTCTTTAGTGTTCTGTAGTTTTCATTGTATAGGTCTTTCTTTTGTTAGATTGATTTCCAAGTTTTGTTTTGTTTTGTTTTTGTTTGAGACTGTTGTGAATGGGGTAGTTTTCCTAGTTTCTCTTTGAGGGTTCTTCAGTGATATATGGAAATACATTTGATTTGTGGGTGTTGATCTTAGATCCTGCTATTTTGGTGAATTCATTTATTAACTCTAGAAATTTTCTGATGGAGTTTCTGGATCCTCTGAATATTAGAATTATGTCGTTGGCTAATAGTTATCATTTGAGTTCTTTTTTCCTATTAATATCCCTTTTAATTTCTTTCATCTGTCTAATTACTCTGGCTAGAGTTTCAAGTACTATGTTGAATAGGAGTGGTGAGAAAGGACATTCCTGTCTTGTTCCAGTTCTTAGAAAGAATGTCTTCAATTTTTCTCCATTTAGAATAATGTTGGCCTTGGGATTAGCATAAATAGCTTTTTACAATGTTGAGGTATATTACTGCTATCCCTAGTTTTTCTAGTGTTCTGAACATGAAAGGGTGTTGTATTTTATCAAATGCTTTTTCTGCATTTGATGATTTTTATCTTAAGTCTATTGATATGATGAATTATGGTTTTTTGATTTTCATATATTTAACCAACCTTGCATCCCTGGGAGGAACCCCACTTGATCATGGTGTAGTATCTTTTAAATATGTTTTTGTATGTGATTTGCCAGAATTTTATTGAGAATTTTTGAATCTATGTTCATCAGGGATATTGGTCTGAAGTTTTCTTTCCTTGATACATCTTTGTTTGGCTTAGGTATAAGGGTGACACTAGCCTTATAGAAGGAGTTTGGAAGGGTTTCCTCCTTTTCTATTTCATGGAATAATTTGAGGAGTATTGGTATTAATTCTTCTTTGTAGGTCTTGTAGAACTCAGCTGAGAATCCATTTGGTCCTGTGCTTTTCTTGGTTAGTAGGCTTTTGATGGCATCTTCTATTTCATTTCTCAAAATAAATTGTTTAAATTGTGTATGCCCTCCCAATTCAGTTTGGGCAGCTCATATTTCTCTAGAAATTTGTTGGTGTCTTAGATATTTTCTATTTTATTGGAGTGTAAATTTTCAAAATAGTTTCTAATTATCTTCTGTATTTCCGTGATATCTGTTGTGATATTTCATTTGTCATCATAATTTTAGTAATTTGAGTTTTCTCTCTTCTTCTTTTTGTTAGGGTGCCTAAGGGTTTATCAATTTTATTTATTTTTTCCAAAGAACCAGCTTTTTGTTTTGTCATTTTTTTCATTTGTTTCTTTTGTTTCAGTTGCATTGATTTCAGCTCTGACTTTAATTATTTTCTGTCTTCTACTTTTGGTGTTACTTTATTCTTGTTTTTATAGGGCTTTGAGATGTAATGTCAGGTCGTTTATTTGTTGACTTTTCTTTTTTATTCCTTTAATGAATGATTACAATGCAATGAACTTTCCTCTTAGCATTGCCTTCATAGTGTTCCAGAGATTTTGGTATGTTTAACACTATAATTTAACACTGTGATTTTTTTTTAATCTCCTCTCTGATGTCTTCTGTTATCCATGCATCATTCAATGGCATATTATTTAGTCTCTAGATATTGAAGTAGCTTCTGTTTTTTATTTTATCAGTAATTTCTAATTTCATTCCATTATGATTTGATAGAATGCAGGGTACTATCTCTATTTTTTTTTGTATTTACTAAGACTTGCTTTGTGGAATAACATATGGTCTATTTTAGAGAAGGATCCATGTGCTGTTGAGAAAAAAGTCTATTCACTTGGGAATTTGATTTGTGGGTGTTGATCTTATATCCGCTACTTTGCTGAATTCATAGCAAATCACATACAAAAACATATTTAAAGTGTCCTGTAAGCCTCTTGTATTTGATTGTTGATGAATAAAATATTCTGTATTTATCTGCTAAATCTAAATTATTGATTGTATTATTGAAATCTATAATTTCTTTGTTTAGTTTTTATTTGGAAGATCCATCCAGGGGTGAGAGAGTGGTATTAAAGTCCCCAGTATTATTGTGTGTGGTCTATTTTATTCTTGAAATAGGGACGGGTTTGCTTTCTGTATATAGATGCTCCATTTTGGGGGGCATAAATATTTATGATTGTTATGTCTTATTGATGTATGTTTCCCTTAAGCAGTATGAAATGTCCTTTTTAATCCCTTCTGACTAACTTTGGTTTGAAGTCCACTTTATCAGATATGATGATGGAAATCCCTGTTTGTTTACACAATTCATATGAGTGATATGTTTTTTTTCCTATCCTTTCCCTTTTAGTCTGTGGGTGTCTTTTCCAATAAGATGAGTTTCTTGACGGCAGCACATTGGGTCTTTTCTTGAAATCCAATCTGCTAGTCTATGTCTTTAAATTGATGAGTTTAGGCCATTCACATTCAGGGTTATTATTGAAATATGGTTTGTATTCCCAGTAATTTTGGCTTGTTTTGGTTTTTAACTTGACTTGGCTTCTCCTATAATTGGTATATAATTTTTCCTTTATCGTAGTTTCTCCTGTTGCTGATTTTCATTATTGTTTTTCATTTCCTCCTCATGGAATATTTTGCTGAGAATGTTCTGTAAAGCAGGTTTTCTCACTGTAAATTCTTTTAACTTTTGTTTATCATGGAAGGTTTTTATTTCATTATCAAATCTGAAGCTTTATTTTGTTTGATATAAGATTATTGGTTGGCATCCATTTTTCTTTCAGAGTTTGGTATATGTTGTTCCAGGATCTCCTAGCTTTGAGGGTCTGTGTTGAGAAATTCACTGAGATACAAATTGGTTTCCCCCTATATGTTATCTGAAACTTTTCTCTTGAAACTTTTAAAATTCTATCCTTATTCTGTATGCTAGGCATTTTCATTATAATGTGCCTTGGTATAGATATGTTGTAATTTTGTGCATTTGGTGTCCTGTAAGCCTCTTGTATTTGATTTTCCAACTCATTCTTCATGTTTGGGAAATTTTCTGATATTATTTTATTGAAGAGATTGTGCATTCCTTTGGTTTGTATCTCCGTGCTTTCCTCTATCCTTATAAATATTAGATTTGGTATTTTGATGTTATCCCATAATTCTTGGAGGTACTGTTCATGGTTTCTTACCATCTTCACTGTATGGTCAACTTTATTTTCAAGAGTGTATATTTTGTCTTATTGTCTGTGATTCTTTCTAGTTATATAGTCTGTTGATGATGGCTTTGTATTGAGCTTTTTATTTAGTTTATTGTTTCCTTCACTGTAAGTATTTCTGTTTGGCTTTATTTTCAGAATCTTTAATGTTTAGAGTAATCTTCTGCTACCTGGATTTGCTCTCTTATTTCTTTGTTGGAGTGATCAATTGTTGCATGTATTTGCTCTCTTATGTCATTGTCTGATTTGTAGATCATTTTAATTATATACATTCTTAACTCCTTCTCTGACTTTTCATCTACTGTGCTGTCAATGGCTTCTATTGATGTATCATCTTGGGTTTTTGGGGGCACTTTCACAAAGTTGGTTTGCAAAAGGGTTTACAGATTCTAATTCTGGACAGAGAGATTTGGGGGATGTAGGGTATGATGTTTATGAGGTAGAAGGTAAGAATATAGAGGTATTAGATCATAGGAAGAGTGAAAGATGAATCAAAAGAAGTTGGATGTTTACAGGAGAAAAGAGGTGACCCAGTGAAAAGCTCTCTCCTGCCTCTGCAACAAGATGGTGGTTATTAGCACACCTAGCAGGGATACCTCTGGTGTAACCAAGTCTGCAGGGACCTTGGTGATGATCTTTCAGACCCTGGCTGTTGTCCCTAGATGGAAACAGCCATGTCTGTAGTTTGTGGTGGCATAGTATCAAACCTGAGATGGCGTTGAAGGTATCTCAAGATGGCGGTGACCAATTTTAGAGATGGGGCTGAACAAGCAAGCTGAATGATGACTTTGGGCGGCCTGGTCTCCACCAGTGTCAGCAAGGCTTTCCTGGCTTGCCTTGTCTCTCTGAGGGCATGGGGGTGGGGGTTGTCCTGGGCCTGCCTGGTCTCCATGGGGGTTGGTGGAACTGTCCTCACAAGAAACATCTGACTGTTTATGTATGTAGATACATACAGGTTAAAAGTAAAGTAATATAGAAAGATATATAATACTAAAATAAATTCAAGCTGAACTAGTATAAGAGCTATTATTAAAGTTAAATAATAATGATAAAAGGCTTAATTCTTCAAGAAGATATAATACTGTTAAACATGTATGAATTCAATAATAGATCATCAACAGAGAGGCGGAAATTCATGGAACTTGTATAGGACATACAAATCTGCTATTATAGCTGGAGACTTCAGCATTCCTCTTTCCCAAATGATGTACTCAGATCACAATAGACTTTAGCTAGAAATTAACAAAAGCATATATGGAAAATACCCAAATGTGGAAAATTAAACAACACATTTATAAATTATATGAGTCAAAGAAGAAATCTCAAAAGAACTTCCCAAATATTTTTAAGTAAATAAAAAATACAACTTATAGAAATTTGTGGAATGAGCTTACAGAGAAACTAATTATATGTATGAATAAGAAGAAAGACATAGAAACAATTATCCAGCTCAGTTTCCGTTTTAAGGAACTAGAGAAAAAAGATCAATTTTAGAGCAAGAGGAGGAAAAAAAAGAACAAAAATTAAGATAGAAATTCCTAAATTTGAAAACAGAAACGAGAGAAAATACCACCTATGGTATTTTGTTACAGGAATAAGAATAGACTAAAATAGCATTAAAAAGAAATAGTTGTCAAACTACATGAAAATGTAAATAAAACTTAAATGTGTGTTTCCAGGTGAAAGAGAACAGTCCAAACAGTCTACATAACTCCATGATACCAGTTATATGATATCTTCTCATAGCTTGCCTTTCTGAGCATTTCAGTGATTTTGCAGGGATGTGGGGATTAGGTGGGAGGGTACAACAGATTATGCACATTAGATTGTAGGGGCAATGTGTCAACTTTGCATATATGGTAATGGTGGATATATGATGTTACGCATTTGTTAAAACTTTTAAAGAGTGAACCTTAATATATTTAAAAGTGAAAAAAAATCATTTTGAAGTTAGAGGATCCCAGTATGAAATACAACTTAAACAACACAATCTAATCATGTTTCAAATATATAGATAAAAGGTTCTGATTCCTGTAATTATAAAAATGAGTAGAGACTATAAGACGGAAGGCAAAAGAAACTTTAAGTGTCGTATTCTAGTTGTTAAGGTTGTTTCCTATGGTGCCATGGGTTAACAATTTTGATGCCACTATTCCTGTATGATGGAGTTGTGCAAATTAATAAATGGATAGCAGGTGGGCAGATGGCAGGGGCTGGGATTTTCACTGATGGCTACTTAGAAAGTAGAATAATCCATGTGCCAAAATATTAGAGTTGAGGTCATATTAGGAATTTGTATAGATATGGAGAGCTACATATCAACATATTTATAGACATAAGCAGCAGATATGTCCTTGTTCTGTCAGCAGAGAGAGCCTAGAAGAAAGGACTCCTTAGCAGCACCCAGATCTTATTTTGTAATAATGCTTTCCAATGACAGAATTCAGGGATCCTTGGGAAAATGGCTGATTCCAGAACTGAAGCAGGAAATATACAACATGAGCCTTGAGTATACAGTATTACCAGATAGTAAGTTAATGCTAAAAAAGGAAACAGGAGAAAAAAATATGGGGAGGAGGAGGGGGCAAGAGGAGGAAAAAAGCAATAACAGGGCATTTCAAAGGGTACATTTGCAAAAGGTCCCAATTGCCAAATTTGGAGCAAATTGAGCAACAGAATTAATAGTAATATTGCATTATATATCAAAGTAAAAAATAAATAGGCATGAGCCCATGCTGATATAAATGATTAAATTATTAAATAAAAGGGAAGAATTCTCGTTTGTTTTCTATGTAGAAATAGTATTTATGTAGATATTCCTCCCTCGAGTAGATGGTATATAACTCTCTACCTTACTATTAATGCCAACAGTCCTAAGTCCTGTTGATAGTATCTACTCTCGAAATAACATGAAGATATAAGGAAAATGGCTTTTAACCATCAAAATATTCCTTACAAAAATAATCTCAGATCAATTGCAAGAAATACATCAGACAAATCCCATTTTTGAGGGACATTTTATTTATTATTTGACCTAAACACCTCAAAACAAGCCTATTCCCCCAAAAGGAAAACTTGTAAATCTCATATTCGAGAAGAGTCTAAGGAAGAGTGGCTACTCAGTATCAAGTCAGGTCCTGGATGGAATTCTGGAAGATTCCAGGATTAAAGTTAAAAACTAAAGACACCTCAATCAAATATGGACTTTAGTTAAAATAACTTACCTATGTTGTTTTGTAAATTGTAACAAATACCTCCTACTCATATAAGATATTAATACAAATAGAAACTTGAATGTGAGTATATGGGATCTTTGTATTCCAACATCACACTATTTCTGTAATCATAAAGTTATCACAATAAATATTTATTTTAAAAACAAAAGTTAAAAGTAGAAAAGAAATGTAATCTAAAGATTAGAAGGAAATATTTGGCAGATATAATCACAGTAGTGGTTACAGCTAATATATTTTCTAACATTTGGTATTAAAAAAATCTGCTTGTTGAGTAGATGGAAGAGGTAAAAAGAAAAGATAAAAATGCTTAACAACTCAGTTTTCCTACCTAATCCCATTCTTCGGACATAGCTTCTGGTATAGCAGCATAAATGAGTAACAGATGTGAGACTTGGCTATTATCCAGCATTAAGGAACATGTGGTTTTCAACACAAGAATTCAGAAAGTAGTTCCTTCTTCAGGTTTGCCAAAATATCTACCAGGAACAGTCCAGAAATGAGTTTCAGCACACATCAGAAGGCGGCAGTATAGACAAATGAAAACCAGTACAATGTTCAAACCTAGGTTCATCCTCTTTTCAGGAGGAAGAGAACTTCACTTTGGGAAGCCAGTGTAATCACAGATCAATTCTGCCTTCATGAATGGCAAGACGATGAGTCATCTGTCTGTCATTTATTTTGAAATTTACAGATCTCATAAATTAATGCCCTAAGGGAGAGAGAGTTACAGATTTGGTTTTTCGAATTTTAAAAAGTTTTATTTTTCTGAAATAAACATTTATTTTGCAAATGCTATTTCTTATCTATTTTTCATAAAGATGTTATGATGAATCTCTGCCCAACATTACATTTCATAATGACAGCATCTTATTCTGTTTTGGTTCCAATATTGCCTGCCATAATTTAAGAAAGGAAGAAATTAGTCAACAGTAATTTTATAGCAATAAAGGCTACCTTGTGGAAGGTCAGTTCACTGCTTGCTTCTTTTTTCTCAACATAATTCCAGCAACAAGAATTACGAAATTCTTGAAATTATGAAAAAGCTGGATGTAAGAATCAAAGAAAAATCACTTCCTATACATTATCAGTCTATGTAACACAGTGTTATACATAGAAGTTGAGTGAGTAACTCTGTTAAAATGGCTACTGGGAGCATATTGCATCCTAGGAGTCAAATGCTATGAGTTTTTTTGTCCTACCTAAGGACAAAAAAAAAAAAAAAAAGACAAGAAAAAATGTCATCTAATGTGTTGTTTTCCCAACAGTTTGTGTGACCCCAAAACATACTATAATATTTTCATTATTATAAGAAATTTCATTTATGAAATTAGTTGAAATGCTTTTCTTATCATCGTTAGAGTCATTTCAAAAAGCATTTTTAATTGTACCATTACAATTGATATCTTATTGAGGACCTTGTTTGTGGTGAATTTAACTCTGGCAAGTGACAATACTCAAGAAGAGTACTAGAACTCATTAGATAGTCTTTATGCGACAGGTACTTTATGTTATTAACTTATTTTCACAAAGCTTTATGAAACAGTCTTAGTTATAGTTTACAAACCAGAAAACTATAGCCAAGAGTGATTAGTATGTTCTCAACATGATCACACAGCTACAAAGATATGGTCCCATGCTGGAAATTGAGTCCAAAGCCAGAAATAAATAAATTATATATACAATTCATACCAAAACTATATGCTATATGTATATTCACACACACCGATACTTGACTTACCATGGGATCATACCAGGATAAACCTGTCATGCATTCACAATATCCTAAGTTGAATATAACTTAAGTGATCTAATATACTAAGCAGTACACTGTAGAAAACTGGTTGTTAACCCTTGTGATTGTGTAGTTGACAGGGAACTGCAACCTAGAATTAGAAGAGAGAATCATACTGTATATTATTAGCCAAGGCAAAGATCAAAATATAAAATTTGAAGTTTGGTTTCTATTGAATATGTATTGCTTTCATACCTCATTAAGTAAAAACAATCAGAAGTTGAGCCATCATAATTTAGAGACTATCTGTATATACCCTCGTTTAAGATAAGAGGAAAATCTGGGTTTCGAATTTAGCCCAAATTAGAAGTGTATCTGTTAGCATTGACTGAATGAATGTAATGTGCTCATCTATAAAGCTTCTACCCATAAAGATGTTCCTGATGTTCAACTAGAGAAGGCCACTGTGGAAACCTTGCTAGTCAACATTTTAAGACATATCTCCCATCATCTCTACCCTATTTTAGACAGGGGCTTTCAAAGAAAAAATAAGAATATATTCAGAACTTGGTTCTCTGTGCATCTATGCTAAGAGCCAAGTATATGATGCATGGCATTTTTGGTCGAAAGGTGATGCCAGCTAGCCATTGAGATGATGTGATTATGTTAAGATTTGCATTCATATGGATATTGGACTCCTGCTGTTCACCTAGGCGGGCTACGGGACTCCTGGAGAGTTCCCATTGGTTGGTGAAGTACAGTAGGAGGGAGTTCCGGGGGAGGAGCTCTCTCTGCGGTTCCGAGAGGAGGCCGCGTGGGTGGAAAAAATCTTCCCGGGCGGTACCGGACATTGGCGGCAGTTTCAAAAAATAAACTTTGTTCCTGCTTGAGTGGCTCGTGATTTTGTGCCCAGCCAGACTGCGGCACATCTACTCTATTTTCACTTTTCCCATGGTAGTTTGTCTTATCTAAACTAGGAAATTAGATCAGATACCCAGTGTATAGGTAGTTAATGAATCATATTTTCAATGTGTGTGTGTGTGTGTGTGTGTGTATGTGCACACATGCGCACTCGTGATTTTATCTCAACTTGTTTTTTTTGGTCTTTTGTCAAAGGTGTACTTTTTGTTTTGTTTTTTAGATGACTAGGAATAGCTATGGTTTGCTATAAACAAGTTGTAAAGCTTCTCTCATAGATGCCTCTTCTTCACCTCTTTCACCTTATCAACAAGTAGGCTACTAGTTACAAAATGACATTCCAAATTCTTTTAAAGGAAATCTTTCATCAATGAGATTTATTTTAAAGTACTGCAAATATGTTGTGTTTGTGCATGTACCTTGCACTGAGACTACAAGGTGAATAATATATGGCTTTCTGTTCTTGAATTTTGTGCTATTGTGATGCAACAAAGCATATTTTATAAGTTTTGAACTTCAATTTGGCTCTCTAAATACCTCTACTGTTAGAATATGTAAACACATAAAATACCTCTACTGTTAGAGTATGTAAACACATAAAATAGTTACTTGTTCAATGACAGCTGATTGTATGCTACAGAGCTCAAGAAGGAAAGGAAACTTCTACTTTGCTTCAGTCACTAATGAGCAGGGGAACCTAGATGGGGCATTTTAATTTCTGTGAGTCTCAGTTTAGGTCTCTCCTGTTTGTTTCCAATGGCATTTGAGATTGCTTCTGTACAAAAACCAGAAGGTCTGTGGTTAAGATATATACTTAATTATATATACATCATTGTTATATATATATAATTCACTCAGTCTTGTACTCGATACGGATGTGATCAAGAAAATATCTGCTTAGTTTCAATTCAGTTAACCCTATGTACAATTATGTGGCTTTTGGGAGCAAACTGTCTTTTTGTTTGTTATACAAGGTACTGTAGTATATTGGACCCAATATAGAAGAATGAGGTTGGTTTGATTCTCATTATCATTATGAACAAAATCAGTGGCTTTGTATATAATACTTCAGAGTCTCATACAAACTATCTAAATAATAACAATATGCCCTGAAATTAATCCTTTTTTCCCCTCAAATTTAGATTGTGTAGATACAGCATTTTTAAAGATGTTCCCATGCAGATCTACTTTGTTTCATAGATTCTTCAGCCACAATAATCAGATTTCCATGTGATGGAACAAACTAATGCTGTATTGGAGGTGACCACTGGTACTTAAATATTTCAAACAATTTTCAGTACATGTTAGTTTCTTCATGTTTCCTTCTGCTCCTCCTTTTTCTTGAATCCATTGGCCTTTCTGGATTTGTAACACTGCACTGCAAACTTACAGTAATAAGTAACTATGTAAGTGAAAGGATATTAAAAAAATTCTCTTCATTTCAAAATCTTGAAAGGTATATTGAAGTCTAGTTGGTCTTTAATACTGGATTGACATTTCCTCAATTATAAAAATATGCCACTTATATTCCCAGGATATATCTGCTTTTAAAATATCATCACTAATTAATTCCTAGGTCATTTTTCAATACTTCATTTAACTGGAACCTATGATATTTTTCTTATCTACACAAACAGCACAGGGCTGCTGTAGTTGAGTATGGGGACAATGAAGATTTGAAACTATAAGGAACGGTTTTGAAGAGGCTTGATGACATCCTCTTTTCTTTTGACATTGCAGAGATGACAGAAGAGTCTTGCATTTTAGTAGAGGTTGCAGTATCTTATGCTCAGGGACACTTGAGTACCCTGTTGTGGTTTGGCATTAAAACAAATTCATTGATGTTCTTCTGTAGGACTACAGGCTGGCCTTTTTTTCATTATTGTTATATTTTATTTGTATAGATATCCCGCCATGCTCTGTGCTATAAATAGTGATGTTTTTATTGTTAGTACTGTACACTTAATAAAACTGCAGTTTTCCTGGCAATTAATTGTGCTGACAATCAATGCAAGGCTGCAGGCAATGTGTTTATGTGCTGAGCTTTTGATGAGTGAAGCCCTGAGAAGTCAGGATGTCAGAATTAAACGCTCTGCTCAGACACTCTGTTCTTGGATTGACCAAATAATGGTTGATTATAGACTGTACCTAGACCTTGTTTTGTTTGTATGATATAGAATATTTGTTCATATTTAAGCAATAAAGTTAGAATTTATTTAGGATAAAATAGCATGCTAAAATTATTCATATCTGCTTTTTCTCAGAGCAGTCTATTTTTGATAAACTTTCCTTAATATGAAGTTTTCTAACAGTTTTTGGAAAGCTTCCATCTTCCTATCAGATGTTACAGAATACATGTGTATGTGTATGTATATATGCGGACATATGTATTCATGATTTTTTTTGATAGATACTTGCTACATACATAGTTTACCTAGGCTAAATGTGGCTGGTGACTGTTTTCTCTTCTTCTTCCATGTATTAAACAGTATTCTTCTATAATATATAATATATACATCCTGACTCACTGTGTATTTAATCTTTGTACAGTAATCTTGGCAAATGACTAGTAAAAGTAAAAGTTACTCAAAACTATTTATCATTCAATAAATAGTTTTGAGTAACTATTTGCCATTGTAAAGTATCAAGTCTGTTTATAAAATATAAATGTAAGCTATTATTTGAATAAGTATAAATTATCCATCTCTTATTGGTGTTTTCCTCAAAGTATCATTTAGATAATAGTTTATAGAACTTGGTCTTTGCCTGTTAATGCTTCAGAATCAATAAATATGCAAAATTTGGTTTACACTTAACACCCACAGTTTTGTTTATTAGACATGAATTTGTATCAAATAAATCACTTTGGACATAAAATTCATGTTTCAGTAATAGAAATAATGCTGAGGCTCATTTTCTTTTTTGTACTGGTGATTGAACCTAAGGGCTCTTAACCAATAAGCCACATCCCCAGCCCTGTTTCATATTTTATCTAAAGACAGGGTCTTGCTAAGTTGCTGAGGCTGGCTTTGAACTTGTGATCTCCTGCCTCAGCCTCCCAAGCTGCTGAGATTACAGGCGTGCACCACTGCACCCAGTTTCTTATTTATTTTTTTATATAGCTCTTAAAATATTTTCTACATACCACCCACATTTACAGGAAATTATTTCTATATCTTATCAGTTTACTGTGAACAAACATGGTTCATAATAGGCACTAAACCACTAAACAAATATTTGCCAACTGACTAAAGTAACGAACAAGTTAACAATATCCCCACATAATGGAACCATTCTAATATGCTATTTTATTACCTTTCCTTGGTGGAATTTGAAGTGACAATTAAAAATAATCCATATGGGAACTCCTTTGGTTTCCATTAAGGGAGTGTGAGAATTGGAAAACAGTATTGCTCCTAACCATACAGGAAAAAAAATTTTTTTTGACAAATATCAAGTTCTTGTTACTTGAACCCACTGAAGTAGTGGAGTCACAGGGCAACCAACTGGTTCAAAATAAAAAAGAGAGATGAGCCACCTGCAGGGAGGGGCAAGGCATAAATTCTAGTTCTTCTGGGCAAGATGTAGCAGAGCCTGCTGAGGGTTAAGTGAGGGTGATGGTAAGCTGACAGAAGGAGACAAGTGTGCCTTGGAAAAACTGCTGCTATTATAAGAGGTGTGCAGACCTTTTTGCATCTTTTCCTAACAGAAAGCCTATCAGATGATCATACACATAGAAAAACAAAATATCCTGAAAAAAGTTTTACTTACTGAAAAAAACTGAGAAAAGAGAACAATTGTGAGGAAGGCACAGAACTCTCTTGGGACCTTTTAAGCTTTGTCTCTTCTAAGGAACAAGACCCTCATCTGTGAGGGAAGGGGCAAATACTCTTATCCTAAGGGCTGGGAACATTCACTATAGCTAAAGGGAGAAAACAGGAAAAAAACAATAAAAAACAACAACAAAAAAACCCTCCATCCCTTAAGAGGGAACAACTATCTACTAGGAAATGGGTAGTGAGAAAAGTAGACCCACAAGCCCCACAGGACATGATATATGCCTAAAGTTTTAGCTGAATCACAGAGAATACCCATATACCACTTTCTATTGCCAGGCTAATAAACATCTAGTAACAAGTAGCTTCACCAAATAGACCCTCCATAAGGTCCAGCGCAAATGGTGGATGAAAGCCAAGTGTGTAGCAACTTTAAAAACACACAAATGAAAACAAAACCAAGAAAACCTTTTGGCAAAGAAGTTAGCACCCTAAACCCAAGGCATTGCTAAGAGGGATTTGAAGTCTGTAATGTGCTAAGTACACACATAAACAGAACAAACTGCAAAACCAGTCTACCTCCTAATTAGATTTTCTCATGCCCCTTCATTAAAGGTCTAGTTGAAATAAAGTGAGCCCATTTCCTAGGATAAATATTCTTGCCTCAGTCTTTATTGTCTTACTATTAATAAGATGTCCAGCTATTAATAAGAATTACATAAAACATGGAATATGGCAATAACTAAGAACACAGTCCAAAAGACAAAGTGATCATTAGCACTACACTCAGACATGGAAGATATTAGAACTATCTGACAAGGAAAACAAAATAACTATGACCAATATAGTAATGTCCCTAATAGAGAGGATAGACACTCAGCAAGATCTGCAGAGACAGAAAGTAGGAAGGAAAATAAACAAGAAACACTAGAAATGGGAGGCACAGTAACAGTGATGAAGATCTCATTGAGATTCACACTGAAGAATCAGTGAGCAGGAATAGAAGTCTAGAAATAACATAAATTGAAGACATTTTAAACAGTGATAAAATAGTAACCACCATAGGGCAACCAGGAGCTCTAGAACAATATCAAGTGATCCAAAATACATGTAATTCCAGAACTTAAAAAGAGAAAAGGACAGAGGAACTATTTGAAAAAAAAATTTGGTTAAGATTTTTCCAAAATTTAGGTAGACACTAAACCACAGGTGACTATTATACCAAACAGGATGTCTACTGTTTTTCTGCTGTGACAAAACTACCTGATACAAACTTTTTTAGAGGAGAAAAAGTTTATCTGATGATTTACAGTCTCAAAGGTCTCAGTCCATAGATGGCCAACTCCACTGCTCTGGATCCAAGGTGTGGCAGAAGAAAGTGGCTCAGGTCATGGCACCAGGAAGCAGAGAGAGAGGGAGAGCTGTACTCTTCAGTGACAAAATGCATACCCCAAGGGCACACCCCCAATGACCCTCCTCCTCCAGCTACACCCTATCTGCCTATAGTTACCATTCAGTAATCTCTTTCAGCAGATTTTTGCATTGATTAGTTGAGTATCTCAACCCAATGATTTTAACCTTTAAAGTTTCTTGAATTGTCTCACGCATGAGCTTTGTGGTGACATCTCACATCTAAACCATAAAATTCATCTCCTGGCCCTCAAAAGCTCGTGTCCATCTCACAATGCAAAATGCATTTACTACATTTCCAAGAGTCCACATAGTCTTAACAGCTTTAGCATTGCACAAAAGTACAAGTCCAAAGTCTCCTCTGAGACTCAAGGCAAACTTGGAGTATAAGCCCCTCTCAAAATCAAAAGAAATTTACATATATCCAATATTTAAGGACACAGGGTGCTGCAACCAGTGCAGGCAACCTAGCAGGTTACAATGACAGGCAAAGGCGGATGAGAAAAACACAGACTCACGGACTCAGATTTTGAAGATAATAGCTGGGGTCAGGTGGAGCGCTGCTCTCTGATCCAGAAGCAGCTCTAAAGCAATCTTTATTTATATATGTCTCATCAGACTAAAGACTATGTAAGCATTATTCTTTGTATTCATGAAAGTTACAGAGTTAGCAACATTATGCAGCTTATTCCACAGTTATATTCTACAGTGCAATGTTAGGAATTAGTGTAGCTCTCAAGAAAGTCCATTGTCTAAAGTTACTATTATGTGGGCTGGTTTAGGAGCAGAGGAGCTGGTGAAACATTGTAGTTGTCTAGCAAGAAAGTTCCTCTATTTCTAGGAGCTGTGTGCCTAAGAATAAGTTTGAGGCTGATGTGACTCTAGCACAGCGCCTCCTCATGAAGGGCATTACCACAGCAGCTAGGCATCCTGCACCTTTGCACAGAAACTTTCCCAAGCATGAAGCTGTTAGACCAGGACGCAAGAAAAGACCACTGACTCCAATTAAAATCAAATTAAAGCAAGCTTATTATTTTGACTGGCCAGGCTGCCTCTCCCTCCCAAAATGGCGGGAACAAGACAGCACCCCAGCTTTCCTGCAGCCCAGCTTTATAGCCCAGAATGTTGCACAAAGAGGGGTTACAGATAACAGAACTCTGACAAGCATCACACTAATGGTAGTTTACATTTTTTGCTGGCCTCAACATCAGAATTTATGAGGACCATTAGAGCCTCAGAGAGGGTCGTTGTCTGGCCAGGGAAGGCCAATATTCATGAGGTGTCACTAAGTTTCAGAGAGGGCTGCTACCTGGTCAGAGAGCCAGGCATGGGTGAGTTCAAGGCACAGGCAGGCATTCCAAGCAGGTTCAGAATTTGCAGTAATTTATAGTAAAGCCGAAATTATCTTTTCATGGTTTTGTGGCGAGATGCCCAATTTTAAGAAAAGATCAGGTTGGGTCTATCATTCCCCCCTTTTCTTATGTGTCCCCTTCAAATCTTTGATAGGGTAGGGGAAGAGCACTGAGGGAATTTTAATCCCTCAGGCAACAGTCTCCAACTTTTTAGAACTCACCCGAAACCGGTCTCCCTGATTTTACCTGACTTAATTATTTACTTATATTGATAGTCTATTTATTTTTGGCTCCATTGTTGTAAGAAGAGGGGCGTCACTCATTTTGGCTTCTTCTGAGCTGAGAGAGGGTGACGTGAGGGGGCACGGCGTGAGGGACAAGAGTTTCCTTTTAGTTCGATTTGAAGTCTGGTTGGGGAAGAACAGGTTGTAAAGTCATCTGGGGATGGGTGCTTCTATGAGAGAACCAAAAAACATGAGTACTGAATAAATGTTGCTGCAGCTGGAACATGTCACTGTATAGAAGTTCCCTCACCAGGCTTTAACATCCCCAGTTATCAGGACTGTAAACATAACATTTAACTTTTAGGGTTACAGTTGTCCCTCCCCATAAGATACAGTTTAATAATTTAATGTCATCTGATCTTGCAAAATCCTTTACTAGTATGACCTCTGTGTCTAATAGAGAAACCTTTAATTCTGTTACTCAGGGATGGATAATCATACTAGCAAACACCAAGCCTACCTGTGTAGGTTAGGAATATCTATAGGCCTTAAACTAAAAACTTCTGTCTCTGGCAGCTCCTCTTGATAGTCTCCTTTTATAGTTATCAGGCGTTTCTGTCTGAGAATCTTTCTTTGTAGCCTCCAGTCTTACTTATTTTGGGAGGCTAACATAAAGTGTATACCTTAAATTATTATTATTATTATTGTTATTATTATCATCATTATTATTTAAAATGCCCAGGAATGGCTGTATTTTGGTTTCAACTGTCTTTGCTAAGTGTTTAAGATGAAGCAGTCAAACTGACTTTTGTTTCTATCTATTGTTAACAGTCAGCTGAGCTTTTATGGGAGTCATTCCTGGGGAAACTTGAGAGCAGCTTCTCAGTTCTGCTAGTGCCATTTGCGCTAGGATGGGTCCAGGCCTTGCTTGACCATGTGGCTTCCCTCAGAAGCATCAGGGATCTCTCCCTTCTCTGATGACCCTCCTCTTCACAGCAAATGCACTGATTGGCTTTCTGTTCTCCAGTGGTCTCATTAATCTCCCTGATCGGGAGGTTATGTGGCCCAGAGTTGCAAAGCTCTTTAGAGAAGTCCCCTGTTCCCTGGATTCAGACTGACTCAGAGGGCAAGAGCCAAATATTGGTTGTTCTGGCCCTTTTAATTTAACTTTAATTTTAAAACTTAATCTTAAACATTCAGCAAATAAATTTTAACAGCCTTATATTAAGAGTACTGGGCTTTAATGTCTATAACTTTATAATTATTTATCCTTTTATTAATTGGGATCTGTATTATCCTATCTGTCTTGTAGGTGATGGCTTATTATCTTAAATTAACCCATGTTGTGTTCTTAAAGCAACACTTCTGTAAAACACTAACAGGGTAATCTTTAGATCACTTATAAGGAAATTACAAAATAAAATTAACAAGAGTAAAAACATTTAGTTTGTGTAATAGCTACCCTGAATTTTTGGCTGAGTTATACATTATATCCCCTATTTGAGATCCTAGTAATCTTGACAGAAAAGAAAAAAACAACTTTTGAACATAACTTTAAATAAACTAAAATATGGCCTACTGTTTTTGTAGTCATTCTCACATGTAGTAATATGGGACACAGAGCCTTGTCTCAGGTAAGGCAGGGCTCTTTATAAATCTTAAATGTTTTAGTTCTAAAGCTGATCTTTGTATTTTAAATATCATTTTACAAAGTTTACATAAATTGTTTGAGGTCACGTGAACATTAGCTAACACCATATGATATCACATTTAAAACATGAATTAAAGAAAGGCTGAAAGTTTTTAACCTTTACATAGATTAGGCTCTCATTAACTTAAAAATATATTTAAATTGTTCCCCAATGTAAAAAGTAACATAAAACTTTAAATATCTTATTGATAACAGGTAAATAAATCCCCAATATATTTTTTACCATACAACTTCAGAACACCAGCTTGATATAATGCTCTTTTAAAGTTTCTACCTTACAGACTTGTATACCTGGAAGATATGAGCACATTAATAGCATCACAATTACATTGATGTTTTTATATTAACCAAGTTTAGCTTTTAAAAAATAACAGCATAATGCTCTAAAATAACAGTTCTTATTTAACCAGTTGTTTAATTTTTATGGTTGCTTGCTCTAGAAAAAAATAAAACTTAATAAAGACAATGTTATGGGTAAACTTATGTTTTAAGAAATTTTTGTCTCTTTAACACATGACTGATTGTAAAAACAAACTTATACAGACATTAGTAAATCAATCAGATGTCTAACAAAAGTACTCATGAAAGAGTAATCCCATATCAAATTTACTTTACTTATTTTATCAAAATATTAGACAAGTGTATTGAACAGTGCCAGCCATTTTTTTGTTGTTGAAGGAAAAGTCCTAGAACCAAGGCATATTAGACATTGTATAGACATTAATATTTTATGAGTTTTTTTTTTTTAACACCTAGGAAAACTTGTAAGCTTAAATTTAAAGACATTCATTTTTATCTGTTTATCCAATTTAAATTGAACCATTTAAATCACATGAATTAAAGATCTTTGGATCCATTTTTTAAATTTGTTTTTATGAGCGCTCCTTATATATGTTAATTTGTATATCATATATATGATATACGGACAGGACATATGTATATATAGACATATAACACATAACACAAGTGTGCACACATAACAATAGTAAAGGCCTTGTAGCTTTTCGCAGGTGAAATCTCCATTGCAATGTTTCAAAAACTCCACAGTTGGTCAAAGATAGAACTGATCAGAAAAACATTAACTTAGGTCTGTAGGATCAAAATCATGAGCTCAAAAAAATACAGAATCTAAGGAAAAAACAAGAGTCCTAGAAAAAATGACTGGCCAGTAATTAGTAAATACCATACAATTTACTTTTTTTTTTCATTAGGCCTCAGATCAGTCTCCTACTGAGCTTGCAGGCTTCTTTCATTTGCGTTTCAACATAAGTCCTGGCTGAGGTCTGAAGGAGCAGGGAAAAACTGCTATTCTGAGCAGACACCTCAGGCCTAAGCCATTTTAACCATAAGTCATAATTTTCAGGTTCGGATGTTGAAAATTATGATACAAGTTTAAGATACAATTCACAAAATTTTATATCTTTACATCTTGTTTTGTCAACAGATACCATACTATGATTTACTATCCTTGTCCAAATTAATGCACTGGTACACACAGTGACATTTTCCCAGGCTACCCAATTTAAAATTGGTGAAAAAAACTGAATGATTGGGAAGTTACTTGCCAACTTGGAAGTAGAGTTCTTTAGTTTTCCATCCTAAGTATTTAAGTTCTCTGGCATGAATTATCTGAAATCATAAACTAAACAGTTACCTAAACCCAACTTTTAACTGCAAGACTGTGCAATGCTTCAAAAACCCATTCAGATACCAGATTGTTACAATAAAACATCATCTTTTAGACACACATTCAGCCAAGATCATTCCCAAGAAACAATTTATAATATCAACACACTATTGCACATGTCTTAAAGGGCCAGAAACAAAGACACAGGACAGACAGAAAGGAGCTCCAGACTATGGCTGACAGACAGAAACCTTTAAAACAGAGCAGATAAGGGGAAAATCTCCTACACTAGTGGCACCATAGATGTCCCCACAAGGGGACCAGATGTTTTACCAGATGTAAAATCAAGGGTCTCCATGGCGACTTTACTGCATTTAGTGTCCCCTTTTTCTTTTTCTCTCTTTTTTTTTTTAAGAAGACAGAGGTGGCATAATCCTTACAGTGCAAGGACGGAAGGTGGGAATTCCCCGAAGCAACAGGGCTTCGGCAGCTGCTGGGAGTCCCTCAGTCCCTCCTTTTACTTACAGGATTAGCTCCTCTGGTTCGGTTCCACCTCAGGCACACTTCATCTCATCTCCTAACATTTCAGTAGTCAGTTCTCAAAAAGTTCCGGGGGGGGGGGGGATGGGTGGTATCAAAATTTGTAACTGAAAGTTCGGTTCCTGACCTTGAAGCCAATTAATGCCAATTTAATAACGAGGACAGGGTTTTGAGAAAAAGAAAAAGGGAGGTTTATTGCTTTGCTAACAAAGGAGAAACACAGGGGACTCTGCCCAAAAGTTGTGACTCTCTTGATCTGGAGGGATAAGGGGTTTTAAAGGAGTTTCACTTGTTAACCTGGGAGATACTCAGTTCTTAGATCCCCACCAGGCATTGCCCTCTGCAGTGGGTGTGCTCTAGGCAGCCAGCTAGGGGCTTCTCTCATCCTGCTTAACAAAGGGGAGTAAAGTTCATCGCAGTTCCTTAAAACACAGTCCAAAGGGGTGTCAGGCTTACTTGCTTTATTACCCATTTTCACGTCCAATATCCTTAAGTTTTTACCACAGAAATCACACAACAAAACGCACAAAAACAAACAAATAAAAAACATATAGAACACAGAACAAAACACAAGAAAACAGAAATCCGGCGCCGAAACAGAAAAACAGAGGAGCAATGCAATGTCTTGCTAAAGCTCCGGGGTAGGAGCACGTGCGTGCCCATTGGCACCTCTCTACCCTTCCAGAGGAATTCCCTACAGAACAGAGGACAGAACGATTTCTCGTTACTGTCCCGGACAGGAGTATATGTGAGCCTCTCCAGGCCACCTCTCTGTCATCAGAAGAGATCTCCCTTAACCGGATACCAGATGTTATAAAGGCGCCACTTACCTGTGGAGGCCTCCTCCACCAGGTGCTTGCTGATAGTTTTAGTGCGGCAGTTCACTGCAGTGCTCCGGGGACCGAAGGCTCACTCGGAGGCCTTGGAACGTCTCAAGTTGCACACCCTCTAGAGTGGCTCTCCAGCCCGGAGCCCTGGAGCGAAGGCCGGCTTCAGAATTTCCAGCAGTCTGGTCTTGTGGTCTGGTCGGGCAGGGTCATCTCGCTGGGGTCTCCAAAATGTTAGACCAGGATGCAAGAAAAGACCACTGACTCCAATTAAAATCAAATTAAAGCAAGCTTATTATTTTGACTGGCCAGGCTGCCTCTCCCTCCCAAAATGGTGGGAACAAGACAGCACCCCAGCTTTCCTGCAGCCCAGCTTTATAGCCCAGAATGTTGCACAAAGAGGGGTTACAGATAACAGAACTCTGACAAGCATCACACTAATGGTAGTTTACATTTTTTGCTGGCCTCAACATCAGAATTTATGAGGACCATTAGAGCCTCAGAGAGGGTCGTTGTCTGGCCAGGGAAGGCCAATATTCATGAGGTGTCACTAAGTTTCAGAGAGGGCTGCTACCTGGTCAGAGAGCCAGGCATGGGTGAGTTCAAGGCACAGGCAGGCATTCCAAGCAGGTTCAGAATTTGCAGTAATTTATAGTAAAGCTGAAATTATCTTTTCATGGTTTTGTGGCGAGATGCCCAATTTTAAGAAAAGATCAGGTTGGGTCTATCAGAAGCATGCCACAGCCATGAAGTCATCAGAGACCCCAATCCAGACACTGCTCTCCACAAGAGGGTAATCATTCCAATCCAAAAGGAATGAATAGGGGCATATATAGAAGGGATGGGATCAAAGCAAGACTGAAATTCAATTGGGTAAACAAGTGCAATAGCTCCATGTTCAGCATTGAGGCCACATGGCATCCTGATGCTCCCTTCAAAGGGTTTGTGTAGCTCCACCCCTATGACTTTGCTGATTGCACGCCATGTGGCCTCTCTGTTGGCTTGTCTCTACTCAATTCCTGCAGCTTTCCTCCAGAGACATTCCACAGTACTGGCATTTCTTACATGGCTAATGCCAAGATGTGCTGCCATTTCAAGCAGTAGTCAAACCTCCATGGTCCAGCAGTCTCTGCCTGGGTGGATAAGCATGTTGAAACAACTTTCTAAAACCCCCTCCTTCTCCTCATGAAAGTATAATGTTCCACTCTTCTGTTCAGGGGGATTTTTACTTTTACACCATGGGTACAGTCTTGCCAATTCCTGCAATCCCCTCAAGCTATTTTCCCTATTGTTTCTGGGCAAAGTAATTAGTATTTCTTCAGTGGCTGTGATCTCTTTAACTACGCCTTCCTTAGCCTCAGTTTTACTTATAGTTTTCTAGCTAAACTTCCAAGTTTTCAAATCTTTCTGGTTTTCATTCTGCTCCTGAGGATCACCATAAATTTGAAAAAAAAAAAAAAAAGCTGCCAGCAATATCCATGCTACCAACCGAATGCTCTGCTGCCTTGAAATTTCCTCCACTAGATTTATTAGTCCATCAACTTTAAATTCAGTCTCACAGAAAGTATCAGGACATGGGCAAAATGTAGACAACTTCTTAGCCAAAATGTAACAGGAATGGCCTCTGGTCCAAGTTCCAACAGAGTTCTCTTTTCTTGCGAAGACTCATGGACTCTCTCTTCATTGTCTACAGTCCTTTTGGCATTTTGGTTTTCTGAATCTCCACCAGAAATGCCCATAAACTCTGCTTACAACATTCTAAAACTTCTCCAGCTTTCATTGCTAAACTTTTCAGGATTCCTCCATAAATTCCAAGAAATTCTAAAAGCTTCTGGACCACATGGTCAGGTTAGTTACAGCAATGACCTTACTTCTTAGTACCAATTTCTTTCTGTTTTAATCAGCTTTTTCACTGCAGTGATCAAAGGACCTGACAAGAACAATTGGAATAGGAAATGTTTATCTTAGGGCTCACAGTTTCAGAATCTCAGTCCATAGATGGCCAGCTTCATTGCTCTAGGCCTGAGGTGTGGCAGAACATCATGGTGGACTAGGCCTGTGGTGTGGCAGAACATCATGGTGGAAGAGCATGGTTAAAAAAAAAAAAGTGGCTCAGGACTTGGCACTAGGGAGAGGGGAGGGGGTGGAGAGAGGAGAGGAGAGGGAAGAGGGCAGAGAACAGAGAGTTCCATTCTTCTGGGATAAAATTATCTCCAAAAGACATGCCCCAGACTCACCTCCTCTAGCCTCACTCTACCTGCCTACAATTACCACTCAGTTACCTTATCAGTGAATTAACACACTGATTAGATTAAGGCTTTCATAGCCTAACCATTTTAACTCTAAACCCTCTTGAATCATCGCACACACAAGCTTTTAGGGGACATCTCACATCTAAACCATAACAATTACTATAATAAAAATAAGATAAAACAAATCAAGTTAAAAATTAAACAAAATTAAATAAGAAGTAAATAAACTACACCTGGAAACAAAACATATAGGGCAAATCGATAACAAAGCAAGTCAAAGACACATTTTATTCAAGAAATGAAGATGAAAATCCAGCAAACTGCTCATTAATAACAAAAAATTATAAGACAGTGGAATAGCATCTTCAATGTGCACAAGAAGAAACAAATGTCAATCGAGTATTTGATATTGAACAAAATTGGCTTTCTATTTCTAATTGCACAAAAAAGTAATTAACAGATTAAATAAAAATAGTATAAATGTATTATGTGATTATAGCATATGTAAAAGTCAGAACACTATAATAACAGAATGGGAAATACACTATTACAATATTTTCACACTACACGTGACACAGTACAATGTTATTTACAGGTAGAATTTGACTGATTAAAATGGTATATTAAACATCATAGTGTATTCACTTAATTTCCTAAAAATAGGCATAAGTAATAGGTAAATGGAAGAGATGAAATTGAATCACAGAAATGGTCAGTTAATCCAAGGTAAAGCAGATTGAAAAGAGGTAAAATAAATAAAAAACACATGAAATAAAGGGAAAAGAGAAACAGGGTGGTAGATGTTAATCTTATCAGTAATCAAGATTATTGTTACCAGACACATGAGAGTGTTAGACAAGAGTATTAGTACAATATTAGTTCAGAGAGTATTAGACAACATAAAAGAGCAAAAGTAAGGCCTCACTACATGTTGATGTTTAGTAATAAATTTGGTCTTTTGTAAAGAGAGGTCTGGCCTTTCCTCAGCTTCTGAGCAGTCATGACATCTGACATGAATATTTTCTTTACAGACATGGATGGCCACAGATGGCCTCAAATAATTTAGAAGTGGGAGTTTTGGATAGCACATTATCAGTTGTCCTAGAGACTGAATTTGATTATAATAATTGTTAGCTTTTTTGTCATTATAAATAAAATACCTAATGAGAACAACTTAGAGAAGGAAAAGTTTATTTGGGATTATAGTTTCAGAGGTTTAGTTTATGGTCAGCTGACTCAATTGCTCTGGGCCCAAGGTGAGGCAGAATATCATGGCATAAGGGTATGACAGAGGGGTGCTGCTTTATTCATGATGGCCAAGAAGCAGGGTGGCAGATGGATTGCAGAGAGGATGAACCTTTTCATGGCACTTCCCCAGTGACCCACTTACTCTACCCATATCCCACCTAATTAGAGTTAACCACCTCGTTAGTGCATTCAAACTGGGATGAACTGATTTGTTTACAAATTTCATAATCAAATCACTTCACCTCTGAACATTCTTGCATTAAAACAAGAGCTTTGGGGGCCACCTCATAACCAAACTCTAACAGGAGTCCATCAATCAATCAATCAATTATGCCTACACAATTAAGTCTAATAAAATCTCTGGACCTTGAAGCTTAGGTGAGCTTCTCTGTTTGGCAAATACTACATGCATATTGTTATTCACTAATGTCATAAGAGTAAAAAAAAATCTGTATTTCACAAGGGAAACAATAGAAGCTTTGCATTTGGAGTCCTCTGGTCTCTCTTTATGTATCCTTTCTGTTGCTGATTTTGATCAGAAAAATCAAAACTCTCAGCAAGTTTTGTGAATCTCTAGTGAATCATTAAACCAAAGGTTGGTTTGGGGACACCCACCCCCCTCCCCTGGAAAAAACAAAAAACAATCAAAAAACCCCTGCAATTAATGTCAGAAGTGAGAGCAGTCTTGTATAGTATAGATTGTGTACTCAAATCTCACAGTTTGGCTAATTTTGGGGAGCTGTCTGCAGCCCATTTCAAACATGAAGACAGAGTTAAATTAAAAGTATAAACTTTAAAAGTATAAAATATAAAAAAGAATGTACAATTAAGCATGGTGACACAAGTCTATATTCTCAGATACTCAGGAGGCTGAGGAAGGAGCATCACAAGGCCTAGCCTGGGAGACTTAGCAAGACTCTGTCTCAAAATAAAAGTAAAATGGGATGGAGATGTATTTCAGTGACAGAGAGCTTGCCTAGTTATGTGTGAGGTCCTGTGTTCAATCCTTAATACTGAAATAAAATAAAGACAAGGGAAAGAATGAAGGAAGTATGGTAGGCAAGGAATTAGAGAAGAAAAGAAAGGGAGAAAAAAAGATGTATCATTAAATAAAAGAAATGTTTAGTTACTATATTGATGTCAGATGAATTAAACTTCAAATGAAGAATAACAGGAATAAAATGGCTAGTGACATATAGGTAGTGACAAAAAGGTAGGGACATAGAGATTAATTTTTAAAGAATGTATTAGAGTCCTTAATGTATATGCACCTAATAGCAAGTATTCTAAATTCATAAAGTAAAATCTGAGAGAACTCAAATGATAAATTTATGAATTAATAGCTTTGAAGATTTAAATATCCTTATCTGAGTAACTGGTAGAAGAAGGAGGAAAAAAATCACTAAGAATACAATATGACCCAAAAAACTATACCAGCTAAAGGGGCACAACCGAAACCTATATATCACTCCAATAAAGAACAACAGAATATTCATAATTTTCAAGTACATATGGAAAATTCACCAAAATAGTTATGCTGGGTCATAAAATAAACTTTAAAAATTATAAATATCTGCTTTTGTTCACTAATATATTTATGGAAGCTTATGTACTCCATGTTACTAACAGCAAATAAATACATATTTTAGTAATTATATCCATATAGAAAACTATGACTCCAATTATAGAAATTTTTTGTGAAATTTTTCTAGTACTTAAATCCAAAATGAGAAATCAAACATGATCTCCAGGCAACAAGAAGAATAAGAAACAAAATACAGAAAGAGAAAAATAAGAATGCATAGATGATATAATTAACAACATTGGAGAAATTATGATGATGATTGTTGAATGCTATACCTTGTGTTGATTGCAATATAAAGATCTAACTCCTTGGAAATATCAGTTTCCACTTGGTCCAAAATTTCCAAAAATTCTGATGGATTTAGCAGCTAGATGATAACAAAGGAGCAATGATGGTCTATAAATCATGAAATTATATCTAAGAATGATTTCAATAGGATACACCTGGTCTTTCTAGGATTATTCTAAACAAACAAACAAACAAAAGCTTAATCTGCCTTTCCAAATGGGCATTGTTCTTATAGGCTTTATGGCTATGTAACTAGTGAGGCATGGTAATTGATATCCCACAGAATTAAGCACACTGATAGGTCTTTCATAGAGTTACTTGTACCACCCACATAATAATCATGTATCACTCTGAAGCCAAATGTGATCCTGTGTGGAGAAGGGAATGCATAGGAAGGTGTGTTGGCTGGTTAGACATTGATGCTACTTAGAATGGTGCTGCTTCTCTCTTGTAGTTTTTGCCAATTTTTAGTAAAATTTTGTATTTGTTATGATGATCATCTCATGAAATTCCATTTGATAATTCAGTCTTTGTGTTAATGTAAAATAATTTAAATTTTAATGTGAAATTTGATATAAAAGAGGAATAGCAGAGTAAATGTTGCAAAAACTGCTAAAACATAATTTTATTTTAATTTTATGAATGAGTTTATTGAAATCTTTGAAGTCATATGTAACTTCCCCATTCCTTCAGAGTTATAATTATTCTGGAAAGAATATATGACAAAGAGTGTGTCTAAGAAGAAAATTATCAAAAAATAGATATAGATATCTTATATAAAATTTTAGCAAAAGCAATAACCAATAATAATTTAGTATATATAATGGGAAAGTATACCATTCATAATAGGAAAATACAAATAATGCAGGAAAAAGTTGAACAAAATATAGATAGGCTATTTGCAATAAAATTCAAAAAATTTCTAAGTGACATAAAAAGCTGAATGAATGGAGAGATATACCATAATCTAGATGTTTTTTAAAAAATGGGGGGATTACTTATTCATCTCCCAATAATCAAAACACCAGTATGATTTGGGAGGTTGCTGAACAATGTGAACCAAAAATCCACCTGTAAGCAATAAAAGAAAAGAATAGCAAACAAAGAGTTTTAACCCAATCAGTGAATTAATCCCCTGTTAGGGATTAATTGAGTGGTAACTGAAGTGGTAGGGTATGGCAGGAGGAGGATGGGGCGAGTGGAGTTTCCCTCATTCCCTACATCCCCCTCTCTTTTTGATCATCTTATGAGCTGCTTCCCTCTGCCACCCTCTCCCTCCATGATCTTCAGCCTCACCTGGAGCCCCAAGGAATGGAGCCCGCCTTCTATGGACTAACACCTCTGAAACCGTGAACCCTCAAATGAACCTTTCCTCCTCTACAATTGTTCTACTTGGATTTTCTAGTCACAGCGGGGGTGGGTAGGGTGGGTGGGGTGGGAAGCTGGCTAAAACAGGAAGCCATAGTACTAAAGAATTTGAAGGGAAGTAAGAAGGTCATATAGAAAGTTCTAGAATCAAGATAGTATGCAAAAGCTGTTGTGAGAAAAAAACAGGTCATGGAAACAGAAAACAAAATCAATAAATAAATTGTACCGTGAGAACTATTATGGTATGATAGTTCTACTATTATAAATGAGAACAAAGAATATTTGTCATGTTAAATCATGCTAAGGTAAGTGGATGACATTTTGAAATATTAAAAATAGGTTCTAATCTCAGTTCTCAAAACAGTGAATTTTAAATACTTTAATATTGCAAGTTCCAAAAATATTTTGTCAATTTAATCTTGAAAAGTGCTAGTGGCTATCTAATTATAATCCACATGCTGAATCTTAAAAAAGAAATGATAAATTAGAATTAAAAAATAGTACTACATAAACAATTCTTCTTTTGGTCAGAAAATACCACTAACAATATCAAAAGAAAATAACCCTGATGGAAAAATATGTGTAACATATATACGATAAGACTTTTTATTTTCCTATTTTATCCAGAATTCTTACAATGGCATTAGGAAGTTTAATGCCTGTCTAATATCTTGGTTAACATACCAATAACAGACCTTCTGGAAAACACATTGATGATATATACTGGGGGGAGAGTCTGTATAATATTTTTAGTAGAATGTATCCAGTTTACGTAGGAATACTTAAGATCTAAGATACTTAAAACATGAAATCTATGCATTTGTGCAACATAGCTCTCTGAAAAATGTCACATCACTTATTTAATTGTATATCAATTGGGAGTTTTTCATAGTCATCATAACCTCCTGTTGTGTAAGTAATGTCCTGAATGCATAACTTAGAAACCTTGCCAGTTATATCTGAAGACAGAAGGGAATGTGGAAAAAAAGCACCTATTGGATGGCATTGGTAATTTAGTATTTCTTCATGCTTTGCCAGTTCCTTATAAACACCAGGGTCCTTAGTTTATTATTGAAACTCAGTGTTGAATAAAATCACTGACATTTGTGCATCTGATTGACAACACCTCACAGAGGATAATGAAAAAATTGAATAGAAATTTTACAACATAAATATTAAAGATATATATGCTGAATAACTAGTATTCTTGAGTGCTCCCTATAAAAATGTATTGAGAAATTTTTATTTCATGCTATCCTAAATAGTACTCGATTATATGAATATTATTATGTAATTTTTTTCAAAAAAAATTCCTGAGTCTTTTTATGAGTTGAAGTGGCTGGATTAAAATCAAGCAACTAGTAAATGTCTACCAGACTTAAAAACCTAGGTCTGAATGACTCCAAATCATATGCTCCTTTTTTTATCTTGTAATAGAAACAGCATAATTGAAAAAAATCAGTTTACTAGAGAAATGAGTAAATATAAACAAAAACACAATCATATTTTGTTTATAAAATTGAAAAAAGCCCTAAATTACTATTGAAGTTTGAGAGGATACTAGCATTATTTAAATTAGCATAACTTTCCTAGCAATAATATTTCAGGCACATTTATAAGATTTCATCCTGAGAGAAACATCAAGGATATTTGTATAAAAAATACTTTTGTATAATTATTTATTAGGAAAATTGAAGAAACTAAATTTTGATACCAATAATTGGTTCGATGAATTATAGCATGTCTGATACTTGACATTAAATGTTAATGAATGTTAGTAAAACTTAGTTTAACAAAAAACATTGGTTAATAAAATGGCATTTAATATATGATTCCACATTTCTGCATATAAATGCTATGAATGCTTTTTGTGTTTATATATTATGTATATATACATGTATAAAAATACTTGATATTTATGTAATAAACATTAAAAGTAATTAACCATAAATATTAAGATTATGAATTATTTTCTGCTTTGTGTTTTTATAGTTTTTGTTTATTTTTAACTGAATTAAATATTTTACATATTTATGTAAACTATGTATATATAACAGACAAATATCTATATATTTTAGAAAGCCAAATTTGTGAAGAGGAAGTTTGGGCCAACCAATATTGGCTACAAGCAATCTTATAAAAGAAAATAAAAAGTTGGAAAGAAAGATTTAATATGCAAACTGAAAAACTGCATACTGCTCTCAGATTTTATATCATAAACTCTTAAGTGGTATAAAACTGAAAAAAACAATTTTGCAGTTTTGTTTTCAAATTATCAGTAACTATTTCAGAGAAAAGATCAAGATTTATTTTTGTGGGAAAACAAAGGAGAATGTTGTGGAAATAGAATACTTGTTCCTTACTCTTTGGGTCAGAAAGAAGTGTAGTCGTATTAGAGCAACGAGTTTTTTGAAGAGAGTGAGCAGTGCTGAATAGACCATGTGAGGACATAGGCAAAAGATAAAGTGGGAAAGGAGAGATGCAATATAACTTACATTCTAGCAAATTTAATTTATTCATGGTATGTTAAGTCAATTAAAGTAGAACACCTTTTTTAATTAAGACATTGTATCAGTTTACATCCTCTGACAAGCAGATACAAGATTGGACTAGATGTGGAAGATATTTATTAGGAAATGGCTGTGAAGCACAAAGGAGAAGAAAGGGAGGCAAGAAGACTTTCAAATTATATTACCATTTCTGGTACCTGAGAAAGGAGGAAGGAGATTATTAGGTAGAAAAGTTTCATAGTAAAGCCCATGATTGAGAAGGCTGTAGTCAAACTGATTATAAATGCTCAAATGAAATTTGCCCATTAACATACTTACTCTGCGACAGGAATGACAAAATTCTATTGTTGGGCATAACTGGTTGAAAGCTCTAGATGTCACAGCTTTGGAATAACTACCCCATTCAAATATTGTAAAAAAGAAGATTATTCCTCTTGTTGCCCAGTCAATTTGCCATGTCAAATGGTGAATCTTTTTGTCTACTGGTTCTTTAGCATAAGAAGTTTGAATTGCCCTTATGGCGGTTGTAGCTTGTAAATCAGTGAAAATCTTGTCATGCCCTGGCATGAGTGTATTTCTCTCAGAGACCAGGAATTTTAGTCCTTTGGAGTATAAAGTTGTAGAGATGAAGAATTCGAAGTTAGTGAGGGTGTCACTGGAAAGTGAACATGGTTGGGTTAACTCGATCCTCCACTTTTATTCTAGAACCACCTGTTTACATTTGGACTCTTCAGGAGGAAAATGCCAAGTCTAAAAGAGTAGTTTAGAAGATTTGCAGGGCTCTAATAGTTTGGATCTTCAATGTCTGTCAAAGACCCATGCATTGAGGCCTTGTCTCCAATCTATATTGCTATTGGGAGGTGTAGCACCTTTAGGAGGTGGGGCCTGATGAAAAGAAGTTAGGTCATTGAGGACATTCCCTTGAAGGAGATATGGGACTACATTAGTCAGCCTTTCATTTCTGTGATCAAAATACCTCACAAAAATGATTTGGTTTGTGAAACATTTATTTCCTCTCATGGTTTTAGGCGATTCTGTCCATGGCTGGCTGATTCCAAAGCAGAAACATGGCGGAAGGTCATGGTAGAGGAAAGCTACTCAACTCATGACAGCTGGGAAGGAAAGCTGGAGAAGGAGCCAGGAAGAAGATAAACCCTTTCAGGGCATGCCCACAGTGACCACCTCCTTCTAACTAGGTTCCACTAATACATTTTATAAGATCAGAGCCTTCCTGATCTTATCACTGTGTAAAAGCCTCCATGCACCCCCTGCGGAACCTGGCTGTATTAGGGACCATGCTTTCAGCACATGAGCTTTATGGCTTTTCATATCTAAACCATAGTATTCCACCCCCTGCCCCCAGAAGCTCATGCCTGTTTCACAACTCAAAACGCATTCATTCTATCTGTAAGAGTCCCTATAATCTTAGCAGTCCTACTATTGCTGCAAAATCTGAGTTCAAAGTTGTTCAGGACCCAAGGAAAATTCTTAGCTATGAGTCCCTGTAAAATTGAAATTCAAGTTACATGTACCCAAAATAAAATGTCACAGAGTAAACATTCCCATGCTAAAAGGGAGGCAATGGGTTCATTAAAAAAGGGGAATGGGACAAAATCAAAACTAAAACCAACCAAGGCAAACAAGTCCTGTAGTTCTGCATCTGGCATCTGAGGTACATGGAGATAATATGTAAAAGGATTTGGGCAGCCCCACCCCTTTGGCCTTGCCAGTTAAAGCCCACATGGCCTCTCTGTTGAGTTGGCTGTACTCCCTGCCTTCAGCTTTCCTTAGAGAATTTTCATGTTCCTGGTATCTCTTACAACTTTGGCCTCACTCTCTTAGCTTCAATCATTGTCCTTTCAGGGGTGGCCTTCAAGTATTCAGACCCTGACACACACATGGCCTCTCATGCCTTCCTTTGAAGTCTCCATGGCCCCATGATTCCAGCATTTTGCATCCTTACAAAACAAACATTGTGTAGATCATTCCAAGACCTGCCATCAGCTCGAACCATAGTCAACCTCGCTTGGACCATGACTGCAATGGCCTCTGTGGCTGAGCATGGTGAAAATCATCCTGGGGAAGCAACTTTCTAGACACCCTGTGCTGGCAGAGTGTCCTCACAATCTCTTCCCAAAGGAAAATCTTTTAAATGTTTTCATTTTTACATCCTTAAAACTTGCCACATGTGGGGTCTTGCTGACTTCTTAAATATCCTCAAAGCATCTTTCATTTTGTATCTGTGTAAAGAACTTGGTTTCTCTGTAATAGCACTTATCTCTTCATCAATCACATCTTCCTTAGCCCCATGTTTACACACAGTTTTCTGACCAAACTGAAAGTATTTAAAATCTTTCTACTCTGCTTTTTGCTCCTGATTCTCAGTTAACCTGGTTAAAAGCCACCAGAAATTCCTATCCACTGCCTGAAAGTTGTGTTTCCTTGAAATGTCTTCTGCCAGATTAAATGTAGTTTTCCAGAAAGTCTGAGGACATGGGCACAATGTAGATAAGTTCTCTCTCAGAATGTAACATAAGCGTCCTCTACTCTAGTGCCCAATAGAGTTATTATTTCTGTATAAAACTTCATGAGTAGTCTGGAGTTCTCTCCAGAATTTGCCATTAAGCTCTGCTTATAAAATTCTAAGGCTTCTCTACCCTGCATCTCCAAATTTTTGCAAACTCCTCCTGTAAACCAGTTCCAAAAACTTCTGAACTACAGAGTCAGGTACAGTCCTAACAATGACCCATTTTTCAGTATCAATGTATGTACTAGTTAGTTTTTTGTGGTTGTGAATCAAAATACCTGAAAAGTTCCACTTAGTAGAGAAAAAAAAATATTTTGGCTCAAATTTCAGAGGATTCAATGCATGGTCATCTGACTTCAGGTAGAAATATTATTGTGGAAGGTATGGTAGAAGAAATCTCCTGAATTTATGATAGCCAAGAGGCAGAATGAGGGAGAAGTGGTCAGGGAGAAGATAAACCCAGGGTACACCCCTAGTGATCTACTTCCTCCAACTAGATCCAACTCCCAGTAGTTCATTCAGCTATCCATGGATTAATTTATTTCATGAGTTAATGCACTGTGGAGGTCTGAGACTTCATGATCCTATCATTTCCTAAAAAGCTTCTACTGCATGGGAGACTATGCTTTCAACTCATGAAGTTTTGGGGGACATTTCAGATCTAAATCACAGCAGGGACTGTAGCCCCTTCCTGATTCTTTCTCTTTTACTTCCTAGCCATCATTTGGTGAACAGCTTCCTCTGCCATGTACTCTCACTGTAATGTGCTTCCATGCCACAGGATCAAAGGCAACATGGCCAACCAAGCATGGACTGAAACCTCTGAAACTGTGAGCAAAAATGAAAGTTTCCTCTTTTAAAAGTTGATTCATCTCAGTGATTTGTTATGATAATGGAAAGCTGACTAACACACAGGGTAAATGCTCGTGGAGAAAAAGAATGTGTTAGAAACAGGCAGAAAGGGGTTTCACATCTCAATTACAAGTGAGAAAAGACAGAATTGTATAGGAAGAGCTTCAGAATGCAAGTATTATCCTGAGACAGTTTCATCCAGGTCCCTGGGGAGATCCCTAGCTAAAGATATACATTAGAGGAATCCCCTATCAGCGGGAGTTCTAGTAGTCTACATTACTTGCCATGCTCAAGTGAACTGGAAATTACCTGGCTGAGCACTATGGAGGGTCTAAGGTTGTACCGTCTAGAAATTCCATCAGCTATACTTTCCAATTATTTTCTTTAAAAGGGAAATCTGAACAGTTTGCCTGACTCCAATACTAGTACAGGGGGTGGGGAAAGTACTATAGAGGAGGGGAAAAATTCTCTTCCATATGGACAGTTTAATCTGTAGAGGAAAGGGGACTATTTGAAATCTATTAACTTTATGTGAAAGATTCGTCATTTGAGTTTTAATTTGTTTCGATTTATAAAGGTTGATCTTTGATGTATACTTGGCAAGCAAAAGTATTACTGTCCTTATAATATATAAATATATATATATAATATACATATATTTTATATATATATATATTACTGTCCATATATATATATATAATACATATATTTTATATATGTATGTATGTGTATACATATGCATGTGTATATACACCTAAAACTGTGTGAGAACAGCCTGAAGATACTAGAGTTATATATCAACAGTTATATTTGTTTTTGTATTTTATTATCAAAATTGGTATTCAAATTTAAATATCTAGAATAAAATTTTAAAACTATCTCATTGATACTACCTCTGAGGATATTCTTCAGAATATATTTTTTTCAACAAGAACTATTTCACAAGAACCCCACTAACCATACTGTTTTTATAAATTTTATTTTATGCATTTTTCAGGTAGAGGAAATACATAAATGTTGCAAAAATTGTGTGGAAGCTTGACATTTGATATATATTGACTGACTGATATTTACATTTGGATGTGATGAGGTCGAGGGTTTTGAATATTAGTGTGCTGACACTAATCCACAGAGCCACTTGTAATAGAATTCTTATAGACTGAGCATCCTTAGAAGTTTCACTCACTCTCAACCTTGATGAACTGTCATAATAATTGATTGTATTAACAGAAATAAATAGCCCAAATTTGGCTCGCTCTCACAACGACCCTGTTTCATCTGACACAGATGAGGAATAAGGTTATTTCAGATTGCCCCTACCAGGTCAAGGCTCAGCGAAAGCCTTGACTTGTGCCTTTAATTCAATCCTGCAGACAAGAGGATGAATCGGCTTTGTCAGTCTCTTTCTCTCTGGCATGGATACCAATAACCTTGCTTCACTTTCTTGTTTCTCCTAGAGGGAAGGATTTTGGCAGAATACTGCTTACTTTTACAGTTACAGAAGTTACACAGTTTAAGGAGGGAACAGTAATTACAAGCCATTAAATTCAGAAGGCCATCGGCGCAGATGAACATTCTGGAGAGGACACAGCCTTCAAGTTCAGTAAAGGATGATTACCAGAGCATTTTAGTAGAGAGCTGGTGAAGGAGAGGAAGAAATAACTCTGGAAATGTGCTAAGGCAGCAAACTTATGAAAATGCAGTTAGACACGGCAGTGGCTACATCGATTATGCCAGGAATGATTTAGCAGGGTATTTCACACTTGCCATTAAACAAAGTGCCATAATGGGCTTTGAAATGTACTTGGTTCTACTAGCTATATCCAGTTGAAACCACAGAGGTGTCACTTACATTATTACTTTGTACTGGCTTGAGGGAGAATCCCTAGTCCTTCCTGATAGGACTGGTTTTCCTTCTGGCTCTGAATTCAGGGTTGTAGAAATATTCTCATGGCCAATCCATGACTCCCTCTTGTTTAAAAAGTATCCTAAAACTTATCTTTTCTAGGACGCTTTCCTGATTAAATTGCACTCACTTCAATTCAACATCTTCCCTTTATACATACTGTATTAAATTGTGTGTATGTTACTTTGAAAGGAGTTTTAAATTATGTAAAGGGTTAGGGTTTTTTAAAATTATTTGAAGGGTTAGGGTTTTTTTTGTGCATATATATATATATATTTTTTTTTTCAAAACCTTCAAACTAATATAGAATGAAATACAAGATATATTTAGATTATGATAAGGGTAGAACCACCTTTGTCATTAGCTCTCACTAATGAGTTAAGGTCTTTTATTTCTTTTGTATATCTCTATAAACATATACTTTATCTAAATCCAGTACAGAAAGGTGACAAATCCTCTGGACAGTAGGGGAATGAATTTATTTTTGACATAAATGAAAAGAAAAAGTTTGAATACCCTATCTGAGTAGGTTGTTTTTTGACTGCTTTAAAAAGGAAGAGTGTTACAACATTTCAAAAATATTTTTTTTGCATTCTTATCAGAAGAGGCTGCTCTCAATATGCAATATTTTTGAAGAGAAAATAATTGAAACTCCACCTCACAATTAAGTCATGAGCAAGCATGTAAAACTTGTTAAAACACAAGTAAATGAGGTAAACAATACTGAGAAGATAAAAATGTGGTATTTTCAATTGTTCCCATCCAGTCTTCTTTTAAGCAACCTTCTTTTTGACTTTAGAATAAATAAATATCAGTCAGTCAGTCAATATATATCAAATGTCACCATCCATGTGGGTAACCTGTTTCCTAACAACATTCCACACATATGCAAGGAATTCACATGACTCCACAGGCCACATATTTACTAACTGTATTAGTTTCTTATATCTGCTATAACAAATTGCTATGAACTTGATGGCTTAAACACACACACACACACACACACACACATTTATTATCTGGAGATTAGGCTGAGCTCCTTTCAGTGCCTTTAACAAGTGTGTTTCCTTGCTTTCTGCAGGCACTAGAGCTACATTCCTTGGCTCCTGTCCCCATCTTCATCTTCCAAGTTAGCTGATTAGCATCTTTTTAAAATCATCATATTTTCTTTCTCTGCTATATGCTATCCAATCACTCTCTACCTGCCTTTTGTAAGAATACTAGTGATTACATTTACAGGGCACTCAGATAATACAGGATAATCTCCCCAACTCAATATCCTTAATTTAGTCATATCTGCAAAGTCTACCTTGAAAGAAAATATTCATTGGTACCAAGGAATTTGGGGGTCATGGTCATTATTTAGCCTGTCATTCTGTTGTACTTTACTGATCTTCCCTTAATTTCTAAGTAATTGCAGCTAGGATAATAAAACATTGTTTAAGAGTTGTGCACATATATAGTGAAATGTTCCTTTTAATTTTCTTACCACAAAAAAGAGCACTTTAGTTGTGCTCCTTCTTAACATTTCTTAGCATTTGTAATAGGTCTTCATATAAACCATTGTCTGTTATTCTAATCATATTGTCAGATAAACTTATCATGAGATCACATAATGTAACAACATCTGTCATGCTTAGCTAGTCTCATTAAACCACGTAATATAAACTGTAAACTGAAATCATTTAATGGATAGAATAGAGATTAACTCTTTTCACTCATCTCCCAAAAATGTCAAAAAGCACATTTATTTTCCATGTGACAAGGTTTCTAAAATGATTTTTAAAAGTATATGTAAGGAACACTTTATTTCCCAGAATAGGTTTAAAAAAATCAACACCCATGAACAAGAATTCAGCTATGCTGAAAAATAGTTTGGGGTGTTGAAGTATGAAAAGGAAATAAAACATTCAATGTATACTAAAAAGTATAAAAAAAATTGGAAGCTAAGTAAAAAGATAAAATAAATGTGGTTCAAATATCCAGAACATCATTCATCTTTTAAATGGGAATTGAAAGTGTATTCTCTCCTGTTTAAAGCACAAGAGGTATGACCATGTATCTCTTGAGGTACATAATGTTGAGTACGAAAGTCGACCAAATTGGTAGGTTTGAGTACAAATCTGTACAAAGTGATGGGCTAAGTCCATGAAATTGCTGAAAAAACTATATTTTTGATTCATTAGTTTTAGAATGACATACAGATTAAGGAATTATTAAGGGTATTTTGATATGTAAATTTCAATTAATAAACAAATTCTAAATCTGTTGACCTATACATTCTGATTAAGAACTTGGAGCATAGACTTGGACTATTTAATTAACTTCAGTCACTAAAAGTTATGTTTATTAAAACTTCAGAATATTTACTTAAACATCTAAGTGCCATTTGAGTTAACACTGATTTTTGCAGCTTACATTGTATAGGTTACAATAAAAATATAGGTTAATGTGATCAATGACAAATGACTTGATTAATAGAGTGAACTTGTCTTTTCAACAATAATCAGTTGAACTTAAGTCCTCTCCCTTCATTAAAGTAATTAGTGCCTTTCATTCAATATCAAAGCATTTAGGTCTCTATTACTATTTTACTATGTGACAGTATTTTTCCTTATAATAGGGGCCAATTTTAGTCAAAGTTTTACATGATCTTTTCACAAATAAAAGATACAATCACTGTTTAGTTAATGGGTATTCCTCCTAATATATTATACAGCTTTATAATTCATAAGTTTCCAAATATTCTTTCATAAAATGGAACTTAAACAGCCACAAATTCATACAAATAGCCCACCAATTTATTGATTCTCACATTGAGAAAATAGAAGTGTTTTTTGCATTGCTGTTACTAATATTGGGAGGAGAATAAGAATATTGCTTCATAAATAGCACACATTTGTTTGCATTATACATTTATTAGTGTTTTTTCATTGGACTTTTGATGCTATTATTTATTACATAAGATATGGGTAACCACTCATACCTTTTGTATCAAGATATTATAAAAATCAATTATTTAGTTCCTGCTTTTAATGAATTTTATACATATTACTGGATGTAAGCTAGCATTTTACGAGCAAGTGGCCATCCTGCGTGTTTATAACTTAACAAACAGATATGATTTTTGTTCTCCATTCTATGTGTTCTGAACTTCAACAGTTACTCTGGGTAAATAAATTTCTACAATTACACAGTTCTCTCATGGCTCTGATTTGATCTTATATAACTAGTTTGTATAGATTGAATATGAGCACGGAACTGGTAACACATATACCTAGACATTGTTTTTTTTCATTCAAAAAACCTTTTTATATCTTATTCAATTTATTTATTTTTTTATTGATAGTGTTGGATATCAAACTCAGGACTTCATCCATACGAGGCAAGCATTCTACCACTGAGCCTAGCCCCTGTTTTAAAATTTATATTTAAAAAATAACTCCATAATGTTTTAAAGTATAATTTGTGTCCAATATAAAAATTCAAATAGCATAGAAATGAAATATAACCACAAATATAATATCTAGACATAACTGCTTACTATTTATGACTCTAGATATCAACAAAAAAATAAATATTCAAGAGAAGGATGGGTAGATAACATAGCATGCATTGGAACATGTTATGTGTTCTATTCTAATAAAATATCATATTTCAAATGAATGGATGTTATGGTTATATATGAGGTGTTGTCCAAAAGCTCAAGTATGAGACAATGCAAGAAAGCTTACAGGTGAAATGATTGTATTATGAGATCTTTAGCCTAATCCATGCATTAATCCTCTGATAAGGTTTAACTGGGTTGCTAGGGGTGTATCTTTAGGGTTAATATTTTCCCTGCTTCCTGGTGATCCTGTCCTGAGCCACTTTCCTCTACCACACTCTTCCATCTCGATATCCTGCCTTACCTTGGGCTCTGAGGATGGAATCTGCCATATGTGTATGGAGACCTCTGAAATTATAAGACCCAAATAAACATTTTCTTCTTTAAATTGTTCTTGGGTCTTTTGGACACTGAAATGAAAAAAATGACTGAAACAATGGATTTCAACAGGACTAGAAAGTGAAATAAACTGGCATAATTGAGCAGTTTTATAACAAACTTTTTTTATGGTGTACACATAATATTTTTATTGATTTTTTTAATTGATGCATTGTGATTTCACATAAAAGTGGAATTCATTGTGATATGTTCATACCTCCACATGACATAGTTTGGTTAATTTCATTCTGCTCTTCCTCCACTTTTCCATTCCTCTTCCTTTCCCCCCATTCTCCTTTCTCTACTCTATATTTTTCCCTTCTATTTTTATGAGATTCCCCCTTTAAAATTCCCCTTATTTCTTTATGGTTTCCACATATAAAAGAAAACATTGGACCCTTGACTTTGTGAGTCTATACATCACTAAGCATGTTGGTTTACAGTTCTAACCATTTACCAACAAATGACATAATTTCATTCTTTGTGGCTTAGTAAAACTCCATTGTGTTTGTGTACATGTTTCCTTTTCCCATTTATCTTTTGAGGGACAACTAGGCTGGTTCCATAACTTGGCTATGGGAATCATGCTTCTATAGACATTGGTATATAATTACCATTATAGTATGCTTATTTTATTAATTTTGTATAAATACTACAGAGTTAGATTTACAAAGACAGCATGGTATTGGCATAAAAACAGACATGAAGACCAATGGAATACAATAGAAGACATACAGACAAACCCACAAAGATACAGTCATTTTATCCTTGACAATTATGCTCAAAGCATACATTGGGGAAAATATAGAATTTTTAACAAATGCTTGTAGGAAAATTGGATATCATACGTTAAAAAAAAAGAAAGAAAGAAATCCTGTTTCCCACCATGCACAAAAATTAACTCAAAGTGAATCAAAGCCCTAAGCACAAGATCTGAAAAAAATGTAACTGCTGTAAGAAAACAGGTCAACACTCCAACATACTAGAGCAGGCATAGAAACTTCCTTAATAATATTCCTAAAGCTCAAGAAACAAAATCAAGAATCAATAAGTGGAATTACTTGAAATAAAACGCTCTGTACAACAAATGAAACAAGAGTAGGAAGAGAGGCCACAGACTGGAAGAAATTTTTGCCAGCTACTCTTCCAACAGAAGAATAATATCTAAAATATATCTAGAACTTAAAATTCTTAATAAATAAATAATTCAATCAATAAATGGGCAAATAAACTAAATAGCCACTTATCAAAATAATAAATTCTAACAGCCAATAAATTTGTGAAAAATGTTAAGCATTCTTAGCAATCATGGAAATGTATAACATTTTTGTCTCAACAGATTCTCATAGCTGTATAGCCTATATGCTACATAATAATCCTATACTCACAACCACATATTTTCCATAACAAAATATTTTATTTTAAAATAACTTCATTTTAGAGTAGTTATCTTGTCTATTTCTTCTAAGCAGGAAAATTTGACTGGATTTTAATTATCTAGTTTAATTTTCCTTGTTTTCATCTAACTAGTATTGCTTTACTGTGTCATGGTATCGAGAATTTCTGTAAAAATATTTGATGACAGCCAAATTAATTTTACTTCTATATAGTTTATATTGTTTATGTATATGTACATAACTCTTTCTTAAGACTTGTAGTTCAGGAAATTTATGACGATATAGTATGGTGTCAATTGTTCAAAATCAATTTTTTCTCTACAGGGCATACTATTTTGATACATAAATTTGTCTTTTTCTTCCAAGGGGTAAGCATTTTATCATGTATTTAGATATTAACATTTTTCAAATGAACTCATTTTGTATATCTTTGGTTTTGATTTTTAATAAAAGTTAGTTGAATTACAAATGATGTGAAAAGCTATACACATTGAGTGCTTACAGCTAATTAGTATAAGAAAAGGACACATCCAAGAAGCAATCTTTATTTATCTACAGAGCACCAAGTTTTCCTTTTCTTTACATGCTTATATGCTTATCAGCACTCATTATTTTTTTCTTTTTTTTCCATAATGGCCATCTTAACACATGTAAAATGATATATCATTATGATTTTGACTTGTATTTCTCTGGTGTTGAGGTTGAAGGAAATTTTTTAAAATTTTCCATTTTGCAATTTTCTAATCATTCTTCTCTTGAATATTTATTTTTGTGTTGAAATCCAGAATCATATATACTAAGTGGTTATGTCTGGATACTGTATGTTGGGGTGAACTTTTATTTCTTCTTCCTGTTAGATGTTATTTTAATTTTTATATTTGGCATATATTATATTAAATGTTGAACTATTTTTTTTCATATTCCTGCTAATGATTTGTATGTTTTCTTTGGAGAAATGTCTATCTAGGTTCATAAATTTTTCAATTGGGTCATTAGGTTTTTTGTTGTATTCTAATTGAGTTAAAGGAATTCCTTATAACTTTTGGATATGTAACAAACATCTCTCTTGTTTTATCATTTTACTTTCATTTTATTGATCTTTTTCTTTATATGAAGTTTTTTGGTGTGATATATCTATATTTATTTACTTTGTTGTCTGTGCTTTTGGTGACATATCCAAAAATCATTGCTGAGTCAAAAGTCAAGGAGCATTTTCTGTGTTTTATTCTGGGAGTTTTATGATTTTGGTTCTTACATTTAAGTATTTGATCCATTTTGAGTCGGTTTTTGTGTATGGTGTAAGACACAGATTCAGTTCTACTCTTCTGCAGATAAACATCCAGTTTTCCAACAGGATTTATTGAAGAGAATAACCTTTCCTTACTTTGTATTCTGGGTGTCCTTGTCAAGTATTAACTAACTGTATGTACATGAGTTTACATCTGGATCCTATGGTCCGTTCCATTTCTCTCTGTTTGTTTTTTAGGCCAGTATCATACTGTTTTGATTATGATAACTTTGTATTTTAGTCAGTATTTCATTGATGTCCAAAATAAATGTTAAGAACAACTTACAGGAGAAGTTTATTTGGGGCTCATAGTTTCAGAGGTCTGAGTTCATAAATTGCTGATGCCAATGTTCTGGACCCAAGGTAAAGCAGCACATCATAACCAAAGGGTATGGCAGAGGAAAGTTTCTCAGCCATGTTGACTAGGAAGTAGAGCAGTGGGGAAGAATTTCAGGAAAAAAGCAAACTTTTATACTACAACCCCAGTGATCCACCTCTCCAGCCATGCCTCACCTACATACAGTTACCACCCAGTGCATTCAAACTAGGACAGACTGATTATGTTACACTTCCCATTTCACCTCTGAATATTCCTGCATTAGCAGGAAATTTTGTAGTTACCTCAAATCCAAACCATGACACTTTGCAATATAATTTGAAATCAGAAAGTTTCTTGCCTCTAGTTTTATCATGTATGCATATGTGTGTGTGCATTATAGTTCCTAAAAATATTGGACATAATCATATAATGGAATATAATTTGCTCCACTACTTTCTCCAGTACTTCCAATTTTCCACCTGTCCTCCCTTCCCTTGTTCCCCTTCCTCTACTTGACAGCTCTTCCTTTTTGAATTTATAGTTATTTTTAAATTATTGCTTTATAGATTTATATAAAGGTGATAGTCACTGTGGTATATCCATATATGTACATAGCATATTCTGGCCAATTTAATTCCAATGTTTCTCTTTTTTCTGGTCCCTCCTCCATCCCTACCTCTGCCCTACTGATCACTCTTCTGTTTTCATGAAATCCCCCAGTCTTTTCCTCCTTATTTTGGTCTAGCTTCCACATATGAGAGAAACACATTTGGCCCTTAACTTTCTGGGTCTGGCTTATTTCACTTAGCATGATTTTCTACAGTTCCATCTACTTACCAGCAAATACCAAAATTTCATTTTTATTTATGACTGAGCAAAACATCATTTTGTAGACATATCACATATTTTTTCCATTCATCTATTGAAGGGCACCTGGGCTGGTTCCATAATGTGGCTTTTGTGAGTTGAGTTTCTATAAACATTGCTATGGCTATATCACTGGAGTATGCTAATTTTCTTGTATCTCAAGATTGCTTTGGCTGTTTGGCGTCCTTTATAAGTCCAAGTTAATTTAGGAATTTTATTTTATTTCTGTAAAAAAATCTATTTATATAGATTTCATTGGATCTTTGGGTTGCTTTGGATAGCATGATATTTTAATATTAATTCTTCCAATCTATAATACAAAAATATCTTTCCACTTGTGTACTTTTCAATTTTTGTCATCAAAATTTATAGTTGTCAGTGTGGATAAATTTTACCTCCTTAATTAAGTTTTTTCCAAAGTATTCTTTAAGAAGTTGTTATAAATGGGATTGTTTCAGGTATATTGTTAGTATATAGAAATGCAACTCATTTTTGCATGTTGATTTTGTATCCCACAATTTCACTGAAGATTCCTAGTGGTTCTAACAATTAATTGGTGGAGATTTTGGTATTTTCTCTATATATGATCATATCATCTGCAGAGATAATTTTACTTTCTCCTTTTTGATTTGGATGCTGTTGTTTCTTTTTCTTGTTTGATAGCTTTTTATTAGGACTTCTAGTACTATGTTAAATAGAAATGATGTAATTGGGCATTCTTATCCCAATCTTACAGAAAAATCCTTCAGCCTTTCACCACTGACTATGATGTTAGTTGAGGGCTTATTTTATACAACTTTTACAATATTGAGAAATGTTTCTTCAACACACACATGTTGAAAGGTTTTTTTAATTCACAAAAGGATATTAAACTTTGTCAAATGCTTTTTTGTACTTATTAGGATTATCATATTTTATACTTCATTCTATCAATGTGATATATTTATTGATTTGCATATGTTAAACCATCCTTGCATACCAGGAAAAATCCTCAGAAGTTCTAACAGACATATTCAGAACAATACCATCAAATAAAAACAGAATGCATGTTCCTCTAAAGTACTTATGGGGCATTCTCCAGGTTAAATCATATGTTTGGCTATAAAACAAGTCTTAACAAATTTACATTATTTTTCATATGTAAAATTGGATTACTGCTTTTGCCAAGTTTTATTATTTTATTCTTGATTCATCTAGGAACTTGAACACATAATATATATTTCCAGCTTCCACATACTAGGAAGATAAGTGCAAATTAAACCCAAAATAAATATAAGTAAGAATAAAATCAGAAAAGAAATAAAATAGAAAATTAAAAAAATAAACCTAAATCAATAATTCCAAAAGTTTTGCTTTGAGATCAACAAAACTGGCAAACATCTTGTCAAACTGATTAAGCATAAAAAAATTATCTGAATCAGAAATGATGGAGATTATACAGTATATATTCTACAGGTATAAAAAGATAGTAAAAGATTATGATAAGCAATGTTATGCCAGAAAATGCCTTAACAACAAACTACCTAATCCCACTTAGAATAAGTATATAACACAGAGAGCCTAATGCCTACAAAAAAAATTGAGTTTATAGTCAAAAACCTTCCCAGAAAGAAAACTCCAGGCCCTGATGGATTTGTAATTAATTCTACCAAAACAAAAGAAATAACCTCTTTTATGTATAATATCCTCCAGAAAATACAAAAGGAAGTAAAGCTTACCAACTAATTTTATGAATCTATTATAAGTTGATACTCAAACCAGGAATAGACATTAAACAAATAGTAAACTATAGACCCATATGCCTCATGAAAGTAGATGCAAAAATTCTTTGCTTTTTGTTTCTGTTTGCTTTGTTTGGTTTGGTTTGGTATGAGGGATTGAACCCAGGGGTGTTCAACCACTAAACCACATTCCCAGCCTTTTCATTTTTTATTTCGAGACAGGATTTTGCTAAGTTGCTTAGGGTCTTGATACATTGCTGAGGCTGGCTTTGAACCTGCAATCCTCTTGACTCAAGCTTCCCAACCCACTGGGATTACAGGCATGAGCCATGGTGCCCAGCTGTATGCAAGGATTGTAAACAAAATTTAAGCAATTTGAATCCATCTCTTGTAAGTACAGTGTGTATCATGAACCATCTGACCAATGCAAATTTATATTTTGAGAGAAATGTAGCCCATCACTACGTTAATACACTTACACATACTGCATTTGAAAAGAGTCTTCAAGGGATATTTTTTTGGTCTATCTTACACATTGTTCCACATTTGTTCAAGATCTCAACTCTCTCAACGTACTATGCATTGTTTATACAAATCACATAGTTTAACTTTAGTCCATTAAAGTTTTAGTTATGACTGAAAGGGACTTCTCAAATCCAGCTTCTTTCCCTGAAACCAGAAATTATTATTCAGCACTATTTTTACTGGAGGAGATGGAATTGTAACATTTTACTTTGAAAAGTTTTACTTATTCACTGGTTAGTGTTGTAGAAAGTTTTCCTATGGCAAGGATTGTTATTCACATTAGTATTTTCTATGAAAGTATCTGTTGAAAGTTATTGCCTTTCTGTTTGATTACCATCACTTTCAAAGGGACTGAAAATACTACTTTTAAGCCAGATAAAAAGAACCAGATTTACCCACAGTGATCTTAACCATGAAGTTCCAGCAAGGTGGTCTGATTCCTACATTGTATTAGTTCAAATCTGTTATAGGAAACATTATTATTGTGAAAGTTTGGGGGAAGAGTTAATGTTTTAAATCTGAACTTGAAAGTCATGATTTCAGCATTTGAGGTAATAATACATTCTTATTGGACATGTCACTCACCTTATCTCTTTTAAAGGATATCATAATTAAATATATGACAGCATTAAGTGAAACATGGATCCCAATATTTCAGCCCTGATTATGTGGTAAAGTCTGATATAACTATAGTGAGAATTCTTAGTAGCACTGTATTTTCTGTAGCAACTAAAATATCTATGTGAAATTCACTGAGAATATATGATGAACAATAAGTATGATTTATTTTTGAGTAAGTGTAGTTAACTGGAGACAATATAGAAATAAGTAGGTTAAAGTTGGGAAGAAAATGTGGCTCTCTATTCTATTGTTTTCTGGCTGGCCCATTGAATGCTCTATTCTGAACAGATGAACCATACCACAGAAAAATAAAATTTTTACCCTTAAAAATGTTTGTATAAAATTGATGTAAATTTCCATTTTCTTTTGTCTTTTAAACTTCAAGGAAAGGATGAACAAAATATAAGGCCACTTTGAGGGTCCTATTCTATTTCAGTACTGTACACAATATGGTCAAGGATTTCTAATGCATTTGGTGTGGAAAATAGACTGGACAATTTTAGCATGCATAAGCTGACTGACTCCAGAGAAGCAACTCTGAAATGTATTCTGCACACTGAAAGGATTTTAAAGGACTTTGGCTTCTTTCAGTATCACAAAGCTTTTCTTCTTGTGTTGAGCAGTTTGGCTTGACTCTGTAAGCTTTGTGTCAAACAAACTGGGAGAAAACTTTGTATATCTGAGGGGAAATGTCTTTTATTTAGAGAGTTACACAAAGTACTGCTAATTCTCCAGCCACTGCAGCCTTCTTTCTTCTAAAGGAACGTGTCTTACATCTTTATAACTATGATGAGCTTTCAGGTAGCCCACTCATGTTTGTTCCTCTTCTCTCAGGAATTCTTTATACCAGCCCAATTGAAATAACCTGTTGGTCTCAGAAAAATGACAAATATTTTCCCACTTCAACATACTGTTTTTATTTCTTAGTCTTACCTGGAAATGAACAACTTCAAGAGAAAGAAAGAGAAAAAAAAAAAAGAACCTCACAGCTCTGTAGATTAGCAACGCAAACATAATTTCTCAAACAGCTTCAACTTGATGAACAGCTTCAACTTGATGAATGTTTAATGGTAGTAAAATAAACACAGTAAACTTTTTAACTGCTTTAGGTATTTCAGAAGTTTTTATTTTTAAATGAAAAAACAAAAACCAAAAAAAATAGAGATCACAGCATAAAATACTAATCCCAAATCATTAACTCAAAATATCTTTAGAATAAGGAAAGTTGATTATGCTCCTGGCAATGCTTGTTCGAGTTCTACATTTAATAAATACTTCAAGTTCTATCATCATTTTACTAATTCAAAAGTTTTCAGTGTCTAATCTAAATTTCTCTTTTGTTTTAGCCAGTTTTCTTTTTCTTTTTTATGCTGAGATCAAAAGACCTGACAAGAACAATTTTAGAGGATGAAAAGTTTATTAGGCACTCGGGACTTCAGAGGTTTCATAGACAGCAGACTCCATTGCTCTGGGCCTAAAGTAAAGCAGAAGATCAAGGTGGAAAGGAGTGGAGCATGAAAGCAGCTCTGGACATGGCTACCAGGAAGCAGAACGAGTGCTTTGCTCATCTAGGATGAAATATAGACCTCAAAAGCACTTCCCCAATAACCCACCTACACCAGCCACTCCCTCCTTACCTGTAGTTACCACTCAGTTAATCCCCATCAGGCAATTAATGCACTAATTAGGTTATCACTCTCATGATTTAATCTTTTTACCTCTGAAGTTTTTTGCATTGTCTCAACACATTAGCTTTTGGGGGACACTTCTTATCTAAGTCCTAACACCTTTATTATTAATATCAACATTCATTCTCTTTTCCTCATTAGAATATAAGCACCACAAAGGTAACTTTCTACAGAGTTTACCATAGTTGAGCTAAAGGAATAGTGGAATATAGATGAAGGGAATTCCTCTTTGTTTTACACAGTAAGCACATACAGTGAGGAAAACAAGGAAAAAAGGAAAAAGAAACATGTTTAAAAGAATTATGATAATACTTTTAATTTTATTTTTCTGAAAAAAAAAAAAAAGCTAGGGATCTATTATCACCTGACCAAAAATATAAGTTTAAAGGTAAAAACTGAGGGAAGTTGGGTGGCTTCAAAGCCTAGCTCTGTGCTTAGCACAGACGCTTATGGTGGTGGTTTGCTAGCATGCAGAGCCCTAGAGCATGAGTGTGGCTAGCTTTCTTGTCAGAAGCACTTTCCATTTTTCAATCAGATGGTGCTTTGGGTTCTGCATTGGATCGAATGGTTACATTTCTCAGGTGGTCTCCATCTCTTGTGCCTTAATATTACCCACTGGAGGCATGCAATAATTGTCTCAAACATCTAGCTGAATGATCACATCAGCTGTGTTTTACATCTATAAATATCCCAGGACAAACTTTCTCAAGCATTTTAAATTCAATGTGGCAAATTACGTTCAGCATAGTCTCAAGTCATAGTTGAAGTGCATTTATTTCCAAAATTGAAGATGAAACAAAGATTTGATAGTTCTGGTCCTAATTTTTCTTGAAATTTATTTAGGCAAGAAGAACAAATACTATTCTCTATCTTAGTTCATTTATATAGAGATTTTAAGACGACAAAGGTTAATTTTGTCATGACTACTCCTTGAAAAGGCATGGTGAGGGTTATATCAGATGTTTATTTTCAAATAAAACTCTCATAAATAGATGGGAACACTTAATGATCAATATAGTTGAGCTCTTGGGATTAAATTGTACCATATAATTATGTTAATGGATATGAGAGGAGTTACATGAAAAGGAATGACAATTGAACCCAGAGTCTCACTTTTGTACCATTGATTAAAATGTTCTATTATGTTCCTAGTTTGTATATCACATCAGAATTTGTTGCTTATGTGTCCCTTATGTTGTCTTAATAAATATCTTCTCTCAGGAGTTAGGATTTGAATATTTGTTTTAATTAATTACTTTCTAATCTACTTGCTGTACTTTTGTTCCCTTTGCCATTATTTAAACAAATTGACTCTCTTAAGTTTCTGAACATGATATCTGGGATATCCTCTTCTATTTCTTCAAACTTGCAATGAAAGAATTCACCTGGTTTTCTCTGCAAAACAATATTGAATGCTGGAGCTTGATGTATTGTTTTGTTCTGCTCTGTTGTCTAATAATATGATCAGCTTCTTTCAGCCTTGAGATAAGATGGAAGAAAAATGAAAGGTCTGAAAACGTGGCAACACTTGGGAATATAAAAAGCTATGTTGGAATTGGGATTTTTTTAAGACACAGGCTGAAAAAGCTGGGATCTGTGTACCACGACTTGCTCAGAGAAAGTACAAAAATACCATATGAAATGTGTATCTCATTTTATATTGAACACATTTTTGAAATTTGAGAACTTGACAGATCTTATATTCCTCTCTGTCACTAGTATCAGCTTGGTCAGTTGTAATTGTAGCAGAATATCCTGTTCTTTTTTTTCCTGATTTTTACAATCTCTTCAATTAGCTAATTCCAGACAAAACAATTATAAATACCCAAGGAAAGAGATTCATTGCCCAATAATCAACACTTTTACGAACACCTCCTAAATATTGTCTGCCTAGCATTTTTCACCCTTGAGGAAGTATAATGTAATAATTTCACCACAAACTTCAACTATATTTGCATTTTTTCACTTAGAATGATTTAAATTAGTGGACTGTGTTTGCATATCAAAATAATATTAAAGTTTCACCAATAATGCTGAATTTTTTGTTTGCATATCAAAATACTCTTAAAGTTGCACCAATAATCCTGAGGGTTTTGTTAATTCCTTTTTGTTTTCCTTACACATTATCTCAGTCTTACTTTTATTCCTCTTGCCTTTACTACTTTTACCACTACTGGATGCCCACTATTTGAAGTCTATTTTTTAAAAACCCATGTTACATACTTACCTTTCCTTCATCATCTGCCTCTTGGATAGTCTTTCACTTTTCTCACTGTCAAGAATTAGTCAAGAAAACAAGATGGTTTTTTATTTACTGTGGTTCAATTTATGATTTTTTTTTAACTTTAAGGTGGTGTTTTTCACATTCAGACAAAATCATACTTTGATAATGAATTTTGATCTTTCCCCAGGTTAGCAATCTGCTATATATTACTCTCTACTGATGTTGGGTAGGGACAGTCAGCCACTCAGTCACCAGGATGCACAACGCATACCCTACTGAGGATTGTGTTGCAAAAGTATGAAGTTCATAGGATAGATGAATTACATGAATTTTCAACTTACCATATTTTTAACTTATAAAAGGTTTATTAAGACTAAAAACATTAAAAGACAAGCAGCATCTGTAATAAAATAAGGTTGATTTGGTTACAATTGATTGAATGTAGTATTATATCAACCTAAGTCAGTTTTGTTGCTCACATGTGTTTTTTTTTTCTCAAAACTTATAATTACATTTCTAAAATATTTATACAAGGATGAATAAGACATATCACCTTCTCTTATGGATATGTTAGATGAGATAGATGGGCATTTGCATAATTGTAACAGATTGGGGTAAATGTAAACAGAAGAATCCAAGATTAAGAAAGGGGAGACTTCACTGAGAGTAGTTGATTATTTATTAGAATATTATAGGATACTTTTGGGGAGACTAGACTTTACACTTAGGAAAGACAGGAGGCCACTTTTCTTATTCTTCCTACTCTGCCTTATGTCTCCTCTGAATTCTTTAAGACAGAAGTTGACAAATTATGTCCACAGGCAAAGTCTGGCTCCTAGACTCTTTTTTCTTTTCAAATAAAGTTTTATTGGAACACAGCCATGCTTAAGTTCTAAGAAAGTGCTGAAATAATGCTGACCAGCTTTTCATTTGTATTTTCAATCTGTGCTGACTTAATCCCACATAAATATCTCTTTTGATGGACAGTTAGCTCTTTTCTGTCTTTTAACATTACAATCAGTGTTTGCTGCATTCTTAAAAAAAAAAAAAACCCAGAAAAACAAATTCTTCCTGATCTTGCTAAATTATAACGATATGGATGCTTCCTTCATTGCAAGCCATCTTTAAAAGTGAAATATTTCTGAAGTTATCAACTGCTTTACAATGCATTTCTAACCTTTTCTACTTTAGATTTTGTCACCAGTGAATTTTCAAAACTCACCAATGGTCTGAATTCTAAGTCCTTTTTAAAATTCCCATGCTTCTTGAATTCTCTGGTGTTTCATAACCAACCACCAGGCATCCTTACTCTGCAACTTCATCCTGCCTCAGTTTGCACAATGATATTCTACTTCAATGTTTATTCTATTCATCATCAATCCATTTCTTCATCATTTGCTATATTTTGTTCACTAAATGTAAGTGTTCTTTAAACTTTTATCATCAAAATTTATCTCTCTTACTCATTTTGAACTTGCCTGTTTTTTTATTTAATCCATCTTTCAACATCTCTTTTTTAAAATTTATTTAAAAAAATTTTTAGTTGTAGATGGACACAATACCTTTATTTTATTTTTACGTGGTGCTGAGGATCAAACCCAGAGCCTCGTATGTGCTAGGCGAGCACTCTACAGCTGAGCCACAACCCCACCCCCTTAGCATCTCTTTATAGAAACACAGAGACTTTGTTTCAAAATCTTATTCCTAAAATGTTTATTTCTGCTCGGGATCTAAAAATGCAAGAAAATATGCTACCTACCATAATAATGAGAAAATGTTCTAATTTTCTATAGTCTGGATATGGTTTCAGTACACCCCCCCCCAAAAAAAAAAAAACGTGTATTTGAAGCTTAGTCCTTACTGTGGCAATGTTGAGAAGCAGTGGTTCCTGATGGAAGGTGGGGTCTAATAGAAGATGATTAAACTATTGGAGGTGCTGTTCTTCAAGGGGTTCATGAAGTTCTCATAGGACCTCCATTAGTTCCTATAAAATAAGCTATTATAAAAGGAACAAAACTAATCTCTGGCTTCCTGTTTCACCATGCAATCTCCTCTGTACATGCTTCTGCCATTATGATGCCATCCACCATGAGTCCTTATCAGAAGCCAAAGAGGCAGGGCCACTAAATCTTACCTTTCAGCCTCAAACAATGTAGGTTGATCAAGGTTCTTTACAAAGTATAGCTCATCGGGTATTTTTGTAGACAAGGAAAATGGATTAATATGAAAAATTGTCACCAAGGAATGTGGTGATTGCTAAAATGATAGCTGAAAATGTGGAAGTGGGTTTGGAATAGGGTAATAAAAGTTGGAAGAGTTTTAAGGAAAAAGGTTCTGAGAAAAGGCTTCATTGCTGTAAAGTAGATCGCAAAAGATGATTCTGGGTCAGGGCTCAGAAAACAAGGAAACTCGTTAACTGGTTTCAGATGGAAATAGAGATCCTACTGGAAACTGGAGTACAAGCCATCCTTGTCACATCACTGCCCCTTGTCTTAGCCCTCGGGCTTTATGGAAGGCTGCATTTAAGAATAATGAAAAGCTGGTGGAAGAAATTTCTGAACAGCAAATCATTCAGGCAGCTGCTTGGTTACTTTTAACTGCTTATGTTTAGATTTGGGACTTAAAGGAAGCAGAGCAGAAAGATTTTGAAAAGTCCCAGTTTGGCTCTATAAAAAGAAAAAAACAAAAACTTTGTAGAAGAGGGTCCTGCAGAACAACAACTTGTTAAAAAAAATTATCCACTTAGAGGTTGATACAATAATCTACAAAATCATATGTTTGAGCCTATCACATCTTTCAAAGAACTTCCTGAACAGAGGCTGCTAGATATGAAAACCATTACACCTTTGACAAAGGACTAATTAGAGAGGTGATTACTATAAAATCAGGTAAAATTTTAATGCATTTTTGAAGAACAAATGTGGCCTAGTCACAGAGAGTCCCCACCACAGAAATGTGTGCAGTCACCTATGATTTCCATAGTGCACCTGATTGGTGGCAGGGAAGGAGAATTTGTAGAGTAGAATCTGCCCCTACTCTGCCCCCTCCCTTGGTCTAAGGGCATACAGGTATGTAGGTGCTAACTGGTTGACTAAATTCCCTGACCACTTCTTTTTCAACATTGCCACTTTTCCTTCATATGATGAAAAACCCTAAACTTTCTGGAATGGGCAGAAAACCTTCCAATCCTCAGGACCCAGACAAAGAGCCACTGCATTGGGAGAATGCAAATTAAACCCAAATGCCTTTGAGAAGGAGTAGAAACACTTCTGGTTATCGGGACACAAATAAAGATTCATTTCTTCTGGGGAAAATATAGAAAAAAAAATGATAATTCTTGGAAAGGGATAAGAAAGCCTTTTGGGTTCAGGATACTAGGATTTCACAAAAACATCTCCTACTAGTAGAGGAGGGACAAGAAAGACTCCTGTGTAGCAGTTACCCTCCAACTCCCCCACATACAAGAAGAGAATGGCTCCTACCATGGCTCATGGACAAGAACAAGTGAAAAATTCCATCCCAAAGGTCCAGATGCAAGATCTTGCCTAAACAGGAAGCTGGAAGAGGAAAACAGGCTCTTTGCTCTTGCCACAAGTCTAGCCCAGAATAACAATAAATTTCAGTCTCCTGGTAGGAAAAGGTGTGAGTGCAGACAGTGACACTCCTCCGTTCAAAAAGGAAAGCACAGAGCAAGAACATTGAGAGAAAGCTTCCAGTGTCATGGACTGTTCACTAAGCACAGCCTAACAGTAGCCTACCATTGAAGAAATCTGAAACCCTTAGGGCGTGGAGATTGACTACAGTGACATCAAAACACCCATCCTGATAGCCTGACAAGGTCTGCATATTTACAAGTATAATTCATATTTACCTCAGCCTCTACTCCTCCAAATACAAATAATTGTTTTATCAGCAGGTACAAAAAAAAGCAATAATAATAATAATAGAAAAAGACAATGAAAGAGAAAGAAAAACAGATCAATCAACAAAATCAAGAGATGATACAGATATTGGAATTATCAGAGTTTTGGGGAACTGCAACAGTTGGGAATGTATATAAATTAAAAAAAAAAACCTGCCATTTTTAATATTATAAAAATCCTGAAATGTTTAAGGATAAATCTGACAAACAAAACATGTAAGATATTTCAGAGGAAAATAATAAAACATTGATTACAGCAACTAAGGAAGGCCTAACAATGAAGAACTAGGCTATGTTCATGTATCTGAAGATTCAGTATTAAGATGCCATTTCTTCTCAAACTGCTTTATAGATTCAATTCAATCACTACCCAAAAATGAACACACTTTTTTATGGACATGGGCAAATTCATTCTGAAATTTATATACAAATGCAAATCACCCAGAATAACCAAATAAATGTTGAAAAAAATAACATAGACTTACAAAATCAAATTTTAAGCATTATTATAAATCAACAGTAATCGTGACAGTGAAAATTTAGCATAAAGGTCAAAGCATAATGTGCACACAGTATACTTGATTTTCAACAAATATTTCAAGGTGCTTCAATGGAGAAAGGATACTATTTTTAACAAATGATGTTTAAACAATCAAATATACCTATGGAAAAAATTTAAATGTAAATTATCTCAGACCATACATAGTTGTTAAAATTAGTATATTGTACTGATATATGCACACCGATGTTTATAGCAGCACACAATTCACATTAGTCAAGTTATGGAACTATCCTAGGTGCCCCTAAATAGATGAATGGATAAAGAAAATGTGTTGTATCTATACCCAATGAATTTTTATTCAGCCCTAAAGAAGAATGCAATTATACTATTTTCTGATAAATGTATGGAAGTGGAGAACATCTTGCTTAGTGAAATAAGCCAGACTCAGAAAGACAAGGATTTGATGCTTTCTCCTATATGTGGAAACTAGAAAGAAATAGGAATTAAAAAAAGGTGTGTGTGTGGGGGGGAGAAAACAGAGGAAGAACATAGGAGTAGAGGAAGGTTATTGAGGGGAGGGAACAGGAATGGAAAAGGGAAAGAACCACAAATGAAATTGAATAAACTATAAAATGGGCACATATGAATATATCACAATGAATTCCACTTTTATATATAACTATAATGCACCTATTAAAAAATAAATCAATAAAAGGAAGTAAAGGAAGGGATTAAGGAGAGGGAAGAAGGAAGGAAAGTATTAGTACTGGGGATTGAAATGGAGCAAATTATTAATAGGAATATATAAACATGTCAACATGAACCCCATGTTTGTGTATAACTACAGTGCACTAATAAAAATAAACACAATGAAATACCACTATAAACAACTAGAGTGTCCTCAGTAAAAATATAATACTAAATACTGGCAGGATATAGACTAACTTGAGCTCTCATATGTTACTGGTGGTAGTTCATAATAGTATGGTAACTTCAGAAAAGAGTTTACAGTTTCCTAGAGCATTCAACTTCCCACATATCCCAGCAATCCCACCCCTGTACATTTCCCTCTGACAAACAATAACATGTATTCAAAAACCTACACACTAATATGAGAACATTATGCTAGGTGAAATGAACTTTATATAATAAGTTATATATCATTTGATTCAATTTATAGTATTTTATGGAAAAGGCAAAAATTCTAGGAACAAAAATCTGTTTGGCTATTGCTGGGACTAAGGCTATCAGGAAAGGAACTGACTAACAAGAGATATGAAGGAAAATTTTTGAGGTAATGAATGGACATTTCTCAAGATTTATATAAATTATATCTCAATAATTTTAACTAAAAAAGAAACAAAATACTAATCTTTATTTGTTGCTACAGAAATGCATTTCCAGTTGACTAAATATTATCTCTACCCAGATGTCCTACTAAGCTACCTAAACAAATCTCCATACTAAATCTCACATACATCACCTATGTCTAAGCTTTATGCTGATTATTCTGATAAAACTAGTAGGTTTACTCTCAGCCAGACTGGAGGTCTTTGAGTTAACTTTGATTCCTCTATTTTCTCTATGTTCAATAAATTGGCAATACTTTTAAGGTGCATTTCTCTTAAGGCCCTTGGACCCGTTTCCACTTCCCTCTCTTTTTGGCTTCACTTTGTTTGTAATCATTACTGAATTTCCTCTTTGCTACCAAAAGAGAAAATTGGCTGGCTGAACCTCTAACTGTCCCCATTTCAATCACATATTTTTGCCAGATTAATATTCTCATATATATATACTCTAGGTGATACATTGATTCAGCAGTTTTTTTAGATATTTTATCTGAAGAAATTTAATTATTTTTAGTTTTCTCTTTCTTGCATTCATTCATTTAGTGAACAACTATTTATTAAACATTTATTGATTTCCAATCACTTTTCTGGATATTATAGTAATGGGATAAATAATATGGATTTTTCAGAACTTACTTTCCATTGGGAGAAGGAAAATATAAAACAAGTACAAAATAAAATAAGCACAATAATATTAGATGCTTGTAAGTTCTCTGAAAGTAATAAATTAAGATATAATAATATAACATGTTTAGTAGTTTGGGAAAGGAAAGTTGATCCAATTTAGATTCAGTAGCCAAAAAGCCTTTCTGATATTTTTGGTGGGATCCAAATAAAGCTAAGGAGCCTATCATGAGTAGATCTGGGGAAAATTATTTGAGGAAGAAGGTTAGTGAGTACAAATGTCTTGAGGTGGGAAGAGGCTTGATAAGAAACAGGAAGGTCAGTGTGGCTAAAGAGAAAACAGAGCCAAGGTAGGGAAGGAGAGGGCTATCCTCAGATCACCCATTGCCTCAAGGAACATTATATAGTGCTTGAAATTTCTACACACAAAAGAGAAACACATGAAGGTTTAAGAAAGGCAGTTAATAATCTAGTTTAAATGTATAAAAATAATCCTTATGAAAGGGACTAGATTAAAAGAATGAAGAATGCAGAAATACCAATAAAAAACACTATTCCAGTGGTCCATATAAAAAATAACATGGACTTGGCTAGAATGATAGTGGTAGGCATGCTGAGAAATGTGAGAAATGACGTTGTTAAATAGTTTTGCATGAAAGAGAAAGCTAAAAAAATTAAATTTCTTCAGATAAAATATCTATTTGCTGTTGTTTTGTACAAAGGCAAGGAAAAGGAAAAGGAATCACAGCTTATTTCTAGATTATTGGCCTAAGCAGCTAGGGAAATAGCGACTTAACTCACTAAATTGAAAAAAAAAAAAACTCAGGAAAATGGCTTTCAAGGAGAATTCATGAGTTTGATTCTGAACACATTAATAATGGGGTGCCTATGAGATATTCCTGAGTAAGGGTATACGCTAAACTGGAAAACTGATATACAATTCTGGAGCTAGGAGATTAGTTAAAACTGGTGAAATAAATTTGGAGTCATCAAAAAATATAAGGAATTAGAATCCATGGGCAATGAAGATGTTATGTTGTCAGAATTACAACAAATATAGTTGTAGATCTAATTGACTTTAATTTGTGATTCAGGAATCTGGGTAGCTTCTATTCTGCATGTTAGGATGAGCGCCTCCACTGCACAAGGCACAAGAGCAGAACAGTGGGAACAACCTGGGAAAACAGAAATGTGGTTGAAAAGCTGATTATTTATTATCAAGGTACTTTGTTAAAACTTCAATTTTTTTTTTTTTTTTTTTTGGTAAGTGTTAAAGCAGAGAGGATTTCTTTATTATACAGACTCAGGTAGACTGGATTCTCCTATTTGGGGAAAATTAGTTTGTTTGGGGCCCTATCAGCTTCCTTAGTGTTTTTTCAGTTTGATTTTGTGGCATTTAGCACAGTTTAAAACAATGACTCTCATAATTTTTGTTTAACACCATAAATCTGTAAATTATTTGTACAATTGGGACAATGCCATGCATGGAAATCACACCAGGGCATTCTTCTTATTTGTGAAGATGTGATGGTATTGGAAAAAAACAAAAAACAAAAAACAAAAACATTTTGAATCCCAAAACTCTGGGAGTGCGCCATATTCAGAAGTCTAAGGAGGTGACTCATTTGTTTAAAAAAGTCTCATTAAAGGAATTCATGGTCGGGTCAAAATATGCTACTGTTTAAAAGGGTATGAAAAGAAGTTTCAACCCAAAAGGCATCTATTTTTCTCTATTTGCTTTTGCTAACTTTGCAGTGACATTTCTGTAATCTCTCCTTGTATGCAAATTTATGTTAATGATATAGCTCAAGTTTGGAATCTGAATTGACAAGGGGTGAAAGCAATGTATTGTAATTAAAGCTTTGTGAATATTGGCCTTTCAGAAAGGAATCTTGAAATATCAATGGAATTCAATTGTAGATCCAATGTGTCAAATCTGTGTGGATTGAGTATTTGGGGATTTCGTTATATATTCCTTTTCCAGCATCAAACTCAAAACAGATCTTAGAGCAGAAATATTTCTCTACAAGTGTATTTAGACTGTCCATTTCTGAGACTGTTGCCTTTAAAGCATTTCTACTATTTTCTTCTTAAAGGGTTATAAAATAATACAATTTTTTCTTTTGCAAAAAGTACATTAGCTTTTGACTTCTAGCAGCCTGTTTTTAGAATTAACTTAAACTTTAAATGAAATAAGCTTTGTAATATATGTGCTAGAGAAACAGTAATTTTTCATGTTTTTTTAATCATGAAATTCATATTTCCCTTTAGGGATTCAGTCAATTGGGAAATAGGTGGGATTTTTAAGAAGATATTAATTTAGAAACTCTGGGATTATAGAAGAGTTGACCTTAGACTAATTGGATTCCTAAGCAAATGACAGACTTGATCCCTCATTTATTTTCTTTGTGAATGTTTTTGTAAGCATGCATAACACTTTTCATGCCCACATCTCACACCCAGAATCTTATGTACCTCATTTTGCCTTTGTATTTCATTTTAGCTGATGCATTGTTGTATTTAGTGGTAGTATGGTTTGATCAACTTAACCTGCCTGAACATTTACATTGCTGTGAGCCAACAGGCAGCTACCATTGCTTCTCCTTTTAGTTTTCTTTCTCCTCCTCCTTCTATTTCTAATTCCTAGGATACCTAAGACTTTGGGTGAACAAGTCAATTGATATTTAATCATCTATATTCACTTACTGTCTGCTTTTAAGAACATGATTCTCAAATGGATCAATGTTTCTATATGCCTTTAGTGCCAGGCAAGTCAAGTTTTGGTGAAATCCTTTTTTGCTATATTGGTTATCATCAACACATATGTAAATTGTTTATTGTGGTAATACTTACCATTGAAATACTAACCTGTTCTGATAATTCTGGAAATGTGAATAAACGAATTCCAGTTCACACATAATTATATAGAACTTTCCCAATGGAACACCTAGATATTACTATAGTTAGGATTATATATTTTATAAAACATACAGAGTACATGTAAACAAAACTAAAACAAAATTACACATAAAGAACAGTAACAAAATTCTGGCCCACAGTAAACTTGTATTAAACTAACTTTTTTCATAAACAATTATATAATTTGTACAAAGTTCACATAAAAAGAATGCATGTGAGTGTATGTACACACATATACATATACAGTTACTTGGAAAAACCAGAAAGGGTCCAAAAGTTGGTAGAGATTAGAGGGAATTTACATCTTGAAAGACAGAAATGGTGGTGAGTGAAAGCCACATTGATAAGACATGCCATCATTAGAGCTGGAACCAAGAGTTGCAGTTCCATCTCTCCAGGAGTCAGGCCTTAGAGGGCAGGGTTAAAAACAGCTAGAAATTGGGAGGAGATACCCCGGAAGGGAAGGAGTCCCATAAAGGGCAGCTTACCCTCAAATCTATACACAGTGTCCCTCAATTTTTTAGCAAAACTCTAAATTATACACAAATGGGCCACTCTTCAAATAGTCCAGGGGGAAACAACCCTTCAATCAATGAAAGCCCTGATAGAAATTTTAGCAGTTACTATCTATAGGGCAAACAGTTGAGCATGTCTTTGACCACATCAGAGGGACTCTAACATTAAGGGAAAATTAAAATAGACCATTCATTATAGAGCATAAAGTCTGGCTTTCTCAAAATCAGGATGATCCATTTGTGATTTAATGAACTGTGACAACAAAACTCATACATTGTTAGAGAAAGATGGAATACTACAGACTCTCTTCAAGATATCTTCCATGACTATAAGATTTATTAATACACACAAAAAAGATATATATGTGGAGTTGGGGAGAAAGAAGAAAAGAATAAGGGATCAAGAGAAAAATTAGTACATGAAATAAAATAATACATTGTCTCATATTAGAATTATCAGGCATGCACATTAAAATAATAATGTGTACTATAACATGTAATATGTATACATACATAACATATATATATATATATATATATAATATATTTAAGTGATATAAAAATTTGAAGAAAATTAGAAAATTATTGAAAGGAACTATATGGAAAATTGACAATTAAAAAAAATCAGTATATGAAATTTAAAAACATCATTGAACAATTGTAGATTAGAAAGAAAAAAAAAATGATACAGCTTGAAGACCAGTAAATACAAATTAGCCAAACTATAGTACAAAGAAAAAAAAGATATTTTCAAAAATCAAGAGATTCAGGTAATTGAAGGACAGTATCAAATAATATGCATGTAATTAGAGTCCAGAAAAAGAAGAAAATATGGCAAATAAAATATTTGGGAAAAATATTCACTACAATGAAGTCTAAATTTGGTTAATCACAATCAATAACAAATTTGGAAGCTCATTTAATTCCAAACAAGATGAATATGAAGGAAATTAAACTTAAAAAGCAGGGGAAACAAAATAAAAACAAAACAGAATAAAAATCTATAAGCACCCAGAGAAGAAAGACATATTATAGCCAAATAAAAACTTTTTCTTTTTCTGAAATAATAGTGGGCAAAAGAGAAAAAGAAAATAGAAGAGCATTCATGAAAAGCTGACAGAAAATAAAACACACACACAAAAATAAATAAATAAAAGAAAGCTGTCAACCTAAAATTGTTCTTCCAAAGAAAAAACACTCAAAAGTGAAGCAGGCATAGTTAGGATATTTTCAAATAAACAGGAATTGAGAGAAAAAAATGATATAGTAATTTCTATTGATTAAAAAGGAAGAGTAATAAAATTATTTAATTAATTACCAAATTATGAGAGAAAGGAGTGGGGGTCGAGGAACAGATAGCCAAACAGGTAAAGAAGAAGATAGTATTTTTAAGTCCAACTCTATCGTCACATTTTAATTAGGTAGACAAAGCACTTCAAGTAAAAGACACTATTAAAAAAAATAATACCCAAGCATGTGCCACCAAGACACTGTGTCATTAATAGATATTTTTAGATAGAAAGACAAAGAGTGTAGTAAAAGAATGGAAAAGGAGATTTTAGGCAAATGGCAGACTTGAAGACATGAAGACTAACGGAGATAAAGAGGGGGATTTCATAGCTACGCAAGGCAATTCATTAGCAATAATTTTCATAAAATACACAGTACCTAAGAACACACTATGAAAATATAAACAAAACAACAACAAAATAGGTGGAGATTTTAGTGTGACTCTCTCTGTAATTGATAGAACAAGAAAACAAAAACAAAAATCAACCATAAATATATAGCACACTGGAATATTATCAATCATTTTGGCCAAATTGACATTTATAAAGCACTAAAATTGTAAATGAAACAATCACCAAAATAGACCAAAATCACTTTGAAGTGATTCATACATCAAAGAAAACAACCTCACATGAATAATCAAGGAATATTTTTACCTGAAAGACAATCAAAACTTGTAAAGCATACCAAAATTTATGGGATGTAACTAAAAAGTTCTTGCAAACTTTACAACTATAAAGAGTATCAACATTGCATTCCTAACTACAGAATGTTGCCAAAATATTTTTGAAAGACTTACTGGAGGACTCAACATTGCTAAGCTATAAATAAATATTCTTTAAATTAAGATTCAGTATCATTCTAATAAAAATCTCAGCCAAATTATATACTGTAGGGGGAGATTGAGTGTCATTCTAGGTGATACTTCTCCTATTTTTTCTCATGGCAAATGACCCTATAGCTTGCCTATGCACCTTATAGTATAAATGTGCTTATCATTACCACAGAAACCCTGTCCCACACTGTGTCAGCATGAACACACCAGCTTTGTAAACATTCCAGAAATAGAAATCAGTTGATATGATGAAAAGGATGGATTTTTCAAACGTCTTTTTGTTATAAGGCTATACTGAAATCTAAAATCATTATACCAAATAACTTTATTTTTCATTTTTAAGAAAAGCAGGATAACTCTTAATATTTCCTTTTCACAATTGCTGATACTCAAGTATATATCAATATTTTACTTTAAGCGTTCTTCATTTCTTCTTGACATCTGGATTAATCTTTCATAGTGTGGAGTTGTTCTCTGTGATTTTTATTGCTAAACTAAAATCCTAACTCTAATTCCCAATTGGATCAAATATGTTCACATTTGTAAGGTCAACTGCATTAGCTCCTTCCTGAAAATCATTTGGAGTATTTAAACTACATAAAACTTATTTTACAGAGTGAAATAAAAACTACACCATTTTAATGTTCACGCCTCAAAATATTTTAATTAGGCAGTATCTCCCTCTGTCACACCTGTTCCCTTCCCCCCACCAGTGGTGAGTTTGTATCTAATTCCTTTAAATGGCATTTAATATTGAGTTTTGGGATTTTTTAAAGTCGCTCTGCCAGAATTGGAAGTACATCTGTCGCCTATTTCATTGTAGCACTGCCCAGATTTGCTGCTCATATTATCAATAGTGCTGTATGTAAAAGTTGAGTGTCATTATAATTTAGAGACCCATCTTTTGGCATGGTGCCAAATAAGTCTAATTTGGGAGCTGGAGAATGATAGACAAGAAAATTACAACTAAAAAAAAATGCACATTGAATTCTAATTCAAAGCATGGGGCTTTGGGTGTTATGCTTTTATTTTACATTTTGTTGTTATTTGGGGAATTTAAAACCTCTGGTTCTGTTACAAAAAAAAAATTACACAAAGCAGGTGCAAAATTATATATTTGATTCATTTTCAGGAATAATAGCCTAAAATACATTCATGCACTTTATTAGTGTAATTGTGAGTTAGGCTTCACTAAAATTGATGATTTTTTTTAAGATGTTATCAGTACGTAAACCTAGTTTACTTGACAATTTTGGGCAGAATAACTAAATGCATTTAAAAATTTATTTACCATTCATCTTGCAATTTCACTCCAAGCCTGAATTCATTCAATTTTAGAGATTCAACTCTTACCATTGGTGAAAAATTTAAAATACTTGCATGTCTTCTGTTACCTCAAATTTAACATGCTCAAGGTCAAATTCAGCTGCCTCTTCTTTCTCTTCAAATTGGCTTTTCTGTGACTACAGCAATTTTCCAAATTTTTGTAGGAAATATCAGAGTTATTTAACTTTACATACATTTATGAGAGTCATATTTATAATCCTTACTGAATTTACTCTAACCCCCATTCCCTCCCTCCGAGGCATTTCTGGGTGGTTTCTAATCTATTCATCCTGGACTCTGCTCATCTTCTTAAAACCCCTCCTTTATCACTTAGTATTGTAATTCTTCCTATTACCTACCTCCTAAAGCAAGTCTTGTCTTCTCCAGCCATTTTTCAAGGTCCCTCATAGATGTCTTTGGACTACTTAAACCACATTGCACATTTGTATGGAGACTTCTTTGATCTACTTAAGTGATAGTATTGAGGGCCACTTATAGCAATGCCTAGGATTGACTTGTACCTTAGTGTCTTGGAGAAATCAGTGTTTCAAACATCTTTTTAAATATTTATGTCATGAGGGAGCAATGTCCTTAACATAGACCAAACACCTTTGTGTCTTTCCACATGTCAAAATATATCGAATAACAATAAATTCGGAGGTTACACTGCTCTCAGTGGTGGCAGTTCTCTGAATATTCATAGGTTACCTGATAGTTGTAAGCTGGGCAAACAAGAGTTCTTTTATTTCAATCTTAATTTCTAATGTGTATAATGAAGTCACATATCATACTTCACACAATGATTTAAAAATAGGTCACAAAAAGACTAAGAGAGTGTTAAGATGGTCACAGGGTTACAGGATGCTGAGTCAAGAGCACAGGAAGAGAGACAGATGAATGCAGACTTACTGCAGGCAATCAGATAAGAATTTTAAGGAACCAGTTTTATAGAATTGGTCAAAGCAGAGGGTCCAGTGGATGCCACTTTCAGTTTCAGATTGTCAGCTTGAGGTGTCAGTTTGGAGTGGCCATCCATGATCATCATGTGAGGGAGAAACTGTGCTCTGCTCTAGCCTGATGGAGACAGCACATCTCTGTGGCAATTTTCCTGAGCCAGGTTCTTGATGAGTGACCAGCTGCTGGGGTCAGGGTGCCTCTGTATTTTGTCTCAGAGACTTCTCCTTTTATTATGGGTCTTGTATGAGGGGATTGCATCTGGTGAGGTTGATAAGTTTCCATGTCTGGTGTTTCTCATATGATTTGTGATGTCTACATGACCAGATATCTCTTGATTGAGTTGGATAAGCAGCTACATATAAGTTATCAAATTAGACCTTATGGTGGTGCCAGGCAAATGGTGGTTGCTTACTTGTAAAAACAAGGTTTTTACCTTGGCACTTGTGCTCAAAATGGAGAAATTCATGGCAAACTATTGCATTCCAAAATGAAGTAACTTGGGTTTAGGCACACCTGAAAATTGCTGTTCTTTATATCATAGAGTAATTAGAGTAGGGCACAGCCTGCTCTCCACAGGATTCTATTCCTTTTGTCATAGAGAGCCACCTCAGAAAACACTCTAAGTCAGAATTCAAACAAAAGAGAACTTTATTTCCCTGTCTAGGGACTGTCACCCTGTGGAGAACAATAATTCTCTGACCTGTGACTTGAGAATTTAAAGATGAAAATCACAACTCAGGGCCTTTTCTTAGCATCATGCAGTCAAGCAAGTTACAAAAGCTAAAAAAAAGCAGTTAGCTTAAACTTAGTTAACTGCATCTTGGGTCTGAGCAAGTGTTAGACAACTGTATCCTGAGTTTCAGCTGAGTAGGGTCAATAATCTATTTCAAAGTCATGTAGACCCATAAATGTACTCAAATCCAGGATTAAATCACCACAACCACCATCATATCCTGAGTTGGGTACATTCTGTGGGATACAAAGTACAGAAAAACAAAAAGGCATCTTTCGTTTCTGTTTCTCAGAAATGGGTCATGCAGTTCCCTCTTCACAGGAGCAGTCACAGAAAAACTAAGATGAAGTCTAGAACAGCTAAGACGGAGTCCCTATGGCTATACTTTTTGTTCATATAGCCACAGTGACTCCATTCCCACTATCCCAGTACTAGTAACCTATTTGATGCTTGCAGTTATCTCATTTACTCATCATTTTACTACTGATACCTATAAGCCTTATGTTTACATGGTCAAGCTAATACAATGTTCACAACTTATTGATTTAACCTTGTCTATATCTATATCAACTTATCAGCCTACATTTATCTATAACTATACATGTACTTATCACCTTTCACCATTCCATATCTTTTTCCTGCGGCTTAAATCCTGTGTCTTACAGTTACATGATTATATTATTATTACTTAGGCTTACTCCTGATGAACTTATCTATGAACTTATGTCTCCCTGTTGCTTAGATATGTTATCTTACGTTATTCCTATAATCTATAACCTATGTCTATGACTTATTGATTACATTGATCAGTTCACACCACAACACTTTTTAGTAAGGTTCTAGTTTCTAGGTGATCCCTGATTTTGTATTCGGGATGATGATTGATGATACCTTCTTGACAGAAATTTGTCCCCAATATGTGCTTCAGTTTTGTAAGTAAACCACTTTTTTATTTGCTGTGAGTTGTTCCCTTTATACTGACTCAGGCATTACCCTAGTCCTGAGATTCTGCCTTGCTTTTATATGTTATTTAGTTGGTTTTCTTTAATATCTCCCTCAGAGAGTATAACTATGTAGTTGAATTACAGACCCTACTAAATGTTATTCCAATGTGTAAGTGAGAACAAATTAGTAAAACTCTGAAAATGACTTTTCTTGTACATGAGATATGCATGCTATAGATGAGTGAATGAACCATCACATGCAAAGGCACCCAGCACAAAGTAGACCTCAATGTGGATTCCTCAAATAAATTGTCATAACCCCTCACTGAGAGGTTAATAAAAGTTTAGATACAGAAAAGGGCAATAAAATAACTAGAAAAATGTAGGCCCAAAGTATGTGGTTGTATTTACTTTAGAGCACATCAAAATTTTATATGTGAATAAACCTTAATAAAGAGAGTGAACATGCAGAATTCCTTAGTGTATGTCCAGCCAAACAATTTCTTGGTACAGTTTGTTGGGCTTAGTTTTGATGCAGGAGTTGTTATCTTGGCCAAGTACTGATTTCTCTTTTTTCTTATCCCTGCTGCCACACTCGTGTCACTAGGGTTGCCTTCTTGGCAATCTGTGACTTCTCGGTTGCCTTTGCCTCTTGTTCATCTTTTTGGAGGCCTCTTCTTTTGCTTATAGAGATTGTTAAGTTCTCTTATAGCCTTTTTCATGTACTAAATGCTATTAAATGTAAGGAGTGTGTTTTAGGCATTTAAAAGTTTTAAACTCTAGAGATACAGGGCACATAGCAAGTTCCAAAAAGAGGGGTGAAATGAATTGTGTGTGTGTATCTGTGTGTGCACATACAATATTTATTGGAAATGACATGTTTTCCCTTCAAAATTACATAATATCTAAGAGATTTTTCAATGAAATATTTATAAAACCAGAATTAATAAATAGTGATTCTGTCTAAAAAAAAAACAACTTTAGAGAATTTTAGTATGCCAATTTAGTGTCATTAATCTCATATATGAAGTTGGGACTAATAATTGTTTTATATACAATGTTATGTACAGACTTAATTTTCTTTATAGTGTCAACCTTTCATCTGCTTAAGACACTTGGGCAGAGAAAGTATAAGGATAGTCTGCAATCATTGATATTACTGTTCAATATTTTTATAAAACTTGTGTACGTTTCTGGTTTTATTTATAACAGAATGAGACCTACTGTACAATGCAATAATTTACTATTGAGATAGAAATCTGGAGGTGTCTCTTAGAAGTACCACCTTTTGATTTGGTGCCAAAGTATAATGGACAACCACTCCTATGCATTGTTCGACAATGTGAGATCACACCAATTACCAAGATTATAACTGGCTTTCCTTGATATTTCCTGGAGCTCTCTACTTCAACATCTCTTTCAGAGCCACATAGAAAGTCTCAGAATGTTTCCATAAATGATTCATTTCTTTAAGCAATAATATGTTTCTTCAACTGGACCAGATGCATTGTATAAGAATAATAACTGTATTTAATGATTTTTATAAAATATAATGTCTATATTATTATTAAATATAGGATTATTTGAGGCAAACCAGCCATGTTCTTCTTTAAAATATTGGCAAAGAAGGAAGAAAAGTAGACTTATTTGTGTGGAATCCCTGCCCTGAAGAATAACAAGTTTTTTTTCTAGATATTAGCAAAATTATATGTGCGTGCGTGTGTATACATATATATATGTATATAATTTCCTATTTGACATTTATCTGAATGGTTAAATGTAAAGCAATAGGAAAAATGTAAAATTGACTTATTTTTGTGTTGTTTTCAAGATTAATACTCGGATCTGCATGTATGATCTAATTATTGAATTCCCAACTCTTATAATCTCTTATAATCTCAGACAATTAGCAGGCAATACAGTAGGTTATCATTGACATCTAATTTTATCTAAAATTATATTTTGTGTTTGTTTAAGGCCATTTTTAATACTATGTAAATATGCAAGAATTTGTAAGAAATACATTTTCTGTGTATTTGTTTTCTTTGGTGAGCATAACCCATGTCTTTATTGGTATCAGTTTTGAACAGTGCTTAACTAATGCCACCAGGGCCTTCCAGAGTAAGGCATATACTTGGGCATTTAGATGATAAATGTCTAGAGGCCAGTTTTATATTAGTAGGGCTTGGTTTAATCCAATATATTCTTTACTTTGTGTAGGCTCTTGACATAGCATCCCTTTTTGGGGGGAGATGGGAATACAATAATTTTATGATATCTCTGAACAAATTTTCTTTATTAAAACAGGTAAGAGTGAATCAAGCAGGGGACCCTTTTTCATGTAGACAATTCAAACACAGAGACAATAGAAGCATTTAAAACTAGAGAGTGCTATTGCATTTTATAGTGTTCACAAATCCGTAATGGTTACAGATATGCCCAGGATGAAGATGAAGTCTTTTCTGTGTTGCTTGGATCAGCTTTTCAATCTGCAACTTACAATCATAGCAATTTGTTTTAGAACTCTTCATGGAAATAATGTGCAGAATGCTGAACAGAAATTCTGATACCTATTATCAAGGTGTCCTTGAGACAAAACTCATGTTCTCTTTTATAAAGACAGGCATTCAAAATTCTTCATATGCATGTATTAATAATTAGGTAGTATTTGGTATTCTGAATGTTAATGTTGGTAGTAACTTATACAAATGTGGGAATTTTACATTTTTCTCCTTTTCTTCATTCCTTTATATTTAATCATTCAGGGCAAAGAGATACATATACCAGTTTTCCCATTGCAGGGAGATGTCATAAATACACTGAAATAACTATGAGGCTTGTTTTGTCAGCTCTGCTCCTTTGTTGAACCAGAGGAGCTTGCCCTGACTCACTAGAGCAGGTCTTCTTGTTTTATGCCAAAGTAGCACCATCGGCATTGTGTGACATGATACTTTTTTATTTGCAGAGGCCTGGACCAGTAAATGATCATGATTTTTTTTTTATTAGCTCTTCTTTGAATGTTTCTACTTGTCTAGGTTTCAAGAAGTAGGGCATTTTGTTAGGGTCACTTTGCCCCACTGACTGAGGACATCTGTTCACCTGGCCATGGCCAGTGACCTTGTCTTCCAATGCTATATTTAATAGGCTCTTTCAGCAGGATCTGGTGATCTCCAAGCTATGATCCTTTAGCTAAAGCTACCCAAAACCTTTAAGATTCAACCCCAGCCTAATGTGGGATTATAGTTTTATTGCTAATTGTCAATAATGAATATTATCCCTCAATGAGATAAGAGTACAAAGGTTTCTAACTTCTCTGACCTTCCAACAGGATTATTTTGAAGGATTTATTCTCCTCCTAGCAGCCTCCAACCTCTAACCAAGGCAATACTAAAACACTTTTAAGAAATAAACTCATTGATATGCTTAGAATGATTTAATTGAATTTTCTTCCTGTTTGCTTTGTACTTTGATTTAATTTTTATTTCACTCTTGTTGAGGGAATCTGCTAATTTGTCTTCCTTCTCATATTTGGGGAAACAGTAGAACCTAACTTGACATTTGGCCTGCAGTAACTCTCCCTTCCTTACTGGGTAAAAAGTTTGTATGAAAGGAGGCCTTGAAGATTCCTGGACATGGAAGCATACATGGAGGTAGTATTGTATAAAGCTATTGAACTATATTTTATAATATTTAATTCCTGATAATAGTCTAGTCTATACTACTCTAAAATGTTCCCTAGTTTAAGTGATAGCTCTTTAAATCTTTTTAGTTTCATTTTTGAAACTAAATGTCAATTGGCCCAAATACAAGTAACATATGTGTAAATTTAAATGTATCAAAAGAAATTGACATGATTTTCATTTTATTATTTTGGATATTCTACCATACTTGCTTTCCTCCAGGGTTTAGATACTTAGGAATACTACAATACGCCTTTCTCCATTTCCTCATTTAGTAATTTTCCCTAATGGTGGAAATAGGAATACTCTCTTGAAATATTTTTAAAACTCAGTGATGCTTCATAAAATTCCATTTTCATGTCCTTATTTCCCAGCCCTCTTACAGTTTGGAAGGTCCATGCCTTAGTTATGAGCAGTGAGCTATTGGCAGAGTGACATCTGTTACGTGTTTCCTTTTTAGATTTATTTCTTACTCTATTTGTGCAAACAAGGAGACTTTGTGTTGTGATGGCAGAGCACAGACTAAAGAGATGAGATTTGAATTTCTGCATTGCTACATGGAGAGTTTTGACTACCCTGGATTTTGGCCTAAGCCCATATGATTTTTGCATGTGCGAGAAGCAACCCTTTATAGTATTGAGCCTTTTTTTTTTTCTGACCATATAAATTTTATTTTGGAAACACATGTTTAATATATACTTGGGTTTTCCCTAAGTGAAAATATGCCTCACCTAGCTCTAGATCTGATTTACACAGAACAGGAAAAATGGATGAATTAATCTTTGTTTCTTTTTTCTTTCTTTTCTTTTTGGTGCTGGGGATTGAACCCAGGACCTTGTGCATGCAAGGCAGGCACTCTAAAAACTGAGCTATTTTCCCAGCCCTGTTTCTTTTTTAAAGCAACCTCTCATGAGTCACCAAGGTATAAAACCTCCTTAGTAACCTGAGCAAGGTAGTGTGGCCTTCATAGGAAGGGAACAAGCTGGAGACAGCTGTCCCACATCAGAGCTGTATGAATTTAGGAAAGGTTCTCATCCCCTCTATAGAAGATGGAGTCTGTTCCTAAGTCATTAAAGCGATGAAAATAGAGCCTTGATAGTAAGAACTTTGCTTCTAGGCTCACCAAGCCTCCCTGATTCCTGTAAGTCCTGCTTTCAAACATTATTTAATTTGCTTTCTGAGATGCACTGCACTAATGAGGATCTTCAGAGTCAGGGAAGGATTCCTTGTCTCAGTTATACTACTAATAGATGACAGTGGCAAATGTGACATGGAGATCTTCTTTCCTATAGTTGCTGGCACACTATATTGTACGTATTACCTTTCTCTCAAAATGAAATTCCCTTTGGCCACATAGAAGAGCTAGTTCTAAAAAGAGATGACCTTGAAAAGTCATCTAGTCTAATTCTTTCTTCTTAGGCAGGGTGGCATCTAAGTCACTCTGATCAGGAGAGAGTCTTTTCTGTATTATGAATATATATTTTAGTATTCAGATTGAAAGTGTGCATAAATAAAATTCTCTTCAATAGATATTACCATAGGGAATTACATTCTGTCTTAAAGACATAAAAGCATCTAAAATTATTATGAGAAATTATAACATATTTTAAAAGTGAATTGTTTGTGTGGAAGGAATGACATTGAGAAATCTATGAAAGCAAAAATCTTTCAGCAGGTTCATTTTTCACCCCCAAATCTTATTGCCCACTTTAAAAACACCTGCCTGATAATGGCAAAAGCTGTAATCAAGGTCTTCAAATTTCTGCATAGCATTTGTTGATGAAATCAAAGTGCATGTAAGTGAAAATTAATATACAGTTAAGAGTCCCAGCCTTTTAAACTGCCCATGTTGTTCTTTGGGTCTGCACTGTTTATCCTGTTGTGTTTTTGTATAACTGTGCTTGATTTCTGAAACTCATTTTTACTCTTGCTGTTATAACTCTCTCAATAATTATTTATGCCATTGTGGCCTGCTTCAAGATTCAAGTGGCAGGTTTGGGGGACATTTGAAAAACACTTAGAAGCAGGATCTAAAGTAGTAAGCAGATTGCTTAGATTATGGTTACATTTAAGATCATAATCTTTATACTTATTCAAATGTATACTAAAATATTATGTTCCATTGGAAAAAAAGTACAGGGAGAAAATTTGTAGAAGAGATTAACGCTTCTGTATGGCAAAGGGAAATCTTTATCCTGTGCTCTGAAATTAAAGATCCATCTAGTCACAAAGATCATGGATATATTCTTTCACTGATACAATTAAAATGCATTAATTAATTTACATAATTAAAAAAATACATGTTTGGGTACATAAAGGCCTGTGGAAATCCTAGTTATAGACTAGAGCTACAAATGGAGATTTATACTTACAAAAATAAAGCAGATCATAATGGAAATTCTGAAATCATAAGCATTAAGAAGAATCCCATTTTAATCACAGAAACAGGCTGAGACAACACAGGTAATGAGCTTGTAAGTACTCAGATCAAGAGAATGTGCTAGAAGACATACCTCTATGATGCACTGATGATTTGATGTTATAAAACACCAAAAATACTTTTGATATTCTGAAAATACACATATATTAATTCTTTTAAATAATTTATGTGTGGGTGCCCGAGACTACGTAATTTTCAAAAGTCCTCTAGTTTGCAAACATACTTGTGAAGACACCCATGTAAATTCCCAGACCACTTTGACTTTACTTATTTTTCTGTTGCCTAAACTTTTCGGATTATAAATGTATATCTTCATCCTTACCTCAAGGAAATGAATTAAAACTTGAGCTTGTAATGATCTTTTCTATTTAAGAATTGTCTATTCCTTCTGCAGCAGTATTGAGGAGTTGCTTGGCTAAGCAATAAGAGTAGTTCTGAGGGGTCAGCAACCATATGGACCCAGAAAGATCTTGGCAAAGGATCTATACCATGCTCAGATAGGTTGATCAAAACAAGCTTGACTTGCTTTCCTCCAGAGTTTAGATACTTAGAAATACTCCAACATGCCTTTATCCATTTCCTCATTTAGTAATTTTCCCTTATGAATATTCTTTTCCAAACAAAGATGGTGTGCCCTGGAATTTGGTCATGAAATATTTCTAAGTGGCTGGTTATTGACTGAATCCAGCCCCACACAGCCTAAATGATTATGATTCCAGCCTATAGCCTTATCATTGTGATCTGAAATATGAGTTAAAAAACATGCAGTAGGCATCTCTTGTTGTTGATATTTTTTCACTCTGTTCATTTGTTAGATTATTTGCTTTTCTAGACTGGATATCTCTTCATAAATTTCATGTATTATTTTTAGTGTTAAATGATTCCACCTAGCTATATTGATAGCACATTGTTCTTTTTCTTTAGGGGATTTATTTAGGACAGTGAAATATTAGGATGAAGTCAGAAATATAAATTGAATGAGAACATCATCACTGAATATTGTTATTAATGTATAATTTTGAAAAAAAAAGAGAATTTCTCATAGTTTAAGGCATTTAGTAAGCTTAATTCATATAACCCACAAAGTAAAACACTCATTCAAGCAAAAACTACAGGAATACCAGATTGCTTTCAGATACATTACCACAATCTCCAGTAAAGGAGGACAGGGGGCCAAATAAAAAAGGAGTTAATTTCCATATAGGTGGGATAAATATTTTGAGGTGGTTCTTTAGAGTAGTAGTATTTAAAATTTAAATGGAATGTTTATAAAGCATTTAATATACACAGGTATATGAAAATTTTATTTGAATATATATATTCATATATCTTAGTATATACGCATATATACTGTAATTAGTACAAAGATCAAAATTAATATCTGTATGTCCGCTATATATTTAACAGAGCAAATGGCATTGCATAGTTTATGCATATGTCCCTTCGATTTCATCATTCTTTTTTTTGGTACTGGGAATTAAACTCAGGGGCATTCAACCACTGAGCCACATCCCAAGCTCTATTTTGTATTTAATTTAGAGACAGGGTCTCACTGAATTGTTTAGTGCCTCACTAAGTTGCTGAAGTTGGTTTTGAACTGATGATCCTCCTGTCTCAGCCTCCCAAGCCTCTTTGATTACAGGCATGTGCCACTGCGCCTGGCCTGATTTCATCATTCTTATATTCCCTCCTAGGAGTCCCAAACTTCTGATTTTTGTCTTCATTATTAATTGTTAGGATGTAGATCTAAAATGCCTTCCAGAGTTTCATGTGTTGAAAGCTTTGTCCTCAATGCAGCAGTGTTCAGAGATGGAGGTCCAGGGCAGTGATTGGATCAGGCAGCCTCTGACACATTAGTGGATTAATCCACTGATGGATTAATACTTAATGGCATTGTGGGGGTGGCAAAAAATTTAGGAGGTGCCTCGTTGGAGGGTGTAGGTCACTGGGGCCATATCCTGGAAGGGTATTTCCTGTGCCTTTTCCTTTTCTCTTGCTCTCACTCTCTCTGCTTCCTGTTTTCCTTGGTTGAACAGTTTGTTTCTTCCTTGCCCTTCTGAAATGATGTTCTTCTTCACCTCAGGCCCCAAAACAATGGTGCAATCTAGCCATGGATTAAAATCTCTGAAAACTGTGAGCCAAAATAAATATTTCCCCCTCTAAGTTGTTTTTCTTGGGTATTTGTTACAGTGATAAAAAACTAACAAAATTGTTGTAGTTTTGATACCATTGTACGGATCCTTTATAATCTGTTCTTTACTCTTATATTCTTTTGGTTTTTATATATTTATGGTAGTATAGTCTGGTATTCTTTTCTACTTGCTTTCCTTATTCATTATAATGTTTAATGAAAAAATATCCATTATAATGTTTTGACATTTATTCATCCTGGCTCTTATAATAATGGTTCTGTTATTTTCATTGTCTATACCCAACTTTCTAAAATATATTTTTACATGAATCTCATTTTATTATTTCATTCTTATTAACTGATATTTGAACAGTGTGAGTCAGTTTATCATTGCTATGACCAAAATATCTGACAAGAAGCCTGTAGAGGAGGAAAAGCTTATTTTGTCTCACAGTTTCATAGGTCTCAGTCCGTGGTTGGCCAATTCCATCACTCTGGGCCTAAAGTGAGGCAAGGAACATCATAGGGGAAGAGTGTGGCAGAGGAGGGAAGATGCTCAGTTCATGGCAGTCAGAAAGCAGAGACGGAGGAAGAGGCCCATCAACAGACACAGTCCAAAGCCACACCCCCAGTGACCTACTTCCTTCTGCCACACCCTACCTGCCGGTAGTTACCACTCAGTAGTTCATTTAAATTATGAGTTAATCCACTTTTGAAGTTACAGCTCTCATAATCCAACTTTTTCACCTCTGAACATTCCTGCATTGCCCAGCACATGAGCTTTGAGGGGAACATTCTTAGATGCAAACCATAACAGATAGACATAAAGTGTTCTTTCTAGAATAAATAAAATGATGTCATGATGGAGTGTCTGGTTTGCTGTGTGTGATTTACTTTAGCTGCAGTATGTGGAACCTGCACTTTACTTAATTATGTCAAAGTGCCTAATTGATGGTACAAAAATGCACTTTCATTGGCTATGCATGAGAAGCCTTTTGTTCCTCCATATTCTCCTCACTATTTGGGCTTGTCAAAATGGTTTTCATTTCTGCCTGTTTTGTGTAAATAAAATGATGTCTCATTGTGATTTTACTGCATACTTCTCTGATTAGTTATGAGTCTGAGAACCATTTTTCTTTCTTTCTTCTTTTTTTTTTTTGTTTACTATCCTTTTGGGCTTTGCCTATGAAATATTTGTTTGTACTTCTACCTATTTTCTAGAGTGCTATTAGTCTTTTTCTTATTGATTAAAGGATGCTAATCTGTTTGGTTGTGCATTTCCATGTCACAGGCATTTTCTCTCAATTCATGACTTGTCTTTGTATTCTCTTCATGGTATCTTTCAGTGAAGAGAAATGATTTTTCTTTATGGGTTTGTGCTTTTTGTATCAAACCTGGGAGTGTAATTCCTCCTGTGTTCTTCTAAACATTCTCCTGAAGTTTAAAAAAAATTGTTTTTCACATTTAATACTTTAATATCCCTGGAATAGATTTTCATGCGTAGTCTGAAATGTGGGTTCTTTGTTTCTTTAAGTAGAAAATCAATGGCTCTAATATTATTTATTGTATATTATTTCTACTGAGACCTGCAATAAAACATTTTCATAGTTAATTTTTGTATATATTGGTCTATTTCCAAGTTCTCTATTCTCTTCATGCACCTAGTTGTATAGCTCTGCACAAATAGAACATTGCCTTAATTATTTTAGCTTTGTAGTAATCTTTGTTAGTTATTTTAATCAGTCCCTTCACAATGAATCTCCAAAGAACTTTGTGCTTACTCTTTGATATTTCATATAATATTTAAAAGCACTTCCAAATTCTATAACTTCTATTGAAATTTTGATTGGAATAGCAATTTTATTAGAATCTATAGATAATTCTGGAGAGGAATGACCTATGAGTTTATCAATGCAGCAACAAAATAAGTTTATTTATTTCTTTACTTGTATTTCTTCAAATTCTCTCAAAAATATGTAAATTTATATCAATAAATATTTTCACATCTTTTGTAGATAAATTTCTTTCTCCCATTTTTGGATATTATTGTAAATGAAATATCAAACTCTGTTTATATATTTAACTTTTCACCATACTAGACAGGACTTTTAGTTCAATATTGAACAGAAACAGTGATAGTGATATAATGGTTAGATAAACTCTCATTGTTGACCTAGTATAGAGGGAAAGCTTTGCAAATTAAAGGAAATACTTATCTCAACAGTTTCATCTAAAGTAAAAGTACTACAAGCAAAACCATTTTCTACTAGCTTTTCCTTCTATCTAAAATTTCATTGTGTAGAGATTCTTTGGGGTTTAGTTAAGATTAAATTGTAGAGAGTAAAAAGAACATAGCTATTTTAGTACTTTATTAATGATTTGTACCTTAACCAAGATTAGATTATATTGGATAATAAAAGAAAAATGGTTAATTTTGACTGGGAAAAAAAGTAAAAAGAAAATAATCCATTCTTAGTCATGTAGGAGAAAAACACCTAGGTATTAATCAATCTCCCTCATCTCATCCTCTGGATTACTCAGGAGAGTGTTTGTTGTTTATTTTCACATCTGGCATATGTAACTAAAAGGTATTTGCAAGTTCTCCATTTTCCAAGCTGCCGAACCATATGCACTGCACAATCTGTCTTTGAAGAGGGCTTTGGGCAATGGAAATAGATACCTTTCTGAACTTTGTTTTGAAGGATGTATCCACCAAACCTCTGAAATTACCAGGGAAAAGCATAGGGGAAAATACTATACACAATTAAATACATGGACTGTTAGAAGTCTGGCATTCGTATGTACATATAGGAATATATATTACAAATATATATATATATATATACACACATATATATATATATATACATATATACATATATATATATATATATATAAATACACATGCAGAAACACTCATGTGTGTGTTTGTGTGTAAAACCTTTGTGGTTCCACCAACCTTCTCCATCTATTAACATACTGTGCTATCTTTTATAATAATGACTTTTGTTTCTAATTTATTTATTGGTTAGAATGTAATTTATCGATTGGATGGCATGTAAACGTATGTGTGACACATAAATACATTTAAACTGTTTTTGTATGTATGATTAGCATTTCTGTGTTTTATATGAATATGAGCCTCCATTTACATCAAACACAGTAAGTTATCATTGTGAATTTACAGGGTAGAGGTCTTGCAACTAACAGATTTCTTTATCAGATGAAATGCATTAATAAATATAAGGTAGTGAATGGACTGAGGTCAAGGGAGTGGAGCTTAGAGTACCTGAAGTTCTCATATTTTAGTCCAATATTAGGAGCTATTAATTAAAGTCAAGTTTGCAAATAATTTTTATAATATACAACCCAACTACCCCTCCAGGGGCAAAAGACTCTCTTAAGTAGAAAACTGCCTGCCTAAGAATTTTCCTATTTCACTAACAGATAACTTTTATTTCAAGTCAGCAGAAAAATATGGCATGATCTTACAGTGCAATGAGCCTAAACAATGAACTTCTAAGATGTCTTCTGAAAGAATAGCAGCCAAAAGAACACTCAGAGCTCAATATCACCTAGAGCATATTTATGGATGTAAAAATATTCTTCAACCTTCCTGCCAAATCACCATAAAACAAAATAAGAAGGAAAGCCAGGCTACTCAGAAACCAACTACAAGCTGCCAGAAGTTTGTAAACTTCATTCTTTCCTAATGACTTTTAGGGAAGAGGAGAGAGGAAGTAATGGAGCAATTTTTCTGGTACATGTATATATTTTTTGCAATGAAGATAGTAAATTGCATCACAGAAACTTCTAAATAAATAAAACATGCTTTAGGAAGAATAACAAAATAACTGTGTATTGAAAAGATCATTTCACTATAGTTGTCTTCATCATGGATCATGAGATTATTTGTGTGAATATCAAGTGTCTAAATATCAGAAAGAAAGCACATCACTAGTGCTGACCTAACCTGATAATATAATAGGGGAGCTAGGTCACTTCATTTCAAACTATATTTTGACCTTTCTGGTTCCATACAATAATTTAGAATATGATATTAAGTGATAAAGAAAACATTAACTGATTTGTTGGAGTAGTTCACTGTGCCAGACATGTGCCCATCATTTTCCTAATTTTATCTTCTCAACTATCTTTCAAAGTAGATATTATTTGATTTATTCTTTTAGGCTAAAATGTTTGTACCTCCCCAGATAGTAATCCTGATGTGATGAAGACTGGTGGAACTGAGATAAAAATCTGAGTCTCCGGATTCCAGTATGAATGATTTTGCCACTGGGGACTACTTATTTCATTGAGTATGCAATTTAAATTTTGGAGCAAAGGTAGAAAAAGTGTATCTACTTTTATTCCTGTACTAGAAATTATTTGATAACAAAATTGAGAATCAAGTTTTGCAAATTATCATTTTTTTTTGCAACACCCAATTTATCCTCTAGAGGTAGTTGAGTGATGGTTTAAACATTTGATCAAATCCTGCATGCATAACAAATATACTTCTAATTCTAGCACTTCCTCTTCATATTTATTTAGGACACAAGCTGTTATAGTATTAGAAAATAGTACATCTTCCAGAGCATAAAGTATAGGGTCCAGAATGAGGAATTCCATTTCTGTCCTCCCATTGGAATGTTTGCTGAAGTGGAAACACAGGATACATCTATACTGCTAGATTCTTTTTGAGAGAAAATGTGGGCAATTTTGTAATCAAGGGCATTTTCCTGTCAGCGCCCCATATAGTCTGCTGATGAATGGATTTCTAATCACTAGCATTGTTATAGTTGGGCACAAGTCCATGAGTCTAGAAAATTCTATACAGTCAAGTTTTACTCTGCTACACTTAACATCAAACATCCAGTGGCCCAGAAAGAGGTTAAGAGTATGTTGAAGTCATAATATGACTGTTCCTAAACTTATGAGTAAAATTCTTTGGTTACCCTTCAATAAATTCTCTAGTTCCTCAGTATTTTAGTGACCTTGGCAAATGGAACTCACACTGTGATTCGGTGGGCAATGTTTGCCTTTGGAGGGAATTTTCATGAGGGTTTTTGGCATTTGCTAAGACTGATGAGGCTATACTTTTATTGAAAGTGCTACGGAATTGAGTAACTTTGTCAGACTGGCCTGTTCTATCTTCTCCTGTCCTCTGTCATACCCTCCTTTCCTTCCCTCTTTTCCTTCCTTCTTTCCCTATATTTCAAAAACTATTTATTGAGTGGCAACAAAGTAACAGTCACTGCTGCAGACACTAGGGAATAAATATCATTGAACAAAAGACATAAAGTTAGTGCTACCATGTCACTTCCAATTCTGAGGCAAAAGAAGACAGTAATAAAATAAATACACATTGATTATGTGAGGTGATATATGCTGTTTAAAACACACACACAAAAAAAAAAAAACAGAGAAAGGCATAGAAAGTAGTAAGAGGATGAATTTTTATATCCATGGGTATAAGGAAATAAAAGAACAGAGACCTGAACACAGGGGTGAGGACATGGAGCTACCTGGAAAATGAACATTCCAAGAAAAGGCAATAGCAATGAAAATGAATTGGTTTGTGTTTGTCTTTTAAATTGTGGTTGAGTATGATGGGGAAATTGGAGCAAATGAGGTAGGAAGAGTCGGCTTAGGGTCATGCAAACTAAGAAAAGATTTTGCAGGTTTCTCTGGGTAAAACATAAAGGAAGATTGAAAGAGGGGCTCATGAAATGATTTATTTTAAAATATGACTTTGCTGTGTGGGAAAAAGATGCACAAAGCCAAGGGACACATTAGGGAGATCAGGCTGATACTTGCCAATACTTGGGGAGGGTATTTCTGCACTGATCAGTAGAGAGCAGGTGTTCAGCCTCCAAGTTCTTGCCCCTACTTCTGAGAGAAACAAGTTCCAAGATGCCATCTCCGTGGTCTCCCCTTCTTGAACACCTGTTTTTAAGTACAAGGGTGGCAGAGATGGGATAATAGACTGAACCCACATCTATAGCTACTGTTAAATTATCTCTACATGTGTTCAGCATGAGTACACCACAACCTCTGTACCCTGAACTCCACCTCTCCACCTTAAGATTTCCCAGCTTTGTGCCCTGGCACAGAGGTTATAGTATGAGACCACTATGGGCAGAGATGTTTGCAAGGCAAAGCCAGAGTGCCTTTGTGGAGTTATCCACATGTCAGATGAGGCAGATGATAGAGAAACATACTATTTGATAATTATCAGGAAATATCTATGGCTATATCTATATCTGTTAAGCCATAAAAATCTCTGCTAATTTTTAAGGATTTCTATAAATTATTCAACTATTATCTCTTTGGAATATCAAGGTACTGACAAATAAGCAAAGCCAAATTCACTTCATTGTCAAGATATTCTCTTTTACAGCAATTTTGAAAATTATTTCCTTTTTGGATATAACCAAAGAAAGAATTTTAAAAATAGAGCTATTTCGAAACCATAAATTATGGCATAATTTTAATTTCAAACTGTATTTATCAAGTGCCAATTTGCAGAACTAAGACCTTCTTTGTAGCATTAAAATTAAAAGTATTTATTTTGAGGTGTTCCTGTATAACTTTAGTCATTTCTATATTTAATATTTTTCTTTCCAAAAGAGATATATGCATTTATGATTATTTTTATGTATTAATCACTGCAGTTAAGATTAAAGTGACATAAATAAGGACAAAATGTTTCAGATACTGATGTGCAATAACTTTTAAACTTAAATACCTTGCTTATTGACTAATAATTTTGACATTTATTTTTATTATGTTAAGATGTTTATTTTCAGAAAACAGAATGCATATTTGTTTTAGTCAGATTTTTCACTGCAGTGGCTGAAATATCCAGCCAGGACAATTGTAGAGGAAGAAAAATTTCTTTGAGGGCTCACAGTTTCAGAGGCCTCAGTTCATGTACAGCAGGCTTCATTCCTCAGGGCTCAAGGTAAAGTTGAACATCATGGTGGAAGAGTGTAGTGGAGGGAAGCAGCTCACATGAGGATCAGAAAAGCAGAGAGAAACTCCACTCTCAGGAAACAAAATATATACCCCAAATCCACACCCCCAATGCCAATCTCCTCCAGCCACACCCTACCTGTCTTCAGTTACCATTCAGTTAATCCCCACCAGGGGATTAATTCAACGATTGGGGTAAGGCTCTCATAATCCAGCCATTTCTCCTCTAAACCTTCTTGCATTGTAGTGTTTATAAGCAGACTTTGAAGGCAAAATGGATTAGATAACATAATGAAAATGTGAAAAAGATGAGAACATTTTCTTTCACTTAAAATATACATAATATGAAAATGGGGATAGTTATGTTTAAAATGAATTTCAAATTCAAATTGTAAAATCATAATTTTCTTTCCAGACATTAAAGAAGAGATGTGTCAGGTGATGGTGATTTTAGCAGAGTTTTGTGTTGTTCAAAAATAGGTTAAAATTGGCATCACTTTATGCATTTTTTCAAAGATTCAGAAAAAAATGTAGAACAAATGACACAGATTATAAGAAGTAAAATATTCAGATTGAATTAGTATGACCTAAAGAGATTTTCCAATTCCCACAACTCTAGACAGGTTGTCCTTCTACACCCTTTTAAAGCATCAAAAATTTAATAATTGGCTGAGCATGGTGGATCATGCCTGTAATTTCAGTGGCTCCAGAGTCTGAGGGCCATAGGATTTGTGTTCAAAGCCAGCCTCAGTAATTTAGTGAGGCCCTAAGCAATTTAGTAAGATCTTGTCTCTAAATAAAAATATAAAAAGGTCTGGGGACATGGCTCAATAATTAAGTGCCCTGGTTTCAATCCCCAGTAGCAAGAAAAAAAAGAACTTAATAATGTATTAATAATGTAGCCTCCTCACACTATATTGTAATATTTTTTACCTATGTTTTGCACTACATTATAAGCCAATCAATGGCAGAAACTAAATTTGTTTAGCTTTATATCCTATTACATAATAAGTCAAATATTCACTGAAATATCTGTGTCATAGAGTATAACATGGAGAACAGAGAAAAGTAATTGCACCAAGAGGGTCATACTTAGATATAAAGGGTTCATAGTTTTGTTCACCTTTTTATTCTATGAGTGAGATAGCTAATTTTGTACAGTAGTGTCTCTGTAGAACCTTCTATCATCTTTATTTTTCTTCTCCAGAATTTTTCAGATTTCACAGTAGAGATACCTGTAGGAACAATACCTAACACTCACACATGTTCTGCCTGGAACTGGAAAGTGTTCATTTCCCACAGGGCATCACTGATCTCTGGGCAGTAGAGCTAGAAGATAAACATTCCCTTCTTTTGTTCCTTAGTTGAAGATGTCTGTAAAGTATTGTGTACCATTCCTTGAAGAGCCCTGTTGGGAACGGTGCCTCAGTTTTCTGTGGTAAAGATCAGCTGGAGGATGTACATTTATCTTGCTTCAATCCTTTTCCTGTTTTGCTCTTACCAATCTTCCACTGCTGTGATCTGGAATCATTTCTCAAATAAATTGTCTTTACATATACCATGTTTTAAATTATTTTTCAGACGGCATCTAATGTTAAGATTAAAACAACTAGTGAAACAGAAATCACCTGTATCTCAATTTATTGACATACAAAACAACAGATAAAGAAAATAGACATAATAACAACGAAATTGCAACCATTATTTACCTGGGTAGGAACAATGTTCAAAGCTTACTAGACCATATTGTCACATAAAGTCTTCTCTTAAAATCAACTGGAAGCTCTTCTTTCTCTCTCTTCATAACTATTCAGAGAAATAACTCCTAATCATAATAGGAAGAAGAGAAGAGAAAAAAAAAAGAGCAAAAATATTTTCAGTGCTCTTAAACAAATGGTTGCAAACAGAAGTGCAGATTGTATGAATCTGGCCATAATGTATACCATGGGAGGATTATCTTGCCTATGCTACCCTCTCCAAATAAATTATATATTAAATTTATATTTAGTCTTTTCAATTGTTAATATTTAGTATTTTTGCCTATGTACTTATACAAATCATCAAACCACAGTTTTCCCTTTATATCATGTTATCAGACTTAGAATATACAATTATGATAGATTTATAAAATAAAATAATATTTTTATCTTGCTTTCTAATACTTGGGAGTAACTTATGTAATATGGGCATAAACATTTAAAATAACTAGTTAATAAAACTAGGTCTGTTTAGATGTAATACTATTGTTGGAGTTTAGATATAATGTGTTCCTCACAAACTCACGTGTGAGATGGTGCAAGAATTTTCAGAGGTGAAATGATTCGAAAAGAGAGGGGTAACCTAATCCCCCAGTGAAACAGATTCACTGGGTGGTAATTGGAGGCAGATAAGTTGTGGCTGAAGGAAATATGTCACTAGGGGTGTATCTTTGTGATCTATATTTTGTTATTGTGAACCAAACTCTTTGTGATTCCTGATTGTCATGTTCTGAACTTCTTTCCTCTGCCACATCATTCCACCTTGATGTTCTGAAGTTAACTTACCATGGACTGAGGCTCTAAAACCATGAGCCAAAATGATCTTTTTCTACTCTGTGTTGTTCTTGTCAGGTCTTTTGGTCAAATCAACAAGAAGGCTAACTAAAACATAAATTGTTACTAAGATGCAGAGTCATTGTTATAACTAAACTAACCATGTGGTTTAGAAGTAATTAGAGCTGGCTTGCTTGCAGGGGAAGAAATTTTGAAAAGTTTAAAGATGCAAGCTGGAAAAGATTAGAATGTTATAAAAAGGTTGATTCTGGTGGGAGCTCAAAAGACTGAAAAGTTGATAGGACTGTGGACAATAAAGACTGGGCTCATGTGTTTCCAGAGCAAGAAGAGTCTATGGAAATTGTACTCAATGCATTTCATGTTATGTTCTGGCAAAGAAATTGTCTACATTTTGTTCATATCCTGAGGTTTTTGTGAGGTTGAATTTAGAGATGATGAACAAATTATTCTGATAAAGAAAATTTTAAGCAGCACAGCATTCTTGGCAGTGGCATGGATATTGATGGGGGGTGGTTAGCCAAGTTTAATATAATTATCAGGAGCATAAAATAGACATTATTATTGCTGTATGTATATACGTGACTTTATGACCAATGTGATTCTGCAACCTGTACACTCAGAAAAATGAGAAATTATATCTCATCTGATTCAAATGTATGATATGTCAAGATCATTGTACTGTCATGTGTAACTAATTAAAACAAATAATTATCAGGAACAGACAGCAGAGCAGAAAGATTTGAAAAAAATTGCAATTTGGTCAGAAAAGTGCAAGTACTACTGGGGCTAACGAGGTTGTGATTGCTAAGGATATTAGAACTACTAAAGGAATGCTAAGTACTCTATCCAGAAATGATAAGAAAGATGGCTTGAGAGCATCTCAGAAATTGGCAAGAAAAAACCTAGCTCATGTTCAAGGATGTAAAAGTAAAAATTATTTGAAAAAGAATCATTGGTAGGGTGTAGCTAGAGCATGTAGGTCACTGGAGGTGTGCCTTTGGGATCATACATTGTCCTTGGTGAGCAGAGCTCTCTCAGCTTCTTGGTTGCCATGTACTGAGCTATTTTCCTCTGCATGCCCTTCCACCAGGATGTTCTGCCTCATCTCTGTCCCTGAGTTATGGAGTTGGCCCATTGTGGACTGAACCTCTGAAGCCACAAACCAAAATAAACGTTTCCTCCTCTATGTTGTTTTTGTCAGGAATTTTGATCAAAGTGATGCAAAGACTAACTAAAGCCACTCTTCAAACATTTATTTTTTTCCACAGGTATTAGTATATTCAAACAAAGCCTCCTTACCTCAATACCCTCTGGCTGTAGGCAAGTTAATTTGTGCTTCATTATTTTCATAAATAAAAAAATGAGGATTAAATAGTAGTCTTACAATGTAGGACTGTTATTAGGGTGCAGTTAATTAATATGTGTACATATTAAGATGTAAAGTGTTGTAATAGCAACTTGGGCAGAATAAGCACAAAATAAATTCTAGTTATAGACTTTGGTGGATGCCCACCTGCAATACTGCCTCTTGAAGTGAAACACACTGTTAATTGTTAATTAGACTTATATGCCTAGGAGATGTTAATTGGATTTATATGCCTAGGAGAGAGTAAGATTGAGGACTAAGAGACAAGTTTAACGGTCTCTTAGTTTATGAACTATGAAACTTCTTGGGAAGGTTTCAGACAGGAGAATTATTGGGTTCAGGACACTCAGCCCCAAAATATGACATTTGAGAAAATAAAAGGAAGAAAATCTCTTTGATTTTTCCCAGCATTCTCTCTTGAGACAGGTCGTGAATCAACTCTCTGATCTTCTCCTAACATGGATTATAAAACCGTAATTCCAGAGCATTATTTCCTATGTACAGAAGCACAGAATACCACACAAAAGTGGAAAAGAATCTGAGCAACAAGGCTTGTGAAGTTGCTTTCAGATTTTCACACTTTGGTTCTCCAGAAATACTTCTGTAAGACTGCATAAAAATACACAGTTTTCCCCATTTCTTTGAGTCTTTGTTTCTAAAGTTTCTGTGTCATATAAAACTTAAATTAAGTTCATGTTTTTCTCCTATTAATCTTTCATTATAGGGGCCTCAGCCACAAACTTAGCTTTGGATAGGGGAGATATCCTTTTCCCCTATGCTATTACAGTTACAGAATATAGAAAAAAAAATTTTTAACCTAACTAGAGGGGTAGTTAGAAAGTTATGGCCATCTGCATAATATATTCCTGGCCAATGTCTTTTTAAAAGTTTATGTTGGGATGCTTTCTGACAACACTGTACGATCATAATAAACTATAGCTTTTTTATATTCTTCTTAAGCAGTGAGTTAGGTTTCTTTACTCTTTACAATAAAGACAGAATACACAGTGCAGATGACAGAGAAGAATGTGCAACATCTGCCTAATGCTCCATAGTTTAGAAATCCTTTTTGCTTACGTTTTCATTTATATATTTTTAAAAGTACATTGAGTTAAAACTGGTTCCTTTATATTTCAATAACTTAAAAAGATTATTGGCAGATATGACACAATCCATAATTTCTTCTAAAAGAAAGATAATAAAGCTTGACCGTTGGCCTGTTTGTCTCTGGAGGGATTTGTCTTTGGTTAAAGACAAATTGTTTTAGTTCCAGTTTCAAAGAGTGTTTGGACTAACAAAAGAATTTCATCTTTGCAGGATATTTAATGTAAAATCAAGAGACTTAGAGTAATTGATATGTAACTTGCCTGATTGCTCTCTTGGTTTTCTGCAATTCCCCTTTTAATGATATTTAAAAAGTAAAGAGCAATTAAATTAAGGTTCAACACTGAAAAGGCAGTCATAGGCAAATCAGGCATTGCTCAAAATGTTGATATAAAAATATTAAGTGGCAAATTCTAGATATATAATTCTTTAGTGATCATATCCCAATTATGTATTATGTGTCTGTGCTTGTAGAAAAAGAAAAGAGAAACTATAATGCAAGCAGTGGTTTTCTCTGGGTATTGAGATTACAGGTACATTTCTTTTCCTCTTCATTATGTGTTCTTAAATGGTTCATTATGAGCATATATTATTTTTAGTTCTATTTTTTGTAATTTAATTAAATAAACAATATATATGGTGTTCAATGTGATTTTTTATATATGTATGCATTGTGGAATGGCCAAATCAAACTATATGATATATGTATTGACTCATGTACTTATATTTTTAGTGTTTTCTTTTTTTGTAATAAGAATACTTGAAATTTACTTTCTCAGCAATATTCTAATACATAATATATTCCAATTTACTATGGTTACAATGATGTACTTTTTCTCCTATTTAAATGTTTCTCTTTTCAACCATAAAAAAAGGGCCAGAGGAAAGGACATAATTACTGAAATAATGGATGGAGAATGATACATTCTAGCAAAAGGCAAGATGAAATAAATGAATATTTGAAATAATTGTATCGAGAAAGAATGGACCACATGTTAGAAGGAACCAAGGATATATTCCAGTATTTAAAAAAAATTGTCATGTTTTCTAGATAAATATTTCATCATCCTTTCTAGTCTTTATTATTAGAGTACAAGCCCTACTTATATCATCCTTAAACTCATTACATCTTCTTTTTTTGCATTCATCCTCTTTACAGTAAGTCTACAGTAAAGTTGTTTTTGTGATGAGATTGATGTTAAAATCACATTTCTTTTTTTAGTTCCAACCTAAGTATTATATTTTTGTTTTATTATTTAATTTGCTTTATAACTTCTAATTTTATTCTTAATTACAAGTCAAATATACATTTAATGTTGAAAACAGAAAAGGAGAGAGAGAGCAATCACTCTTAGTTTCATTATTTTGAAATGATCACTTTTGGGGGGATGGGTTCTGGGAATTTAACCCAGAAGCTCTTTACCACTGAGCTACATCCCCATCCCCATCCCTTTTTATTTCATTTCTATTATTATTATTATTTTGAGACAAGTACTGTTACTGAGGGTCTTGCTATGTTTTTGAGGCTGACCTCAAACTTGTGATCCTCCTGCTTCAGCCTCACATGAAGCCGGGCTTATTATGGGACTTCGCCACCATGTCTGGCTCAGGGATGATCACTTGAACATTTAGAGATGTGTAGAATGGAGGGAAGAAGACAGAAATGACAGTTAAAATGAAACCAAGATTAACCCTTGGTGTGGATGTGGGGCTGTTTAGCAGATTTGGAGAATTATTTTTCATGCATGCTCAGGGGATCACCATCACAATCAACCTTTGCAATTGTGGAACAGCTGGACTGTCTATGGAGTTAGCCAGGAACATTTCAGAATCACTGGGGACTGATTGGTGGAGCTGTGGTCCTCATCCAATGCTTTTCCAAAGATGGTATTGCTGGATTAAGCTATGGAAACATTTTTGTACTTTTGGAGAAACTGACATCTAGAAATATTGGATCAATTTATGCTCCCACTGGGAGAGGATTTGTTTCCTCCTTCTTTAATTCTGTGCTTTCTGACTTTTAAAAAAATGATTAGAACCATCTTCTAAGAGATAGTTGGGGACACCCATGCTTTTGAGATGTTTTTTGAGCAAAAAGTAAAATGGAGGAAGCAGTCACATGATTTTATGGAGGAAGAACATTGTTGGTAGAGCAGAAACAAGTGCCAAGTCCTAAGGCAGAAGCATACCCAGCTGAAGCTCTAGGTGAATAGGGGTTATGTTAGGAAAGGAACTGGGTCATGGAGGGAACTGAGGGCATTGTGAAGAACTTGGCATTGATTCAAAGTGATTTAGGAAGGCATAAGAAGGTTCTGAGTAGAGTAGTGATATGTTTTAACCAGTATTTAAAGTACCATATTGACTACTAAAGATATATATATTCCTATCTCCAATGTTGCCTATCCCTGTATCTTATTGTTTAATAATCAATGATATTTTATATTTTACTTAGTAGTATATGTGACCCTTTAATAGTATTTTTCAAAATTGGATCATCTAGGTTTGTGTATTTCCCCAATAATTGGAATATTGTCATTTATTTCAACAATATTAGCATATTGCCTGGAACTGTAGTAGATCTATAGATAAATTTTAGGGTTCTCTTTATACTAGAATTTATTCCCATGCAAGCTATACTAGTTCTCTGTCTTATTTTAGCTTTCTTGGAAGAACTGTATTGCTTTTTTCATACAGTTTCTCTGCAATTATTATTAAATTTAGAGCTAGAATATTTGTATGTATATTGCTTCTGTGTAATGGTGTCTTTTTATTATATTTTCTTACTGATTATTTCTTGTATCTAGGAAACCTTTGAGAATCTCTCTGTGTGTAGATAGATAATCATATCTGGCCTTTGTACAAGACTTGTATGTTCTAAAATTTTAAATTTGATTTTCTTGTAGTTTTAGTTGATACTATCTTATTCCAAAAGCAGTTTTTAAAATTTCTTTGCAATACCTACACCTGCTCTTTCATATTTTCTGTTGTATTTCATGAGCTTGAATATCAGGAGAATATTAATTATTCATGATCAACCTTTTTCTTGTTTTTCACCATCCTTTTCTTTTATCTGATCATTTATGGAAATCTCTTTGATACCCAGAGAGAAAATCAGTTTAATATTATTTTTAGTGGCTTTTGTGTTCTGAGACCAAAAGATCTGACAAAAACAAGATAGAAGAGGAAGAGTTTAGTTTGGATCTCAGTTTCAAATGTCCAGTCCACAGTTGACTGACTTCATAGCTTTGGGCCTTAAGAGAGGCACAGCATCATGGTGGAAGGGTGTGGTAAGGCAGTAAGGCAGCTCATGACAGCCAGGAAGCAGAGAGAGAGAGCTCCACTCACCAGGAACAACATATATGCCAAAGACATTTCCACAGTGACCTACCTCCCCCAGCCACACTCTACCTGCCTGCAGTTACCACCCAGTCATTACATATCAGTTAATTAATCCAATCTAAACCATAAAAAATTCATGTGTTGATTTCAGTCACATATTATGGCTAGTTTTCTGAAGTTCTATCCTGAGAAAACCAATTTTATGCCATGGACTTAATAATGATGGTTACCAGCATAGAATTGAATATAATGCCATCTGTGAATTTGGGATGGTTCTCACTATGGAATGCCTATACAATAAAGAAGTTAATAAAATAAATTCAATCAAATAGTCTCATACCTACATGCTCATTCAGGATCAAGAGCTCATTTGTTACTTTGTTTTAGAAGTTAGAGAAATATGAGACATTAAAAAGGTAGAAGGCTTTTATGAGTAAATCCCAATTTAACCAGCGAGAATATATCCTTCAAAAAACTTATGAGCGGCACCGGCAAGGTAGAGGGAACTGTGACCACGCACAGAGCAGGCCCAGCGGCCTGCTGAGGGGCAGAGCCGCCCCCCACCCCTCGCGCCTGCCAGGTAGGGGAACTGTGACCACGGACAGAAAAGGCCCAGTGGCCCGCGGCGGGACAGAGCTTCCAATCACTCCTGCAAGGTAGGCGGGCCTGCGACCCACCGGCAGAAGAGGAGCAGCGACCTGCTGAGAGGCAGAGCCGCCCCCTCCCCCTGCACCTGCAAGGTAGAAGGAACTGTGACCACGCACAGAGCAGGCCCAGTGGCCTGCTGAGGGGCAGAGCCACCCACCACCCCCAGCCCCTGCCAGGTGACCACCGACAGAAAAGGCCCAGTGGCCCGCGGCGGGACAGAGCTTCCAATCACTCCTGCAAGGTAGGCGGGCCTGCGACCCACCAGCAGAAGAGGAGCAGCGGCCTGCTGAGAGGCAGAGCCGCCCCCTCCCCCTGCACCGGCAAGGTAGAGGGAACTGTGACCACGGACAGAAAAGGCCCAGCGGCCTGCTGAGGGGCAGAGCCGCCCCCCACCCCCCGCGCCTGCCAGGTAGGTGAACTGTGACCACGGACAGAAAAGGCCCAGCGGCCCTCGGCGGGGCAGAGCTTCCAATCACTCCTGCAAGGTAGGCGGGCCTGCGACCCACCGGCAGAGGAGGAGCAGCGACCTGCTGAGAGGCAGAGTCGCCCCCTCCCCCTGCGCCGGCAAGGTAGAGGGAACTGTGACCACGCACAGAGCAGGCCCAGCGGCCTGCTGAGGGGCAGAGCCACCCCCCACCCCCCGCCCCTGCCAGGTGACCACCGACAGAAAAGGCCCAGTGGCCCGCGGTGGGACAGAGCTTCCTATCACTCCTGCAAGGTGGGCGGGCCTGCGACCCACCTGCAGAAGAGGAGCAGCGGCCTGCTGAGAGGCAGAGCCGCCCCCTCCCCCTGCACCGGCAAGGTAGAGGGAACTGTGACCACGGACAGAAAAGGCCCAGCGGCCTGCTGAGGGGCAGAGCCACCCCCCACCCCCCGCGCCTGCCAGGTAGGTGGAACTGTGACCACGGACAGAAAAGGCCCAGTGGCCCGTGGCGGGACAGAGCTTCCAATCACTCCTGCAAGGTAGGTGGGCCTGCGACCCACCTGCAGAAGAGGAGCAGCGGCCTGCTGAGAGGCAGAGCCGCCCCCTCCCCCTGCACCGGCAAGGTAGAGGGAACTGTGACCATGCACAGAGCAGGCCCAGGGGCCTGCTGGGGGGCAGAGCCGCCCCCCACCCCCCGCGCCTGCCAGGTAGGTGGAACTGTGACCACCATCAGAACAGGCCAGACCTGCAACCGAGAGACAGAACAGGCCCAGTGGCCTGAGGAAGGGTAGAGCCGCCCCCCCCCCCGCACCTGCAAGGTAGGCGGACCTGCGACCCACTGGCAGTACAGCCCCAGAGGCCTGCAGAGGGTCAGAACCGCCGCCCGCGCCTGCGAGGGAGACTTTGCAACTATACAAGACCAATATAAATATATAGGGGGAAAATTCAATAGCACAACAGTTTCACTAAGTAGAAAGGAACGCGAACAGTATGAAGAGACAAGGAAAGAAAGGACCACAAGCAATGCAGGTCAACTCAACGTTAGAAGAGGTAATAGCTGCAGCAGATGGAATGTCAGATAAAGAATTCAGGATATACATGCTTCAGATGATCTGGAGTCTCAAGGAAGACATCAGACAGCAAAATCAGACAATGAAAGATCACTTCAACAATGAATTACATAAACAAATCCAAGAAGCAAAAGATCAACTACACAGGGAAATAGAGGTTATAAAAAACAAACAAACAGAAATCCTAGAAATGCAGGAAGCAATAAGCCAACTTAAAAACTCAATTGAGAATACTACCAGCAGAGTAGAACACTTAGAAGACAGAGCATCAGACAATGAAGATAAAGTATTTCAACTTGAAAAGAACATAGACAGCTCAGCAAGACTGTTAAGAAACCATGAGCAGAACATCCAAGAAATATGGGATAACATCAAGAGACCAAATTTAAGAGTCATTGGGATACAGGAAGGGACAGAGTTTCAAACCAAAGGATTGAGCAATCTATTCAATGAAATAATACGAGAAAACTTCCCAGACTTGAAGAATGAGACAGAACCCCAAATCCTAGAAGCCTACAGGACGCCGAATGTGCAAAATCATAAGAGACCCACACCTAGACACATTATAATGAAGATGCCCAACATACAGAATAAGGAGAGAATTTTAAAAGCTACAAGAGAAAGGAAGCAGATCACATTTAGGGGTAAGCCAATCAGGATAACAGCTGATCTTTCAACACAGACTCTGAAAGCTAGAAGATCCTGGAATAACATATTTCAAACACTGAAAGAAAATGGGTTCCAACCAAGAATTGTGTTTCCAGCAAAATTAAGCTTCAGGATGGAAGATGAAATTAAAACCTTCCACGATAAACAAAAGTTAAAAGAATTTGCAGCTAGAAAACCATCTCTTCAAAACATCCTTGGCAAAACATTACAGGAAGAGGAAATGGAAAATAACAATGAAAACCAACAGTGGGAGGTAGGACACTAAAGGGGGGAAAATAATCAAAGAGGAAAACAAACCATGTTTAGTAACATAAATAAACAAATATGGCTGGAAGAACAACCCATATCTCAATAATAACCCTAAATGTTAATGGCTTAAACTCACCAATCAAGAGACACAGGCTAGTAGAATGGGTCACAAAACAAGACCCAACAATATGCTGCCTACAGGAGACGCATTTGATAGGAAAAGACATACATAGGCTGAAGGTGAAAGGTTGGGAAAAATCATATCACTCATATGGACTTCGGAAACAAGCAGGAGTATCCATACTCATATCAAATAAAATAGATTTCAAGCCAAAGTTAATCAAAAGGGATAAAGAGGGATACTACATACTGCTCAAGGGAACCATACACCAACAAGACATAACAATCATAAATATATATGCCCCAAACAATGGTGCAGCTATGTTCATCAAACAAACTCTTCTCAAGTTCAAGAGTCTAATAGACCACCATACAATAATCATGGGAGACTTCAACACACCTCTATCACCACTGGACAGATCTTCCAAACAAAAGTTGAATAAGGAAACTATAGAACTCAATAACACAATTAATAACCTAGACTTAATTGACATATATAGAGTATACCACCCAACATCAAGCAGTTACACTTTTTTCTCAGCAGCACATGGATCCTTCTCAAAAATAGATCATATATTATGTCACAGGGAAACTCTTAGACAATACAAAGGAGTAGAGATAATACCATGCATCCTATCTGATCATAATGGAATGGAACTGAAAATCAACGATAAAAGAAGGAAGGAAAAAGAATACATCACTTGGAGAATGAACAATAGGTTACTGAATGATCAATGGGTTATAGAAGACATCAAGGAGGAAATTAAAAAATTCTTAGAGATTAATGAAAACACTGACACAACATATCGGAATCTATGGGACACATTGAAAGCAGTTCTAAGAGGAAAATTCATTGCTTGGAGTTCATTCCTTAAAAAAAGAAAAAACCAAGAAATAAATGATCTCATACTTCATCTCAAAATCCTAGAAAAAGAAGAGCAAAGCAACAGCAAAAGAAGTAGAAGGCAAGAAATAATTAAAATCAGAGCTGAAATTAATGAAATCGAAACAAAAGAAACAATTGAAAAAATTGACAAAACTAAAAGTTGGTTCTTTGAAAAAATAAACAAAATCGACAGACCCTTAGCCATGCTAGCGAAGAGAAGAAGAGAGAGAACTCAAATTACTAACATACGGGATGAAAGAGGCAATATCACAACAGACACTTCAGAAATACAGAAGATAATCAAAAATTATTTTGAACCCTTATACTCCAATAAATTAGAAGATAGTGAAGGCATAGATAAATTTCTTAAGTCATATGATCTGCCCAGATTGAGTCAGGAGGATATAGACAACCTAAACAGACCAATATCAATTGAGGAAATAGAAGAAACCATCAAAAGACTACCAACTAAGAAAAGCCCAGGACCAGATGGGTATACAGCAGAGTTTTACAAAACCTTTAAAGAAGAACTAATACCAATACTTTTCAAGCTACTTCGGGAAATAGAAAAAGAGGGAGAACTTCCAAATTCATTCTACGAGGCCAACATCACCCTGATACCTAAACCAGACAAAGACACTTCAAAGAAAGAAAACTACAGACCAATATCTCTAATGAACCTAGATGCAAAAATCCTCAATAAAATTCTGGCCACTCGGATACAAAAACTTATCAAAAAAGTTGTGCACCATGATCAAGTAGGATTCATCCCTGGGATGCAAGGCTGGTTCAATATACGGAAATCAATAAATGTTATTCACCACATCAATAGACTTAAAAATAAGAATCATATGATCATCTCGATAGATGCGGAAAAAGCATTTGACAAAGTACAGCATCCCTTTATGTTCAAAACTCTAGAAAAACTAGGGATAACAGGAACATACCTCAATATTGTAAAAGCAATCTATGCTAAGCCTCAGGCTAGCATCATTCTGAATGGAGAAAAACTGAAGGCATTCCCTCTAAAATCTGGAACAAGACAGGGATGCCCTCTCTCTCCACTTCTGTTCAACATAGTTCTCGAAACACTGGCCAGAGCAATTAGACAGACAAAAGAAATTAAAGGCATCAAAATAGGAAAAGAAGAACTTAAATTATCACTATTTGCAGATGACATGATTCTATACCTAGCAGACCCAAAAGGGTCTACAAAGAAACTATTAGAGCTAATAAATGAATTCAGCAAAGTGGCAGGATATAAAATCAACACGCATAAATCAAAGGCATTCCTGTATATCAGCGACAAATCCTCTGAAATGGAAATGAGGACAACCACTCCATTCACAATATCTTCAAAAAAAATAAAATACTTGGGAATCAACCTAACAAAAGAGGTGAAAGACTTATACAATGAAAACTACAGAACCCTAAAGAGAGAAATAGAAGAAGATCTTAGAAGATGGAAAAATATACCCTGTTCATGGATAGGCAGAACTAACATCATCAAAATGGCGATATTACCAAAAGTTCTCTACAGGTTTAATGCAATGCCAATCAAAATCCCAACGGCATTTCTTGTAGAAATAGAGAAAGCAATCATGAAATTCATATGGAAAAACAAAAGACCCAGAATAGCAAAAACAATGCTAAGCAGGAAGTGTGAATCAGGCGGTATAGCGATACCAGACTTCAAACTATACTACAGAGCAATAGTAACAAAAACAGCATGGTACTGGTACCAAAACAGGCGGGTGGACCAATGGTACAGAATAGAGGACACAGAAACCAATCCACAAAACTACAACTACCTTATATTTGATAAAGGGGCTAAAAGCATGCAATGGAGGAAGGATAGCATCTTCAACAAATGGTGCTGGGAAAACTGGAAATCCATATGCAACAAAATGAAACTGAATCCCTTTCTCTCGCCATGCACAAAAGTTAATTCAAAATGGATCAAGGAGCTTGATATCAAATCAGAGACACGCCGTCTGATAGAAGAAAAAGTTGGCTACGATCTACATACTGTGGGGTCGGGCTCCAAATTCCTCAATAGGACACCCATAGCACAAAAGTTAATAACTAGAATCAACAAATGGGACTTACTCAAACTAAAAAGTTTTTTCTCAGCAAAAGATACAATAAGAGAGGTAAATAGAGAGCCTACATCCTGGGAACAAATCTTTACTCCTCACACTTCAGATAGAGCCCTAATATCCAGAGTATACAAAGAACTCCAAAAATTAGACAATAAGAGAACAAACAACCCAATCAACAAATGGGCCAAGGACCTGAACAGACACTTCTCAGAGGAGGACTTACAGTCAATCAACAAGTACATGAAAAAATGCTCACCATCTCTAGCAGTCAGAGAAATGTAAATCAAAACCACCCTAAGATACCATCTCACTCCAGTTAGATTGGCAGCCATTATGAAGTCAAACAACAACAAGTGCTGGCGGGGATGTGGGGAAAAGGGTACACTTGTACATTGCTGGTGGGACTGCAAATTGGTGCAGCCAATTTGGAAAGCAGTATGGAGATTTCTTGGAAAGCTGGGAATGGAGCCACCATTTGACCCAGCTATTCCCCTTCTCGGTCTATTCCCTAAAGACCTAAAAAGAGCATGCTACAGGGACACTGCTACATCTATGTTCATAGCAGCACAATTCACAATAGCTAGACTGTGGAACCAACGTAGATGCCCTTCAATGGATGAATGGATAAAAAAAATGTGGCATTTATACACAATGGAGTATTACTCTGCATTAAAAAATGACAAAATCATAGAATTTACAGGGAAATGGATGGCATTAGAGCAGATTATGCTAAGTGAAGCTAGCCAATCCCTAAAAAACAAATGCCAAATGTCTTCTTTGATATAAGGAGAGTAACTAAGAACAGAGTAGGGTCGAAGAGCAGGAGAAGAAGATTAACATTAAACAGGGATGAGAGGTGGGAGGGAAAGGGCGAGAGAAGGGAAAATGCATGGAAATGGAAGGAGACCCTCAGAGTTATACAAAAGTACATACAAGAGGAAGTGAGGGGAAGGGGAAGAATAATATAAGGGGGACAAACGAATGTCAGTAGAGGGAGCAGAGAGAGAAGAGGGGAGGGGAGGGGAGGGGAGGGGAGGGGAGGGGAGGGGGGATAGTAGAGGATAGGAAAGGCAGCAGAATACAACAGACACTAGTATGGCAATATGTAAATCAATGGATGTGTAACTGATGTGATTCTGCAATCTGTATATGGGGTAAAAATGGGAGCTCATAACCCACTTGAATCAAATTGTGAAATATGATATATCAAGAACTATGTAATGTTTTGAACAGCCAACAATAAAAAATTAAAAAAAAAAAAAAAACTTATGAGCAAAAGTGCAATTCCTTAAAGTTTTTTCCAGATAAACTAGTATGAAAGTTTAATTCTCCATCTATTTCAAACCCAGCCATTCTGCTTCACAGTCTGCTATATTGTAAGGCAATAATTCACACCACATAGATAAAACCTTGTACATGGGTATTTTAACCATTAACACCCACCAGATGTGAAGCTTAGACCCTCAAACAATGGGTGAAGGATTTTAACATAACATGTCACATGTTCTTTCAGTTAGGATGCTTGTGCAAAGTGGTTGAGAAATTTGAGAACTGAGTCCTTGTAGATTGGCCTCTGATATTTTAGACTAGGGAAATAATGAGCCTCATCTGTGGTGGTTCTTTAAGAAAAATAACATTGTTAGATGACTGCTCAAACACAGTGAAGGCATCTTTACCAGAGTAAAGAGATAACCTTTATAGAATTAGTGCATTAAAAATTGACTGATCTCTTAGGGCACATGACTCACCTGGGGTCTATGAACAAAATATATTAATTTAATATTTTAAAATTCTTTTTCCTACAACTAATTGAATACATAATGTATATAATTCCCATTTGACAAAGGGAATGCAATTCAAATAATTATGAAAATTCTTAGTTGTATACACACTAGAATGTTTTTATAATATTTGATATCAAATACTTGAACCCCAGAAAGTCTGGTTCATTTGGTACAGAAGTGAGGACTTGGAATTTGTTTGCCCTTAAACCATTCTCAATGATTTTAGTCAGAACAGAGATTGAGACCTACATCACTGTTGCATCACAAAATATACCACTTTTCCAGTTAAAGTCATTAATTACATCAGTACATAAATGGAAGAATTATTTAGGAGTTAATAAGTGTAAAAAAATGACCCCCAAAGAAATCACCTGGAGAAATACAACAAATTTTATTTTCCTGGTTAATTGTATTTAAAACAATGAAAGCAAAGAATCTCCTAGGAGTACACAGGTGTGAGAATGAATTCAAACACAGTTAAAAAGGTGTTTCCATGTTCCCACCACCATACCTCTATCTGCAGCCTTGAACATACTGCCTCCCTTCCTGTTTTGTCTGTCCTTGATATTCAGTGCACCAAATTTCATCTCCTTTTTCTTTCTTAAGATTATTAGTCCAGTAATAACAATTTCCCCTCTATTGTCTCCTTTCTCTCAAAGTGTGAAAAATCTGCAACCAATTATCTACCTCATTAAAAGTCCTGCATCCCAGGAAATCCCTCTATCCCAGCAAAAAACGGAAGTTTAACCAACCTACTTAAGGCCCCATCCCACTATCCTGTTCCTTTTAAGGCAAAATTCATTGAGCTTTTAATATTCAGGTACTCTAATGCTCTTCCTTTCATTCTTGACTGCATGCAGGCTTTCATCCTAAGTACTCTACCACAAGACTCTTATCAAAGTCACCAGTGACATCTGTGATGCTAAACTCAATGGTCAATTTTTAGTCGTCATTTTATTTGATCTGTCAGTAACATTTGATGTAGTTTAAGCACTCTCCTTCTGAAATACTTTCTTCACTAGAAGACAAGGAATTTCTTGTGGTCTTCTTCTGGTCATTTCTTCTCATTTTCCTTTTATGTTTCCTTATTTTTTAGACTTCTAAAATGGGCATGCTCCAAGACTCAGTCCACAGGCATTTACTTTTGCTCAGGATCAATAATGAAAACAAGCATGAATATTTGTGAATATTTGAGGGAAATAATGAGATATGAAAGAGTTCACAGATTATTTTGAATGCTATACCTTGATTGTCAAATTAAGATATGTTTATAATTCACTTAATGTGATTATTGGCATAGATTTAAATCAATCGTATTTTGATTTTTTGTCTCATCTGTTCTGTATCATCTTTTTCTTCTTCTTATTGGATTGAATATTTTTATGATTCCACTTTATCTCATGTATATGTTTATTGCGCTATCTATGTTTTTATTATTTTTTGCTTTTCAGTTATTAATTTAAGGTTTATGATTTACACATCTAACTTATCAAAGTCTCTGCACAAATAATATTATACAAAGTCACATGTAATATGAAAGCTATAAAATAATATGCCTACATTTTCCCTCCTCAAACTTTTCTCCTATTGTTGTCATGTATTATACTTCTAAAGATGTTATGAACTCCACGATACTTTATCATTGTTTTAAGCTGCTAATTATCATCTAAAGTAATTTTACTTTATAATAATACATAATAAAAATATATTCTGTATTTGTTATGGTTTGTATGTGAGGTGTCCCCCCAAAGCTCATGTGTGAGACAATGTGAGAGGGTTCCAGGGGAAAGGATTGGGTTGTGAGAGCCTTAACCCAGGGAATTAATCACCTGCTGGGATTAATTGATCGATCAGTGATTGAAGGCAGGTAGGATATGCCGGAAGGAGGTGGGGCATTAGGGGTGTGACTTTGCGGTATATATTGGTATCTGGGAAGTGGAATCTCTCTCTCTCTCTCTGCTTCCTGATTGTCATGTAAGCAGTTTCCTCTACCATAATGTTCTGCCTCACTTCAAGACCCTAGAAGGACTAAGACCTCTGAAACCATGACCCCTCAAATAAGCTTTTTTCTCTTCTACAATTGTTCTGGTTAGATCTTAGTTACAGCAGCAAAAAAGCTGCCTAAAAATAGTATTTATTTACACATGTACTATATCCAATAATTGGTGACCAATTGGAAATACAATAACACTGAATAAGTGTTTTCTTTGGTTTAATATTGTAATGTTTCTGTTTTCATAGACTTATAAAAGCTTTGAGATCATAGTTCATCAGCCTCCTTCCTTTGTTTAAATGGGAAAAATATATAATGCAAGGACCACCATATGTATCTAAAAAATGTTAATTGAATTATTTATAGAGAAATGAATGTACACAAAAGGCATGCTTTGTTTCTTAAACTGAAGTCCTCCAGAAGACAGACTAGATTTTAAGTTTGACCTATCTCAACAAACATTATAAAGAAAGCCATTGTTCTCAAAAACAACCAAAGAGAAAATCCCTTATGAGCAGGCTATTTTAGAATGATAGATATGAAAGTATTTGTTCCATATTATGAGTGAATTATATGTCTGTCTATATAAATGTGAGTGCTGGAGAAGTGAGGGAGGGCAAGCAGAGATTAACAAAATAGGAGGGAGCAGAGGATGGGAAAAGGGACTCAACAAAAAGCAATATTCTTCTCCTAAGAGTAATAAGAATAGAAGAAAGCACATGCAAAAGTAATTTGTATGCATTTTCTGGAAATGGGAAGTTATTATTTTACCTACAGTCACACACATTCTAAACATAGTTAAAATTATAATCCAGTAATTATTGAATCCAAATGGAATAGTTAAAAGAAACTATGGAATGATCCTTGGAAGATTTGATTAGCTCATTGATTTCAGATTTGATACTTGTGATTGTGGTGCATATAGCATACCACTATAACAGTTCTGTTTTTAATCCAAAATGGCTAAATCCTGTGATAAGAATTTCTAAAACTTTTCCCAACAAAAGATTTGTTTGATATCGTTGTTATCTTTTTTGACATTGGTCTCTCTGCTTCCTATATCTTTTTCATTATAAATCCAGTCTTTGAACTTGGGTTTATCCTTTATAAGCTTAAAAGAATTCATCTAGAAAATAAGATGAACTTAATATTTATTTTATTGAAAAACATTTTGTAACAGTTGAAAACATTGCCAATACAGGATTCAGGTTTTGGACTTGATTAATTTTTTGCTTCATACATTAAGGTGTACTCAGAAACTAATGGTAGGACAATGAAACAAATTGAGGAACTAATTATTTGGGATGAGTGTCTGCAAATTGCTTGTAGTTTAAAATTTTATAGTATTTATTCTCCAATCCTTCTGTAACGATCATTTGCTGTCTTATGACAAGATACATATATATTCCAAGATAATTTTTTCAGGACAAGCACTGTCATAGAATTTTTAAGTGTTCTTACCTAAATCTTGTCTTAATTTTAAGTTTTTGTGAGAGGAACTGTATCATATACATATGACACATGTGCAAACTTGTTAGCCTTTCTAAAGGGCAATATGTGCTCAGTTTATGAATATCTAAGTTTTAAAAGCAGTATCTTTTGGTATCTACCATGTGCCAATCTTACTCTGCATGTTTCCACATACTCACTCTGCTCTGGTTTGAAAGTCTTCAAAACACATGTTAAAATTTAAATTTTAGTTGTCATTGTAACAGTGTTGAGAGATATGACCTTTAAGAGGCAATTAGGTTATGGGACACTGCTTTTGGGATTAGAATGCCATTATCCTGGAAATTAGTTTCTGATCAGGATGAGTTCAGCTCTGTTTTCCTTTCTTTCTCATGTGTGCTTAAATTCTGGCATTTTATGACACAACATAGAGGCCATTGCCAGACGCTGATGCCAGGCCGTTGAACTACTCAGTCTCCCAAACTGCAAGCCAAATAAACTTCTAATGTTTATCAATCATACAATCTGGCATTTTGTTATAGCAGCAGAAAATGGACTGAGACACTCATCTCTTATTACAGCAATTATTCACTTTTTTCCTTGCATTTTTTCTAAGTCCTCTCTGTCTTCTTTTGTTGTTGTTGTTGTTGTTGTTTATTTATTTATTTGTCTTTTAGTAGATTATATATCTAGTTTCAAGTCACAGTAAAATTGGGCAGGAAATGGAGAGTTCCCACATGCCCCACCCTGCCTCCATACTATAGGACTATCAACAACACTTATTAGAGTAGCACATTTGTTACACTTGGGAAGGTTCATAGTTGCCATTTGGATTCACTTTTGGTTTTATACATCCAATGAGTTTGAGAAATTTAAAATACTATGTGCCAATCATTATAATATAATACAGAATACTTTAACTACCTTAAAATTTCTGTTTTCTATGTGTTCATTTCTTCCTCCCTCCAAACCCTGACAACCACTGACCTCTATAATGTTGTATAGATGGAATCGCTACATGATGTAACCTTTTCAGATTGACTTGTTTAATTTAATAATATGCATTTAGTGACTTAATAGCTCCTTTCATTTTATTGCTAAATGATATCACATTGTTTGAATGTACCACCATTTATTTTTCCATTCAGTGATGGAGGACATATTTGTTGCTTTCAAGTTTTGTGTAAAACTGGTATAATCTTCCTCTTAAGGTTTTTGTGTGGACTTAAGTTTTCATCTAACTTGCATTAATGCCAAGGAGTGTGCTTTTGGATTATATAGTTAAAAGAATATACTTGGATTATGTAAGAAACTCCTTAACTACCTTCTGAAGTGACCAATTTTTGTTCCCAATAGAGAATGCAATTTCCAGTTGTTCCACAATTTTACCAGCATGAGGTGTTATCAGTGTTTTGGATTTTGGCTCTTTTAGTTGGTAGGCAGTAGCATCTCATTGTTGTTTTATTTCCATTTCTTAAGGACATATAGCATTGATCATCTTTCTAATTTGTGTGTGTGTATGTGTGTGTGTGTGTGTGGTGCTGGAGATTGAACCCAAGGCCTTGTGCATGCAAGACAAGCACTCTACCAACTGAGCTATATCCCAGCCCAATCATCTTTCACGTGCTGATTTGTCATCTGAATATCTGCTTTAGTGAGTTTTCTGTTCAGTTCTTTTGCCCATTTTTTTTATTGAGTTGTCTGTTTTCTTACTAAATTTTAGGAGATTTTTTTTGGCATGTTTGGGTAAGAATAATTTATGAAAATATTTTTCCAAATCAGTGGCTCATCTTCTCATTCTTTTGACAGTGCCTTTATGTTTTTAATGATTATAAAGTCCAACTTGTTATTTCTTTGGTGTTTTATCTGAAAAGTCAAAACCAAATTTAAGCTTTGCATGTAACTTTCAGGTTTATGATCCATTTGAGTTAATTTTTTTAGAAGAATGTAAGGTCTGTGATTAGACCATATTTTATATATTTTTTTGCATGCAAATATCCAGTTGTTCTAGCACCACTTGTTAAAGATTCTGTTTCTTTTATGTCTACAAATACACATAAGTCTATCTTAGCTAATCAAAAAACTTTTATTTGACATACTATTTTCTCAAACTTCAACATAAAATTATTAAAGGAGACATGTGTGCTTTCAGACTCCACACTATGTACTTCCTTATTGACCCCTGCCATCTGGCTTACAATCTCTTCAGTCCACTGGAATCACCACTGGAACATAAGAGCTATTCCATTCCTCCTTTTAACTATTTTCAAACACTAAAACATGGGGTTTTCCTTTTTCCCCCGTGAACTTGTGTTTTTTTTTATCTTCTTGTTTGATTCTTCTTCCTTTCTTCCACTCTAAGTATGGAAACTGTAAAAATTTCTGGTTCATTTCTTTTATCTTCCTTCTTTGTACTACAATTGTATACCAATGGGCTTTTATGGCTTCAAAGCTCATTCCAAAAATCATGGTCTTGCCTCTTTCTCAAATTCCAACTGCAATAAAATATATAACTTTGGATAGCATATTAAAATGTTGTATGGAAAGAACCTCATCATTTTCATCTCCAGGAAATATCTTCCTTTCAATATCCATTTTACACTTAATTAAGTGGTCATCTCCCAAAACTTTAAGTCTTGAATTTCCATTTTTTACTTTTCCGTTACCCTCATTTGTTGACAAATCTGACAAATTGCACAGATTTTATTTCCATAGCATCTCTTGTATCTAACTGTCTGTCCCATTTATTTGCCTATAATTACATTTCACAAATTTACTATAGTTCACCTGGATATTTGTAAAAGTTTTCAACTGGTTTCCCACCATTGGCTTCAGCTGACTTCTATTCATTCTACATTATTGCCAAACAAATTTCACATAAAGTCCAGTTCAGACCACATCATGTTCCTACTAAAATTCTATTATTTGTTAATTCAATATTGCCCCCAATCTATCTCTTAAGATCTCTTTTCAAACAAGTTACTGAAAATTTTAAGAATTTCTTAATAAAATTGTTATGAAGACAGTAGTAGATTTCAAATACAAACTTATTAAAGAGTTGGAATGTGAAAGCTTCTTCTAGGGTGGATATATCAACTCAGCAATAACAAGCAAGCAAGAAAACAGAACTCTGTCCTTTTAAAAAAGCCAAGTTGCCCTCTCTTCATTCCAAATCACCATGAAAAATAGGAACAAATTAATTGGTTGGAATGTGATAATGTGTTTGCTTTCATTTACACTCGACCATCTTGTGATTTGTCCTTCATAAATATTTGACCATTGCACTATAAATTTACCTGTAGATACTACTCTAAAAGTGTCTACGTGAATGAGGCTGTTTGTGTGTTGATGTGGATATCTGACTTCATTCCCTGGCACATGTCCAAATGTTTTTAGGCCCAGTCTCAGCAAAACTCAAGGATGTCATCCACTACTTTGTCATCTTTAATTCTGAGTTAGAAGTTCTAATCACTAAAAATTCTTTTGATGTGATACTAAGAGCTATTATCACCTGAAGGGGTTACTAAAATGCTTTCAAAGAACAGCTGTCTTGATATTTTGAATTTTTGAGAACATGTATATCAATACCCTCATACAATAATCTCTCAGGAAACTAGTTTCAAAAATGCTGTTACTGGAATATTTTCTCCCTTTACCACATCTCATTCTAGCAGCATTCTTGCAAATATCAGAATTATGCATATTCTTTATCAGGATATAAAAAGGACTGTCTGACAGAATAATCATCAATAAATCAAAAACATGTAGCTTGCAAAAACTTCATTCTAATCCTAAAAGGCAGCATGGTTTAAATGAAAAGGATGGGATAATATAAACCATGTAAAGATTAGTCTAAATAAGGCTGATGTCTCTATATTATTATACCACACAAAATAGGTATTAACAGAAGAAGCATTACTTGCAGTAAAGTTAGAATAAAACATTACACAGTGTTAAAAATGTCAGTTGACCTGGAAGATGAAAAACAATTATACACAAGCATGCACTTCATAATATACCCTCAAATTTATAAAGAAAAATTAATAGAATTGAGAAGAAATGTAGACAAATATACAAGTGTGAGTCACGTGAAGATATCTTTGCCATTAATCAATATGGAAGTAGAACAAATAGAAAATGAAATCTGTAAGGATATAGAAGATTGAATTTAAAGTTTAACTTAATTGACATAAAGAGAACAGCACTCCCACCCACTACCTAATATGTATTATTTTTAAAAGCTTATGGAACAGTTATTAAAATTGACCAGAGGCTAGGTCATAGAACAGAAGTAAGCCATTTTTAAAAGATTTAAATCATATAGGATGTAGTCACTGACCAAAGTTAAATTAAATAATAAATTTATAACAGCAAGGTAAAAGTGAAATATCCAAAATAAATTAGGTCCAAAAATAAGTATTTTGATGTTATAAGCAATGGAACCAGCCTATGTGCCCATAAACAGATGAATGGATAAAATGTGGCATATAAACACAATGGAGTTTTACTCAAGCATTAAGAAGAATGGAATTATGGCATTTCTGGTAAATTACTGGAACTGGAGAGCATCATGTTAAGTGAAATAAGCCAGACTTAGAAAGTCAAGGGTTGAATAATTTCTCTCATATGCAGAAGCTTTTGACCAAAATAAGAGGAAAAATAGGAATAGAAAAAAAAGGGGGGGAGAATTTTATGAAAGATAGAAGAGAGATCAGTGGAGTAGACAAAGGGAATTGTAGGGGAGGAACAGAAAATGGAAGGAACAGGGAATAAATCTGACCAAACTTTTCTATATACATATATGAATATACCACAGTGAATTTCATCTTTATGTACATCCATATGCTAAAAATGTTATAAGCCATTTTTTAAATGCTGAAAAATAGATTTCTAAATATTTTTCTAATATTTCTAAATATTTTAATATTGTCATAAAGGAAAATACAATGAATAGTAGAAAATATTTTAAGATAAATTACAATGAAGAACCAAGTCTTGTGGAATATAAAAGTGTCGGAACAGCCCTTCCAACAGAGGTTGAGGATAATCACTAGACCGGCTAGTGAGGGTCTCCGGGCTGTGAGAGGGTAAGTGCTGCGACCCGGCCCGCCACCCTGCCTGGCCAAACATCACACCGAGTCGGGAGTTGAGTCAGCCGAGATGGCGCAGCAACTCAGTTTATTGTGGAGGGAGAGGACTTATATAGAGAGAGAAGGATGGGGGGGGGGGGCAAAGGTAGGGGCCAATCAGAGATTGGACAGTCCCCCAGGTTGAGGTAGCCTAGTCACCCCAGTTACAGAAACAGAGCCCCGTTACCCTAGTTACAGAAACAATACCCCATTAGGTATGTGTGCCCCTGTTGCTGGGGAGTTATTCTTTGTGTTTGTGGAAGCCATATCTTGAGGCCATTCAGGCACGTATATGGAAGCCATTTCTCAAGCTCTAACTGTCACGCACATGGAAAATCACAAGACTGGGGATTTCCCAACAGTGGTTTTTCTTCCTCTTTCCCCAGCGATTGCACTTCCGTGGTCAGCAGAGGTCCCAACATAAAAGGAACGATATTAATAAGAAATAATTATATGTATGTACATATATTATACATATTTTATATTTAAAAATATATTTAAAACTCTGAAAACAGTTTAAGTATCCAATTTAAGAAGCTAGAAAAGAACATTACTCCCTACAAATGAGAAATAAAGAAATAAAAACCAGAAAATTATGTTTGAAAATTGCTAATAGAGTGAATTCTGTAGGTTCTGAAATGACAGGTATGTGAAGTGATATTAATTATCTTGAGTTAACATCATAATGTATACATGTTTCAAAACATCATATTGTTCACTGTGTATATATGCTATTTTTATTTGCCGTGTATGTTCTAGTTTTCTAGAAAAAGGATAGAGAACAATGACCAATTTGGGGGTGGGGAACTATGGAACCAGATGTTGGTTCTTTGTCAGTGCTGATAAAATTGCTATCACTATGGCAAACTAAAGTCTTAGATGCCATTGGTATACCACTCAGATTCCCTTAAGTGAACCTTTGCTCCCATTGTTCAGAGACTATGAATGTTGGTGCCTTAATAGCTCCTAACTGACCTCTTAGTTGAAGGATTGTCTTTAGGTGTGCCATAGGCCCCTTGAATTGGCAGTTGTGTCCTTCTCAGGAAGGTCTGTGGCTGATCACTTATTGACACCTGGTCTCAATGTAGGATTAGCACCATGGAACAGGTTGTGCTTCCAGTTCTCCATGATATCAATTAAAATGAGCATCTCTAGTTTCACATTCCTGCTTAGCTTTTCTGTGTGCTTTTTTTGCTCCGATCAATCCCCTTCCCCCTTAATAGATCAGTTTTTAAAAACCTATATATAGGAAACTGGGCCTAAGACAATTTATACCAAAAAGTGGCTTGGGAATCTGACATTAAAGATGAGGTTCTGGAGGTAGCTCACTTTCCAGCTGGTTAGCAGTGAAGACTGCATCACTGTAGTTATATGCAGTGTTAATTGCCTATGGCTTGCTGCACCAGTAAAATTTAGAAGACTTTCACCTTCTAAAAGTGTAAGAGATGTAGAAAGCAGAAGCACCAACTAGTATAATGGCTCTAGCATTTGATAATGATGAGGAAACTATTGTAGGATTGTAGAAATAGGTGACTGCAGTTAAACATGGTTAAATAGAGAAAATGACAGCTCTGGTTCTATTAATGAAGAGGTTCCTTGGCAGTTAAAGACACATATTCCTCCTGCAACCAGAGGGTAGAACTGAAGATTAGACACAGATTTTTATAATAAAAGTGGCAGAGAATCATAAAAGACTGACTTTACTCATGGGACCAAGGAATCAATTTTATAGCCTTTTATGCAATCATGTGACCAAGAAACAAAATTTTTCTTTGACTCAAATTTTTCATTGAGTTGAACATTGTTAAAAATGCTAATTAATGTAAGTTTATTTTGTCATTTTATTGGAATATAATTGATGCACAGTAAACTGTGAATATTTAATATGCCCAATTGGATACTTTACTCAATTAGAAAAGTTTGACACATGTCTGCACCTGTGAAACCATTGACACAATCAAGATAGTGACCATATCTGTCAAAACTTTTAGTATGCCCCTTATTAATTCCTTCAGCCTTCCCTCCTCTGGACAGTAGAACACTGCTTTTATTATAAAGTTATCAAATTATCAAGTATTTACTTATTAGTAGGTTAAATTATTCACTGAACATTAGCAATAAATGGATGCTTTCTGTTTCAAGCAAAAATAACAGATGCCTATAATAGAGGAGAGGAAGAGTCCAGCAGGAAAAGTATCTATTGGAATGTGTAGTATTAGTAGCCAAAGATTGAGAACACTGGGTGAGGATGATAAGTTCTGTAAAATAAGCATGGTAAAGGGAAAGGAGCCCATCACCCATCACTTGGTATCAAGGACAAACTCTTCATTTCCCTAGGACTTGCTGTGACTTTAGCATGCTATACATTGTTGTAACCAAAATTAGATATGTGTCTTTATCTCATTACAACTGACAGTTATTACCATTGAGAAACATCTGTCATGATTTATTTTTCACGTAACTCACTTGCCACATCTTAGAGTTACTAATGAGGACAGAAATAATCAATTTATGGACAAGTTCTTCAGCCCTCTTAACTTTCTCTGCTCTTCTTGTATCAGCCACAACATAGTTAACTCCCATTAGGCCTTCCCTATCAACAATATAAGAATTTCATGGATCTCCGCTAGGTGAACTTTAAGCACTGATAATATCCAATGCCATTATGATGGCCATTTACATTCACATGGGATAGGCACTGAAGCAGGAGCAAAAGAGAGTTCCACTTAACTTTCATTATCTCGAGGAAAAGACAACCACAATATCCTTCTTATCCTGACTGTGAAATCCTTTTGAGTAACTTGAAGCAATAGCAGCTTGTTAAAAAAAAATCATTTTTAAGAATGTTGTATCTCAGTGTGAATAGGAGACGTGGGGTTTGTTATTTTCAGTGTCCTCCAGCAGTCACACTGCTAAACCTTAATCATTATATTTACCATGCCTTGTCATATTGTTAGGATATTTTTCTATCTGTGCCCCTAGGTGTGTAATTAAAATTGTTATTGCAATGTAAGAAAGAAAACAAAAGTCATAAAAGCCCCTCACATTTTATTTCATTTAGTTTCAATTTTCAGATCTGAATTTCCATGTATTGTTTATTATTAAATTTTAATCCTTGATCCTTCTCTTGTAAGAGGGAAAATAAGATACGTGATAGTTTTGACTTTGGTTTTTTTAATAACCATGAGTTTATATCCACCTAAAACAGATGCATTATTAAAAAATATCTGAAGTGGAATAGATGGTGTCAACCCAAAGACATGTCACCCAGAACTTCAGAGTGTGTCTTGATTTGGAATAAAGGTCTTTGTAGATATGTTACAGAGCAGGACCATCCACAGAGTCAAAGTGACTGTGCATGTCCTTGGTCACTGGTTCTTGTGATCATGCCAAAGTTATTTCAGATGGGTTGCCCAGAGTAGCAGCCATGAGTTTATTAGAAGGCATAGAAAAAGCAAAGAAGGGAGTGCTCTCAAAGGAAAGAGTAGGTCCTCTCAAAGGAAAGAATAGGTTCTTTCAGAGAAGAGGGCAGGATAGTGAACTCCTTCTGCCTTCCAGCTTTACAGGGGGTCCAAAGAAATTTTTAGATAGTCCAGTCTAGATTCACCTCTTTACTTTTGACCAACAGCAGGATTGCATCAGACTTCTAATCCCCACTGTACATAATCTAACCTGTTGAAGGGGAGATTTCACTTTTATAATAACATGTTAAAGATCCAAGGCAACTTTGTGTCATTTTGGCCCATGTTGACTAATTCTAACTGATACTTGTTCTTACAGATTTTATGATAGGGGTAGATTGCTTTTAATTATCCTGTCTCTTTGGGTCCTGGAATCTGGTCTGTATAAATATGGCAAAAGTTCCCCTTCAGGGTAACTTGTGTTCTTATCAGCCAGGAGGAACCTTTGGGACCTGTATTCCTCCTGCAGATAACAGGTTATTTGCTGATAAAGGTAGCATATCCAATGGACTTATTATAGGTAAGGCCTCAGGAAAATTGCTTTATAAAAGAAAGTATGTGATGTTCACAGTAGATCTAGTTTATAGAATTATCACCTTCACCTTATGTTCCCACCATTCATGTCTTACCTGTGAGATATAAGTATTACAAGATGAGGTCATCCTGGGTTAGAATGGACCTATACCAAATGATGAGTGACTTTATGTAGTGATAAAGGGAGAATACAGAGAAACAGGAAAGATGTCATGTGAAGAAGTAGGCAGAGACTAGAGACCTAGTAGGCAGAGACCTGCTGCCATAACCAAACAATGCCTGGAGTCACTAGATCTGGTCTCTTCTGTGGAGCTTTAGTGGAAGTGTAATCCTGCCAATACCTGCATATCAAACTTCTGGATCCAGAATGGTAATAGAGTGAAATTATGTTATTTTCTGCCATGAAACTTATTTGTTTTGGCAAACCTAGGAAAATAATATGTATTTTGATACTAGAAAATGGGGTGCTTCTGTAAGAAATATCCAACTGTGTGGAAATAGCTTGAAATTTAGTAATAGGTAAATGATCATTACAATTTGGATTTTCAATGTCCCTACAAAACCTCCTGTATTAAAGACTTGGTCCCCAATGTAGCAATGTCCAGAGGTGGGGCTTTTGGGAAGTGATTAGAATATGAAGGCTCTAATCTCATCTATGGATTGATGCATTTGGTGGACTAATAATTTAGACTACTGGGAAGAGATGGAAATTGTTGTTACATGGGACATAAGATAAGGGTCATGCTCTCAGATACGGTATTTTATCCCTGATCCTTCCCCTGTTTTCCAGCTAACATGAGCTGAACAGTTTTCCACCACTATGCCCTTCTGCCATGATGTTTCTGCCTTAGAGTCAGCAGACCATATACTGAAACTTCTCAAACCATGAGCCAAAATAAATCTCCTAATTTGTTGGTGTCAGGTATTATGATCACAGTCACAAAAAGCCAACTGACAGAATTCTGGACATACATAGAAGGCTCACAAGGTTTTGGGAATGTATAGAGATTGGATGAAATGAAAGAAGGTTGTCAGAATTTGTAGGCAGGAAACAGTCTTATAGAGTTACTAAGCAGTATGCCTGTGCTTTCCTCCTTAGAAATTACTCTAAAGGCAGAGCCTTACTTGCAGAAGCTAGGGCCTTGGGCTCAGAGGTACAGACTTCACTCTAGGAGCAGAGGTCCTCAGAGAGTAAGAGAGTTCAAAGCCCGGGGCCACAGAGAACTTGCTGGGAACAATATGCATTTCTGAAAATATGTGACCTGGGGAAACTGTTTCCAGTTTAGAACACCCAAAATTAGAGATAAATTTTGTTCTAAAAATTGTTTTTATAACCTAGGCCAGATCCAGATTATTAAACAAGTTGGACAACTGGCCCTGCCTTGGCATATCTGCCAATTCCTAGAGCCTAGATTTGAAGGGATATATGTAGAGGGAACTGAAGTTAAATCCTCAGAGCTACTGGAAAGCTGAAGTAGAAACAACAACAACAACAACAAAAACCAACTTTATGGTCCTTAAAAGAGGCACAGCGATTATAAGGAAACAAATTTTGAAAGAAATTAAATAGGCCAAAATGTGCTCCAGGTAAATAAGAACTAACTTAAATCTGATGGTTTTATATTATTATAAGACCAAATATACTTTTAGGCAAAATGACTTTAATAAAGAGATACACTCTGTTTCGATAAAGATTCAATTTATGAGGATGATATTCCAGTGGGAATGTTCTATTACCTCATAACAAAGCTTTAAAACGTACCAAGTAAAATTGAAGTAAGTAAAAGGAGAAACTGAAAATAATTGATTTTTGCATATGTCTCTTACTTATTGATAGATCAAATGTACAAAAAAAAATCAGTGAGAATATAGAAGATTTGAACAAGGTAATTAACAAGCTTAGTCAAATAGCATAGCTAAAGAATATTACAACTCAAGAATTTTTAAGCATTTATGAGTGATAAGTTCACCTTCAGGCATGAAGGTGGTAAGTTAGATATAATAGATGTCCTGACTAGGATAGAAAATATTGTCTAGACTTGGATATTATGTGGGCTCTAAAGTCAGTACATAGATGAAAATTATTACTATTAAAAGTATCCTTGAAAAATCCCTTACACAGTTACAATATTGAAAACCAATATTTTGTGCAAATTCTCAGTTTTCTATGAAGAAATTCCTCTACCACTGCCTGATCCTAGTGTTAGAAAAACTTGCTATTTCTTGATTTGGGCAGCTGACAATATTATCTTGCCATTAAGGGTCATACTGTGTAAAAAAAGGTATTTTAAAACATTAGAATCACAGTTAGTGAAGTTAAACACTTTCCAGGAACCACCTGGTCTTTAAGACACTCTGTGGAAACAGAAGATTTGTGACACACATCCCGAACTCACTCAGAATCATACATCCATGAAGGAAGTAAGCCAGAAATAACTGTTCATTCTCTTCCTTTGTCTCCTTTCCCTTGGCAACTATGTAGATCTTATTTCACCTAAATTGAATATACACAAGACACATATCAATAACCTCAGACTCTTTTTTCTCTAATAGACAAAGTTAAATTAAGCTGTTTTCTTAAAGATCTTTCCAAGTTTTCATCACTGAGGACAGACCCATGCTTCTGAATCTGCAGCAGCACAAGCGAGGTTCCCATTAAATGAGCCTTGTCCTTAATTCTGAAGGCTGGCATGGAGCTTCGAACTTTTTGTCTGTCTCAATAAAAAAGCTTCAGCCAATTTCTTGTATGCTTCCCCTTTTTCCTTGTTTATGGAAGATGTTTCCCAAACCTTGCCCAGTCACAAAGACCATGCCACCCTGTCTGGTTATCTTGTCCTCCTCTTAGGTCTAAAGAGCATGTCCTGGATCCACACACCATACAACAAATGTTTCAGAAAACAGCTGTCTCCACCCACATGATTGGACATAAGGCTAATTCTACTTTGATTTACAAATTAACTTTCATGGTCACTGTTTGTAGTGATGATATTACTGTTCAGAGACTAGTTTCTCTCTCTTTCTACTCCATCAGAGGAGTATTCATCTGTACTCCACTGACACAGTCTGCCTTAGGCCAAGCAAGTGATGGAACATGTGATAGCGTACCAGCTCTTAGGAATTAAAGGATGTCACATGTTTCTTATGCTCTCTAAAAGAGCGTCTAATCTCATCTATAAGGAGAAAATATCCTGTGTAACTGATGCCACTCAAGACTGCACTGTCAAATGGCCCACCCAGAATCCTGAACAAAACCCACAACTCAAACTGTCATTTCCAAGATGGTCTGCAGACCTGTGACTGAACAATGTATGTTTATTATTGTAAGTCATGGAGATTTGTGGGTTGTTTCATAAATAGCATCATTATAATAGACATCTGGCTAATGCAGTGTTATTCTCATTTCAAAAGTTATAAATGTCAGACTCAAAAAACTAAATTACAAGGATAAGGTAAGTACAGTGACTCAGAGTTGGATCTGTCTGACTCAAAACTCTGTTTTTTTTTCACCATCCAATCTGGCCTCATAAATATTTATTCCAAAATTCTCCACTGCCTTCAAACATGATCCTTTTCTTACCTGCTGAAATGTATAGATAATGTTTGCACTTGAAAATACTTTTTCTCACTTTGATTTTATTAATTACACATTTTATTGACTTACCACTATGTTCTATATATATAATTATGGAGTTACTTGTATGTAATTTAAGGAGATTTGCTCTTTTATTTCTGTCTCACACTGGTGACAGGTCTCTATGAAGGTTTTGATTCTCTTTCCTTGTTCCATCATCTTTATGCTACTATAAAGGGACTATACTCCTTGATATTTAAGTCTTAAATTACAACAGAGATAAATATGACAGTCAATGAAAACACAGCCTCTTGACTATTAGGTGAGGATAAAGGGTTGAATTGGATTTTAATTCATAGGCAGAGCTTTATGAACAGATGACTGTCATGATCAAAACCACCAAAGTTGAAAGCATAGAAAAATTACTTTCCTGAAAATTGTTCTAGCATAATTAATGTGATAAGGAAGATTAATAATACACAAGTATTTAAAAAGTGGTTACTTCTCTGTCTCCCCACTATTTAAGGAAAAATATTCATTACAAATAAACATCTGCCTTTCCCCATTCTTGAAGTAGTCCTAGTCCCAGGCATTTTGTGAAAAAGAATGAAAGAATGGCCAGAGAGAAACAGAACTGAGTAGACAAAAAGAAAAGCTCTGTTGGCTGACTCAATCTTGTCTTAGGAGATTGTTTTGGTAAAGGAAGATGTGGGAGACAGGTTTTGGTCCTACTGACCCTTGCCTTCTGAAACATGCACATGGTTCTACAAGAGTACTTAGTGAAAGAGGCTTTTTAGATGCAACTAATCAAGTTATCTTAATACAGGGCAATTATCCTGGATTACCAACATGGGCCTGATATAATTACATGAAGCCTTAGAAGCTCAATAAGTCAGATGGATGAGACCTAAGAATAGAAATTTGAAGCATGGGAAGGAGTCAAACCTTGCCCAGTCACAAAGACCATGCCACCCTGTCTGGTTATCTTGTCCTCCTCTTAGGTCTAAAGAGCATGTCCTGGATCCACACACCATACAACAAATGTTTCAGAAAACAGCTGTCTCCACCCACATGATTGGACATAAGGCTAATTCTACTTTGATTTACAAATTAACTTTCATGGTCACTGTTTGTAGTGATGATATTACTGTTCAGAGACTAGTTTCTCTCTCTTTCTACTCCATCAGAGGAGTATTCATCCGTACTCCACTGATAAAGTCTGCCTTAGGATAGAAAATATTGTCTGGACTTGGATACTTAGATTTTCTTTCCCTCATCCCATAAGCAGAATTGTCCTGGAAGGTCCTGAAGTTGGAGGAGGTCACAAGCCAAGGAAAGCTAATACCTTAAGAAAACAGAGAACAACCTCAGGCTGAAATCCAGCAAAAAAAAAGGGGGGGAGGGGGAGGGTGGCAGGGGGTGAATACTGTCTCACAACAAGGTAGAACTGGATTCTGTCAATCACCTAAATAAGTTTGGAAGTCAACATTTTTTTTTCCCTCAGAGCTTACTGATAAAAGCCCAGATGACTGACATCTTGATTTCAGTCTAATCAGGGAATCAACATGACTTTAGCCTGAACATCTAATCTACAGAACTATGAGATAATCAATATATGTTTTTATAAACTGAAAATTTGGGGGTGATTTATTTTGGCAACAACAGAAAATTCATGGAAGAGTGATAGCTGGGTCAAATGGTGGTTCCATTCCCAGATTTCCAAGGAATCTCCATACTGCTTTCCATATTGTCGTCACCAATTTGCAGTCCCAGTAATGTATGAGTGTACCTTTTCCCCCACATCCTTGCCAACACTTATTATTATTTGTCTTCATAGTAGCTGCCATTCTGACTGTAGTGAGATGATATCTTAGAGTAGTTTTGATTTGCATTTCTCTAATTGCTAGAAATGATGAACATTTTTCCATATATTTGTTGATTTATTGTACATCCTCTTCTGAGAAGTGTATATCCAAAGTCCTTGGCCCATTTGTTAATTGGGTTATTTGTTTTTTTAGTGATTAGCTTTTTGATTTCTTTGTAAACCCTAGAGATTAGTGCTGTATCTGATGTCTGAGAGGAAAAAATTTGCTCCCAGCATGTAGGCTCTTTGTTCACTTCACAGATTGTTTCTTTTGCTGAGAAGAAACTTATTAGTTTGAATCCATCCCATTTATTGATTCTTGAAGGGAACTTAAATGCAAATTGGAAATGTTAATATTAAAAATTGGTAGAATAGGGAGGAAAAGACATGTATTTGGATTTTTAAAGGAATGTGGGGGAATTGTGGGTGAAAGAAAACTGGAGAAGAGAAAAAAAACTGGTCTATGGTAAACTTGATGATGCTTAAAGTGATCTCTGCTGTGGACAATGCTTCTTCAGGTAAGAATGATTAATCAGAGAAAGCATGAAGGAGTAACTAAAATCCTATTAGTTTATATAGGATGAACTGGAGTTCAATACAGAATAAAAATAACAAATAAAATTTGGCAATACAGGAATAAACAGTGAAGCTTTGAAATGATGTAGTTCAGAATGGCAATGAGGAAATTAGGCCCTATGTGGTTGAATCAAAGTTTTGAGCTGTAAAGATTGTCAGCTTTGGGAAGGTTTAAGTTAATGTATTTTTTTTTTTGAGAGAGAGAGAGAGAGAGAGAGAGAATCTTTTTTGTAGATGGACACAACAAAATGCCTTTATTTTTATGTGGTGCTGAGAATCAAACCCAGGTTCCGCCCTTGCTAGGCGAGCGCTCTACCGCTGAGCCACAATCCCAGCCCAAAGTTAATGTATTCTTATAAAACCCAAGTATAAGAAGAGGATAGTCAGCAGCAATTACATTGGATCTCTACATCATGTACAAGCAGAAGACTGAGATCCTAATTAGAATAAGATGTATTTCATGTTTATATAAATAAGTCAATTATACTCTACTGTCATGTATAAATAAAAAGAAGAAAAATAAAATACATATAGAAATTAAACACACACACACACACACACACCTATTTGCGAAATTACCACTCAGCTAAGGAATGGTAGCTGGTCATCAGTGATCTTTGCAAGGAATGTTTTAGTGTATTTTTATGAGCTTTGTATAGTTTTACAAGACAGGAAATAGCTTCATTGTGCAATGAAGACAAAGTATTGTAAAGTTCAAAGATGAACTCATTGATTTTTATGCTTCTCTCTGAAAACAAGTACAGAATCTGTGAGCTTTGCTTTGTTCTTAGAAATGCCTGTCTCCAGTAGTTCTGCAATCCATGAAGGAGTAACTAAAATCCCAAGAAATATAGTAAAACATCAATTAACTAGGCTGCCTGTGGAACAGGTGCTCTGATTAAGTTTATTTTCTGGTTAAATCAGAATGAGTCAGAAACCTCTTTTATCTCCTTTCTTATGTTGTCATTCTTCATAAAATTCATACATCTCTTTTCTTGTCTTAGTGAATGGAGTAGAATGAATGTAATTTATCTTTACTTTCCATTTTTATGTGATAAAATACACATGTGGGGTAGGAATTTGAGTGCAATATGAATTCAACCTAGATTATCATTCAGATTGAATAGATAGGTATGAAAACCTTATTTTGTGAGCTGTTTCTGAAAAACCAGAGTAAGGTCCAAATTTTAGAAAATTTACCTGTTTTGTTGTGTTATGGCTATTATTTGTATTTATATAATGTAATGCATAAGATAATTTTCTCTTTCTTTAAAATTATGTAATACAGAAAATGAGTTCTTAATGTACATAAAACAATATGAAATTTTCTAAAAAGCAAATCAGATTGGCATATTTTTTACAGTGTTCATAAATGATACTGATATTTTAAGAAGAATAAGCAATATCATTCTCTTCGGAAGAAATTTCTCTTCTGCTTCCTCCATTTTCCCTGTTTGCCTAGGAATCTAAGAGATTTTTCTACTTATATTTTGTTTCATATTCACTCTGTACCATGTTTTGAATCTGGAATGTCCTCCAAAGGCTTTTTCCCTCCCAGACCATGGTGCTATTGGGAGGCGGTAGAACCTTTAAGAGGTAGGACCATCTGGGTAGCCTCAGGTGAATGGTGGTGTGCTCTTGAAGGCAGTGGTGCAACCCTGGTCCTCTCTGTGCTTTGTGACTGCTATGAAGTCAGCAGTTTGCTCCACCACATGTTCATACCACAGGCTCAAAAGCAACAGAGCCAACCAACCTTAATCTAAAACCTCCCAAACTGAGCCAAAATAAACCGTTCCTCTTTTGAGGTACTTTGTTATAGCAATAGAAAGCTGGTTAATATTCTGGTTCTAAATGTCCATGATTCTTCTAATTTTAGACAAGTGAGCAGGGCCTTAATTTTAGGCTAAGATAAAAGGCGGCATGGCTGATGCTAAAGCAGCTGCAGGCAGGAGGTTACTGTTGTCTTTTGTTTTAAATCCTATGGAGAGTCCATTGCATGATTGCTTTCAGCTGAATCTGTCTATCCCTGAGTTATATTTGCCCCTTCCTCATCCCTTTACACTCACATACCTGGCAAATAATCACCTCCTTAAAAAACCTGGATCAGTTTCTGAATGGTATCAGGAAATATATTTCTCTAACAATCTAGTATAGTCTATGAATGCAAAATAAACCAAGAGTCAGATTTAATGATTTTAGAGGGTCTAAAGAAAATTTGTAGACAAAAAAGAGCTGAAACCAGTTGAACATAGTAATTCAGAGTAAAAAGCAAGAGCTTTTAAATCACTAAGTGGTGATAGCAGGAGATTAGAACTAAGAAGGGATGTGAACCGTTAAGGTCTAGAAGAAAAAAATTGAAAGATTTGTGATTTATTGCTTCCTCTGAGGACAATAGGGGTGGAAAATGATTTATTCTTAGTTTTTATTTGTGGTCTTGAAGAAAGGGAACTCATTATGTCAATATAATACTTTTGAATACAGTTTATATTTAAGAGGAGTGAGCAAAATTTTTAAATGTACTTATTGAACATCAGAGTAGAAATTAATTCTGCATCAAGTCACACAGGACTTATTGTTTGCTAGCTGAGGTTGTGTGACTGAATTCTCTTAAAAGCTCATGCAGTTTAATGAGTGTGTCTTCCTACATTCCATGTGGAAAGGAAAGCTATGAACAACCGAGTCCATTGATGTTGGAAGTGTGCAGTGGGAGCTGACCTATGTTCCTTTGCAAAATCAATCTGGCAGTCACCCTCCGCTCTCCTCCACTGGGTTTGTCTTACTAAGTTGTATTTTATTTCTTTCCACCTCTACCGCTTCCCTATTGTTCTCTCTCCTGCATTTGCCAACTACATTTGACCCTGATGTTTTCACTCAGAAATCATGCAGCCCTTTAACCTTTCAAAACTCAAATATTCTCCTACACATGCAAAGGCAATGGAAATGTATTTTGAAATAATATACCAGATAGAGTGATACCTTTCAAGAGTGAGAGAGAAGTTTTATTTGGCAGTGACAAGTATTATATTTTAACATTAAGTAGACCCATGCAATGTCCATATATACATATTGAAAGTGATGTATTATAAATGTATTGCCATTACATATAGTCTTGCCTAAAATTAGTGCTTTAAAATTTGTCTTCATAATATATTGACTTACAGTTCTCTCAGAAAAATGGAATTGGATTTACCGTCTCCTTCTTGTTACCAAGTGCTCTGGGTTAGTTATATAGCATGATTAGTATTGATCCAGGGGATATAAAACTAACCATGCTCTTTTTTATAGAGTGAATGAGAAATTTATTTTTAAGTCTATTACTGTCAGTTTTTAAAGTTGAATAAACTGAGGTCTTCAGACTCATGTTGTCCTTTTTGTCTAATACAACCTTGGTGGAAATAAGTAGCAAGGCTTTGGCCCATATAAGTCCCTGTTATCAGACCTGCCACTCTAGTGCATTCTGGCAATTAATTGTTTATTCAAAAAAAATGAAAATGGGGTTTTATTACGACTCCAACTCTAAAACAAACAAAAAAAAAAACTGGTTTTCTTCAAAGTTTGGACATATTAAAATGTATTTTATAGTTATTTAAAGGTAATACTAATGTTATGAAAATCCTGGGTGATGGATACAGTAAAGCTATTAGTTATTAGAGTGTGCATTTAAAAATATAATTTTGAAGCAAATCAATTTACTTGTGAATCATGTGCAAATGTTTTGGAATTTTTTTTATATAAATGTCTGGAAAAAGCTTTGTCTTGCTGGTAAAATTTAACACTTTATTTGACCTTTTAGGTAATTACAATGGTTAAGAGACTAATGCTTTAAGGAGATTACATTTTAATGTTTCAAGTTCATGTGACAGACTACTTTAAAACAAAACCTTTTGCTCAGTCTTAAATCATAGAGCATTATACAGACTTTTAAGAATAAATGAGAGTATTTGTAGTGTGTGAAGGTTATAAGAAATGGCATTCGTGGGATAAGATTCTATGGTACCTCCATTTTGACTCTTGCCATACAGTGAATGCTTGTGCCTCTCCCAGCCCTGAATTCACATGTGGAAATCTACTCCCAAGGTGAAGGCTTTTGAAGGGGAGGCCTTTGGAAAGGCAAATGGGTCATGAGGGTGGAGCACTCACAGATAGAATTAGGGTCTTTATAAAGAGGCCCCAAAGAGAATATGCTTTAGATTTGTTGTTTTATCTAGGACTTCCTGAACTGTGAGAAATAGGTTGCTATTCCTTATAACCTACTCAGTTTCTGGTACTTTGTGATTGTAGCTATTTTGGTTGGCCTTTTCACTGTTGTGACCAAAAGTCCTGACAATAATATTTGTAGAGGAGGAAGAATTTATTTGGGTCTCATAGTTTCAGAGGTCTCCCTCCACAGATAGCTGGCTCTGTTGCTCTGTGCCCAAAATGTGGTAGAACATCACAGCAAAGAGTATGGTGGAGAAAAGTGGCTCAGGACATGACACCAGAAATCAGAGAGAGTGCTCTGCTTATAAGGGATGAAATAGATACCCTACAAGCATGGCCCCAGGAAACCATGTCCTCCAGCCCCATCCTTCCTGTCTAGATGTACCACCCAGTTAATCCCTATCAGGGAATCAATGCACTGAATAATGAATTAATGCATTATTATCTAAATATTCTTCATTGTATCACAGGTGAGCTCTTTGGGGACACCTCATATCTAAATCATAACAGTAGCATAAGCTAAAATGGTTAGTCAAAGAGAAGATAAAAGTAAGAGTAGACTATAGGGGTTGGGGGAAGAAACTACAGGCCTCTGTTCTCTTTGTAGTCTAGGGGCATGTCCCTTGAGAGTGTGTGTGTGTGTGTGTGTGTGTGTGTGTGTGTGTGTGTGTGTATGTGTCTGTATGTACTTAAATTGTTCATTTGACTTATTATCAAAATCTAATAAACTGTATTTTCTTTCTGAAAAGAAAGTAGACTATGGGAATCAGGATGATAAAAGTAAATTAGAAAGCAAACCCTTAGGAACAAAATATCTTCTAAAATCTTCTCTTTGAAGCCTCAGAGAAGAAATCAGTGTTAGCATTCCTATACCTCTGTACAGCCCATCTGCTGCTTTACCTCATGTTCCCCTGTCCTGGGAGCACTAGTGAGACCCAGCAGCATTTCCTGAAGTGTGCAACCTAGTAAATTTTAGGCACAAACAATCATATCTTTATCTTTCATGTTATCTCTTGCAGTCTTGGTTTCTTCATTTACCCAGACCCAGAAGCGACTCTTCTAATCATCTCAACATTTTCTTCATGGTCTGAAATATTCACTTCTTGTTTTTATCCTGTTTGACTCCTTATCATGTTATAAGTTGTGCCTGTCTGGAAATCTCATTTCCTTTGGAGACGAATTCCTATGAATTGCTTCCACCTGTTCCTTTTCCTTTTTATATCTACAAATTGTAGTTTAATCAAATTTAGGGCCCTTAGACTTATTCTCTTTTTTCTCAGTTGTCTCATCCTTGAGATTTCTTACTCTTATTACTTTCTTTCTACCATCTCTCTGTGTTTTACCTCCTTTACAAGATCAAGGTCTTCATTTTTCAAATGTTATTTTTAAATTTCAAAATGGGCACTACCAATGCAAAATTCCCTCACCAAACTAAGTACTTTTCCTTTAGAACTAGTCTCTTTCCCTTATATATGCATTATTATATATGGTTGTTATTTAGATGATTTATGCTCTACTACCAAAGGCAGCACCCACCCACCATATTAAACTGGACTCTTGAGAATGAGATGCAGAGACAGGGATTTGATGTTGTGATTTATTGAGGGTGAGCTCTCCAAGAACTACCTGGAAAGAAGTAAGATGTCGGCTAGAGAAGAGAAGGGAGTGTAGCAAGAATGTGTTCTTGGGTCGATGAGGGAGGGAGGCCAAATTCTGAAGCATAAACCAAACCAAGAATGATTTGGGCTGCTGTGCCTCAATATTAATCAATAACTCACTTTAGGCTCCTCCATAGATGGGGTGGGCAAGTTACCAAGCAACCTTGTTTCCATTCAGCAGAAGGGAGACACAAGGTAATAGTCACAGTAGCTGATGGATTGATGTATCGGTGGTATAAATGGGATGTGGGTGAGCAGCAGTGTCTATCACACCCACATATGCTCATCCTTCTTCAGATGTCTAGCTCCATAACAAATGTGGAATTTATCATTCTCATGGCCACCATCATAGCAATGACCTTTATCATTTGTCATCTGGGCTGTGTCATACTCTAATTTATCTCTCAACCACCAGAAGCTTCTAAAACCACTCCTATTTCTAAACACAGATTTTTCACAGCTCTGTTTGGTTGAAATACTTTCAATATTTCTTCATTACTGGATGAAAAAGCATAGTTTTCTATTTTAATGATCCAGGGTCCTCTACATATCTCTCTACCCAACATACCTGTACAGATTTACTGTTGATCATGTAACACATTTCTCAAACAGGTTTACCTATTTCCTAAATATTTTCAAGATCTTTTAAATCTGTCCATTTAGCCATCTGTCATTTATCTTTGATGTATTTATTCATTTATTTTTCCCCACTTTTGCATTTCACTCTATTGGAAATACTTTTCTCCCAAACTCCATATTTTTAAGGACTTCATTTAGTCCTAATCTGACTAAATATCTCCTATTTAGTATGAATAATATTTACTTGCACATCTCCTGCAACTCTTGGTACTAACATGAAGTAGAGTAGCCATTCACGAAACTCTTTTGCTCCCTACTAAATCGTAGCCTGTTCAAAATATCTTTGAATTAGCTACGCTCTCTCAAAGAGCAGCACTCAACAAGTATTTGTCTGGTCAAATTAAACTATCACACATTGGTCTGCTTCTGATGTTTTGTACAGTCATGACAGTAAAGTTGGCTTTAGAGCACTTGCAGGTTCTCAGAAAAATTGAGAGGAACATCTAGGGGTATACAATTTGCTTTTTCCCCTTCACATGAACAACCTCCCTCATCATTAACACCCCCACCAGAGTGGTACAATGGTTATGGTCAATAAACCTACATCATCACATTATATTACCCACAATGGATAGTGTACTTTAGAAATAATTCTTGATGTTTCACAAGCTAGGGATTTAAATAATGGCATAGATCCACCATGTAGTATCATACAGAGCATTTTCACTGCCCTAAAGACACTTTGTGCTTTGACTCTTCCTCCCTCCTCCACTGTAACCCCTTCCACCACTGATCCTTTGGCAGTTCAAGGATAGTTCATCTGTTTCAGAATGTGATATACTTGGAATCATACAGCATGTAGACTTCTTTCACTTAGCAAATGCATTTACAGTTTCCCCCATATCTTTTCATGGCCCAATAGCTCATTTCGTTTTTAGCACCAAATACTATTTCACTGCTTGGATATGCCACAGTTTATTCATCCAGCTACTAAAGAACATAGTAATTGCTTCCATGTTTTGTTCATTATGAATAAAACTGCTAAATAAATATCTAAGTATGTTTTTGTGTTAAAAATTAATTTTAAAAATCTCCTTAGGTAATTGAAAATTGGAAATAATCTTTTACTACTTATCATTGGAAATCACCTTAATAAATATTTAAAATAATATATAAAATTATAGAGGGAGAAAATTGGGTAGGAACTACTTTAGTCAAGTGAGCAGTTATCATCAATTGAGACAAACTGATAATGAGTATTCCCTGACATAAGGGACTCAAAGGACCATGGAATCACTTGTATGGCATGTCTGCCAGTCTTCAAAATGCCATATTATTTACTTCAAAAATGCCAAGGTGAAGTCAGACTAAGAAAATGTTCCATTAAAGAAAGCTTAAGAAATATGACAAAACTGCAATTCATTAATCTGAACTGAATCCTTGATCAGAAAACAAAATAATATAGGACATCATTAAAACAATTTTAAAAATACATATGGACTGTGAGTTAGATAATATTATTGTATTAATTTTTATATTTGACTTTGAAAATTGGTTAGGTGAGAGAATGTCTCATTTTCAGAAATGCATACTGAAGCATATAGGAATAAAGGATATGATGTTTTCAACTTTTCTAAATGAATGAGAATAGAGAAATATCTATGCCTGTGTGTGTACATCCATGCATATGTATGTATATGTAGGTGTGTGTGTGTGTGTGTGTATAGAGAGAGGAGTATATGTCTATATGTGTGACTTGTATGTATCTGTGAGAGTACGTCTGTAAAAGAAAATGCAGAAATTGGTTATGAAATCTCAGAAGCCCATATAACTTGGGACTTATGTTAATTTATGGACTTAGTTAAGGGGAAGAATAAGAATTTTTGAAACTGAAAGAGCCTGAAGGTACTCTTAGTGGATGATGTGATGGTATAAATGCAGTTCTACATTTAATGGTAGGAATGTAGATAAAAGTATTTTTTTCTTTCCTCATTAAAAAATTGTGCTTTTTAACCTATCAATTACTATTTTATATATTGGTGCTCAATAGTGTGGTGATTTTATACTATTCTCAAAGGTTACTTTTTGGGAAATATTCCCTTAAAACTTATATATATATATATATATATATATATATATATATATATATATATATATATAGTCTGTCTAAAGTTTTTTATATATATAAAAGCTTTAAGGGAATATATATATATATATATATATATATATATATATATACACACACACATACATACATACATATATATACATACATATATATGTATATATTTATATATACATTATATTCATATATATATAAACATACACATATGTGCTTATTTATACAATATATAATAAATATATGCTCTTTTAAATCCAATCTAACACAAATTAGATATGCATTAAGGACCTCACCCTTAAGAACAGTGTGCCCCAGTGGGCATGGTGGCTTGTGCCTGTAGTCCCAGTTACTCAGGAGGCTGAACCAGGGGGATCAGCAGTTTAAGGTTAGCCTTGGGAACTTGGTGAGACCCTTGGGAACTTAGCAAGAGCTATGTAAAAATAAAACAATAAAAAGGCCTGGGGATGTGACTTAGTGGTAGAACATCCCTGGTTTCAACTCCTAGTACTGTTAATTAAAAAAAAATGGTGTGACCTTAGCTTATGTTGTTTATCAATAAATACATGGTTTTGTTTATTTCAGGACACATGGTGCAGAGAGTTGGCTGCGGGAGAACTGAGCTTATGGCCACATCCACCATCCCATGGAAACCTGTTTCCTTTTCCACTGTAATCACTGGCACATCCATCTCCCAAAGAAGAGGACCCGTCAGCTTGTGTTTCCCTTTGCATGAGCTCCATTGTTCTGTGGATGCTGGCATCATGTTGCTCATCATACATTCTCCACCTCCCTGGAATCTTTGTCCTCCTTTCCTTTCCTTCTGTTACTTCCTCTTGTTGCTGATGTTCCTTCTCCAATTTCAGCTAAATGATAGCAATTGCCCCCAGCAAGCCTTGCTGCTTCAAGTTCCCCTGAATCCAACATGAATCATCCATGTGGTGAGAGATAGAAGCCTTTCAAAACCATAATTTAAATATATTAATTGATTCTTATATTGCTTAATTCACTCTACATCACCTTGAGAGTGAAAGCCAGACACTAGATTTTCTAGACCCTGATTATTTTGATATTGATGTCTATATTTTCCCATTAATTCTCATTTTTCTCTCTTGATTTCTTTTATTTTCTCTTTGGTAGAAATCAACCTTCCTAATTACAATAATGTGATATGGTCAATCACAATGTTCAACTCTCTCTTACCTAAGGAGTGGGTACATGAGCTAAGAGATCCCATCAGACTCCTGAGAATATGGATTTTGGATGGCTTTGCTGAGGCATTGCATGTTCTTGCATTCATCTTCTTGTGTCTAAACTTATTTTTACTAGTAATAAAACAACCTCTCATCTCTGCACTCAAATTCAGGTATCATCCCTGTGGAAGCTTCTTCAACTCTACCACTCTGAGCTAGAGATGCTGCTTTTTTACTTCCAGGGTGCCTACAGCTCTGTGTTACAGCTCTGACTAGGTGCCTATGTACTTCTCTAGAATATTAGCTAGTTTAAAGCGAATGGAAGTGTAAAGGAGAAGGAGAAAGAAATCAACTCAGTAGAAAACTAGAAAAATTATAAGAAAGAACAAAGTAGAGGATGCAGAGAAATAGTGTTGCAAAGGATCCTAGGAAGTGCACCAGTTTGGAAGAGTAAATGTGGTAGTCATTGATACTGTTTACTGAATATCTCTAGATTGTCCCCCTCCTAGGTATGTGAAAACACTATACTTCTTAGGTCCTTATGGTTTTGTTCAGTGACTGTGAACAGAATTTGTTTAGATTGCTTCAAGGCCATATCATTTAATTTCTTGAGTGGGAGGCTCTCCAGCTCCCTCTCATTCTAGAATTGGCAACAGTGGTGAAAGACCACCCTCCATCAGGTTGGGTAACTGTGATTAGCAGACACACACTGGCATGTGATATTTGAGAGAAAAAAACTAGTGCTACTCTAGGAGAGATTTTGGAATTTCCTTAGCACATCATAGCCTAACCTATCTTGGTTTCTTTTGATTAAAATCAAGCGATCAGATGGTCTGCCCAAGGAAAAGGCAGAAGAAGAAGAAATGAACCGAATTAAAGATTTCATTTAAGTTGGCAAACTTTATCATTAGTAAAAATTAGTAAATCTGATTATAATTATATCCATATTAGATTTATTGCAAGCATCATTAGTTCTTCTTTGCCTCATTAAGAAGCTCTTCTTTACCCTTTTGCAAACAGAAAGGCCACAAGCACCAATATCCACAGCCTATGGCTATTCCTGATGATCTTGAAGAGGAATCATTTCCCACATAGACTGTGCACAGATTGAATCATATGTGGTTCAGGGGGAAAAGGAAAAAGAGTGTGAGCACCATCAAGTGTGAGTGAATAAGAGAGTTTGGGAGATAATATGTGTGAGCTCTCTCATATCCTTCCAAGACACTCCCAGTAATACAACCACTAAAGCATCAAAGGAATACCAGGGAAATTAATAAATTGACAACGTAGCATTAGACTAATCACCAAGCAACTCAGAAGGTGTTTTATGACAGCAGCTTATAAAATATACTTCTTATCTTCCCTATAATCATATTATATAAGCAGCTTCATAAAGCTTTAATGGCAGGCCTTCCTTTCTACAAAAGAGTTGCAAAGTGCTGCTAATGATATGTGTGGTGTAAAAAGAAATGCAGACATTCAATTAATGTTTAAATAAATGCAACGTCTGAAAAATAAATCAATGCCTCAAGGCACAATTGTCCAGCATTAAGTAATCCAAAATACAGCAGATAAATGTAGATAAATGCAGCAATTATGCAATGCACTGATTTTCTCAAATTCTTTGTATTTCTAAACAAGCACAACAAAGCCACCTGATTACAGTGAACAGATTATGAAAAAGTGGAAGACTGTTTCTGCATCTGGGGGTTGTAATTAAATCTTCTGGTTTATTTCCAATCAGGCACTTTTATACAAGTGGTTTGAATAATACAATTGCAAAATTAAAGTATTTATATTTAAAATTATATTAAAGTATCACTAAGAGAAATTGAAATATTATGTTAATACTGATCCACACTCGTTTTAATAAACACTGTGTTAGGAACATTGTACATTGTCAATATTGCTGATTGATTCATAACCTTAATCTCATATTAGGCAGCTGGCAATATTCACCACAAGAGGGCAGAGAGTGGATGATAATGATTTAATGTGTTATCCTGTCCAGGATAATCTTATTCTAGTGACATTCTCAGAGTAAATCTCAGAGTAATGTTATTAGAAGAGTTCTCTTATCACAGACAAAACCACCTCAATCTCATTTGTTCTTAAGTTGTTCTACTCAGTCTCATTTTTTCATGCATGCCCATTCAAGACCACGCACACATACACACACACACACACTCACACAGACATACTACCATTAAATTAATCATGGCCATTAGTCTTTCAGCAAATACATAAGATACTGTTAAGACAAAAAAAAACTATACAAATATAAAATTCTCTCTGAAAGAATAATAAAGGGAACATTTTGTGACTTCAATATGCTCTACTGAATTTGAAGTATTGATTAACAAATTCTCAATAAATTTATTGTTAAAACTAGTGAACACCCCTTTTCTATTTGAGGAGAAACAAAGCTATTTTAACTTGAACTGATCTTTCAATCAGATTCTAATCAGTTCTAAACCTATGTTTGAAGGTGTGGTAAAAGTTCAATTTAGCATGTGACAAAAGAAAATATGTATATCTATCTTGTAAACTAGTTACATATACAAAACTCAACAACTCTTCCATTTACAAATAGGACCTATGATTCTCAGAGCTAAAAACTTCAATAGCTTCTCAAACTATTTTATGTGTTATTGACTGATCATCATGTAGAGGAGTGGTGTAAATTGGATACTACATAAACTGTGAGGTACAGTTCAATGGATACAGAAATACAAGAACATTCTTCCCTAGTTGACTTTACTGTTTACTGGACAATGATTTTCCTTGCCAAGCATACCTGTGGTTCAGAAGATAGATTATATATAAGATAAGGCTCTGTTCTTATCTCCTTTTCATCATCCTTTTGCTCCAAGAAGAGTAGATAATCATGCTCCATAGAGATGTTGAATGTGTTTGATGTCACTGCGTGAGCATTCTTCAAGATCTTAAAGCTGATGTAATTTTTGAACACTGGATAGGAGAGCTGATCAATTGGACTCAGACTCCTTTTTCTACCTTATGCAAATATTGGCACTCAATAAATGAATGTCATTACTATTAAAAAATAAATGCTAGGTTGTGTTGTGTCTGAGACTGGTTCTTCTCATGTGCCCTTATATGCAAAATACAGAAGTCTAGTTCTGGGGAAATAAGCCAGCCTTTTATACCACTATTTACCAGAACCTCTCAAAAGCCATACCACTATTTCTCTGGCCCTTGATGCCTGTAGAGTCTGATGAGAACTTTTATCTAAAAAAAAAAAATTAGAGCTATTCAATTTGTCTTGAAAATGATGGGTAATCACCACGAATGATTTATTACCTATTCAATCCTTGCCTGAATATACTATTTCTATACTTTTTTGTTCTAACAAACTTGGAAATTAATGATTATCCTTAAAATACAATTAATAAAATATTTAAAATATTTTTAAGCATCTACTCTGTTCTGAGAACTGTGTTAGACACTTTATATTATCTTTTGTTATTTGCCCTGTTACTGATGAGGAAATAGAGAATTAGAGAAATCTATTTGCGTTCTGCCAAAGTTTTTGTTTGGAAAAGTGAAATGCCAATGTCAGTCTCATTTTGTTGGATACAGCAGATGTCATGGCCAAACTTGTTATCACTAGAATAAGGAGTCACTCAGGAGCCATCTCATCTTGGAGAGAAAACAAATGCTCTGATACAAAGCCATCTATGGCAAGAGATAAATGCATAGATGCTGTGCTTGGGACAAATGAGCAGATCTGCTTGATTGGATCACAGACTTGCCTCCAAGGCAGTGCTAAGAGATGATGTTGAAAGCATGTTTTCTGCTCTGCTAAGAATATTGTACTCTATTCTCTAGGTGTGTGTGTGTGTGTGTGTGTGTGTGTGTGTGTGTGTGTCTAGGGGAGTTAAGGGAATTAGAAGTTTATAAATTCCACAGCAATGAGGTTTGAACCAGGTTTTAGAAAGATCATCTGGCAGCAATGAATGGGTTTTAGAAGGATTAAAGGTGAAAAGGGAAGGGGGCATGCAATATCTGAGTCAATGAGCCCTCTCTGGCCTTCACTGCACAACTCAAGAAGCAGCTAATGCGAATGTAAAATAGAACAAAGGCATGAAGGGTGGAGAGATGAAGACATTCAAGGGAGTTTTGAGATAAAAGAAGAAAATATTAATGAGATAATTCTTCTTCCAAAAGAAAACACTCTAAATATAAATTGAAAGTTTTACAAAGCAAAATGATGTTTGTTAAACAGTTTGCTCATTGAAAGTACAAACTTGGGCATGACATCAACAGAATGTTTAGTATTTTTCTTCTGACATGAATTACAAAAGAGACTCACACAGGTCGATTTTATGGGCAAAAGCTGGACAATGAATTATTGACTTTGCTTATGTAAGTAGTTTGAACTGAGCTTCACCTCATTATGAGAACAGTGACAAAAATTGTAGGTGATTATTATTTTGTAAACAGTTAAAATGAGAAGATTTTTGAAGGCTTTTTGTTGAACTAAAGAAATTTTATAAGACAAAACAAACAAGAAGGAACAAAATTTCATTTCCTCAGGAATACTCTAAGTATTTATATTATGCCACATCTAAGATTAAAAAAATTTTAAGCTTTGATGCTTTTCACTCAAGGTTATTTTGTTTGTGGAAGCTTTTTCTACAAAAATCTAGAAAATCCAAATTGTTCATACCAACCACGTATAAAAATAGCATCTAGTGATGTCTTTAAGAAATAAATGTGTTTTAATACCTTTCTTTACTCCTATGTATTTATTCTTATGTTTTTTTGTTTGTTTGTTTGTTTTTTAAGAAATGCTGAAAGCTCTTTATCTGGTGCTTTATTTAGTTTCTATGAACTTTCCTACAGTTTTATAGTCTATTTTGTGTGTATTAGCAATCTAAGGTGCACAATGGACCTGGAATAACTACTTATTCACCTACATACATATACTTGGTCAGAAGTGAAATCATTTTAAGTGTTTCTTTAGAATCTCAGAATGGTTTAATTGCTCCAAATTTTCTATCATGTATACTTTCATTTGAAGCTAAATTTTTTGATTTAGGATTTCATGCAATTTACAAATCAATACAAGTGGCTAACAGAATCTACGCTCTGCTATTTTATATATGTTGTATGTATGTGTATTTTTTTCCCATCTATAAGCTTGGTATAATACAAGTAGTGTCTGTTATAAAAGTAAGTAAGTTTTATTAAATGTGACTAGTTATCGATTTAAAATGTTTAAATCTGTATAAAACTTGAGTTGGAAATACTCTAGGAATTAAGAGAATTTTAATCCAAAGTTGCATTCACTCAAAGTTCAAAACTCAGCTTTTTCCTCATCTGACTTCTGTATGTTGTGTTTACTGTGATGATAGAATTATCTAACTTATTTTTCCTGGACAATATTGCTAATATTACATGTCAAACTTATTATGAGAGACATGATTGGGAAGATGTGCAGTTGGAGTGACGTCAGTGTGCACTGTAGGTAGAGAGTGAGGCACTGGACCAGGCATTTATGCTTTTTGTTCTATTTAATTCATTCTATGGCCTGACAAAGTAGACATCATCACTCTCGTTTTATTGGTGATTAAGCTAAAATTCTAAAAGAATCACAAGTATTCCAGGTTTGCTCGACTAGTAAATGATAGAGCCAGGAGTCAAATTCATGTGTAACTCTTTCCAACTTTGTATGAATGAACTACCTATCCTGTTACTAAAAGACAGGAAGCACTAGCATCTTGTACTAATGCACCCTGTAGAAATGAAATGTCCCTGGAAAGCTGCAGTTTTTGCTCAGAGAAGAACCCAGGTAGAGACTGTATTTAAGGGTACTCAGCTGGAATTGAGGCCACAGCAAGGGGAAATGTCTTGTCAAATGATTCCTTACTAGACTTCTGGTCTCTTAAAAGAACTACTATGATCAGATCAAGAGTCAAACTGCGCATTTTCCTTACAATTGGTTTGGCATATGTAGGAAATGTGCCCAGTCAATGATTAAAAACCAACAAGATCAGCAGTGTAAGACTGAGAAGTCCCTTAGGCTCTGGTGATACTATGAATTGGGTGTTTTAAGAGGTCTCTGGTAGCTGAACCAAGGAGGCCTGATTTTACTCATTTTATTATAAACGACTAATACACACCAATTATTACATAAGTGTTCGCTTTGCTTTTCAATTTCACACTTGTGAAATTTAATGGATTTTAGTGAGATATTTCTGTGATCTTTTTAAATTAAAGAAACTAAGATATTCAGATAATAGTATAAAATTATTGTGTTCAAATTTTATTATTATTCAAATATACTTTAGAAAAAAATTGAAAGAAGACTAGTGAGGATGAGACTTTTTCTGTTAAATATCAAAAATGTCTTATAAAGTTCTCAAAACAAATTGTTGTACTACACTATGTATGATAAAGGCAAAACTTTAAATATGTGTGGAAAGATGTATTGACCAATAAATTATCCTGGAGCAAATGACTAGACATTTGGACAACAACAAAAATGTAGATCATTATAGCAAGCAGCCCTGCACCAAAATAAATAAATAAAGAAGGAAAAAGAGAAAGAAAGGAAGGAAACAGCATTAGAAAATAAACTTAATTTACTGAGAAATAATCCATGACAATAGTATTTGTAATTCATGTCTTACTAAGCTTGGCAGGAACTATAAAGAAAAAATTATAAATAAAATTCAAGCCATTAACCTAGTAAAACAGTCATAATAGCTTTATCTCAAAAAAGAGTTCTTACCATCAATTCCATATAAAAATATTCAGAGGTGATGCATAAGCAATTCACAAAGAAATAAAAAGTCTATATAAACATAAAAAGTGTGAAATTTTACAAGTGATTAGAGAAATACATTTTAACAGAGCAAATGAGATGCATTTATTTTTTCCAACAGAGTCAAAAGAATGAAAACAAACTAAAGGGACATGTGTGAAGTGTTAAAAAAATCTGTAGTAAGGAGGTTAATCTCATGTACTGTTGGAACTTAGTACCACCTTTCTAAGGGTGGAATTTTGTAAGATTTTGTAAAATTGTATACTGTTTAACCTCATAGTTGTATTTCTGGGAATCTCTACATTATTATAACAGTAGAATATTATAATACAAAAATTAGAATATTCATTGCAACATACTTTCTAACAGAAAGAAAAGAACTGAAGATAATTTCCATATCAAGGAATATGGGGATGTTTGAATAAAGTTCGATCCATACTGTTAAATTAAAATTGAATTCAGCAGCAAGTAATAGGGAACACACATACAAACCTATTAAACTAGAGGGTACAGTGGGGAGTTCCTTCTGTTCTCAGGTGAATGTAAGGGTTTGCACATCATCTCTACTTTGTGAAGTCCTTAAGGACTCAGACTTTTTCCATTTCTCTGTCCCCCCATTCATATATTGTGACTCCTTATTCTCATGGTCCAGCTCAGGAGTAACCACATTCTTTTTCTCTTATCTCTTTGAGCCTCAGTTGACTCATACTAAATTAGAAATATAAAATGAACATCTTATTCTAGGTCATATGCAAGGTTCTTTCCAGTCTGAAAATCCTGATTTTAAAAAGAAAGCACAATTTGGTAAATATACATATTATAGATCAAGAGGTAGTAGAATAAAACCAGTAAGAGAGCTCAGCTGAATGAATGTATGAATCAATTGCTCTTGGGGGACCTATATTAATAGCTTGCTTTAGAAGAGGTATTTTCAATAGCAAGAAAATTTAGTGCTCTTTTAAATCCCTGAGTGGACATTCACAGCCTCCCTCTTGCTTGTGCTTAGATATTGCTTTTGGATTTTACTTTTGAAATAATGGCTCTGGGCAAGGAAAATGCATCTCTGATCCTTGGGGCACCTGGTACATCTGTCTGTCCCTGGAGAAGGAGGTATCAGAGCTAAGCTTGACTCACAAAGGGCACCGACTGAATGACGAAGTGGAGGCTGTGTTTGTAAAGCACTGGATCAAGAGAAGAGGACCTAGAGTATCAGAGGGCTCACAGACAGTGAGGCTGAAGGAGATAATTGGCAGTTCTTGAGAAGATTAGGAAAATACATTCAGAAGTGGCAGGAAGGAAGACAGAGAAGAAAGCAGATGGGTAGAAGTTCAATTTGAGGGTCTTTTTGTAGATAGAGCTGATAATTTACTCATCTTTATAAGACTTAATAAGCTCCTGGCTCATAAAAGTCACTCTTTATCTGATGGTTTGATTTTGAAAATCTTAATGGAAGGAAATCTGAGAAAGATGTATAGAAGTATAGGACCTATAAAGAACAATAGCTAAAAACTAGAGCATGTGGACACACACACACATACAAACACACACACACACACAGTGAGGAAAGCAGTGTTTTCCCCCTTTAAAGGTTAAGGAAATGACAGGGCATAGTGGCACACACCTGTAATCCCAATGGCTTGGGAGGCAGAGGCAGGAGGATCAGTTCAAAGCCAGCCTCAGAAAAAAAGCAAGGCACTAAGCAACTCAATGAGACCTTATCTCTAAATAAAATACAAAATAGGGCTGGGGATGTGGCTTAGTGGTGGAATGCCTTTGAGTTCAATCTCTGGTACAAAAAAAAAAAGGAAATGGAGGCTTGTAGAAGTTAAGTCATTTGCCTACAAGTACTTAGAAAACAAGTTGATGTCAGGATTCCTGTTTGAATTGTCTGGTCCTGAGTTTTCCAGACCATCCTTGTGTAGAATTGATGATCTGTTCTCCTCCAGCTGAATACATAACGAATGCGTCATTTTTGAAATTTAAGGTGCTAGGTGTTTACCAAAGCCTAGGGACAAGACTTTAATATAAACATTCAATCTTGAGTGACATAATAAAACAAAATTTAAGCTTACAAATTTATCTTATCAAAATTCTTCTGACAATTCTTAACGGCTTGATACATAAACAATTTGGGAATTGATGAAGTTCTTGCTCCATCTTTTTATGTTCTTCAGGCAGATAGCATGAAAGCTGTTAATATCAATGGATTTTTAAGAACCTTTCTTACCATTAGTTAACTTATTTAAGACATTTATAAAAGACAGTTTCATTGATTAGCAATTTAAAGAGAACATGTATCAAAACAGTATGATAATAAGTACACATAAGATAGAAAATTGAAGTATATGGAATATTCTTAATGGTAAGATTTTGGTTAATTGTTTTTCATGATGCTTCAACTCTAAAGTAGAATACAAATCAATAAAACTAATTTCATTGCCATGAAGACATTTTTAAAAAATATATTGTAAAGGCTTCTTGTAAACTTCTTCATCCATTGGTCCAGAAATAATAGGATGATAGCATTTAAACGCTCAATAATTGATGTTTTAATTTCTTTACACAAATTATACTTTACCTTCTTTTCTCTGTTATCTCTTTCCTTTGGCATTTTTCAATATTGTTTTGATTGGATAATTAATGGCATAGTTTGCTTACTTTAAAGTGATTTCTCTTTCAGTATATCCTAAAAATAAAAACTCAATACTGCAGAAAAGAGCACTTCAACAATTAACTGTTAAGTGCCAGTGTAAATTAAAGCTCTGTGCAGGTAGATAAATGAATCTGTCACATCTATAATTGCCAGGAAAAGTGGTCACACTTTTAGCCATTTTTATTGGTTTGCTAATTCAGCTTTCCATCCTAAAATGATAAATCATCATTTGTTAAGAAACAGGTATTCCTTTTGTAGCAAAGGACTATGTTTTCCATTGTTAATATAGACCATTCTGGGGTTTCCAAGTCAGAAAATGTACAGAGAAGACTCTCTGTGGTGTAATAGTGTCTTGTCCCCCTCTCTATGATGCAGGATTTGGGTGGATGGTTTATAATTATTCATGGACCAGAACAGTTATAAGGAAAGGAATTTTCATGCTCCAGATGACACGTAGTCACGGCTGAATACTATAACCCCAGAAAAAGTAACTCCTGAGGTGGCAGAAGCTGAAATTTGTGTGAATGTGAAAAGAAAGTACTTCAAGTACAGATCACCTCTAAATTGCTGCGTACTGCATTTATACTGTTTCTCCAGGGAGCCCCTGATTTTAATGTTTGAATAGAAAGCTTTTCTTTCTTTTTTTTCTCTTTTCCTTTGCCTTGGTAACATGACAGTAACATAAATGTTTTTATGAACTAATTAATACAATCTCTGGATAAACCCATGATTCACCCTGAAAACAAATGGTTTAGCCCTCCACCTTTAATATGCCACAGTTAATTGAAGACCCTGAGGCTGAGTAAGCCTTGATACTTAAATGTCAGCACTTGGTTCAGAAGCTCTATTTACATAATCTGTTTACTAATTTGCTGACTCAGCGCTTTTTCATGATATTGAGCCTTGAACAGGATGACTTTTTGTCAGCTTTCCCTTCTAGCTTGTGAGCCTAAAGGAAGAAAGCAGCAACCAGTTAATGAGGAGACAAAACAGCAAGGCGCATGGATTTGGTTATGGATAGAAATAGCCATTTTAATAGTATTGGTGTCCCCCAAATCACTGTCTCCATCGCTTTTGAACTTAAAACAAAGTTTGTAAGTTTATGACATGAAGCATTCTGTCACACCTGATGTGCAAATTTTGGAGTAGTGATTGTTACTTTCTCATTGTATTTCACTTGCTGACTTGCATCATATGCAGCAGTTTCCTCTAGAGACTTTAGTTTACAGAGCTGTTCTCTTCAGGCAGGACAATTTTAAGAAAGTTCAGGAGACTGTATTCAAAGAATAATTCATAGAATTGAGTTAGAAAAGTCCAAAATGCATCACGGGAAGCTGTATTTACTATTCAAAATGTCCATGAGGGCTGGGGGGAAGCTCAGTGGTAGAGCACTTGCCTAGCATGAGCAAGGCCTGGGTCCCATCTCTAGCACTACCAAAAGAAAAAGAAAAGTTTGTGAAGTTAAGGAAAGGGAACTTGTGAGAATGAAGTGTAGACTTCTGGGTAAGATAGTATCTCAAGGAATAAATGTATATAAGGCAGAGTCATTTTTTTCTCTCTCAATCTCTGTCTGTAAAAGGAGTGAATAGAAAAAAACACCCACTAGCTAATATGTAGAACTTTTATTAAAATGTGACAAAGAGTAGAGGAAAATTTCATGATGAAATTTCACATTTATGCTACTACATGATTATGGAATATCATTGGAGGCCATAATAAGTGATCCAGAATTTATTCCAATTAGACACACATCCTTCTGGGTAATTTCAGAAGCTTACAGTGCTATAGGAAACGAGTCCAATAGGAGATGAATACAGAAGCTATAAACAGGAACAAAAAGGGGGATTTTCAAATGTGGATATTAAGCATTAAAGCCATTAGAGACGCAAGCCAACTTCATGTGAATTATTCTAATGAAGAGGTTAGATTTAGAAGAGGAGATATTTGAAAATAAACCCATAAAATCTTTAATAAAAGAGCTAATTACATCGTAACATTTTGGCAAAAGACCTGTGGTTTGCATCTTCACTCATTTTTAATGTCCTTCCTGAAAAGTACTCTTAATTTTTTATCTATGCTCCTTTATTTCTTCAATAATCTTGCTCAAAAACTCATTCTTGCTAGGAATATTGCATATTTAAATTCTTATTAAGAAAATGGTTTCTCATTTTCTCAGTATTTATACAGCCAGTTTGGCCTATATTAACAGATATGGCTAAGAAAACTGGGCTGGACAAGTATGGGAGGAACCCAAAGAATAAAGCAAGGAATTGATGAATTTTTTTCACTGTCATCAAAATAAAATTGAATTACCAATTCAGCTTTGCAATTACAATGATTTGGAACTTGAGTGAGTCTGAAATACAGAATGAGCTGCTTAGTTAAATTGTGATTGGAGCATGAGAATATTTGCCTGCCATTGGGACTTGCTCTTGACAATTCCATTATACCATAATCACATCCTTGCTTTCCATATACCATGTAGCTTTCATTCTTCCTTAAGCTCATCATACACTCTGTCTACCCATTTTCCTTCTCACTCAAACCTCTTTCATCAACGTACACCACGCACACATGCACACACACAAACACAGAGGAGATTTGGACACCTTTGAAGTTACAATCTCTATAAATTTCATTTTAAAGCGGCAAAAAATTGTCCTCTTTTAATGCTTCCCAAGTAGTCATTCTTGCAAATTGTATAACCTATTCAAAATTCTGGACTACATGAACATTCACTGTATATAATATCTGATTACTAGTGGCTACAATAACTAATTGTTCCAAATGGGTTTCAGCAAAGTAATTTAATTAGAATTTGAATGAATGCTTATTTGAAGCCAACATTCAAGTTTTATTTCTGAAAATAGTGACATCCTTAATGATGAAGGAAAATACCTAATAAATGGCTATTGTGAAGATTCAAAATGAATTTGATATTTTAAGCCATTCAGGAGGTAGGGAGTGGTTGGGGATAAAAGAATAGAAGAACAAAACATCTGACCTTTGCAGCAATATGAGATTAGCTAACATTTCAGTATATATTTGGGGATATTGACGTGTTCGAACTCTTCATAACCAACACTCAGAGGAACATGTAGCATAAGGATTAATCTTTCCTTGGTGACATTCTGCACTCCGACTCAAAAAGGCTTCTTTAAATGCTAATGTATCTTCCTTACAACTGTTTCTTAGAGTAAATTCCCTGAGTGGAATTCAGACTGCTTCCTTAGTAGAAGATGATTTCCTGATCTTCATTCAGCAAAATCATATTTCTAGCAAGAGTCTCAGGTGAGGCTCTCATTTTACAATTTACTTTTATCTTCTCACTTAGAAAGAGATCATATGACAGGCTATTTTACCCAGTCTTTTTATTACTGATCTGAATAAGAACTCTAATGCTACTTACAATTTAATTACTCTTTAGAATATATGCAAAGAAAATAATGGCCTTTGCGAAGCCAAATAGCCTTTTTGTCAGTTTTAGTTATATTGCTACTAAAATGGACCTGTTGGGGCCTGGCATTATGCCTTTAGGTATATAGTACAGTTTGTTTTTCCTACATCTCTAAGCTGCTGATATCTTATAGTGATTCGTAATCCCTTTGGGCTTTTGAAGGCAAGATGATAAAACCAATAACATAAGATTGTGTCAAAAACATACATGGTTTGGATGCCATCCATATATAAGAGGACCTTCTAATCACAGCATTTTTCTGATTTGTTGATTGAGATGGTGGCACAATTTTTAACAAAAAAAAGAAAATCAATATATTTAAAGAAATAATTTCTCGAGATTTCTTGACATGGTTGTGACGTGTAAAAATGATGGATACCATTCTGAAATATTTCAGCAACTAGACCTTTTATTTTCAGTTAGACACTGTTTTTTAAAATCAAAGATCAAGCTGAAGGTCTATACTCTGGGGATTTGTTCTTGAACTCACTGTGTGAATTTTGGAAATTTATTATGTTCAATTTAACATTTTGCAGAGCATTTTATCATTTCTATCTTTAATTATATAGAAATTTTGCCTTTCCAAAAATATTGAATGAAAGCTCATTGAAAGCAGATCAGGTCTTATAATGCAGTAATGCTTCAGGAAAGATTTCCACAGATCTGGGCACAGAGAAGATACTCAGTAGATAACTGGGTGAGTAAGTGAATCAGAGGAAAACTGAATGAAGGAAGACTAACAGACAAATGAATCTATTTATTAAGTTGATGTCTTCATATAAAAATATCTAGTATGTGAAATCTCCTATGTTATGATAGTTGCAAGTAAGGGGACTGCAAGTTATTGCCATTTTCTTCCCTTTGACTCTGTAGTTTTTAGGGATTTGTTTGTACAATAGGATGCTGGAGTGATGTTCTTAGACTTCTCATGCTAGGTCATAAAGAAGACTTCCACATTCTCCCTGACTTTCTGGAAAGACTCCTAGAACCCAACTTCTAGACATGCCACTAGAAGACAAACCACATAGACCATGTACTAGTTGTCTTTTGGCCACAGCTGAACCTCAACTCCAAGCCAGCATCCATTTCTGGACATGTGATCAAAGTGAGTTCAATCAGGAGAAAGGAACCATATGATATTTGAACAGGGCTAGTTTAATATATAAGGAGTTATTAGCTATAACAGAAATTGGAGAATTGAGGGATAGATTAGCATGAAACAAAAAGAATATAAGGAATATAGAATAGCAGATACAATATAAAATATAATCACAGATATTTATGATAGTAATAACCATTATCACTAGGTGTAATGGTTAATTTTAATCTTCAACTTGATTGGATTAAGAGGTGACAAAGAATTAGAGGTTTCTGGGTATGTTAATGAGGGTCTGCCTAGGAATGATTGGCATGTGGGATAGTAAGCTAAAGTGGAGATCCTCCCTAAGCATGGCCAGCACTGTCAAATCGGATGGTAGCTTGGATGAAATAAAAATTGAAAGAATAAGAAAGCAGCAGCAGCAGCAGATGTAAGCTTGATTGCTGCTGCGATTGCCTGAGGATATCCTACTCTTGCTCCTTTACTCTTCCAAAGAGGACTCTGACAGTGATTATCTAGGAGTTTCCAGAGCCTCCAATCTCAAACTGGGGTAGTACTATTGATCCTCTTGTTCTGAGGCTTCAGCCTCTTGGACTGCATAGCTACTGGTTCCTCCAGTTTTTCAGCCTGCAGATGGTCATTGTGGACTATCCAGCTTCTGGCCATGTAAAACAGCCTAATAAATCCTCTTTTTGATTCTGTTCCTCTAGAAAACCCTAACTAATACACTATGGTTAAGATTGAATGCCAAAAGTAGAGCCAGTTATCCACTTCCTTCCCCCTGTTCCTAGACTGAGCTGAGATGCACACCTTTTTGGAGAAAGTACAGCCACTGAATGGTGGAGAATTTTTGTAAATTTCTAGAAATCTCATCTCTAAAGAGTCAGGGAAAGCTGTTTATAGAGCAGCCTCTTGCTGTAGATGCTCTACTACAAAACTCCCAAGAGGAGTGCTGGGCAGAGCTGATGCTGCTGGGTGCTGCTGATTACCATGCACAAAAGCCAGGTGCTGGAGAAGCTGCACACACTGCAGATGCCTCCTGAATTGGACACATTAGAATAAGGAAGCAAAACCCTTCCCTCATGCAATCTATTTCCAGTGACTCCTAATGACAAAACTTCTATGCCAGCTGGCAAACCAAAATACTTAAAATACCCAAATGCACTTTTGTAGAGCAAACAGCAACAACAACAACAAAAGACAATTAGGAGTTGAGTCAATCAATTAACAACTGATGCTGTATGTGAATGAGCCTCTTGGACATGGAGCCAAGTTAAGCATTGGTTAGCTCCAGACTTGGCTGCTGACAGCTTCTCAGAAACCAAAAGTGAGAACCACCTGAACCAACCATCAGATCTATGAGAGATCATCATGTATTCTTACTTTACCCCACTATATCCTGGGTGGTTTTACTATAGGAGAGTAGAGAATCAGCACACATGTACCCAGGTATCCTCATTTGTTCTGTCTTTCTTTTCCTTTTTACTCTAAGGCAACTGAGAGATTTTTGGAAGGTTTGAAATTTTAGTTCTCCAAGTCCTCAGCTGTGGTTTAGAAATTTTCTTTTTCTAAAAGGAAACAACAGCCTGAAAAAGGCAATGCTGCTTATATTATGCAGTTGTATCATATGACCAACATTATAATTTGGAGATCTTTTGGATGATATGTTAAGTGTTGAGGGAATGCTTTGTGCACATAATTCCCCATGGAGTGGTTCAATGGTAAATGTAATGAATCACAGGTATTATTTATAATGGATTGGAAATGGCTCTATTCATGTCACTTCACGTTACAAAAAAAAAGTAATAACTATTAACAAAACTATATATCATATACAAGCAGTCATTACCAACAAGACACTCACAAGACAAGTACCCTCTACATTGTCGACACATTGATAGAGATGTACTACCAAGAACTCAGATGCTTTTATAGGTGTGCTATGTCAATAGATTCAAGCCATGTGACTCAGAAGTAAACAAACAAACAAACAAACAAAAACAAAAACAAAAAAACTGTGAAACAGTATAGTGCTGAAACCCACTCAAACTTCAGGATAGAAATTTATCAGCATTGAAGATTTTGCTCCCAGGTGACTTAAATCAATCATACTATTGGAGAATCTGATCTTGAGGAAGAATTTAGCCTTTTCTGGCACAATATTCAGAAACTTCAGCAGAAACAGAGTACAGATAGTGATTCTTAGCATTGAATTTTATCAGACTGTGTTTTAATGCTTACAGTGGTTTTTAAACTGTGAACCAATAGTCTAGGTTTCATAGGCTGGGATGTTGTAAAGAGAAAATGCTTATCCATTAGACTTCAAATTCAGCTTTTGACATATTTCTGATTGTTGAGATATATTCATCTTCCCACCATGAAATTTTTGTTCTTAACTACTTCTGCACCCATTTTTCTTTTTATCTTGTATATCACAAAATGCTGATCTCTCCAATTGTGTGTGTAGAGTGGGTGGAAAGGTTATTGATAACAGCACAAGTTTAGAACATGGAAATGAACTATTTCAGAGAACACAGAATATATGGGCTGCATCCTATTTCAATGCCATTCTTTCTCACTAACATATTTCTCTTCTCCCAGGTATCCTCCATCTTTTCTACAACACCAATCCCTACCTCTCCTTGCTAGATCATTCCTATCATCAACATTACATGCTCTAATATATTTCCTGGTTTAAAAAAAAATTCCCTCCATGTCCCTTCAAACCCTTCAGATACAATTCCACTTCTGGACTTTGTGTACATAACTATAGATTGCAACCCACTGCTGGGAATATAGGGAAAAAAACATACCCTAATGTTTGGTCACAAGGAATCAATAGAAATTCCAAAACTATTAGTATACAGGGCACACCATGTGCTAAAGTAAGAGGCAAACTGATTCATAGTCTTTTGCAATATTATTCTGAGTTTTCTTACTTCATAAGCTTTTATGCTATTATTCCAAGCTCTTACATAATACCCTGACTGTGAACCCCATAGATGTTTTTCTGATATCTCCTGACTGGATTTCAGTAATGATTCACATAGATGACCATTTCCTCCTTGAAACACTCTCCTCTCAGCTTCAGGGACAGCACACTCTTATATTTTTTCTTCTTATATCTTGCCTTACCACCAGTTTCTTTTGCCATCTTCTGCTCTATTGACTATGCTAAAATTTCTCCGTGCTCAGTCCTGGTCTAACTTTTTCCCTCTGCTTAGGTGATCTCATTCATATCTATGACTTCCAAAATCATTTATATGCTGGTGACTCAGATTGATATTTCTTACCCAGAATTTTTTCTTGAGCTCTAAATTTATATATCCAACTTGCCTGTTTTGAATATGTCAGAGATATTTCCAAATTTATATGTTAAAAACAAGACCCAATCATTCTATACATAAGCTAATTATACCCACATTTCAAGTAAATGGCACCATCATCACCAATTACTAAGGTTAGAAATCTGAGAATAAGTCTTATTCTTCCCCTTTCTCTAGCCTTTAATATTTAAATGAACTATGTCAGATGTCACTTCAAAATATACGTTCCATTGGTTCATGTCTCCACTGCAAACACCTACCCACCCTGAGTCCCAGCCTTCACATTTTCCTGCACCATGGGAAGAGCCTCTTCACTGTTTTTCCATGCCTCTACACAAGTCCACCCTCTACACTTGAGTCATATTATATTAGACTTTGTTTGGTCACTGTAACATATACCTGAGATAATACACTTGTAAAAATAAAAGTTTGATTTTGGATCATGGTTTTAGAGGTTTTAGTCCATAATCAATTATTCCTGTTGCTTTGAGCCTGTGGGGGAACATCATGGTGGAAGACCATAGCAAAGAAAAACCACTTATCTTTTGGCCAAGAAGTGAAAGAGAGAAAGAAGGAAGAATGGGCTATGGTTCCTAAATCCCCTTCAAGGTCATTTCCCAAGTAACCTGAAGAACTCTATCTAGGCCCCGCCTCTTAAGGTGGGCCCCACCCCACCTCTCACAATAGTGCCAAATTCAGGACCAGGACTTTAACATGGGACCTCTGGGAGAAATTTTTTAGCACATATTCATGCTTAAAAAATTATATGTCATGTCTATGATTCTATTTAAAATTCTTTGTTTCCCTTTACCTCCGAATATTATTTAAGTTTAATACCAGAATCCCCAGAGCTGGAGAGTCCTGTCTCCTAACTAAACTAGGCTTAAATAAATTGTAGCCAATTCATACATGACTTCATACCATGAATGTTAACCAGTATTCAGCTGTTGTAAGGACATGATAGAATTTTATTTTACTTTTTTGGAAAAGTCTCCAGTCTTCTTAATTTTCAAAAGTAGGTTCTTGCGACTTTCTGTGAATTTATAATTATTTCAAAATAGGTTGCAGGCAATATATAAAACATGCATACTTTAATATACTAAAATATAAAATATGTAGAAGACATATGCAAAAGCAAAATGTATATCTTTGTGTGTGTGTGTGTGTGTGTGTTTTCATTTTTTTTTTTTTTTGGTACTGGGGATTGAACCCAGGGATAGTTTACCACTGGGTTACATCCCCAGGCCTTTTTATCTTATTTTATTTTAAAATTTTTAGATACATTCTTGTTGAATTGCTTAGGATCTTGTTTAATTGCTGAGGCTAGTCTTGAACTTTAGATCCTCCTGTCTGAGCTTCTTGAGTCACTGGGATTACAGGCCAGTTTTTAATGTGTGTTTTTAAAGTCCATGAAAACATTACTAAATGTTCCATATCAAACTAGTAGCAGAAATTACTGCCTTAGAGGGTATGGAGATATGCAGTTGAGGAGAGAGGGTAATGCTTTTACACTATAAGCATTTTTTAGGTATGTTTTTTGTTTTAAAATAATGCATTGTTCTTGTGCAAACAAACCAACAAACCTTAGATTATACTTTGGAAAGGGTTCTCCATTGGTAAAAATACCTTGATTCTCATGGTATCTTGTTTCTTTCCTGTAAAGTCTTCAGTGGGTTGAAAAGTGGGGTGAAGTCTTTGATCGTTGTTACTGTTTTCCAGTAAACTATATACTGAATTTAAATAAAGAATCTAAAACAAATACTCACTGATCAATAGGAATAATTGTTTTATTAATAATTAATAAAATTAAAGCTAACATTATTTGTTATAAACTAATGAAAATGGAACTAGTTGTAAAACGATTAGTCACTGTATCATTTTGAGCAATCAAAGATCCTTCTTTTAGCAATTTTAATAAAAATAACCCTGTACATAAAAATATTTTATTAATGTAATTGTATTACAAGTAACCACTTGATATGTGTTCTATAAAATGACAATAATATAGTATATATTCATTTGAAAGTGACAGGACAATTTCTTTGAGTCAACTTTAAATTGTGCAAACAATTAGATTTTACTGCTTTCTGGATTTAAATATGTCTTGTGCTGTTTGACAAAAATAATGAGGATTTAAAATCACAAGCTTTGATTTTAGAGTAACTGGAAGTTTTACCTTGAAGAGCTCACAATCTCTTTCAGTCCATCTCCACTGTGAAGTGAGAAGATTAAACTGGAAAAGCAGTTATATAGGAGTTACAGGGAACATAATAGCCATGTATAAAGAATAATAAGATTAAAAAGTTTGAAAAAATGCCATTTTTAACTTTTGGGTTTTTTTCTGAGTATTTATCTAGTTTTCAGTATTCAAGAGATGAGATGTGGGTAATATATGTTGGCATTCTCCAAATGTACTTGGCTACAGAATCCAGGGGTTTCTTTGGAAGTGTAATAAATGATACCTATATCCCCTCTCAGCAATGATTTATGCATGGGTAGCCATGCTATGCCATTATGGGAACCTAGGAGCATGTGCCTTTTTCCTTCTTTGCTTGAGGAGGTAGCATATAGACAGGATCTCCGAATCTGCCCATCCCATTGGCTATGTGTACCTAGATCTGTTTATTCTCATCAAATTCAATAGAAAAGTGCCATCCTCATGCATATGATGGTTCATGGACTAGTCAATAATTTTCTTTTTTTAGTTCAGTGTCACAGAATCATATACATTTTAAAATTATTTGCACTTCTTTGTAGAATGTAGTGTGAAAATTACAGGTTTTAAAAGATTTTGTGTGTGTGCTTGTGCATGTGTATATATGTATATTCTTTTATTTTTTAAAATTGTGGTAAAATACACATAACATAGATCTTTCCATATTAATTATTTTTAAATGTGCACACCAGTAGCTTTTGTACATTCATATTGTTGTGTAGCCACCATCACGCTATCTCCAGAACTCTTTTCATCATGCAAAACTGCAACTCTCTACCCATTAAATAATAATTCCTTATTACCTCCTGATAAGAATTAAGTATCAGGTGTTCCCCCAAAAGCTCATGTGTGAAATGCTCAGCATATGAAAGCCATAACCTAATCAGTGTATTAACCTACTGATGTGAATTAACTGGTAACTGTAGGAAGGTGAGGAGGGGGGTAATTGGAAGAAGTAAGTCTATGGGGCATGCTTTTGAAGTTTATATTTTGTCCCTGGAAAGTTGAGTTTTTTGTCTGCTTCCTGGCTTTCATGCTTTTAGCTGCTATCCTCTGCCATTCCCTTCCACCATGAAGTTTTGCCTCAGTTCAGACTCAGAGATATGGAGTTGGCAAATGATAGACTGAATGTCTCAAACTGTGAGCCACAATAAAATTCTCCTCCTCTAGATTATTCTTGTTTATTTGGTTAAAGCAACACAAAAGTGGCTTAAACAGAAATTGATACTGAGAAGTGGTGTTGCTACTGTCACCCCTGATCATGTGGTTTGGAAGTACTGAGAAGTAGTTTAGGGGAAGAGTTTGGAAATTTTTGGAGTTGTAGTCTGTAGCAGCCTTACAATGTTGTAAGAGGAGTTTAATGGACAATTCTGGTGGGAGTTCACAATACTGGGCTCCTGAGGTTTCAGAGAAGGAGGACTCTATTCAAAATTGGAATTAGAGGTCATTTGAGATACATTGGGGAAAGAATTTGTTTATATTTTTCCCATGTCCTGAGGCTTTCTGTGAAGCCTAATTTAAGGTTCATGAACTAATTAATCTGGTGGAATATATTTTAAGGTAGTACAGCATTCAAGTGGTGCTATGGATATTGCTTAAGACTCTCATCATTATACAAAATACATGTATGAATATGTGAAAAAAAGAGAAAGAGAGAGACACGATAATGTTGATTTACATAAGATAATAAGGCAATAGACTATCTCTTGTTTGATGTTTGTGTTTTATCTGTCTCAGCCTCCAATGGTGGTTACTGTTACTGCATAGAGGAACATTATTTGAATGTTTTAAAAAGAATTTTATTTGCGAAAAAAATGATATTGCATTCATCTATAACTAAAAAAATATTTTTAAAAAATAAAAAAATAAATGTAAAAAAAGTATCAGATTGGTAAAATAGTGTGGTCCCTAGACCAACAGTATCAGCATCAGCTGGGAACCTGTTATAAATACAGATTCTTGGGCTTTACCAAAGAAGCAAAATATCAGGGATTGGGAACCTACACTCTTTGGGGGGGTTTGGTTTTTTTTTTTAATTGACAAAAATTGTACATACTTGTGGTATGCAACTTGGCTACTGCTTGATATGGCAAAATACCTTGGTGTTGAACCAAGTGGCACTAAATCTGAAGGAATGTAGGATTTTGGACTTAAGGTATCATGGAGCTTCCACCAAGATTTCAGAGGAAGTCCTGAGAGGCCAGGCAGAGTGTACCAGGATCAGATTCCCTGAAGGCTGCTCCTGAGAGAGTGATGTGGGACATCTGCCAAGCAAAGCTGTAGGCTTCAAGCAGAGACAAGCTAAGAGAGAGGTCATATAGGCTGCCAACAACAAGGCCATAGGGACATAGCTACACAAGTCCTTTGAAAATAATAACATGATGCTGTGGGTCCCCACTGCTTGATATAAAATTACGGAACTTGTTTGCCCAGCTGGATTTCATTCTTGCTTTTGTCCCATTCTTTCTTTCTGTGCCACCGTTTCTCCATTGTGGAATGGAAATATTTACTTGGTGCCACTATATATTGGATATATGTAACTTTACTTTGATCTTTACAGAGGAAAATATTCAAGAGTTTGTCTGGCATCTCAGATGAGATTTTGGAGTTGGACTTTTGAGCAATGATGGAACTGTTAAGACTATAGGGTCTCTTAGAAATGGACTAAATGTATTTGGGATCATAAGATGGCAAAAATTTTTGCAGCAGGGGCAAAATATACTCTTCAAATGAGGGTGTCCCTCAAAAGTTCATTTTTTGCAATAACATAAAAATGTTCAGAGGTGATATGCTTAGATTTTTATGACCATAACATGATCAATGGATCAATCCACTGGTATGGATTACCTGGGTGGTAACTGTAGGCATGAAGGGTATGGTTGGAAAACATTGGTCACTAATGATCTCTCTCGTGAGTACATCTGTCTGTTTCCTGGCTGTCATTTCCTGAACAGCATTCCTCTGCCACACTTTTCCACTATGATTTTCTGCTTCACCTTACACCCAGAGATATGGAGTTGGCCAAACCATGGACTGAACCTTTAAAGCCATGAGCCAAAATAAACTTTCAGCCATCCAGGTTGTTCTTATTGGATATTTTGGTTATAGAAATGCAAAGTTGAATGAAAAACCTCCTTTTTCCAACTGCTGGCAACAACCGTTATACTCTGGAGACAGAGGTACTATTATTTATTGTTTGACCTGAGACAAAGATTAATTCTTGTTTCTGTTTTCATTCATATAAATGAGAGCAAAAATATCTACCCTAAAACAGAAAATACCTGCCATGTGTAGACTATAGAGTCAGTGTGGGAGATCAATTATTTTTTATATATACATTTGAATGAATAATACACATTTGTATGCAGCCATATATATTCAGTTTTATCAATTATATCAATTACTTCAAACCAGAATGAGTAATTCTTGCCCTTTATATCATTCATGGTTTTTTTTTTTAATATTAAACTAAAAAATCTGTCTCATTCTGGGAATTCCCTGAAATCAGTGGCTCAAAAGAAACAAGACTCATTATTATTTAATGATTTTTCATTTTCTCAATTAAGTTCTCCTCAAATGTGAGAGCGATAGCAAAGGGTCCTTAAACTATTTTCTGTTGTATATATTCTCTATGCTTTTTTTACTCTAGTGGATCTGTTCAAACTATTAGGGGGCTGACGAAACAACTTGTAGGAATAAAAGCTGATGAGGGTCTCAAATATCAACTATAAACTGTATAATTTTTAGACAACTGAACAAGTTTGAGTTTTTATAAAGCACTTTGAAAATAATTTATTTTTAAAAATGTATTATTCTCAATGAAATTTCACAGACACTCTTTCTGTTAAATTCAATCAGAATAGTCTTGTTCCTTTGTGTCTCCAGCACAGTTGCATGAAACTAAATATTTTGACTTTTGGAAAATTTAGCAAGCTCAAATAATTCATGTCTAAATGAAATGAAATTCACCTGCTGAGGTTATATTTATTAAAAATCTAGTACTGTATCAAAACACTTCCCATTTTGTTGCCTGAGAGCATCTATTACCAAAATAATGGAGGAAATACATGCTTTCATAAAACTCATATATATATATATATATATATATATATATATATATATATATATATATACACCCACACATTGATGTTACTTTGATGATAGTGAATAACCATTTTCTTTCATATGCTTTTTCTTATGAGTATAGTTGTTAATTTCTCCATCAATTTTACTTATTTTGTGTCACTTCATGTTTACCTTTATGGAATGGAATAGTCAAAGCACTGGGAGTAAAATTGAAACCAAAATTTCATTGTACAGTTTTATTTGTTGAGGGTAAAAGTCAGTAGCAAAGGAGCAATAATGCACTGCTCATTCCAGTTATTCCCCTCAAAGCTATTTTTGAATACTTATCTTTCCCTAGCCAAGGGATATATTACAGTTTGTCTACTAAAAATGAGAACTTTAAAAAAAATTAAATTTTTATCTTTTTAAAACTTATCTTTTTTTAAAAGTAGTGTTTTTAAAATAGAAAACCAAATTCCTACAAAAGGAAATTTTAAAATTTCATACATGAGCAAGTGGGAGCCAATTTTTTTTATCATGGGGTGAATGTTTTCTTTGTTAATAGGACTAGAGATGGTAGTAATGAAACTATGTATCTTTTTCATATACATTCAAAATGAAAGAGTACCAGTCAGAATAATATAGATTATGGGGCAGTAATAAACCATCATAAACTATCAATTTCATCAAATTTTATTTCTTATGTCATGATTACAGCAGGTCAGCAGAGGGACTGTAGGATTCCTACCCATCATGACACTTCAGAGATACAGGGTAATGACATCCACCCTCTTGAACATTGTCAAAGTGATAGAACTCCTGGAGGGTATTATGCCAACAAACAATACATGTACTAAGATAAAAGTAAAATGTGCCCTTTCTGTTTACAGTTCAGTGGTCAGAATTAGTTACATGAGGATGCCTTGCCTTCTAATAATTACATGGAGATGGGAAAATGTAATCTTAACATGAAATGGGGTGGTGAAGAGTTAGTCAGTGAACTGAATAATGATTGCCTGGGTTTTCATGACCAAGAACTCCAAGGAGCAGAAAAAATAAGTTCTATCGCTTTACCATGTGTGTTCCTTTCCTTCTGTACCCTGAAGCAAACATCAGACACTGACAGCTGGTGGGAGAAGCAGCATGTGAGGAAAGAACTATGTGTGGCTTGCCTGAGGGTTGACTTAGTTATGCCAGCATTGAGTCACACAGATAATATGGCAAAATGAATATGATACATAAACATTTTCCTTCATTCTTTTATTATTGATGCTAAATAAAATTTTATAGGCCATTGATTTGGACGAGGCTTCTGCACTAAGCCCGACAGAACAAACCAAGGTGGAATTTATTCACAGTAGCTGGACTTTAGTTCATTGCAGAGTGCTCTGTAACCAATTAACTAATTAACCTATCTCTATGTCTCACTTTCATATTCTATAAATGCTGTCAGATCACATTGTTGGCTAGAGTTCTCAGAATCTGTTCTGGTCCTGGGAACTGCTTTATTTCTGGATCATTTTTGCACTTTTTTGTTCCGTTTGCTCATATAAATGCTACTGTAAATGGTTGAAGGAGCTTTTCTTTTCTTGTTGGTTACCACAGTTTCCATGTCCCACCATCATCCCTTTCCTTATTTTGCCTAAAATACAGCTTCTAAATTTTTTGGTGGTATCCAGTATTAAAAAGTGTTAAGGAAAATGATAGAATCTCAATATGGAAGGGAATAGTTTTACATATATGTACTAATTCTGACCTTTCTTCACCTAGTCGAGGGGAAAAGTACCTAAGAAACAGTGTTATGACACACATGTTTAACAACTGAATTTCTCAATAAAGTTACCAACATTTATATGATTTGTTAATGTTAGTATTGCAAACACTTCCACCATGACCAATTTTAACCCACCAGCTTGATATCATTAAATGCACAGTGAACACCATGAACTTGTCAGGAGTCAACTTCAGCACAGCACTGAGAAAAGAAATGTTTCATTAAGCTGTTCCTTAGTGTGCAACTCAGTTTCCAAAATTATTCTCCATTCCTTACATCTGTCTGCATACACACAAACAGAGCACATGAACTGAAACATATCACTCACAAGGGCAAAAATTAATTCCAAGACACAGCACAGAAACTCTGCCTAAGGAAGAGAAATCTTATTTCATAAGTGCTCCATCATTTTTCAAGCTATCTCTTAAACCAAAGTGTTAGTGTATAGAGTATTACACCAGGAAGAATCAATTTCCCATGCTCACTCCCCACCCTCAATTTTCCTCTTTAGATCTCTTGAGAATGAGGAAAACCATGCAACTCTAAACAACAAGTCTCTTTATGGATGCTGTTTTTGCTACATAAATGCTAGGCTAAACCTTTGATAGCAGCTTTTGTGAATACCCATGTAAAGTCTAAACTACTGAGATGGGGAAACCCAAGAATTTCTTCTTCCCATTTGCATTGTGTTGCCCCAGACTGTGAGGATCATATGTCATGATAAGGGGTCCCCCACCTGTTCTCTGATCCTGAATTACCTAACCTACTCAGGCCAACTATCTCCTCCTCCCTAAACCACTACATCTTCAAACAGGACAGACTTTGTGCTTCTCAGAGAAATCTCGATCATTCAGACCTCTGTGCTCTGTGCTTTGCTATGGAATTGCCCTGCCTGTAATATACCCACATTTTTCTGCCTTTCCAAAATTTAACAAAACTGAGAATATTGTTATGACACCTTAGTTCTACCTTAGAGAGTGTAGCTAAATCCCTTTGCAACTGCTTTATATCATAGACCTTAAATTTTGTTAAAATTTGCCTTCTATAATATTTGTTAATATGTCCTATTTGTTTTATATAATTACTTTATGCAAGTTTTGTTCCTCTGAGAGACTATAAACTTGATATCATGCATTGAAATTCTCTTCTATCCAAATTACATTTAGCACAGAGTTAGGTTTGTATTCAACCTTAATGAAAATTGCCCAAATTAAATTCTATGCCAAAAATATTACTTATTATGTTTCCTATGTCATAAAATGAGAAACTTGAGATCAAACCTTCAAATCATCAGAATGGCAAAGTACAATTGACTAAAAGTTAAATTTAATAATTTTTGAGTATTGAATAAATAAATCCTAGAAGGAGATTTAATAAAGGGATATTGATAACTTTAAAATTTTGTTTTACTTTAGGGATCATTATTCAATACACTTAATTCATCATTTTTTTCACCCTCATGATGAAAAATTTGCTACCTGATTGGACATAACCCTAGCCTGGAAATTGGTTTTAAAGTTGTCAGTAAATTTTCCCCACTCACTTGCAATTATTTCTTCACCTCTTTACAAAACAAACCATTTAGTTATCTAAGGAAGTGAGATGTGCCCTTTTTTAAATTTACTTTATATTTTTGCATTAAAATTATTTATACATGCACATAACATAATTTCCTTTCTTGTTGCTCTTCCTCCCTGAGCTTGGCTTTCTTAATAGAGAATCTCACAAAGTAAAAATGTGGGCTGTATTATCCTAATTTAAGTTCTAATTACTTGGTATAAATGATTTTTAATTAATAAACATGTATTGGATGTCTTGAGGCTGGTGGAAAAGATTTAATCACTCAACAGTTATTAAATTCTTTTACTCAACTATATTTTTCCATTCAGATGATTGGGAAACAAGGTTCAAAAGAGATCTAGTTCATGACATTCATCTTTAGAAACTTAACCTGTTTATCAAACATGCAAAATCATTTTTAATGAGAATAAGCATATAAAGGCTAAATTATTGTAAAGTTAAATGATTTGTGCCACGTGAAGAAAACCAATGTGAAGAGGCCCTTTTAAACCTGGTTTTAAAGGAGAGGTAACAGATTTCAAAGGAGTCTTCCAAATAATTCTTTTCTTAGAAATCAAAAAATAAGCAAGACAGAGGAAGACAAAATATAAAATTATCTCTAGAGATTAAAGAAAAATAAAATTGACACTATTTATAAGGCATTTGATAGTGATTCTTTTAATTAGTGAGTATTGTTTAATAATACAACAGAAAGACTTACATAAGACATTCACTGCAGTGTATAGAACAAGTTGAAGACTCATAAAAATGTTGTATTCAACTATATCTGAGGATCAAGTGTAAGGGAGATTTTAAACTCTAACCCAAGAACTTTAAATAAGTAACAGAGAATGACTATAGACTTTTCAAGAGAAAAATAAAACATAAAATTATTATTTAAATATGACTCTACTATTTTGAATCTTATGTAAGATAAGTAGGTTGAAGTGCTTCAGAAAACAACCTGTAATATTTATACAAATATTGAACTGCCATTGGACATATATTTATTATATTATTATGTATAAATGATATTATATAAATATAAATAATGTAAGTAATATTGTATGTTATTATATATTTATTATACTTCTTTCTTTTCTTTAATCACCCACTCAAACTTGCATTATGCCATGAAAGAACAACAAGAAAAACATTCCTTGTTGAACTGGCATCTTTAATTTCCTTGTCCTTACCTTCACTGACAGTGCAGAAATAATTTAGGGTTTAATCATAACAATCATTTAATTAAAAATTTCTTTTTATTTTAATGATTGCCTCTGTGCTTTTCATATTTTGATCTCTTTTCCTACTTCTATAGGAACTAACTTGAATACATATGTATTTGTATCTTTACTCAAAATCTTTCTTTAATGAAAATAGTAAAATTATGAGAAGTGATTCCTCACAGTCCACCACCCCTTCCCCCACAAATACCTATATTCTTTGAGAAAAGAGAAACATACTACAATCTTTCAGTCCTTCCCGCCTTCATCAATGCCATCTCAGGCACCCAAATTAATTATGGAGAGTTAGCTGTCAGGACCATTTTTATGTATTACAAAATTTAAAGACAAAGAAAATATTCTTTTTCTCCCCGTATATCTCTTCAGTAGGTTCTATTACATGAAATTCACTTAATGGGAAATAAGACGTTCTTAAAATCATATTTAAATGATAGTTATTATCTTCAAAACAAGACAAATCAGAATCATTTCTAATCAAAATAAAAATCTGGCTTAATTTCCATTTCTCATGATGATTAGGAAGTCTAGCATCAATAATTCAACCGGTGTTTTGGTTAGCTTTGTATTACTGTGAGCAAAAGACCTGACAAGAACAATATAGAGGAGGAAAAATTTATTTTGGCTCATGTTTTCAGGGGTTCACCATGATTGGCTAACTCTGTAACTCTGGGCCCAAGCTGAGGCAGAACATCATGGTGGAAGGGTATGGCAGAGAAAAGCAGCTAAAGACAGACGCCTGGAAAAAAAGGAGAGAGAGCTCTGCTCATTCAGGATAAAATATGCACTCCAAAGGCACACCCCCAATGGCTTTCTTCTTTCAGCCACACTCTACCTGCCTATAGTTACCACCCAATCAATACACCTCAGTGGATTAATCCATTGATTCGCTTACAGCTGTCATAATCTAATCATTTTGTTTCTGAATATTTTTGCATTAATCACAGATGAGCTCTTTGGGGGACACCTCATATCTAAACCATAGCAAGACTTTTCACATCCTTGAGGAAATGAAACACAGGACTACATAGTTCAGGAAAGTGAAAAGATCTTCTGGTCTTTAGTTATTAGCTTCATTCAGACTTTCATATTCCATTTAAAAATAGATATCTCCCTGATAACACCAGCTACTTCCATTCTAAACTCAAGGGAAACCTGCAGTTCCAAAAGTTGCATAAGTTAGTGTTTAATCTTCACACACTAATTTCCATGGCCTCAGTCCTCTTCTCTGATTTGGAACTGGAGCACACCCCATTCCCTGCCACCCCAGGAAATCTATTGCTGACTCTCTTAGTCTCTCAGTATTTGATTACATTTTCCCGAACCAACAACCTGCATAGTCTTGTGACTCCTCTCCTCCAGGGAACCATGTTAAGTTTTGATGGGTTTAACCCTTCAAAGCAAAGGTTGCAGCTCTGGTGGTATGGGCATGTGGGGTGAAGTACTACCCTACAGGAAACTAGAATGCACATTCCACTGGCAGTGTTACTTTTCTGTTTTATTCACTATTGCATCTCCAGCACCAAGGACAGTGACTTAACATAACAGCTACTCAATAAATATCTGAAGGAAGGAAGGAAGGGGGAAGGGCAAAACTCAGAAACACAAAGGCATGGTGGTATTATCAAGTGCTCATCTGATTACAATCAAAATTGGAATTGGAAAAAAACTTTAACGGATCAGTAGGAGGTTGTTCTCAAGCATATGAGAGAAGTCCTCCTGCAGGGTACATTTGGACATGAGTATTGGCATTTTGGAATAGACTAATCAACTGGAGGATACTAATGGAATTAAATATCTTGGGAGTTAAGGACACATAACATGCTATAAGACATGGATAGTCCTATACTCCAAAGACTTGTTCTTCCAAAAATCCAACAGCACTCCCATAGAAAAATAATTGCATCCCATTTTCATTCTCAAATCCTAACACCATCAACTGGTCTTCTATCATATACACTATGGTCTAAACGCTCCTCCTGATAGAGGGCATGCTAACTCCCAGCTTGTTACCTCCTTTGAGAGCTTTGATTATTAAAGCAAGGTACAATTGCAAAGTAGAAAGCACAGAATCAGAAAAACATGAGTTTCACCAATCCCAGCATTTTTCCTTCTCACTTATATTACCACCAAATTCTTATCACATTATTTCCTAATTCTCCACTAATTACTTTTCTGTATAACATACGCTCAAGTCATTTGAAGATAGTTGGTGTATTCCTATCTAAATTGTCTTTACTTCCAACTCAGAGATACTTTCTAACAATTTTTCACAATTTTATTTGACTGTAAACATTCTGCTTCTTCAGGTTTTCTAATTTATCCAAATCCTGTTGAAAGTGCAGTGCCTTGAACCAAACCAATCATTCTAGGCAAAGCTGGAATCACACAGGAAAGAGTCAAACCCTCACATGGATCACTTGTTATTTAACTTATTTTAATGCATCTTGTGATTATTTTAACATTTAAAAAAGCCCCCCCATTCTTCACTCTTGCACTTAGTATAAACAAAGATCTCTTTCTTTCTTTCTTTCTTTCTGTCTTTCTTTCTTTCTGTCTTTCTTTCTTTCTCTTCCTCCTCCTCTCCTTCTCCTCCTCTTCTCCACCTCCTCCTCCTCCTCCTCTTTCTCCTTCTCCTTCTTCTCTTATTCACACATGTCTATGACCGAAGCCATGTCTCCTCATCTTTATGCCTGTGGAATTCAATTTTTGGACCCAACTATTTATTTGCTATCCCTATTTATTGAAATTTCTTTAATAAGTCCTTTTTGTAAAATTTTTCTTTCATTCAACTGATTTTACAACTATCTTAGCATTATTTCTTCTATAAACTGGATTTATATACCTTCAGTCTCCTCAATGATAACTCAGTTTTTATTATGGCAGTGCCCAGTAAGAGTCATATGACAAGCCATGTGTCATCATTTCAACTGACATACAATCACTATTTCACCCAGGTACTTATCAATAAATATTCCCTTTGTGTAACCTCTATCACACCAACTTGGCTCCAAAGATATCACATATTTTATTGAGTGCGTGGCTCAGCTTTAATTGTACCTTCTCTACTGTTTTTCCAGGTCTAACCATTTAAATTTTTGCTTTGAAAAGGAAGAGAAGGAAGAGAGAAAAGTTTGACATAAATTTTACCTGTGCTACACCCTGGTAATCACATATTCTCTTCTTTTGCTTTTCAAAAACCATCTTTTTATTAGTTTAAGAGAAACTTGACTAGTATCAGATCCAGTGCTCTTGGATAGAGTTCATGAAAAATCTTTCCCCTTTGTATTGAAATCCAAGGGATGTTTGTATATTTCCGTTTTTTTTTTTAGCCTTTCTCATTACTCTAAATTTTTCACTATCATAAAAAAATGTTCAGTAATTCTGGATGGAGTTCAGGAGGTATCCCAAGAGTGTAAACAATCCAGATCAAAAAGTGAAGCTCATTGTTCTATTAGAATTCATTCAATGGTCTTGTGCTTCAGTTCTCCTGTGCCAGTAGAGTTCTCATCTTTATACCTCAAAGAGGTATTTTAATTGAAAATTCAGCAGCTAAATAGTCAACAGGGATTTCTGCTGTCTCTGGGTTATCTAGCATAAACCAGTAACTAAAGGTATGTCCTTTCAAATCACAATGGCAGGTTTCCATCAAATTCTACCATTTACCACTATTGCTAGCAGTACAATCTTGGGAAATTAGTTACATTCACGGAACTTCAGTGAATACACATCGCTATCACATATGGCTATTGTAAGTATTTGCTGTGAAAATGGATGTAAAGTTTACAATACAGAGACCATCACTTAAATATTATTGCTCTTTGTCATCAGTATTTTAAAAATATTTTTAGTTGTAAATGGACACACTGTTTTTATTTATTTATTTACTTTTATGTGGTGCTGAGGATTGAACCCAGTACCTTACACATGCAAGGCAAGTGCTCTACCACTAAGACACAATCCCAGCCCCTGCTATCAGTCTTAAATCAAATTTGTTTTTTTCATTCTTGTGTTCTTGTTTCTGTTATTCAATTAAATATTATATTTTCAAAATCATTTGACTACATTTTGGTCAATAGGAGATGGCAGATTTTGTGCATTTCCTTATTTTGATGGTACAGGAGACATTAGATTACAAGAAGGACATAATTAGGAATATTTGGTGAAGATTCCAGAAAATAGAGAAAGAAAACTAAAATTATTCTACTTCTCAGTTTAGATCACATTTTCTTGCTTCTTCATTTGTTCAAGAATAAGATTGTTTGTGCATCAACGATTTTGGTAATTGAAAAACTGCAAATGGGTATAAATTTTGTGGAAGAATAGTGACTACAGGAGCCAATATATTAATTTTTGAAGTCCTGGCAAAGAATTTTATTAGGCTGATGGTACCAACAGAGTACCTCCCCCTAGAGGCCACCAAACAGTGTTTCTAACTGGAGCCTAACCCATCTTCTTCCTCTATTTCAAATGAACAAGTGAATAAGATTTTCTGAAGAATTTTGAATGTTAGAATGAATTATTTAGTGTCTGCAGAAGTAAAAGAATGAAGCAACAGGAATAAATAGAGAAGTAGCATAGCCCTTAAAATCTACTCTTTGGAAATAGAATTGAAGAACACTGATGACTTTAGGGGAGAGCTTTGGAGATTTAGCACCTAAATAACAAATGGCCTGAGTGGCTCTACCTATATACAATACCTCCTGTGAGTGATTCAAGAAAAGTAAAAACCTCTGTTATTTTCATTGTCAAATTAAAACAACAACCCTGAGTTACTGTAAAATTGTTCTTTGGAGGCCATACTGTGGAGATCCATATCAAAATAAGGTCGTTTTTGTACAGCTCTAAGTGCTTTGAATGGAGTTTCCATAAAGTTCAATCCTAAGAGATCTATCTATCTACCTGTAGATCTCTATTTTGATCTCTCTGTACATTAGGGAAACATAAACACAAACATACTTAAATTCTTGAATGATTTTTGTCAGAATTATATTTTTCTTACAGGGATTCTGAGACTACAAAAAACGAAAATGGTGGAAAATCACTATTAGGATAAATGAGCTACAGATTCTGATTATTTTTATTTGAAAAACAGTAGGGATAATTGTGGTTTTTCAGTTGGTATCTTTTAAATGATGAGGCTTTAATGGGGGGGATAAATAATCTTCATAAATCTAGATATGGCCCCTGAGTGTTAATATTATGCTTTTTGTCTTTGGCTTTTGTATGATGAGCCATTTGTAATTTTTTTAAGAAAAAAGCTACCTGGGAGGACAAATGTAATAATCTCTTGAACCCCTAGGCAGAAAAGCACCATATAATTACATCTTTAAAAATATTATTACTACAGTTCTGTCCTAAAATTTTTGTTACTTACAGGGAAATCTTTTTGTAGGTGAATCCCACTAGCTATGCTGATTCTTCCCCTTCTGTCCAGAAGTGTTTTAAACAAGCTGAAAAAGGGTCTCTTTGTAAAGAAGTGTCTCCCAAAGGGAGACAGTTAGATTAGGGGCACTTGACCTTTCTGAGTTTGATATTCAGAAATTGACAATAAAAATCTTAAAGGAAGGTAGAGTGAGCTGACTGAAAATTCTGTGTCTTAAAGCTTTAGGTACCTCTTTGTTGGCTGAATTTGTTCCAATTGACATGATTAAATTCTGGGATCTGAAATGAAGATAATTTCTTTTTGAAATGGATATATTTAGGATTAGAAGTCAAATGACAGTTGTGGTTTTCAGGAGATAAGATTGCTTGTTTCTGGAATAATTTATTCGTCATTTCAATAAATATTAACTGAATGTACTCTGTGCTAATTACTGGGGGCACAATGGCAAAGCAAAACCTGGAGATTACGGTCTGGTAGCAAGACAGTCGCTAATCAGATGTAATATTAGAGTCCTTTCAAGTGCCATGAACAAGAAGTACAATATAGAATTATGAAAGGAAACAGGAGGCATCTTGACCTCAGCCACAGGGTGCTGGTGGCCGGAAAGTCTCGCCTGAGGGCTAGAGTGTAACTCAATGGTAGAGTACTTGCCTGGCATGGATGGCAATATGGTTTCAACACCCAGTTCTGGAAAAATAAAAATAAAAAAGCAAAAATGTTTCTGAATGGTAAATATTTAAGTCAATGTTTTCTCATCATTTTTAACGTCAGGCAGTTTGCCATAGAAACATGTTTCCCTTTGTTCCCCAGATATCTTCTAAAGTAGGTTAAATAGCAAGGGCTTGAATATGAGACAAGAACAAGGAAAGGCATGCTACACTGGAACTCTCCAGGCCCCTCTCTAGCATGCTGCAGAATTAAATATGTTGTGATTTGGCATTACCAAGTATTAATATGGTTGTCTCAATGGCAAACATTTAGACTTTACTCCTAAAGAACATCACTGGGATTTGTAAGACTGAGTCTTATTGCCTTCCCTCTGTTCTCATGTTTTGAATTTTCAGAAAATAAACACAGTTTTGGTATGATTTTCATTTGCTGGCTAAAGATAAGGAAGCCAGTAAGATAATTTTATAGACAATTATTTGTTAACTCTTTCACACACAAAAAATAAAAGACAGAAGTGGTCTCATCCATTATATTAACAGTTTTAGAATGTAGGCAAAAGCTGAGTTTACAGAGACAGAGGTACTTCTGTGTCCATAAACACCTCTAAGATAGACCAGTTGACTTGTCCTTGGTGGTTAAGTTTCCACTTCCATAGGACTGGACTGTATCCATTCCACAAATAGTGATGCTCATTTGTGTTTCTATCATTCAAATCCTTCAGGAGTTCTATTTTTATTTTTAAAACATAGGGTACATGAAAGATGCTATAAAAAGTCAAATTCATTTTTATAATCTGTGATGGCATCTTCTTCCTGTAACTGCTATTCTGGGATTTTGTAGCCATAACACAAAGAACAGCAATCAAGAGCAGAATGCAAGAAGAGATGAGAATTGCTGAGGCTGATCACCCAATCACACACTGCTGTTTTGGAGGAACACATGTTTGCTTGTGACTGTCCATTTGCAAAAATTACAAATAACCTGTTAATGCCAGTAAGAAATCTGTATAACTTAACTTGTTTTCTTTTTCAACCCAGAGTTCTCTCAAAATTCCCCAAAAGGTAAGTATTTTTGAGTTGAAATAGACCACTTTACACAAACTTAGAATGGCAGGACCATGTAAGTTTTCATGGAAAAAAAAATTTTAAATGGCTATAATTTTGTTGTTCAGGACTGCTGAACCTTCATAGTAAATTTAAAATTAATATACATATTACAACTAAAAATGATAATGAATTAAAAATTGCTAAGCACAGCCAAGGGATGTTCTTAAACTGCAATGACTTATTAGTAGTAGGAGGAAGATTTTATTTTATTTTTTAGCATAGGACACTGGGGCTTAAGCTACCCAAATGTTTAAACTGTCTGTAAATTCTATATGCTTTCCCAATGAGGAAGGCAAGATTAAGTGATTTACACAAAATCACAAAGCTACTCGCAGCAGCAGGTCAGAGACTCTGATTCAACACCCCTCATTTGTGCGTTTGATCAGCATAATCTGCTCGCTACATTCCTGAATAAGATAAGGTGATATCTTTTGCTGGAAAAATGCTATCACCACAGACACTTCGATGACATTCCCAAGGTCAAAAATAATCCTATTACCGTGGTTTAGGAATATTAAGATAATCCTTTTCATTTCAATTTTGTACTGTTATCCAGTCTAATTCTTTCTCCAGCTTATCCATTAATTTATTCAATGAATATTGATTAAGAGATCATATGGACCAAGTACTATACTTGACCTTAGTCAAGTTTTACATTTATATTTTAAATTATTATCATGTTAAATTATTCATACATACAATTTTTAATCACATATATTAGAAAAAATATAACATTCTGGTGAGTAGTTTTGAAGCCAGTTTTTGTTGCTGTTGTTGTTGTTAAAGAATTGAGAGATTTCAGGATTCCCTTTTATACTTGCCTTCTTTATCCATGAAAAGGCTTTCTTAGTTCCTGAAATTTTCTGTTCTGCAGTGAAGTCTATGGTTGGACACTATAAATGAATTATGAGGTTTTATGAATTTTCTCTGGATGAAATGGTATTATGACCTGTAACACCAGAGTGGATGGGAAGGGGCACATGGTGGAAGTAATCCAGTAATACTGGGATCTTTTAAAAATCTCACAAAATTTTTAACATATTTTACCAGTCCTTTCCTGTTATGTAAAACTATTATTAAAACCTGTGAGATTATGATTCCACCCAATGTTGCCTTTTGAACAGATTACGAAGTTTAATGTCAACCATGAAGCTCACTGTTGTTAACCTCTCTGCCCTGTGCTTCTGTGTTTATTTGTGGGTTGGTTGCTGTGTAATCTTATTGTGCATCTGTAACTGAATCATAACCATTTACCTTGGAATGTATGTTACGTTTGTCAGTATTTCTTTATTAGAATCAAGCTTTATCAGGGCTATGATTTTTTGATTCATCTCTATATTTCTAAACCCTAGTACCATGCCTACTATGTGACAATAACCAAGTAAGTAATTTTGAATGGAATTAAAGGAGTTAAATTGATTTCAACTTTCTTTGACAGTTTCCTCTGCGGTAAAACAAAGCAAACAAACTTATAAATAGTTGTCTTGCTAGGTAAGTTTTGACAGCATTATCAGTAGATGTCAATACAAAAGATTTAGAAACTCAGACTACCTTTACCATACTTCCTATGCTAATATGATCCATACTACCTATGACCAGCTTCCCCACTCCCAATAGATCTTTGGAAAGAATTGTGTAATGCTTGACTTACTTTGTTTTTAAATAACTTGAAAGCTGAAAGACTGTTACCCTGGATAAGAAATATTATAGATCTTTTTGGCTCCTGACTAAGTGATTAGAGTCATCAAAGATAGGCCAATTGAGTCCTATTTTCTGGTTCATCTTTGCCATAAATTTGGGCTTTGTTCAGATTGTAGAAAGGGTTATTAGTTAAGAAAACTCAGAATAACATCATAACACCATATGAATCAGCTCTGTCTCTCACTGCCACTGTAGAATCTGCTAGCGTTATCCACTATGAACTGTAGCATTTCTATTTGTCCTTCTGAGACACACCCTTAGTTTTCCCCCACCCCCATATCTTCAGAAATGGAGTTCTAGTCTGTACTTGTGCGCCCATTTCCCTATATTGACTCCTTGTTAAGTGCCTCAGCTCCTCTGCTAGGACCTTTCTTGTACACTTAACAAAACAAGGTCTTGGCTGGAGTTGTGGCTCAGTGGTAGATGCACTTGCCTAGCGTGCATGAGGCACTGGGTTCGATCCCTGGCACCACATTAAAAATAAAATAAAATTTAAAAAACCCAGAACAAGATCTCTTTATTGTAATCTCATTTTCACTGACACCAGGTCTCTTGCTTGGACCTAAAGCTCATATTCTGGTTTTGCTCACTGAGTACTGTTTCTACATTATCAACTGTTCGTCTCAAATATGAGTATCACACAAAGATGTGCATGCACACACACACACACACACACACACACACACACCTTGATAGACCTCCCTTTCCTTGTGACTTGTTGCCTTGATACCCTTCTAATAACTGTTGCTTCAGACAACTTTCTTTAAACATCTGTTCTCAGGATCCCAGACACTCCTGGAAAAATTGGTGTTACTACTGTCCACACTTCATTAGCATAGGCTGGTTCTGAAGTCATTTTGGAAAGACAGCAGGTCTAGGGGCTGCCCTGAGGGTTTCTAGACACTCCTTACCAGAGTGCCTGTGTACAACCTGCAGGTGAATGTGTGGACACTGAAGCTCAGCACTTCAGATAGGAAACACTCAAGCATTTTTTCTCTGATTCTTCTTTTTCTGATTGGAGTTGTTTGAATAATGAGAAGTCACAGTTCCCTGCAGTACAGAAATGTTAGATTCAATGTCTAGCATAGTCCATATCTATGATCTCTGAGAAATAATGCATCTTCCAAAATTTCTTTGAGACAACCATTTGGTATTTAGCTGTTTCCACTTATGATTCCTTATGTTTCCACTTATGATATCTGTTGAATGATTTATTTCTCTTTTTATTTCATAGTTGGTTAATATATACCCTTACTTGGTTGCTATATGATAAAGCACTTTAGTTATACCTCATCTATTTTATTGTTTTTTCATAAAAAAATCCTTACTTATTTTTTTTGTTCATCTCTCAGATTCTTTCTTATTACTTTTCCCCCCCTTGAAATGAATGTAGTTTCCAGCAATGAGTTGATCAGAGTCACAGAGATTAGAGAGAAATTTTCTCTTAACCAATTTATTTCAACTGTTATTTACCCAGTTGCTTACTGGAAATTGTATATGTTTTATTTGTCTTCAAATCCATAAAGAGAACATATTAAAGTAATGAATCATATCCCCCACTGACATTAATGTCATTCTCTGCAAGCTCATGAAGCCATTTTAAACATATGCATAAATTCAGATGTTGTGATATAATAGTTTGGGGAATTAAGCAGGCTTTTTCATTCTGTTCTGTAAATAACAAATGAAAGATAAAATGATTTTATCATTAAAAGCACCCTCTGGTCCAAACCTTTTAAAGGGATAGTCAATTTTTCTAAGTTATAAAATGTTCAATTGATTTCTTTTACAAAGCATTTGTTTCTTATTAAAACTTTCATCATATTTCAATATGAATGTACCTTTTGAAATATGCAGTCAAGGAAGTTGGGGCATAGAATATATTCTGATTTTTAGAAGTCCAGAAACACCAAGCAGAGTGAAGTCTCATGGACATTTGAATTTTTACCTAAAACCCAATAATAAAAATAAGAGTTGCCAGAAATGAACTAGGCCATAGAAACACCATTTTGAATCCAACATCTTATTTTTTAATGGAAATGAAAATGAGAATTTTTCTTAACGCTGAACCCAGACTTTGTGTCCTTCTTTAATGAGGAGAGGAAAAAAGCATTTTTTGAATAGTGTTTTATAAATCAAATATGTTCAATTATAAGACTACCATTTGTTTTACAATTGTTAGCTTTAATTTCTTTTATTTAACAAAATTATTGTTGGTATTATACAGAAAGAAGCTTTTACAAAATATTTCCTTATTTACTAATGTGTAAAAAAGTCTAAGAATTACTCTTCTGGAGGAAAAATGAGGCCATAATAGACTCATATAAAAACATTAGAAGCTAGAGCCAGAGGCAGAGGCACAGGCCTGTAATCCCAGGGATTCCAGAGGCTAAAGCAAGAGGGTGGCGTCAAGGCCATCGTGGGAGACATAGCAAGACCTTGTCTCAAAAAAAGAAAAATCCAAAATTGTTAAAATATAAGCTTACATTTGTGTATAATGTTCTCATTTCTCACAAATAAAACTTCAGCAAAATAAAGGTATTCCCAACAAAACCTTTAAATTGGAAGCATCCTTGCAGATTGCATTTGCATTTCAATGTTTTTTGTTCTCTTTATACTGTCAAAAAGCATTACATTAAACATTAATGCAACATTTTGCTCCTGTTATTGTTCACTTTCACTTCTGCTAAACATTAACCCCTTAGCCTATACAAGAAGATGTAGATGAGGAAAGGTGTTTAGTGATACAATATAGCCAATCTCAAGTTATGATTTCAGCTCCAAAACAATTTATTGTGCAATGCTGGCAACTCAAAAGATTGCCATTATTCACATGAAGTTATCACCAATATGCTTCCTTTCTTACCATAGCATGCTTCTTTTCTATTATTTCTTCTAAAGATACAATTGCAGGACTGGGTAGTAATTATAATACAAACTAGAAACCATCAACATAGAAGTGCTGTTCGCTTCTTTTTTTCTGGTGAAGGCAGAAAGTATAATAGAAATAACCTTGTAATAAAGATTCACCTTCCTTATAAAATAAAGTATTTGTTCCATTATTATTATTTCAATAAAAAGACTTAAGTGCAAGTGTTTCATAGAATAATTTTAATGAAAATAATTATGGCAACTAGAAGTTTAGAAACTAAAATTTCACTTGCAAACTACTTTATCATTTAATATTTTATTTGACCCTGGTATTGACAAAACAAATTTAAAAAGTGTTTCACCAAACTTTGTAAATAAGCAGCTCTGATGAGGTTTGCTCTCATGTAATGTAAACATCAGCATCAAATTATTTGGCTCTCATCTTTGCCTTCATAACAGGTTCATTTTATTTTTTAATTTTAATTTTTTTGTATAGTTGTAAATGGACAGCATGCCTTTATTTATTTAGGTTTTTTTTTCTTTGCTGCTAAGGATCAAAACCAGTGCCTCATACATGCTAGGCAAGTGCTCTCTGCCACTGAGCTACAGCCCAGCCCTCATTTTATTTTATTTTTTTAATGAAGCTCAGTAAGCCTAAGTTTATTCATCTATTGTGCAGCTCTCTATCATAGAGACAACCTGTGGATGCAAAGTGATACCTAACTGTGTATTTCTCAGCCCGGCAAATACTGGGGTTTTCAACTAACAGAAGTGGAACATTAATCCATTCATTTTCACCCAAATTGTCTGTTTGGAATCATTCTTTTTTTTCCCTTACATACATGACAATAGTGGAATGCATTATATTCATAATTATCCATTCACAGCACAATTTTCCGTAACTCTGTATATAAAGTATGTTCACTCCAATTATGCCATTATACATTTTTTTGTCTAGCATTTAGATAGTGCAGGATCTTTCTTTCCTTCAATAACAAATGACTATTGACTGAATATCTCCTGTATGCCAGCTAGTGGTCTAGTCATTGCCAAGCCCAAAACATATAAAAAACAGCCCCATATATCTAGAGAAAGTTTACCCCAATGGATAAGAATCCATTCATAAAGATCATATTAGTATGATAAGCTACACTATTGAAATTATTCACTAAATCCTTTAAGAACAAAGGAAAGAATTTATATTCGTGCTGAGAATTAGGAAAATCTTGCTAAAGAGTACAGCTCCTATACTGGGTCCCTAAGAAGGAATATATCCACATTGTATATGCAAAAATCATAGATAAGGGTAAATGACTATAAATACATGCATGCATTACATATATCTGCAAATACAAATGTGAATACACCAGTCTTATTTTGTGACTATAAAATCACAAAATACAATAGTCTCTCTTCTAGAGATTTTGAGAATGACGATAATTATATTTAATCAAAATGTTGTCAAATATTCAGAGTTCGAGAATAGTGCCACTCATGAACATTTAGATCTCATCCAAAAGCTTCCAGCTAGTTGTTCTCTCTTTCTAGAATTTATGAATTGTTTGATAGGGCTTAGTTGGCCATGGTCACAGTCTGTGCTTCACCTATCACCTTGGATTTTTTTTTGTCAATGCCCCTTAACTTTATTATTATTAATAGTATAGCTTGGAATATGCTATTCTTCAGAATACTCTTAAATCCAATAGTTTGAAAAGTTTGTGCCCTTCACATCAAACAAATTAGAAAATGATCTAACTAAAAGGAATGGGAATCCAATTAATAGGCACATATTTGACCCAAACAGGGACTGATTACACCAGAGTTCCATTTTTCACTTCTGCAAATGAAGATTTTGTCTCTTCTGTCAAAACCAGGCAAGTTCAGCAATATATCTTTTTAATTCTACTTTCTTTTTACCCATTTTTCCTATGATAAGTGATTAAGGTTTTGACGTGAAAGGGACAAAATATTTCATGTTTCGGTTAAGTTACATAAAATATGGTATACCTTGAGAGATGGAAAGTTTTTTTTAAATTTTTTTTAGTATTTATTTTTTTGTTGTAGTTGAAAACAATACCTTTATTTTATTTATTTATTTTTATGTGGTGCTAAGGATCGAATCCAGGGCCTCACACATGCAAAGTGAGCCTATCACTAAGCCACAACCCCAGCCCGAGAGATAGAAAGTTTATGGTAGTTCATTTGATCATGCAGTAAATATTTGTTGAGTATCTACTAATACTAAGTCTTACTTCTCCCATGTTGAGGACACAGCAATGGAGTCATGTTAAAAATAATAAAAAAAAATTCTTACTACATTCTTATTGATTTTCATTTTGTTCCTAATATAAATCCAGAAAATTCAGTTTGTGTTTCTGCTTACATTGTTCTATTACATATATTTGTTATCCAGGGGGAAGAAAAGTTGATGATCTCTATAACATTTATAAATGATACGTTTACTTAATTTTGACAGTGAAACCATTGAAGAAGTTTTCTTCTTCTTTTTTTTTTAAAGTGGCAAAGAATTGTCATTTGTTTTTGCTTTTAAAAAACAGCACAGCCTTATTAAAGTGAAGATGATGTGTGAGAGAGGCACCCCCTCATCTGTTGTTACCACTACTGCACCTTCTCTAAACCCTTCTCACCCTTCTCAATCATGACAAATGTGTTTTACAAGGAAAAAAAATGGATTTTCAATTCTCTCTCCTTTTCTGCCTAGTCTATTCTAGTTCAATCCAACAAGAGTCTCATGAAGATGTAAAGGGAGAAATAGCATCCTTCAAATTAAATAACTCCATAACATTTAGAAGTAGAGAAGGTTACAGAGCCTGCCCAAAGTCCATAAGATATTCTTAAAAATAAAAGACAATATTTAATATTTTAAAATTTCTCTAATAACTGGAATTAGGTTTGGTGACACGCCTGCCAGTTTACATGATTGAATAAATATTAATAATAAAAAAATATTACATTTAAACTGCACTAACATATTTTAATTAACAAGTAAAGCTAATGTTTTAAAATAAAGGAATTTCAAACTACACATTCCTGGACATCACATTGTTGAATAATCCTTTAAAAAGTTTGCTGTCAAGTAAGTCAAGCCTGGTGCAACTAGTTTTGTTGATGTAATTTTTAAAGAAACAACACAATCCACCTCTCATATATTTATCATAGCATTTATTTTTAAGTACTAATGTATCATAAGAGAATAATAATACAGAAGGTTGTAATGGAAATTTAATAAATGATATAGGATTACAGAATGAGTTTTATTTTTCAGCAGCATGTTAAGAAGTTTAACCACTAATCTCTTTTCTCTGTGAAGAATGATCCCTAAAATGATGTGTTGAAATTGAAGCCCTAATTAAAAACTTAATTATTAAATCATACTTTGTAAAACTCTGTGATACTTAAATGGAAATAACTTACAATAGTTCCGAACAGTGCCACATTCATCTACCCCATGCTGTTCCCTAGATAATTGACCTTGCTCTCCATTTGACCTTAAATATAAAGAGAGGTATACCAAACAGGTCCATAACCTCTGAAAAACTAAAAATGCTGATACAGCCAATCCACTTATTTGCATTACACATACTAAACTAACAAACGATAGTATTTACAAGGCTTCGCTAAATGCTTAAATCTATTTTGTGGACAAAAGGATTTTTAAGTTAATTCATTTTGTGGAGAGAATAATTTAACCAAGTTAGCATTTTGTTGACAGAATTATGATGAAATTCATTTTGTCTACATAATTGATTGGACAGCTAGCAGAATGCATTTCTCTCTGCAATGAAGAATGTGCAGAGGTTGTCAAATGTCATTTCCTCCTTGATCTCAAATCATTCTGCCAACAAAATGAATACAAAATCCTTTCATTTACAAAATCGATAGGGGTGTTAATTATTGGTGGAGAGAATTCAAAGTCAAATTCTTTTCTGTTAAATATTGATAGAAAAATATTTATACCATCCACCCAGGGTATCAATCTCACAAAACCATCACTCTGGAAGAAGTTTTTATCTAATCTGTGTAACAAGATATGTATGTGGTTTGTTTTCTTCACATTCATTGCTACAAACATGAAAGCAACATTTTGGCTAGAATTTTTAAATGAATGTCCAGAGTGAAGACATTCAGGAAACTATTGAGAGACCACAAAGAGGGTCATGAACAGTTCATGACAGAAAATATTGAAAGCTACAAAGCAAGTTACCAACACTCATGCAAATTTACACCATCTTCCAGATGTACTTTTAATTGAATTATATTGTTGTATTATAATCCACTTAAGCCTAGAGGTTTCCACAATAAAGATGAGTGGCATAGCAGGGTACTGATAATGGATCTCTGCCATGCACATCATGCTTTTCTGTATTTGCATACCACCTATTGTCAGAACACCTGTGAACATTGAAAATGGATTTCTATAATATTAGATAGACTGGGCCATTCTTAGGATGCATGATTATTGGAGCTGTTCTTTCAGAGCCTTCATTTTGAGATTGACCCTCTTTACTGTGGATGTTGGAGAAGGAAAAATAGAAAATATTTTGCAAGAAGACAATTTTAGGACTGGCCAACTAGAAGGTGACAAGTGTACATCATGTATTAAGACTCTGTGATTATTTAGCTCGTAGTGTTTTTTTTTTTTTTTCCTTCACAAATAAAGATTACAGAAGTGTTTCCTTTTAGTTCTCAGCTGTGTGAATTATCTCCAAGGAAAATGTTCAGCTTGTAAAATATCATTTGAATTGATGCATTATTCACTGTGGTCCACTTCAGGTATGGATATAATTTATATTATTGGGTTGTTACATCAGATGTTGACAATTTTGAAACATAGGATCACTCTTCCTTAATCTAATATTTTGTGGTTTATTTCTGCCAGCTACCATTTTGTTTTTAAATGACAGACCAATCATAACACTTAAGTTTCAGTTGAACAAATATGAACAGATGCAGGCAGTTGAATGTTGTTTGGGAAAAAATAAGCAAATATTTCAGACAACTACAGACTAGTTATAAGTGATTCACTGGGCCAAGAATGAATATTTGAATATAAACATTGCTTAGGGAAGACAATGTTTTAATGGGAATTTTGGAGAAATCACATACGTGAGGATAGAGAAACCACACTGGTTAGTGTAAAATTGAATCATAAATCTAGAACTATGAGATGAACTCTATTTCCTAATTCCAAGTTCGTACTTGGCATTGTACTAGAAAATGTTTGGCCAAGTATAATCTGTATGAATTTGCAAATTGATTATTGCCAATCTCACACAAGTTGGACTTAGAAAAGGGACACACAAAAAAGTACATGATACAGGTTTCTGATCCTTCAATTGATCATAATTAATTAGGGAATATAATACTCATAAGATATGATTAGAAAGCACATTTTAAGGTCACATGCTATATATGTGTTAATATTCACACATATCCATTAAAATATATGTATTATCTTAAGCATAATTCATAGCATCCAGAAACACACAAATTAACAAAATTCAAAACAAGATGTGTGGGCTTTTACATAGTTGAAATATTTGAAAATATATGTCCATCTTTAATCAAAACTTTCCTAAGGATGCATTAACTAAAACTTGTCAATATGACATTTTTGAGACAGGAAAGTAAAACAAAGGTAAACAAATAAAATGGAGCCAGACATGAGGTAAATATTCACAGCATAAAAAAATTTAGACACTTGCTGGCCAAGGGTACACTAGATAACTGTCCACTTGGTTTGAAATTTTAAATAGTTTGTTACATTTGGTACAAATGTTTTAACATCCTTATACATTTCATTTTCAATAATCATCTTTTTTGTCATAAAAAATGAGAGGAGGATTATTATTTCTTATGAGATAAGAAAGCCCCAATAAGAATAAGAAGCCCCAATCTGAGATGGAACCATATTTCAGAGGGAATAAAACCAAAACTTTAAAGGAGTCAGTACAGAAATCTAGCTCTTCTGAGACCAGAACAGCTTTCATGTCACAAAATAAAACTTAAGATAAATTCCATAAGATGATCAAAAGACTCCCTTGTATGAGGCCCTATGAAAAGGGTCCAATAAAAATAAGAGGAACTAAATGAAATTTATGTTTCAGTCTGGTGAGCAAGTTTATCTGACGGCAGCCTCAGCTATCAGGCTAAAGAGTTAAGTCTTATCTGAAAGAACAAATTCTCAGAGAAATTTCCAAAACAAGAGAGGAGGCATCTATACTTTCTTTTTTTTTATTGGTTGTTCAAAACATTACAAAGCTCATGACATATCTATCATCTTTCATGCATTTGATTCAAGTGGGTTATGAACTCCCATTTTTACCCCAAATACAAGTTGCAGAATCACATCAGTTACACATCCACATTTTTACATAATGCCATATTAGTGACTGTTGTATTCTGCTACCTTTCCTATCCCCTACTATCCCCCCTCCAAGATTCCATTTTACAAGAGAGTTACAATGAAGTCAGTATCTGCACTTCTTGATTTGTTTCAACTTCATATAGAAAAAGAGTTGATGGGAAGGTGCACACCTCAGTGGTGTTGTTACATTTTTCAATGGGTTATTTAGAAATTAAAATAGTCCTGCCAAGCACAAAATATCTTTAAGTATCAGACATAGTTCAAATGTTGAAACTCTGTTATTCACAGCAATAACTCAAGAGTATCAGGATTGCTAGAAGCAATACCTACTAGGAAGTGGGGAAGTTTCTTTGGTCATGAAAACACTCATCCTCTCTAACAGGACAGAGAATAAACTTTATAGCAATCACTCTAGGTTGGGTATGCCTCTTCTAGACACTCCTCTAAGGTGAGGGCAAAGGGGTTTCTTTTTCAGAAACCTCTGTTTTAGTCAGATTTTTTGCTGCTATGACTAAAGGACCTGACCAGAACAACTGTAGAGGAGGAAAGTTTATTGGAGGGCTCATGGCTGCAGAGGTCCATGAGGCTGGCTCCATTCCTCAGGGTTGAGGTAAGGCAGGGCATTAGGTTAGAAGAGTGTGGCAGACAGAAGCAGCTCAGGTCGTGATCAGCATGCAGGGAGAGTCCACTAGCCAGCGACAAGGATATACCCAAAGCCACGCCCCAATTCCCAGTCTTCCAGCCCCACCCTGCCACTTAAGTTACCACTCAATTAATCCCTATCAGGGGATTAAATTACTGATTGGGTTAAGATTCTTAAAACCCAACCATTTCTCCTCTGCATCTTCTTGCATTGTCTCACGGGTGAGCTTTTGGGAGACACTTCACATCCAAACCATAACAACCTGCAAAGAGTGAAAACAGAGCACAAGAGACTACAGAAACCATAGTTCTACTAGTGGCAAAGGATTTAGCAGAACTCAACGAACTCAACCCTAAGCTTGTGGTGAAGAAGTTCCAGAACTAAACTGATGTTGACCAGAATCCACCAAGTTCAAAAATCAGCACCATTCAAGCATTCTGGTTCTGTTTCTATTGAAACTATGCAAAAAAACGAAAACATTAAAAAAAATTGTCACTAATATTCTCAGAGTGGTATGAGAACAGATTTTGCCACCTAAAATGGAACATAATACCATAAAGATATTGTATGAGAACATAAAAATTTGGGAATATAAAGTTGAAGAAATCACCTTGACATAAAACAAAAGATAAAGAAGAGAGAGAGAGAGAGAGAGAGAGAGAGAGAGAGAGAGAGAGAGAGGAAAGAGAGCAAGAAAGAAAATTAGACTATGAATCCAGGAAGTCTAACATCAAATCTTCAGAGTTTTAGAATGTGTTCCCTGATATGTAGAAGCTAGACCAAAATATGGGGAAAAAGAGAAGAAGGAAGAGAGTTTCCATGAAATTAGAAAAGAAAACAGTAGTGAAGAAGAAGGAAATTGAGAGAGAGGGAAGAGTGATGGGAAAAGGGAAGAATGGTGGAATGGTTCTGACCCATATTTCCTATGTACATATATGAATACACCACAGTGAATTTCACCTTTATATATATATCCATATTGCACTAATTTTAAAAAGCAATAATACAGAAGAATGATCACTCTAAAAGAGGAAAGAGAATGGGGAGGTAGGAGTAAGAGGGGAAGGTACTGGGGACTGACTCGGAGTAAACTATATTCTGTACTTACATAATTATGTCAAAATAAACCCTAATATTATGTCTAACTAAAATGAACTAATAAATCATTGAAAGAAAAAGAATTTTAGGAGGAGGAAAAGAGGAAGCAGGTGGGATCAATGAAATAACTTATGAAAAATATTCCAGAAAAGAAGGAGGTAAACATTCAGACTGGAAGGGCTTAGTAAATGTCCTGCAGGTAAAATAGACATGCAGCAAAGCCTCGTGTCAGATTATTCAAGACTAGAAGAAGTTCCTGCAATTTTGTGTGTATAGAAAAAAAAAATCATTGATTGTACAAAAGATCAAGAATCATGATTGTTTTTGGACCTCTCAACAACAGTTGAAGCTAGAAGGCATTTGGAGGAATACTTTCAATATTTGGAGGGGAAATCATCTCTAAACTTGAATTATAATGTAACCAACTATTAATCAAGCAAAAGAGTACAGTAAAGAGATTTATCAGGCAAGGTTTGAAAATTTTGCATTTCTCATGTCCTTTCACAGAATGTGCTCCACATATGTAGGAATAACACAAGAAAGACATGTGTGTAAGGTTTAGAGAGAGCATGATATGCAGCCACAGGAGGATGATGATGGAAGGAAAGGTCAAAATATGAGCACCAAGCCAGGCACAGAGGACAGCCAGGTCAGACTGAAGCAGATCAGGTAATGTGGGAGATTTCTTCTGACAGATCTCTTAGTAGAATGCCCCAGACCTTTAGATGTTTTGAGAGAATATAGAGGCAATGAGATAAAGACTTTGAGGTTGACTAAAAACAAAAACAAAAACAACAATAAAAAAAAAAGTAGGAAACTAAGCTAATAAAAAATAAGGAAATCAATAATTGCTCTCTGGAGAGAAAACAAAAGCCAGTTCAGAAAAGAAAAAGTAATCTTACTTTCTTAGTCCATTTTCTTTTACTATAATGAAGTACTAGAGACTGTGGTAACTTATAAAGAATGGAGGTTTATGTAGCTCGTAGTTCTGGAGCCTGGGAAGTCTAACAGCAGTCAATGCCATCCATTTGGCTTCTGATAAGGGCTTCCTTCTGTGTTATGATATGGCAGAAAAGTGGAAGGGCCAGTGAACTCATGAAGAAGAGACAGATAGATAGTGAAGGGTGGTGTCGAATTAAGAAGCTTACTCTCCTGACAATCAATCTAGTCCTAGAAGAACAGCATTAATCTATTCATGAGGATGGTGTCCTCAAGATCTAATGACCTCTTAAATATCTCACTACCTGTCAACATCATTACATTGAGAATTACACTTCAGCCTGAGTTTTGGAGGGAAGAAACCATATCCAAATCAGAGCACTTATCTTTCCACATTGCACAGCAGTGATTATAATTGACACAGCAATAATGTAAACTTGGAAAATTATCTATCCAAAAATCACAATGTAAATATACTATGAGCATGGGGTAAGGTATGGGAAGAAATTTCAGACTGAGGGTTTAGGAGAGAGAAGAAAAAAGGAACAGCTTCCTTACTTTCATAGCAGGATAGCAATTCCACATTATTTAAAGACACTGATGTAATTAGAGAAAATAATAATCTACAAGAGATCAAAGAGTTTGTTGTGAGTGCTAGAGAATATAAGAGCAAAAAGGTAGAGACTGCTATTCTTTTAGTTATAAAAAGTGTTTTTAAAATTCATGACCCTGTAAATCAGTCACAATTATAATTTTGTTTTAAGTTAAGGTTAACATTATGGAAAAGAATCAAATAGAGGGAGAAACATATCACCAAAGTGTATTGTGTATTTTAACAAGAAGCTGAATGGTAGAGTGCAACACTGAGTTGGAATACCTATTTGTAACACCCTTAACTCCTTAGGCACTGAAAACACACACACACACACACACACACACACACACATTCTCTCTCTCTCTCTCTCTCTCTCTCTCTCTCTGCCTCCCTTCTTCCCTCCCTCCCTCCCTCCCTCCAAAAAACTTTTGGAAACCCAAAGGAATAGATGAATTTTTATATCTTCAAAGTTTCTATTTAATATCCCAAATCTTGTGGAAAGTATATGTGGATATATACAAACCCATATACATATACACTTTTGGAAAGGTATTTTCTTTCTTTTAACCTTTTTCTTTTTATCAAAAAAAATGTAAGGTGTAAACATACATACAATTCAAAGCCAAGTATAGAATTTAGCACAGACATTCAGTAAACACAAAATATATATAAAGATGCACAACAGACTTATTTTCTAAGCAGTCTTTGAAAATATATTTGAAATGAAGGGGTGTCTTCATGCAGAAGACCAATGCTTACAATGTATCTTGTTTAATATTTATAGGCACATGACTTGTTAGTGCTCTACAATTGTAAAATGGTTGTTCACCTTCCCAGTAGTTCCAAATATAAATGAACATTTTATGTTTATTTGTGATAACACACCGAAGAAAACTACTGAGTATAAAATTTTTGCCTGGTGTCTAAACTAATTTTTCATTTTCAATGTTTTCTATAACTTGTAATCACCAGGTATTTCTCATTTTGACTTCTTAGCATACTTAATTAACTAATATGAACTAGAAAAGAATTGGACAATGTAGGAGAAAAAAATTTATGTAAAAGACTAATTTAATGGGGCAAACAAACATAACTATTCTCTTTCATTTTAAGAGAAAATGTTTAATAACCATAAAATTCCAAAAATTGTCAATATTAAAAATTTGGGTTCTTTATTGGTTCTCATAATTGCTAGAAAACTTTAAATGATGTAGAGGATTATTTTCTGTGCTAGCTATTCTTACCACAAATCTAGAGATTTGTATGGATATATAGTGCCTGATTCAACAAAAAAGAGTTTATTCCTTTTAAAATGTTTGTCAGTTTCAAGGCACCACTGTCTGTAAAGGCACACACATGAACTCTTTGTACCTTGGGCATATTAGGAATATTCTATTTTTTTAAAAAAAATGATCCTAAAAATTTTTCCTAACATAAAATCAGACCAACACAAATTATTTTCCCCCTTTGCAAAGGTAGCTCTGCCTAACGTAGTGACAGTACAATTGGAATGGATACACAAAAACAAGGTCTCAATCAATCTCTAATGGCACAATAGATATATCTCCTAATGGAAAAATAAAATGTATTTTCTATAAAATTTATTGTTTCTAGCAGGAAAAAAATTGATTTTGGACTAAATTTAGCCTTTACTTGTAATTTAAAGAATACTGCCATCCCTATCTTTTCTGTCATAATTACTCTCCTTGTTAACACCTCATAATGAGGAAAAAGCAAATCAGTTGTGTCATTATACCTTGCTGCTAAACAGAAGCAACACAGCCATTAATGACTTTAACATATGTTCATGTTTTCCTGGCCACTGGGATCTTCATTTATCTCTTTCTCCTTGAGGAAGCAAGACATATCTGTTAGTAACATGATTCCAAACTTCGTTCTCTGGGAGCTGATGTTCAGAACAAAATTTTCAGGTTCAACATGGGAGGTGAGACAACTAAGAGAAACTTGGTGTCCCTGAAAGTATGAGTGATTCTAGGAGTCTTTCAGCTTTTCGACCCCAAGCCATATACCTGCCTTCATTACAAATCAGTCCACTAGGTGGCGATATAAATATGAGCGCCAAAAAAAATGTGAAATTGTTAGAATCTTTAAATACAAAGCAAAGGGTTCATAATTTTAATAAAAGCAGAGCACTAAAAAATACTCTAAGCACTTTGACACTGACTTGGGGAAAATGAATTTTGATCTTAGATCTGAGAGTTTAGGTGATTATCAAATAATTAGTTTAGTAATCTAAACTCCGCCCACTCTTCTTTTACTACCCCCCTCCCCGCATAAATGATGTGTTTTTAATCTTAATTAAACCATTTAACTAATTGTTTAGGTTCTCATTTTTTCCTCATCCGTTCAGGAGAGCTGTGGTCAAATTACTTAACCTCTTCATATCTCATGTAGTGATATAATGTGAAGAAGCACTAATAAAAATGATTATAAAACACTTTGCAAATTTTAGTGCCAAAGACAACTACATAGCTTTGAAGTCACCAGAACTGTGACAAGTGTTCAGACAAGTACATAATTAAACTGTCCAAACTGCATTAGCTATTGATGGCATTTAACTAGGGCTGACTGTTCCTATCAAACTATGAGTTTAAATTATAGTGGCCTCTAGAACTCTCACAGTCATTATCAGCATAGAACTGGGAAAGGGAATTTAAGTTCAGGAAATTTACATGTATCTTTAGAGACAATAACAAAAATATCATCAGATTGAAATTTCTTCAGTTTCTCCTTTTGTTTGCATAGAAGAAATGATAACTCAGTCAACCATTTTTTAAGAAAAAAACATTGAATGACATCACATGTAATGACAAACCAACATCTCTGCAGTTCAGAATGGAATTATTTTTGTAATCTGAATGTCCCATTCTTCACCACTCAGTGAGTATAACTGAAGTTACATTTGCATTTGTGCCTGAGTCTTACAAATGCCAAGCTCTCACCTGCTCATACAAGAATTCTATTGCTCCCTAAGTGTTTCTGAGAATGTCCAGGATGGACTTCAATGCCACCCAATCTAAGCCCTTTGGTCACTATCTCAGCAGAGCTGGCTCCAGAAGGTGCTTCCTTGGCTGTAGCAGAACAATTTTGCTTTCACTCTTCTGAGACACCAGAGACTTAGAAAAGTACAAATCACTTCCATTCATGCACAGAAAAGGGAATGTGATGTAGGGAAATAGTTACCTAAGTGACATGAGGACTCGGAATCCCAACAGCGAGTCAGGAGTGGCCCTGAGTTTAATAACAAGAAGCCACCATGCCCCTAAATTGGAGGAACCACAAGGAAATAATAAAACCAGAAATTATAACCCTGGAAATCAGGGTTATAGGTGAAAGTTGGAAGGAGAGTCTTTCTGGAGCCACAGTTATTGAAGAATCTTCCGGAAGCAGAGAGGAGGTAGAGAGATACTCAAACTTCTCTCTGCCCTTTCAGCAGCCCCCTGCTACCTCTCATTGTCCTAATTCAGCTGGAAGGCATCTGGAAGGAGTCTGCAAGGATAAACACACAATGCCACAATACAGAGCATGAATCTCAGAATAAAATACAGATAGGAGGGAGAACAGGCACTAGAATTGGACAGGGAGATTGGCCGCTGTTGCTGGGATCAGTGCTAGCCAACCTAATTCCATAGCTTCTGGCTCAGACAGCCCTGCTGTTGGTGGCTTCTTTGTGTCACCCACTCACCTCCCTGGGTATTTGTGTCATATGCTATATTTCTGCAACAGGAGTTCGTATCTTTTTTTCTAGAAAGTAACTCATAATAAATATTTTAGACCTTATGGGACATATTGTCTCCAACACAGCTACTCAGAGAACAAAAGTATCCATAAGCAGTACATAAACAAAAGAGTAAGATTGTGTACAATAAGCTATTGTTTATGAAAACAGTTGACAGGGTGGCCGACTGTTGCTAGTTGCTTGTTCAAGACTCAGGATAATTTGATGCAAAATCAAAAGAACAATGCTCCTTTCTTCTTGTTGCATGATTAAGACAGTTTACAGAGAAATTCCCGACATGGTGGACATACACCCTATTTCTCAACTTTACTGTGTAACAAATGTCACTCTTTTTAAAGTCAAACTACATTTGGCTTTGGGCAACATGTCAGGAGCATGGCAGGGAACTCAATGTTTGTCATTTGGGGGGTTATCAATTTTCTCCTAGAGTCAGAAAAAGTATGGAAGTATGTAATACTGAGAAAAAGAAGAGACTTCAATCTTCATGCTGTCATGTCACCAATGATATTCATGTTATTGAAGCAACAGACTCCACTGAAGGCTGTCACTCCACACAAGTCAAAGGATGACTGGGTGGGGAAGGTTTTTGACTTTAGCTTCCACATTCCAGAAATCCACTGCTCTCTCCAGTCAGGAGGTCTTGTTGCCTATTGCAATCCTTCATCCCTGAAGCAGAGTCTTTCTTGAAGACTTCCTGACTAGTCCTGGAAACTTTGTTTGCCAAACCTCAATCTTATTGGAAACTCCAGGTTACTCTTGTTGGGGGTGATTATAATATTGTTTTGTTTCAGTTAACATGTCAATCAGACAACATAAACAGACTTTAGAGGAGAGGAAAGTTCTTAATTTCTCAAGTTCAGTGCATCTGAGTCATGGGTTATGCTGAATTCAACCATCTGTTATTCTTTGTTTGATTTTATAGCCATCTGACAACTTCCTTAAGGAGGCTCCAAAAAACAACTGGGTATTCGATGTTTGATTTTCAAAGTGAGTTTGTAAACTGTTCTGTACATATTTGGGATCCATGACTGATAATAAGTCCTTTTGATTCCTGAGATAGACAAGTGAATGTTCAGTGGTTGATATAGAAGGAGAAGGTGAAATTCAGTTGAATTCACGTATTTGCACCTGTTTGTGTGTGAACTTCTCTACCGTTTTGAGACATTATGGAAATTTAGGCTAGATTCCCTGAAAAGAATTCTGTAATCAACCCTAATCAATGGAAGACATTAGAGAAGCAGAACAAAGACTGTACTATTTGTTTCAGATTTTTATAGCTGAAATGTAGATATATCAAGGATTTGTTATAGTATGTTGCATATTCTGTTAAGGAACAACAACAACAAAAACAAGCAAAATCCTGTCATGATAGATATTTTGTGCCATTGGGTATTCTATAGGGAGCAGGAGATTCTAATCTGTTGGTGTGGAATTAGGTTACAATTATGTATGACATTGCAGACACAGTTACATGAGGGTTTGTGCTGGTTTTACCAGAGGTTGGCCAATGTGACCTGGTTTCTCTATTCAGATCTGCATAACCATGTATCTAATGGGGGAAGCACTTTTACCCACAGACCTGGTCAGCCATCCCCTGCCCAGTGATTTTCTCCCACACTGAACATGATCAAGTTTCTATTTGAATATTCCAGGTTAAAATCTGCATGTGTAACATTCAGGGTGTCCAATGAGATGATGCTCTTGAGAGTGAATCTGATGGCAGACCCTTATAATGCTCTCCACAGGAGTAAAAGCATGAAATCAGGCAAAGGAATCCATGAGAATACAAAATGGGACAGAAGCCAGAAGAGGATGATTTATAAGAACTCAATTCCTATGTTATAGTGTATAAAATGAAATAGGAAAACTGTGAATAGGTTGTAAATGCATGTCAGGATTTGGAAGAATTTTATTATCCACTAGAGTTACACTCTTCTGTATTTTGATATTACTAGGTCCTTTTCAAAGTAATATATGCTTTAAATTTTTCCTCAATGATATTGAGGCAGTATTCTGAACAATAGTTGCTACTATGTTAGGAGTTATAGTTTTTACTTTTATTTTTATTTTACTTAAGTCAGCAATTTCAGATACCTCCAGCTATGTTTAAATATCTATTTTCAGTTGTCAATGTTTTAACACATGAGTGTGAGACATGGGTTGAAGGAGGGAAAAATAAGACCCTGTTTGAATAAATAGCAGTAATATCATAGAAGTTAAATTAGAAATGTTCGTTGCATGCTCTTGGTTTTCTTAAAGAAATGACAAATACATAGGTTTTATAGTTAGGATTTGCTTTCTAAATATAGGGCATATGACTTTTTTGACACTATCAGGCCATAAAAATCATTGAGTCTGAGGTTGGAAGGAACAGATCTTCAGCTGTTCACTTACCATGCATTCAGTTGTTCACTTACCATGCTCATTATAATTCCTGAAAGAATACAGTCAGCTTCTCCTTCCAGGGGCTGGACAGATGAGGCCCTTTTACAAAGTTATAAGATCTCTCAAGGTATCTAGATAACTGGAAAGTTCTCTTGCATCTTAATCTGTATGTTTAGACTTAAGACTAGTACATGCTTTTCCCAGCTGTGTTTAAGAGCTACCAAGAATAATTCCACATTTCCCATGAGATCTTTTAGGGGAGCACTGTTCTGGAGGGACAGGCTTAGTTGCTATTCCAGAACCTCTCAGAAATGCATAACCCAGAAATACATTTGAGGGCTATGTTTTAACCAAGCACAGTCTTATTAAAGAAGCTCATGTGAGAATCTAAGCAAATTGACTATTTTTAAAAAGCTAATTGATTTATTTATATTTAATTTATTTTTTTGCCATATGTTTTCTTTGGGTTACTATAAAACTCTCTTTTACAGCCCCTTTGTCTGATGACAGACAACATTTCTTCACAATATCACTGCAGGAATACTGGTGGAGAGGAAAGAGAATGGGAAATGATAGATTTAGTGCTCTATCTTATTGACTCTAACATGCCATCAATTATAAGATAAACCTCTATTTTGTGGACTCCTGTGATTCCATCAATTATAATATTTATTAATTTGAGATATTATGTAGCTATACCAGAATATATTCCTCTCTTCTTCTAATATGAGGGTAGGGATATGTCGGGATATGAGCAGAACCTTAAGAAGGGACTATTTCTATATTTATCTACTGCATACCCAGTACTCACAGAAAATATTGGGGGTGATTAGGGGTCAGGATAAATATTTTTTTTTAAATAGCATCATTTGAAGGTAGGTAGCAGACTAGTGAGGTTTTTCTGGATAATAGTTTTCTGTATTATTTCTTTCAATGAAGACTCTATGCACTTTAAGCACCAAAACACTGTCAGTGGTATGTATTAAGCTTTATCAGTTGAATGCCATTTTATGTGGCATTCCTTTCTTCTCAAAAAAGTTTCAGGGCTTACAGATGGCAAGTCTGTCAGGATGAAGAATAGATGGAGAACTTTGGGGTCAAGGATGGGGAATCTGGTAACAGAAGTGGAGCAAAAAGGAGAACTGGATAAGCAGAATTTTCCATTACTGTGGTTCATCACATGCTGTTTTACTTCACTTGCTTAATTTACAGAGTTAAAAGAACAAGTCAATGATACCATACACAAGAAGATACAATATCAATCGGAATAAAGAAGAAAGTGCAAATGGTAGGATTGGCCACCACAGCTTTTAAATGCTCTGCTGCTAAAGACATTGGATGTACACAGCCTAATAACAAACACCATGCTCAAAAAAAAAAAAAAAATAGTCCTAGGGCTTGTACTGCAGCATGCGTTTTATTACCAGATCAGTGTTGAAGTTCAAAAGAGTGAATTTCACTACCCATCATTCCAAAGAGAAATATGGACTGAATTTGTACTATTAGAAAACAAAACAAAATGCTACAGCTCAAGAGAACTATGTGTTAGAATAGTTAGTACCTCTTTGCCAAGACATCTGCAAACTTCCTTGATGCTTTAGAAAGCAAGATGTTTTACTGGACTCCTTTATAAAATATAACATAGGCTTGGGCCTCACTTTCATCTTGTAGCTAGGAATCATGTGTTTTCCCCCTGATTTGGCCCTACTTAACTTCCTTTACCAGGTCACTTGCTTTCTGTTTAGTTCCTTGAAACAAAGAACATTTATCAGGTTCATAGGGGCCTTTAAAAACTGTTGAAGGTGAACCTGCCATAGGAACAAGAAATCACAATCCTGGGCAAAATCAGAGGGCAAAATCCTGGACAAAATCTTATAAGTGGTTAACCACTTATAAGAAGTCTTCACTTCTACCTTTTTTATTTTTTCTCCTCTATTTTTTACCTTTGCAATTTTTTGTAGAACAATAGGCTTGTGCTCTTTTTGAAGTTGGAATTTAGGGAAAAAACAAAACTTGTTATTTTCATTCTTTACTATTAATAAGGGACTCGCAGATACCATGACCCTAACAGGCATTATTGGCAGAAAACAGTACTTGTAGCTACTGTCAACTTGACACTGCAACTTATGTATGAAGTATGATTTTTTTTTTGTTTACCTAGATACTGCAGAGGACCTGGAGTGCTATTCTGCAGTTCTTCTCATTTATTTATCTGAAAAGAAAAATCATTTTATTGAATTGTGGTCACACATATGGCAAGTATTATTTTTCAGATTACTGGCAGTGAAATGCAATATGAAGAACAGAGAAGGGCTATAGTACAGGCAAGACATTCTTTCTCTTGCCAAAATGTGACTCTATTTGGACTAAGCTCTATTGGTTGCAAAAATGACCATAATTCTTCCCTGAATCTATGCCCTTTGCAAAATCTTTGCAGCCTATCCCATGAAGAGGGGTATTTTATTACCCCTGATTCTGAGATGGTCTTGTCATTAATTTTCCAAAGAATTTGATGGCAATGACAGTGTACCAGTACTGAGCAGAGCCTTCTAAAGGCCTTACATATTCCTCCACTCTTTCAGATACCTATGCCAACCAATAGTGTACTGGAAGGTAAGAAGCCATGTGGATCAGACCCAGAGAACCAAAATCTTCCTAGGTCAGGCCACTCTGAGCCAGACCACCATGATCTTGGCTGACCTAGATCATGACCTGGCTAGCCAAGGTCAGTTCTATCTGACCTAAATCAGCAGAACCACCCAGCCCATCCATAGATCCATGGGCTAAAATATTTACTGTTGTACATAACCAAGGTTTTGTGGTTATTTGCTATACAGCATTACTGTATCAAAAGATAACTGATATAGAGTATTTTCTAAATTAGAGCTTTTCTTCCTTTCTCTTTCCTATAAACCAATGGGTACTGACATGTGGCAGTAGGTTGAAGCTTCTAGTTCTCTTGAATATGACTCAATGACTCCCAAAGGAAATATGCTATTATTTATATTTATTTCAATATTCTTCGTAATAGTTTCCCAACTTCTTTTTTTCTCTGGTTTGCCACAGAAAAAGACTATGAAAAGATCAAGTGAAATTCCTGGTTTTTATTTTTCTTTTTAAAATTCATTTTCATACCCAATTTACAGACTTTTGGTCAGCCTGTCTCCCATCTCTGACCCACCTCATTCTCTTGAAAGGATGCATGAATGAAAAGGTATAAGGTATTATTAAAGAGTTGAATTGTAATAGAGCCCAAAGATTGACATTGTTGTTGTTATTGTTTTAATTTAATCTTAGAACCCTTGCATCAGTCATCCTGGGAAGAGAATAAATGCATCTTCCTAGGCCCATCCAGACTTACTATATCAGGGATGGAATCTTAAAGAAAGTTGATACTGCTATTATTGGCTATAGTTTTTAGGTATTTGTTTGCTGTCAAAAAAAAGGAACACTAAAAGGATGAAGTATTTCAAGTCAGTAGTCAGATCTTCCACTATTAAAAGGGAGTCTTTGTTTGCAATCAGGGATTCTTCAAGTAAAAAGAAGGCACTCTACATGTTTTAAATGGACAGGCTTATATTTGGATGCAAAATTAGAAGAAATAGAGATAGAGACTTTTCCAAGTACTGGAGTGTTAAGGGAACAAATGTTTAAAAAGCTGGTACCAGCACTTTCAGTCCAGCACTTAAGCAGCTAGGACTTAAGACATTAGCTTGCAGGCTGCTTCAAATGCTGTCCACCTGTCTTGTCTACAGCTTTCTCAGGATTAACAGTTTAACCTTATCATTCACTTTCTAGATTTCATGCAAGTGTATCTCATTAGCAGACTCTACCCTGACACCAAATGGAGAAGTTCTGGTTTCTCCTCCGTGATGAAGGAATACCTTAAAAGGGACTGGTGACCAGGCTAAATTGGCAGCAGAGAATTCAGTGTATACTCACTCCCCAAGGTCCTGACATTAAATCTGGGGTCCAAAACTTTTAAAACCTCTACCTTCAGTTAGGAAGTTAGAAGAAGTGTGAATGATATAAAATATTATTTACAAATATGTTTTTGGAATTAAATTAGGAAAAGATTATGTGTGTGTATATGTCAATTTCCCATCTGAAGCAAAAAAAAAAAAAAAAAAGGTCAAATATGTGGTTGGAAATGAAAGCAGTTCGTGTGTGTCAAGAATTTTGCTTACATAATCGGGTGAAATGCTCACAAGCCTCTGAGGTGAGAATTGTTCCCATTCGGCACATGTTGGAGTTGAGGGTCAAAGAGAATAATTAACCCAAAGTTAAAACTTTTAAAAATGAGGCAGACTTTATAGCTTCTGACTCCTAACTGTGTGCTTTTTCTGCTTCATTTCTTTCCCTATAGATAGAATTTTCCAACATATAAAGTCCTTTCTGTTTTACAGGGGGAATAGAATAGCACTGTTTTCTGGTTTGCTCTTTTCCTTTCAATCTCAAGTTCTGTTATGGTTTTGATGTGAGGGAGGTGTCCCCCAAAATCTCATGTGTGAGACATGCAAGAAGCTTCAGAGGAGAAACGATTGGGTTGTGAGAATCTTAACCCAATCAGTGAATTAATTCCATGAATGGTATTCATTGAGAGGTAACTAGAGTGATAGGGTGTGGCTGGAGGAGGTGGGAATTGGGGGCGTGGCTTTAGGGTATGTATTTGTCTCTGATGAGTGGAGTCTCTCTCTGCTTCCTGATCTTCATGGGAGCTGCTTCCCTCCACCATTCTCTTCCACCATGATGTCCTGCCTCACCATGAGCCCTGGGGAGTAGAGCTTGCTGTCTTGTGGATTGAGACCTCTGAAACTGTGAGTCCACACATAAACTTTTCCTACTCTAATATTGTTCTGGTAGGGTCTTTTAGTAGCAGCAGAGAAAGAGCTGACTCAAACAACTTCCATCACTAAGCTGGGAGAGAGGGAATGCTTCTGTAAAAGGCCTCTCTGCCTTTTCTCTCTGGGTTTCTTATTTTCACTCACCACTGGTGATAAAATAGACAAATGCATTTGTATCTTCATTTACTGTGGGAAATATTAATCTCTTTTAATCCTAGAATCTATTCCTCCTTCCTGCCAGCACATTGATTTCTTTCTGCGTGTTGTCATAGTGTAGGGTTGAGACCAGAAGGCCCCAACTCACTTCCCAACTGCATCCCAGAATATGGACATGTGACTGTAAATTGGCCAATCAAATGCCATCCTTTAGAGCTCTGAAGTAGGAGCAAAGAATGGAAATTCCAGGGATAGTTTGGAGATCATCCAATTCAAGGGAAGACTGTTTCTGGCATAAAATCACTTTTCTTTTGGTCCCAGGGATTGAACAACCACCCAGGGGCACTTAACCACTGAGCCACTTACCCATCCCCCCCCCCCCTTTTTTTTTTTTTTTTTGAGCTTGGGTCCCACTAAGTTGCATAGGGCCTGGCTAAATTGCAGAGGCTGGCTGCTTAGAACTTGAAATCCTCCTGCCTTCTGAGCCACTGGGATTATAAATGTTCACCACCACTCCCAGCACCCAGTTTTATTTATCCTTTAACATCTTTGTATTCCTAATTTTTCTTCTTTCATTTTGTTCTAAGATTTTGAAACACAATGAAAATTTTCTGCTCCTTATAACTGAAAGTATTTCTATTTAGTATACATTTAAACTCTAATTTATTTTATTTTAATATTCATTTTTTTTATATTTTTGAATGGATCCAGGCAGGTAAATACATGAATAGTTAGAGGGATGTGTATATTAATTTAGATTCTGTACAAACCATTGAAATTGAATCAGGCTAACTTCAAAGAGAAAGGTGAAAAGAGTAGTAACACACACACACACACACACACACACACATATATATATATGTATATATATTTTTAAGGAAAGTTTATTCTTGGGAAATTGATAGGTAAGTTGGAGGTGGCAACAGTTGCTTCATTAAATTTATCCTATATTATGCTGATTTTTAAGTCATTTGGCATAGCTGGTCAAATGGTGGTTCCATTCCAAGTTTTCTGAGGAACCTCTGTATCACTTTCCATAATGGTTGCACCAATTTGCAGTCCCACCAGCAATATATGAGTGCACCTTTTTTCCCACATCCTGGCCAATCAGTGACTCAGCCACATCAATTTTAATAGGAACTCAACTCACGATATCTAAACTATGGAGCCAACATAAGTGTCCTTCAACAGATGAATGCATAAAGAAAATCTGATATGTATGTGATATGTAATTATATACATAAATACACACAATGGGATATTACTCAGCCTTAAAGAAGAATAAAATTATGGCTTTTCTGGTAAGTGGATTGAGCTAGAGAATATTATGCTAAGCCAATCCCCGCAAACCAAAGGGTCAAATGTTTTCTCTGATATGTGGATGCTAATTCACAATAAGTGGCTGGGGGTGCTAGGGAAGAATAGAGTTACTTTGGATTAGGTAGAGGGGAGTGAAAGGAGGGGAGGGGGTATGAGGATAGTAGATTTAATTAGACATTATTACCCTATATGCATATATGACTACACAACCTGTATCATTCTACATCATGTACAACCAGAAGAATGAGAAGTTTTACTCAATTTATGTATGAGTATCACTTGAGCATTCTACTGTCATGTGTAACTAATTAGAACAAAGTAAAAGAAGAAAGATTAAAAAATATGCCATAAATACACTTAAAATGTGCCTCAACTAAGAGCTTTCTTGAATCTAAGCAAGAAAGTATTGTCAGTTGAGACCATCTGAGGATTACCAAGATGAAGGCTACTTGCAGTTAGTTCTGATATTAAAAAATCCAAAGGAGGAAATGGCCTCTTGTGCTCTCACGTGGTAATTTTACAAAATGTAAAAAATACTATTTACAAATGTGCTTCCAGAAGAAGTAGTAGAGCATGGAACACAGACTGTTTTCATCAATGCTCCTCAATGGAGGTCAGTAGTACCCTCTCAAAGTGAAATTCACTGAAAGCAGCTCTGAGGGACAAAATGATGTTACCCAGGAATGTAACCCACTATAGGTCTGGTGTTTTATACATGGAAAGATCTTACAATATGTGAAGGATGACTTAGGCTGCTGACATGCAAGCACTTCTCCAAAACTATGATTTTTCTTAAGTATTGCTAAAAAATGAGTTCAAGGTTTACACTCCCTAAAAATAACCTGATGGGCAAATATTCTGTTTTGGATATGTAACAGATGTTAATCTGACTATTGTTAAATTGGAAGGAGTTAAAAAAAAGAAGAGTTAATAGATGGAAAATATTTTTGTGTCATAGAAGATAAATTTATATTTTTAAGAATATTGGGCCATTTTTTTTAAATTTTTTTTTTAATGAAGGAATAAAGACAGCATTAAAATCAATGCATTTGCAGGGAAAATAGTGTTGAATCTAAGAAACAAGTTAAATAGCTTTATCTTTAGAAGGGAGTATACAATTAATAATACAATTCATGTTTTTGAAAGTGAAAATATTGTATTTATTTTTATGGCTGAATATTATTCTGTTGTGTATTTGTGCCATATCCACACTTTCCTTATCCATTCAACTGTTGTTGAATACTTTGGTTGATCACATATCCTAGCTTTTGTGATTAGTATTGCAATAAACAGGGGATTGTATTTATCTCTTTGACATAATGATTTCATCTACTTTATCTAAAGATCTAGTAATGGAATTGAGAGACCATATGGTAGTACTAATTTTAGATTTTTGAAGATTCTCCATATTTTTTCTGTAACGGTGGTACTAATTCATATTTTACACAACAGGGTATAAGAGGTTGCCTTTCTCTGCCTTCTCAGCATCTCACCAGCATTTTGGTTTTTCCACTTTGAAAAGCTATTCTAACTGGGATGTAAAGATACCTTTTCAAATTTCAATTTCATTTTTCCAATGGTTAATGATACTGAACACCTTTTCATATACTGGTTGGCTATTTATATGTCTTCTTTTGTGAAATGTCTATTCAGATATTTAACCCATTTTTAAAGTGGATTATTTGGCTTTGGGTGTTGAGTTTTTTGTGATTGATATATATATGGTATTAATTCCCTGTTAGATAAATAGTTTGCAAATATTGTATCTCATTCTGTAGGCTCTTTCAACTTGATTGTTTTCTTTGCTATGCAGAGGCCTCATAGTTTGATATAATCCCATTTGTCTGTTTGTGCTGTTGTTGCCTATATCTTTGAGATCCAATCCAAATAAACCTTTATCTATACCAGTGTCTTGAAGAGTTTTCTTTGCTATGCAGAGGCCTCATAGTTTGATATAATCCCATTTGTCTGTTTGTGCTGTTGTTGCCTATATCTTTGAGATCCAATCCAAATAAACCTTTATCTATACCAGTGTCTTGAAGAGTTTCCCTTATGCTATATAGTCATTTTATAGTTTCAGACCTTACTTTTAGGCCTTTACTGAATTTTGAGTTGATTTTTTTATGCTCAGTGAGAAGAAGAAATTTAGTTTCATTATTCTGCATAGGTATATTCACTTTTGCCAACACCATGTATTGAGGAAACTGTCCCTTCTCCTATGAATATTTTTGGTGTCTTTGAAAAAAGTCACATGAGTGTACATAGATGGATTAATTCCTGGGTTCTTAATTTTGCTCCTTTGGTCAGTTTTTATGCCAGTGCCATGCTATTTTGGATGCTATAGCTTGTAATTTAGAGTTTGTTTTGAAATTATATATTGAAAAGCCTCCAGTTTTGCTTTATTTGTTTGTTTTGTTTTGTTTCTCCAAATCACTTTGGCTACTCTGGATCTTTTGTGGTTCCACATAAATTTTAGGATTGTTCTTCTATTTCTGTGAACAAAATCATTAGTATTTGACAAGAATTGCACTAAATTTATAGATAATTTTAGATAATATGATCATATTAATAAGATTAATCCATGAACATGGTATATCTTTTCTTTTGTGCATCTTCATCCTCTATATTTTATTTCCCCAATATTTTGTAATTTTCACTCTACAAACATTTCACTTTTTGAATTAAATTTATTCCTAAATATATTATTTTTATTTTCTTTTATTATTTTATTTATAGTTATTAGGATGGAATCACTTTCTTTGCTTTTTGGAAAGTTCATTTGTGATGTATAAAAATGCTACATTTTTGCACATTATTTTTTATTCTTTTGTTCTACTGAATGTTTTTATCAATTACAATAGCTTTTTGATGGAGTTTTCATTTCCAATTTGGATATGTTTTATTTCCTTCAGTTACTTAATTGCTTTTGCTAAGAATTCTAATCATGTATTAAATGAAAGTGATGAAAAATGGATCCCTTTGTCTTGTTCAAGATTTTAGAGAAAATGCTTTACATTTTTACCCATCTGGTATAATATTGGCTACAGGTTTTTCATTCGTGGTTTTTAATAGTTGGAGGTATGCCCCTTCGGCACCTAATTTATTGAGAGTCTATCATGAAATAATGTCAAATCTTACTGAATTTTTTTTCTGTGTGTATTGAAATGATCTTATGGTTATTGACTTCTAGTCTCTATTGTTTTTATTGATTTCCCTATGTCTAAACATTCTTGTATCCTGGAAGTAAATTCCACTTGTATAATTGTATAATTTTTGATGCATTGTTGGATTTGTTTTGCTGGTATTCAAGAAAGTTTGCATCTATGTTCATAAGAGATATTGATTGGCCTCTAGTTTTTATTGTTGTTGTTGTCATTGTCTTTGTCTGGTTTTAGTATCAGGATAATGCTAGCCTCATCAAAAGAGTTTTTCAGAGTTTCCTTCATTTTCACATTTGGGGATAGTTTGTGAAGAATCTTAATTTATTCTTTAAATAGTGTATAAATTGTAGCAGTAAACTCACCAGTTGCTGGACTTTTTCCTTGATGAAAGACTTTCAATAACTTCCTCAATATCATTATGCATTATTGGTCTGTTTGGATTTTTCTATTTCTTTTTGTTTCAATCTTGGGAGGTTTTATGCATTTAGGGATTAATTCATTTTTAGGCTCTCCAATTTTTAGCCTATCATTTTATATAATTTCTTATTATCCTTTTATTTCCATGGTATCAATTGCAGAGTTTCATTTTTCACCTATAATTTTACTTATTGAGTCACTTCTCTTTTTGTTATCATTAGTCTAGCTAAAGATTTTTTAATTTAACTTTTTTTCATAAACTAATCTTTGATTTACTAATCTTTTGTATTTTTTTAATTTAAAATTTATATCTGCTGTAATCTTTACTATTATTTTTTGAACTATCAACTTTATTTTGTTCTTGTCTTTCTAAATTCTTGGGGGTGCATTGTTAGGTTGTTTATCTAAAAATATTTCTATTTTTTGTTTTGTATATGCATTTGAAGCCATATATTTCCCTCTTGTTATTGTTTTTGCTGTATCCCATAGGCTTTTACATGCTGTGTCTTTACTTTCACTTGTTTCTAGAAATTTTTTATTTTCCTTTTAGTTTCCTAAATTGCTCATGTATTTTTACATTTTCTGTTATTCTTCTTGTTGTCTATTTCTAGTTTTAATCTTTTGGGTTATAAGAAGATTCATAGTATGATTCTAGTTTTTTTAAAAAATTAACTGAAAGTATGTTTGTGGCCTAACATATGATCTATCTTGGAGATTGTTCCATGTGCTGGTGAAAATAATGTGTTTTCTGCTGCTTTGGGATAAAATGTTGTGTAAATGTTAGGTAAATTTGCTATTTAACATGGTTTAACTCTGGTATTTTTCTGTCAGTCTTTTTCTGGATGATCTGTCGGTTAATGAGTATAAGGGGTTGATGTCCCCCAATATTATTGTTTTGGCAATTATCTATCCCCTCAGGTCTAATATTATTTGTTTTATATATTTGGAAGCTCCATTGTTGGGTGCATATGTATTATAATTTTTATAGCTTCTTGCTGAATTGAACTTTTTATCAATATAAAATGATCTTCTTTGTTCTCTTTCACAGTTTCTGATTTAAAGTGTACATTATCTGATACAAGTAAGGTGAATTCTGTTATTTTCTTCATTGTTCCCCGATTTTTAAAAATATCAATCATTTCTTTCTAGCTCTCTTAATATATATCTCCATGGTTTGGTAGTTTTCTATCAAGGAGAAGTTTGATTCTCTTCTCCCACCTTCATGTGTGTGTTCTCTTAGTAAGTTGTGTACATTCATATTTTACTTTTTGATTTATACAATTGTTTAAACTTTAATATTTTTCAGCAGATATAATAAAATATTATTGTAACAACAACCTAAAGAAAAGAGAAAAGCATAGGTCTGTGATAGATAATAGAGTAGATTTTCTGTTCTCTTGTTGGTATGATGGTGGGTAGTTGCAGGGTTGGAGTTATAGAGAAAAAAATACATACTTAACTTTTATTTTATACTGGACCTAATCTTTATGATGGCTGTAGCTATGGATCTCAGTAATTGGACTCATTACATTTAGTACACAATGTATAGATTTCCACTGAATCAGATAACAGATAAAATGTTAATAAATTCTAGGCATAATCATATTATTCCTAAAAGACATGTTAGTAGCATACCAGTGGTTGATAATGGATTTATTTTCTTGAATAAACAATACTTATAACTCATGCATAACTCTTGCATTAAAACATATTTTCTCAAAGTAAGTAAATAAAAAGTTAAGTTTCTAATAAGGCAAGAACATGATAATTTGGGAACATGATTTATTGTTTTAAAATTTCTTGCACACATTTCCCTCAGTTGTAGGACTGCACTTATAAATCACATTGGTAAGAATCTGTGCTACTTTTATGCCTGTTATTTTTCTCTTACATTCCTATATTTCTGTACTCTTTCTTCTTAGGTGCTACAGTTTATAGTTTCTAAAATACATCCACTAGACTTTCTTGATGGCTGGCTCTCTATGACACTCTGCCAATGGGAGGCATATAGGAAACTTGAAAGCTGGATAAAGGGCAAGGAGGATTCTGTTTCTATTTAGAGCCCTTTCCTCTTCCTTCAACAGCAGAGAATAACTACAACTTCCATCTTCTTTTGTCATTAACAACAGCTGCAAAGATTTCAACCACAGCCATACAGGACCTCTTCTTTAAATTTCAGGGTTCTGGCAACTCCAGCTCCTCCTGTTTGCGCATTTAATCATAAAGCCCCAGCTACTTCCTGTAGTCATTTGTGTTGAGTTTATTTAACTGGGCATCCCCTTTGCTCTTTCAAACTTCAAACATTTTGGGAAATGCATTGCCAAATGTGCCTATATACAGCATCTTTTTATAGGTATAAAAATTTAAAAGGAGCCAGGCACAGTGGCACATGCCAGTAATCCCAGTAACGCAGGAGGCTGAAGCAGGAGGATTGGAAGGTCAAAGCCAGCCTCAGCAATTTAGTGAGTTCCTTAGCAACACAGAGAAGCCTTGACTGAAAAACGAACAATTAAAAAGGACTGGGAACTTTTCTCAGTGGTAATAGTGCTCCTGAGTTCAATCCCCAATACAAAGAAAGAAAGAAAGTTAAGTTGTTTAAAGGAGGGAAGGACCTACAGAGAAATTTGGTGCAGGGAGACATCTGGTCAGCTACTAGATCTGTGCTTGATGAACAAAACAGATGCTGAATTGGACCAGAAAGGATTCTAAAAGCAGAATACAAGGAGCTTAGGCACTTTGAAGGGAGGCCACTCTTCACAGAAGCTGATGCCAGTACCCGGTATCAACTCTTCTTTGTTATAGTCACTGCTTTCCATTTTTCAGTCTGGACCTTAAGTGACATAGAGCCCATCACTCATAAGAAATGTCTCTTGAGGCAAAGATGAATTTTTAAGATATACTTTTGGAGTATAAATTATCTAATGGATTTTCTAATGCCCTTAGGCTGCTTCACTCTTCTTAGGAGTTAATGGATTCCAGGAGAGTTAACAGAAGGCTAAAAATAATCGGAAATAAGTACTTTGTATAATGTCTGAAACATCCTTTCTAGAGATAACAATAAACCCTAACTGTAATATTATTTAATCTATAATGCTATCATCTAAGATAAAAATTTCTCTGTATACTACTTAGTGATTTTTTTTTTACACTTGCTACAATTCATCATCACTACTTTCTGTTCATAGGTAAGTTTGGAATGTGTTTCCCATTCACAATAATACGATCATCCTTGTGGCCAGTAGTAACTTAATTGATCATTATACAACAGCTCCAAATGAGATCCCAGCAGACCTTTGGCCAATCTCAGTTTTCAGATCCCAAGAGGACTGACTCTGTAATGAATAAGCCAAAGTTAGTATATCATTTGTCTAGTAAGAAAGAATGAATTTTTGTGTATGAGAAGAAGGCAAGTGTTAAGATACTATGTTCAGATTATAAAGTCCTTACTTTATGTTTGCCAAATTCTTTTCCTTGTCAACCAACAAAGTCTCCTAAATCCAGGCATGAAGAAGAGGAGTACTCTAATTGCACATGTCTTAGAGGCAATGGATATTAAAATTCATACAGGAACCAGTAAGGCTTATTAATTAGATCATCCCTAATATTCTAGGTCAAAAGTCATTGAAGAAGACAACTACAGGGTGTCTATCAGTTTGTAGATTATCCAGCTAAAATAAATAGCAGCAGTAGTATTGAAAACTACATATGAGTACTTGTTAGTACTAGAAATTCTAAATGCTTTAAATATATAATCTCATTTAATTATTATTAAAGACCAGAAGTTTTTCTTACTTGTTCGAAGTGCAATAACTTGTTTTTTAATTTCATTTTGTTTACTTATTTATTTAGATTTTTTATTTACTTATTTATTTAGACTTTCTCTTCCCTTAAGTGTGTTCAGGAGTATTAATTAAGGGACTGAGTCCTTCCAGAACTACAAAATGAATATATGACTGTATCTCTTGTACTGCATCTCGAAGAAATTTGAATTGTGAATGGAGTGAGAAATGGCAACAATACACTAAGAACAATGTAATACTTACTAGACCACTGGATTAATATTAGAATTTATACACCTTGATCACCATTCTTTTAATTCTTTCAGCTATTTGTTATCCTTCCAAAAAAATCACTTTCTGCTTAAAATTATAGCAGTTAATTTCCATTGCTTATAACAACAAAAAAATTCTACAGGAGAAGCTCTTTTTATACAAAGAAAATTGATGCTAAGTGTGGTTAAGTAAATTGTCTGAGGTCAAACTGTTTGTAAAATGCAGAACTGGGATTTAACCCAGGTCTCTCTGATCTTCTGAAGTCAGCACTCTAGAGGAAATCGCTTTGCTACAGATTTGAAAAGTAAATCTTATTCTATTTAAGGTGGGATATTTTTGAAAATTTTTAGCAATCAGAATCTGTAAGCATTGGTCCTGGTCACACTATTTAGATCTCAAATAGCAAATCACCCCAATAAATCAGTGAGATTCTCAGGAGCAAGAAAAAAAAAACCTGAGTATAAGTGGGTAAAGGTGGTCTGATGGCCCAGGGTCTTTCCATCACTGGAAGAGGGTATACTGACCCAGGCTATATAATAATGGGGTAGACTCCATCAAAGTGATCTTCCTTGTGATTTGCTCCAACAATGGAACTTAAAAAGAAAATAATAATGATTATGGTAGGAAAATAATAACAGTCTAAATATGTTTCTTAGAAGACAATTGGAAGTTTTTCAAAAAAAGTTTTACACAGAGCTATTATATGATCCATGTGTTTAGTCGTGGTTCTCCAGAGAGACAGAATAAATATGACATGTGCATAGGTATATGTAAGGGCATCTATTAAGAAATCAGGGCTGGGGATGTGGCTCAAGCGGTAGTGCGCTCGCCTGGCATGCGTGCGGCCCAGGTTCGATCCTCAGCACCACATACAAACAAAGATGTTGTGTCCGCCGATAATTAAAAAAAAAAAAAATTAAAAAAAAAAAAAAAAAAAAAAAAGATTACTCTGGGGCCATGATAAAATGAGACAAACAAGACCACTTCATAATTTGAGAGAGGAGGGAAGATGGCGGCGAGGGGAGTGCATTACCCCCGTGTGCTGCTTCACTGTGTGGGAGTGTGACAAGTCAGGACGGCTGAAGGATATCTTGTTGGGAATTTCCAGCAATAGTGGGGTGCGCCGGAACCTGGAGGAAGGATTTCCATCGCATGAGGATCGGCTACGGGGACTCAAACGCGAGAGGTTTGTCGCACGGAGGGTAAAACTGCTTATTCAGCGAATCGCCCCGCGGCTGGAGTCTGCAAGGCGTGCTGGGATAGAGACGCAGGGTTACAGCGCTGCAGTTTCTGCCAGACGCGCAAGCACCGCACTCAGGGCTGAATTCTGGGTTCGAGACGGGGAAGGAAGCGGTCCATCTCGGTTCTCCACACCGGTCAGACCACAGAGGAGGCCAGCAGCCACCATGTTGGTAAACTGACGTCACCACACCTGTTTTTGACTGACCGCAGCTCATTCAGCCATAGAACAGGTAATTTCAGGCTGCAATTCGCCTGCGGCTTGCAGACAGATTGCTAGGGTTCAGCGCCTGGGGGCTTCTTAAAATCTGATCTTATCGGAGTGAACACGGAGCGCGGGGCGGCCGAGTCCCGGCTCCCGGAGCCGTCCCGGAACCGCCCTGGCTCCGGGCTGCGGAGCCTGCGGAGGCTGCTTCTTGGACCCTGCTAATATCAGAGCAAACACGAAACACCAAGAGGCCGAGTTCCGGCTCCCGGAACTGAGCCCGCGGGGACTGCTTCTTGGAGCTTACACTTATAGGAGCTTACACCGAGCACAGAGCGGCCGAGTTCCGGCTCCCGGAACCGTCCCGGAACCGCCCTGGCTCAGGGCTGCGGAGCCCGCGGAGGCTGCTTCTTGGACCCTGCTACTATCAGAGCATACACCAAACACTAGGCGGCCGAATTCCGGCTCCCGGAACTGAGCCCGCGGGGGCTGCTTCTTGGAGCCTACACTTATAGGAGCTTACACCGAGCACGGAGCGGCCGAGTTCCGGCTCCCGGAACTTCCCTGGACCGGGGCTGGGAGCCCGCGGAAACTGTGTCTCGGTCCGGGTCCTGCTGAGGGCAGGTCAGGACTCACCCATTGCTTGGGTTGCCTGGCAAGGGGAACGAAATGCTGCCATTCGCATAGGATACCAACATGGCAGAGATCTGATGTCAGCAGAAAGCGGTGGAGGAGAGATCTTCATCAATACCAGCGGTGACATAAGCAGTTGGTCTCCTGGTAAGGGGGGTGAGGCTCACTCACCCGAGTCTCCTCAATTTGTCCTCGAGCCAGAGGGAAGGAGCCGGGCCGCCGCCAGCCCCCGGAGCAGGCCCAGCGGCTCGCCAGCGTGGTGACCGCGTGACCCCAATTGGAGAGGGGGCGGAGCGGAGCCGCCACCCAAACCCGCCAGGTGGGCAGACCCACGACCCAGTAGTACATGGGCGTGGTAGGAGGGGCAGGGCAGAGCCGCCCTTCGCGCTTGCAAGGTAAACAGACCTGTGACAGCCTGGCGGGTCAGGCCCAGTGGCCTGCCAGTGTGGTACACACGTCACCCCAACTCGAGTAGGGGCAGAGCAGATCCTTATCCCACGCCCGGATCAGGCCCTGCCGGTGTGGTGGTCACGTGACCCCAATTGGAGTGGGGGTGGAGCGGAACCGCCACCCGTGCCCGCAGGGTGAGCAGACCAGTGATCAACCTGCAGATCAGGCCCAGGGGTCCGCAGGCGTGGTAGGAGGGGCAGGGCAGATCCGCCGCCCGCGCCTTCAAGGTAGGCAGACCTACAACAGACCTGCGGATCAGGCCCAGGAGCCTGCCGGCGGGGTACAAATACCACCCTAATTGGAGTAGTGACAGAGCAGAGTCGCCTCCCTTGCCAGGAACAGACCCAGCATCCTGCAGGCGGGGTAGTCACGACACCCCAATTGGAGTAGGGGCAAAGCAGAGCCTCCACTCGTGCCCGAAAGGTGGGCAGATCTGCGACCGACCAGCAGGACAGGCCCAGTGGCCTGCTGGTACGACAGACACGTCACCCCAATTGGAGTAGGGGCAGAACAGAGCCGCCACCAGCTCCCAGAACAGGCCCAGTGACCTGCCGGCGTGGTAGCCACGACACCCCAATTGGAATAAGGAGAGAGCAGAGCCGCCGCCCGCACCTGCAGGAAAGATACGCAAGCAGTATGAAAAGACAAGGAAAGAAAGGACCACAAGCAATGCAGGTCAACGCAACTTTAGAAGAGGTAACAGCTGCAGCAGATGGAATGTCAGATAAAGAATTCAGGATATACATGCTTCAGATGATCTGGAGTATCAAGGAAGACATTAAACAGCAAAATCAGACAATGAAAGATCACTTCGACAACGAATTACGCAAACAAATCCAGGAAGCAAAGGATCAACTATACAGGGAGATAGAGGTTATAAAAAACAAGCAATCAGAAATCCTAGAAATGCAGGAAGCAATAAACCAACTTAAAAACTCAATGGAGAATACTACCAACAGAGTAGAACACTTAGAAGATAGAACATCAGACAATGAAGACAAAGTATTTCAACTGGAAAAGAACATAGACAGCTCAGCAAGACTGTTAAGAAACCATGAGCAGAACATCCAAGAAATATGGGATAACATTAAGAGACCAAACTTAAGAGTCATTGGGATACAGGAAGGTACAGAGCTCCAAACCAAAGGAATGAGCAGTCTATTCCATGAAATAATACAAGAAAACTTCCCAGACTTGAAGAATGAGACAGAATCCCAAATCCTAGAAGCCTACAGGACGCCGAATGTGCAAAATCATAAGAGATCCACACCTAGACACATTATAATGAAGATGCCCAACATACAGAATAAGGAGAGAATTTTAAAAGCTACAAGAGAAAGGAAGCAGATTACATTTAGGGGCAAGCCAATCAGGATAACAGCTGATCTTTCAACACAGACTCTGAAAGCTAGAAGATCCTGGAATAACATATTTCAAACACTGAAAGATAATGGGTTCCAACCAAGAATTGTGTATCCAGCGAAATTAAGCTTCAGGATGGAGAATGAAATTAAAACCTTCCACGATAAACAAAAGTTTAAAGAATTCGCAGCTAGAAAACCATCTCTTCAAAACATCCTAGCCAAAGTATTACAGGAAGAGGAAATGGAAAATAACAATGAAAACCAACAGTGGGAGGTAGGACAGTAAAGGGGGGGGGGAAACAATCAAAGAGGAAAACAAACAATGTTTAGTAACAGAAATAAACAAATATGGCTGGAAGAACAACCCATATCTCAATAATAACCCTAAATGTTAATGGCTTAAACTCACCAATTAAGAGACACAGGCTAGTAGAATGGATCACAAAACAAGACCCAACAATATGCTGCCTACAGGAGACGCATTTGATAGGAAAAGACATACATAGGCTGAAGGTGAAAGGTTGGGAAAAATCATATCACTCATATGGACTTCGGAAACAAGCAGGCGTGTCCATACTCATATCAAATAAAATAGATTTCAAGCCAAAGTTAATCAAAAGAGATAAAGAGGGACACTACATACTGCTTAAGGGAACCATACACCAACAAGACATAACAATCATAAATATTTATGCCCCAAACAATGGTGCAGCTATGTTCGTCAAACAAACTCTTCTCAAGTTCAAGAGTCTAATAGACCACCACACCATAATCATGGGAGACTTCAACACACCTCTCTCGCCACTGGACAGATCTTCCAAACAAAAGTTGAATAAGGAAACTATAGAACTCAATAACACTATTAATAACCTAGACCTAATTGACATATATAGAGTATACCACCCAACATCAAGCAGTTACACTTTTTTCTCAGCAGCACATGGATCCTTCTCAAAAATAGATCATATATTATGTCACAGGGCAACTCTTAGACAATATAAAGGAGTAGAGATATTACCATGCATCTTATCTGATCATAATGGAATGAAACTGAAAATCAACGATAAAAGAAGGAAGGAAAAAGCATACATCAATTGGAGAATGAACAATAGGTTACTGAATGATCAATGGGTTATAGAAGACATCAAGGAGGAAATTAAAAAATTCTTAGAGATAAATGAAAACACAGACACAACATATCGGAATCTATGGGACACATTGAAAGCAGTTCTAAGAGGAAAATTCATTGCTTGGAGTTCATTCCTTAAAAAAAGAAAAAACCAACAAATAAATGATCTCATACTTCATCTCAAAATTCTTGAAAAAGAAGAGCAAAACAACAGCAAAAGAAGTAGAAGGCAAGAAATAATTAAAATCAGAGCTGAAATTAATGAAATCGAAACAAAAGAAACAATTGAAAAAATTGACAAAACTAAAAGTTGGTTCTTTGAAAAAATAAACAAAATCGACAGACCCTTAGCGATGCTAGTGAAGAGAAGAAGAGAGAGAACTCAAATTACTAGCATACGGGATGAAAAAGGCAATATCACAACAGACACTTCAGAAATACAGAAGATAATCAAAAACTATTTTGAATCCTTATACTCCAATAAATTAGAAGATAGTGAAGGCATAGATAAATTTCTTAAGTCATATGATCTGCCCAGATTGAGTCAGGAGGATATAGAAAACCTAAACAGACCAATATCAATTGAGGAGATAGAAGAAACCATCAAAAGACTACCAACTAAGAAAAGCCCAGGTCCCGATGGGTATACAGCAGAATTTTACAAAACCTTTAAAGAAGAACTAATACCAATACTTTTCAAGCTACTTCAGGAAATAGAAAAGGAGGGAGAACTTCCAAATTCATTCTATGAGGCCAACATCACCCTGATACCTAAACCAGACAAAGACACTTCAAAGAAAGAAAACTACAGACCAATATCTCTAATGAACCTAGATGCAAAAATCCTCAATAAAATTCTGGCGAATCGGATACAAAAACATATCAAAAAAATTGTACACCATGATCAAGTAGGATTCATCCCTGGGATGCAAGGCTGGTTCAATATACGGAAATCAATAAATGTTATTCACCACATCAATAGACTTAAAAATAAGAACCATATGATCATCTCGATAGATGCGGAAAAAGCATTCGACAAAGTACAGCATCCCTTTATGTTCAAAACTCTAGAAAAACTAGGGATAACAGGAACATACCTCAATATTGTAAAAGCAATCTATGCTAAGCCTCAGGCTAGCATCATTCTGAATGGAGAAAAACTGAAGGCATTCCCTCTAAAATCTGGAACAAGACAGGGATGCCCTCTCTCTCCACTTCTCTTCAACATAGTTCTCGAAACACTGGCCAGAGCAATTAGACAGACGAAAGAAATTAAAGGCATAAAAATAGGAAAAGAAGAAATTAAATTATCACTATTTGCAGATGATATGATTCTATATCTAGCAGACCCAAAAGGCTCTACAAAGAAACTATTAGAGCTAATAAATGAATTCAGCAAAGTGGCAGGATTTAAAATCAACACGCATAAATCAAAGGCATTCCTGTATATCAGCGACAAATCCTCTGAAATGGAAATGAGGACAACCACTCCATTCAAAATATCTTCAAAAAAAATAAAATACTTGGGAATCAACCTAACAAAAGAGGTGAAAGACTTATACAATGAAAACTACAGAACCCTAAAGAGAGAAATAGAAGAAGATCTTAGAAGATGGAAAAATATACCCTGTTCATGGATAGGCAGAACTAACATCATCAAAATGGCGATATTACCAAAAGTTCTCTATAGGTTTAATGCAATGCCAATCAAAATCCCAATGGCATTTCTTGTAGAAATAGAGAAAGCAATCATGAAATTCATATGGAAAAATAAAAGACCCAGAATAGCAAAAACAATGCTAAGCAAGAAGTGTGAATCAGGCGGTATAGCGATACCAGACTTCAAACTATACTACAGAGCAATAGTAACAAAAACAGCATGGTACTGGTACCAAAACAGGCGTGTGGACCAATGGTACAGAATAGAGGACACAGAAACCAATCCACAAAACTACAACTATCTTATATTTGATAAAGGGGCTAAAAGCATGCAATGGAGGAAGGATAGCATCTTCAACAAATGGTGCTGGGAAAACTGGAAATCCATATGCAACAAAATGAAACTGAATCCCTTTCTCTCGCCATGCACAAAAGTGAATTCAAAATGGATCAAGGAACTTGATATCAAATCAGAGACGCGCCGTCTGATAGAAGAAAAAGTTGGCTACGATCTACAGTCGGTGGGGTCGGGCTCCAAATTCCTCAATAGGACACCCATCGCACAAAAGTTAATAACTAGAATCAACAAATGGGACTTACTCAAACTAAGAAGTTTTTTCTCAGCAAAAGAAACAATAAGAGAGGTAAATAGGGAGCCTACATCCTGGGAACAAATCTTTACTCCTCACACTTCAGATAGAGCCCTAATATCCAGAGTATACAAAGAACTCAAAAAATTAGACAATAAGAGAACAAACAACCCAATCAACAAATGGGCCAAGGACCTGAACAGACACTTCACAGAGGAGGACATACAGTCAATCAACAAGTACATGAAAAAATGCTCAACATCTCTAGCTGTCAGAGAAATGCAAATCAAAACCACCCTAAGATACCATCTCACTCCAGTAAGATTGGCAGCCATTAGGAAGTCAAACAACAACAAGTGCTGGCGAGGATGTGGGGAAAAGGGTACACTTGTACATTGCTGGTGGGACTGCAGATTGGTGCAGCCAATTTGGAAAGCAGTATGGAGAGTTCTTGGAAAGCTGGGAATGGAGCCACCATTTGACCCAGCTATTCCCCTTCTTGGTCTATTCCCTAAAGACCTAAAAAGAGCATGCTACAGGGACACTGCTACATCGATGTTCATAGCAGCACAGTTCACAATAGCAAGACTGTGGAACCAACCTAGATGCCCTTCAATAGACGAATGGATAAAAAAAATGTGGCATTTATACACAATGGAGTATTACTCTGCATTAAAAAATGACAAAATCATAGAATTTACAGGGAAATGGATGGCATTAGAGCAGATTATGCTAAGTGAAGCTAGCCAATCCCTAAAAAACAAATGCCAAATGTCTTCTTTGATATAAGGAAAGTAACTAAGAACAGAGTAGGGACGAAGAACAGGAGAAGAAGATTAACATTTAACAGGGATGAGAGGTGGGAGGGAAAGGGAGAGAGAAGGGAAATTGCACGGTAATGGAAGGAGACCCTCAGGGTTATACAGTGGAGGGGGTAGAGAGAGAGGAGGGGAGGGGAGGGGAGAGGTGGGGAGGGGGGAGGGTGGATGATGGGAAAGGCAGCGGAGCACAACAGACACTAGTATGGCAATTTGTAAATCAATGGATGTGTAACTGATGTGAATCTGCAATCTGTGTATGGGGTGAAGGTGGGAGTTCATAACCCACTAGAATCAAAGTGTGGAATATGATATGTCAAGAAATTTGTAATGTTTTGAACAACCCACAATAAAAAATTAAAAAAAAAAAAAATAAAAAATAAAAAAAAAAAAAAAAAAAAAAGAAATCAGCTTATGTGATATGGTAACTGAGAAGTTCCATGACAGGCTATATGCAGGCTGGAAGTCAGAGATGGCAGGAACATGACTTAGAATGCTCAGAATCAGGGAATCCAATGGTGTAACTCTTAGTTCAAGTCCCAAAGCATGAGTGCCTAGGACTAGGGATACTGGGATAAGTGCTGGGGTCAAAGACTAGAAAGCCTGAGCTCTGATGTCCAAGGCTATAGGAAAATATGTTCCAGTTTATGGTGGGTAAGGTGAGAGGTGTGGTAGAAAGATTCCAATTTATGTGTATTTTCTTTGGGTCCCCAGACAATTGGTCTTTCCCACTTTGGCCACTCAGATTCACATGCCAGCCTCCTCCATAAACACTTTTATAGACACAACCAAAGTAATAATTTTATAGGTTTCTAGGTATTCCTTAGTGCATTCAAGTTGACACCTAAAATTAACAATTACAATCCAGTAATTCTATTCCTATGTATGTTGAAAACAAGTACTCAGATATTATAAATGTTCATAGTAATGCTATTCACAAAAGCAAAAAAGTGGAAACAGCCCAAGTGTTCATCAACAGATGAAAGGATAAATAAGAAATGGTATATACCTGCACTAGAATATTGCTCTGCTATAAAAAGGAATGGAGGGCACATGCTACAATGTGGATGAAATTTAGAAACATTTTACTAAGGGAAAGAAGCCAAATACAAAGGTCATATATTGTATAATTTCTACAAAATACTCAGAACTGTTAAATCCACAGAGATAGCTAGGGTGAGAGCAGAATCAGGAATGACTGCTAAATGGATATGGGGTTTTATTTTGGAGTGATCAAAATACTTTGAAATTAGATAGTAGTGGTGTTTGTACAACAATGTGCAAGGATTAAATGCCACTGAATTATAAATGTTAAAATGTTTAATTTTATGTTATGTTTAATTTTATGTTATGTTTAATTTTAATTTTATGAATATTACATCAATTTTTAAAACAAGGACTTCTTATGTGCTAGGCACAGTTCTAAGCACTTTTTATATAATAAAAATTTAATCCCCACATCTACCTCATGAAGCTGTTATTATTACCATCCCCATACTACAGACAGGGAAATTAGTGAGCAGGAAAATTAAATTTCCTGGGCTGGGGATGTAGCTCAGTTGGTAGAGTGCTTGCCTTGCATGCACAAAGCCTTGGGTTTAATCCCCAGCACTACAAAAAAAATTAAGTTTCTTGCTTATGATCATGAAATTGGTAGTAATGGAATTGAACTCCCTACTTTGCTTCCTAAGTCTGTATTTTTTGTCCTTATACTCTTATACTTTTCAAAAATTGGGCATAGCTGAACACTGTTCAATGCAACTTACTATGATGGTAAAAATTTATATCTATGCTGTCCCGTAGTGTAGCCATGGACATTTGTGTCCACTAAGGACTTGAAATGTGGGTAGGAAAACAGAAAAACTGAATTTTAAATTGTGTTTAATTTTCAATTGTTTAAATTTAGGTAGTCACATTCAGCTTTGGACTACCATTTTTGGAAAGTGCAAAGTTCAAACTCCAATGGTTTAATAAATTATTCTTTAAGAATTTAAAAAGAAAAAAAAAAGTGTACTTATCCTTTGGGGAAATAGAAAATGTTGAAAAAGGTTTTGAAGTAGCCCAATCTCAACCACCTTCCTATGCTGAGTAAACTTTCTAAGTGTGAGAGCAGTCTAGACCTCTCCTTTTCTGTAGTATCAACATCTCAGGCCAGAATGCTCTTGATATACACAGCAGGGGTAGAGATGGCCCCCATGGAAAAGGTTTATTAAAGAAAGCCCTAAATATAATTTATAACAAAGAAAACCAGGCAGTGGTAATATGCAACAATAGCATGCTACCATGAACTTCTGAGAAGCAAGATGGAATGAACTTGCAATAAATATATTTGATGATTGAAATAAAAGAACTGCCATAAATGTAGCTGAAGATCTTCCTGTTGCCTCATCCCACAAAGCTCTTTAGCAAGGTTCTTTTCTATCTATTTATTTATTAGAGCTAAATTTATTTTTATTTTATGGTCCAAGTTGTTATGTTTTATTTTTTTCTGTTTCTTATATTTTTGTTTTAATTCCTCTTACAGATGACCTAGAGGGGCAAGATACAATAGATATATATTATTTTTTCACACCAGACTATCTCAGGCACATACCAACATACAATTATAACTATTACTCTAAAATTATTCTCACCAAAGAAAACAAATGAGTTGGGCAGAGGGGTGCATGCCTATAATCCCAGCAGCTGGGAAGACAGAGGCAGGAGGATTGTGAGTTCAAAGCCAACTTCAGTAAAAGCAAGGTGCTAGGCAACTTAGTGAGATCTTGTCTCTAAATAAAATATAAAATAGGGTTGAGGATGTTGCACAGTGATCAAGTGCCCCTGTATTCAATCTCCAATACCAGAAAAAAAAAAAAAAAGAAAGAAAAAAAATGTTATTACCGGTGTTCTAAGCCATAGCCATGTGTATTCATTTATCACAGATTAACTTGGCACATTGTATATATAAAATGTAAATTATTTTTATCTGTTCAACAATATTTGTGTCAAAAGCCAGGACAGTTAAATGCAATGGTTGCCAAGACAGACAAAAATACTTCTCTCAAGAAGTTAAAAAAATAATAATAGCAGATAACAGCTAGCATTCATATAGGACATAATCCATACAGGTTTATGTTTGAGGGACAGCTATAAAAGGAATATATTTGTTGCTGAATATCAGATATTCAATTTTGGGCATAATATGTTTGGGAAGATTAAAAGACAGATAAATTCAGAGATTGAACAAAGTAGCAAGTGTGATCAAGCTGGAGGGCTGGCCATTAGATTTAACAATATGGAAGACAATCTTGATGTGGCCTGATTGTGGTAGAAAATGAAGGCAGAGAGCACAGATAGAGGAATGTATGAGTATTGGTTAAAATAGGGCTTTGTGGATCATAGTATGAACACTGAATTTTACTTTGAAGTGGACAATCATTGGTGAATTTTGAGTAGAGGAATCATCTGACTTTGTTTCCACAGGATCATTATGTGTATGCATGGTGTGTGGGTGTGTGAGACAGAAAACTAAATAAAAGAGTTTCATTCTGGAATATTGAATTTGTGATGCCTATTAAAATACAAATGAATAAGTATAAGTTGAATATTGAGATTAAATACAAGTTTGGGTTCAAAGGGAAAGGTTTGTGCAGCAGTTACAACTGTGCAAGTTATTAGCATATAGAAGGAACTTACAGCAATGAGACAGAGTGAGGTCTCTTGGTGAGTAAGTACAGGTAGAAAAAGGAGGAGGTCCAAGTATTGAGTGAATCCTTGTTATGGTTTATATGTGAGGTGTCCTCCAAAAGCTCATGTGTGAGACAATGCAAGGTTTAGATGTGAAATGATTGGGTTATGAGAATCAATCAATCAATCCCCTGATGGGATTTACTGAGTGGTAAGTGAAGGTGGGTAGGGTATGGCTGGAGGAAGTGGGAATTGGGGACATGCCTTTGTGGTATGTATTTTGTATCTGGTGAGTGGAGTGTTTCTCTTTTTCTGATCATCATGTGAGCTGCTTCCCCTACCACACTCGTCCACCATGATGTTCTACCTCATCTCAAGCCCGGAGGAGTAGAGCCAGCTGTTTATGGATGGAGACCTCTGAAACTGTGAGCCCCCAAATAAATTTTTTCTTCTCTAACATTGTTCTGATCTGGTATTTTAGTTAGAGCAGGGAAAAAGCTGAGTAAAAGATCCCTGGAGCATTAAAACACTGAAAAGCAGCAGACATAACGAGGGGATGATAAGAAACAAGAAGAAATGAGAAAAGCCAGGTTAGTGGGGTATCCCACTAGTCATATGAGAAACTCTTTAAAGAAAGGGAGGAAGGTTGACTGTCTGAAATGTTTCTGACCAGTACAGAAAATCAGGGACTGGCCATTAGATTTAACAATATGGAAGACAATCTTGATGAGGACATTTTAGGTGAATTAGTCTAGATAAAATCTGATTGTACTGATTTCAGCAGAAAATGAAAGATATTAAATACATCAAGTTTATACAAACCACTCTAGGATAATGTTAAAATACACAGACACGCAACACACACACACACACACACACACACACACACAGTTTGCAAGAAATAGAACTACCTTTATTTCCCACAATTGAGCCTAACATTATGTCAAATTAAAACACAAAGACCATTGCAACATTGTTTCAATAATAAAACATTGGGAAAATCTAACTATCATTTTAAGATAGGTTAAATAAAATGTGGTTTTCAGTGTATGGTGCATCTATATTACGGAGTACCACAGAGATGCTAAAGAGAAGAGAGTAAGTCCTATATATTTTAATACTGGAAGATTTCTGAGATATATTTTTGCTGAAAAAAGTTCATAACAGTGTAGCATTTATAATGCAGTTTTTTTTTTTTTTTTTGGTATATCTACAATTGCTGAAAGTAGTTGAACTTTACAGGGCACAATGATGGAAATTATTTTGACCAATACTGCTACACTACTGAGGTATTAGAATAGTCTAACTTTTAGGTGTTAAAATATTCAGTGTGATCTAAGTCGGAAACTTCATCTTATGTAAAATTAAGTTTCTCTTCTTCATGAGAGTTTAGCTGCCCAGGGAGGCATTATTAGCTTTTGCTGTTTTCCTCTACCTCTACCTCACAGTTAGTGGGTGCTTCTGCTGTAGGTTGGGTGTGAGGTGGAAAGAAGTTAACTCTCCACATCACCCCTACCCTCACTCTGGCAGTTTCTGTGCTAATTTAGTATCAATTTTCCAAATGGCTGGCCTGTGTCCAAATTTCATCTCTTTAAATGCCTTTGTGGCTTCTTTGAAGACCTCCCATCTGACTTTTCAATGTCACTGTTCATTGACAATAGCAAGCACTTACTGGTTGGCCTCCGTGACCCTACTTGAGTCTCTATTCCAAAAGAACTTTCCACCCTGTCTCTCTGCTTTGCAGTCTCTCCTTGCCAGGCATCCCTGGTGTGTGTGTGTGTGTGTGTGTGTGTGTGTGTGTGTGTTGTAAATTGCCCCAATCGTTGTGGTTGTACAAACAATACAAGTTCTTTGGGTTAAACAATGGGCAACTCCTAAAGAAATATGAGAATTTTCTTCTCTGCTATAAACTCATCAAGTTATTGCAAATAGGTCTCATAAAAATTCTTATATACACATATTAAATAAATATTCAGCAGCATGCAACACAAAATAGCTCCAAAACTTGAAAGCCAGTTCTCTAAACTTTTAAGTGTTCCAAAAAGCATTTCGCTAGAAAGGTTTGTTCATGGCAGGCAAGACAGTATTCTAGAAGTAGGGTTTTTATAACCTTAGTATGGAGTTAATGTGACACGAAATCTACTTAATGACTAGATACAAGATTTTTTGAACATAAAGACTTCAGAGCCATTCTAGAATAAATGAAAAGGGCCCCCATTGATTATTATATCCTAATTTTCAAGGATTTTTAAAAAATATTTTATTTGATACATACACATTGATTATCTGATTTCACCTATGAAAATCCATTTAAACAGTTTATTATGCTAAATAAGATGCTGTTAATTATACCCATAAAAAATCATTTGTGATCTCCCTTATGATAATGGTCGGTATCTGATGTTGTTTCAGATACACCTAATTGCAGAACTTGGACTAACCACACCTGGAATGCAGATTTGAGCAAGGAAAGGGCCTTGTACCAGTGGTTCTTGTAGAACATGGAGATGTATATCCTAAGAGAAGATGAAACATTCCTAGTCCTGAAATTCTTGGTGGCTCATGGGAAACAGCTGTTTCTCCTATCTCCCCTTCCTGGACTATAGGACATGTCACATGGTAAGCTCCAATTGACACCAACTTTTCAACCTTGTAGAGTTTACTTTGAACTTTCCTGGTGATCATCCTGCAGAAAGAGTGGAGGGAGGTGGTAAAAATTATTTTCCTCAATTAAAAGCTTCAACTAACAAATGCAAACTAATGACACACAAACATCCCCACAGAGAGGTGCTTTTAGATGGCTTGGTGTCAGCACTCTTCCATACATTGTGCAAAAACTGGCTGCTTCACGATTTGAATGTCCAGGAATCCTCCACAGAAACCTTCATGCTCTCTTTTGCTCACAAAACAGTACCAATTGGCCTCTTTTTTTTTTTTTTTTTCAGACTTTCCACGTCATAGCCATGAGATACCTACTCTTTGGGGACCCTGAACTCCATGTAGTTCAAACTCTGGTGCCATAGACAGAAGCCTAACAAGTATCCAGCCAGGAAGCTCATTCTTGGTGAGTTTTACAGGAAGCTCCAGTCTCAATGATAGTTTTCTATCCATGGTAGATTTTCCACTGGGCTTGAGGTAGGGCTTAGAGTTGGGGTTATAGAAAGTGAGGTGGTAGGTAGGGGAAATCAGCTTTTTTCTCTATCCAAGGAATAGAAGGAATGATGGTCCCAGCCCTTCCCAATAAATGACAGGTGATTCTCTTGCTCCTCTGTACCCCAGGTCCCCAATGAAGTGGAGAGCATTTCTCTATCTCATGTTGGGAAGGTCATCCAGAACTTCTTTTAAGAATATTGACTTATGCCTCCATAGGTGTTGAGCTTTAGATAATATTCACATTCATATTAAACTCTCAATAAAAATTGGGCAAGTATCTTCTGTACTCATTTAATAAGTCATTCGAGTGCTTTCTTTAGCCCAGCCAACTACTTTAGGCACAGTATGTGTCCAGGAAACAGTCTCCAGTGCCCTCTGGTTTCCCATCAGAAATAGGTGGCTAAAATTTTATCTTTTCCTCCTATACAATTCTATGTTTATGTGATTTTTAAACAAAAAATCAATAATTTTATCTTTTTAAGTTTATAAATTATTTTGAGAATGATAGCAAGACTTTATACATACTTCTCCACACACATGCTTTCAATTTGTTTACCTAATACAATAATCCATTTACTATATTTTGAAAATACACGATGCTGGTCATCCTTCCTTTTAGGTTTACAATATTCTAGGACCATCGCTTGCAAGATTTGTAAAGAAAGAAGAAAAGGAAGAAGAAAAAAACATGCCTGTCCTAGTGACTTATTTTCTTTAGTAAATGTAATTGCTCCTCTGCAAAGCATTGATTAAACTTTAGAACTTGAAAGGTCAGATGGAGATTTATGCGAGATAAGACCACATCTTAATGCTGGAAGCTTTGAAAATGACATTGTTACCTACCTTGTCCTTCTTTGTATCCCTAAAACTCTCTCTTTGGGATTTATTGCAACCAATTAGAAATGTATATCCCAGATGCAATTAGGGACTTGAAAGTCTCACTCATGTGGAGCAGTTTGTTGTTCGTCGCACCCCCAAAAATCAATTGATCAAGGAAAGTGGATCTTTTACTTAAATTTTGAAAAATGGGACAGAAGATCCACATCAAATTCTATGGAGCAAAAACTTTAATGAAATACCTATACATTAGTTATTTATTGCTGTTTAATAAATTATTCCAAAACCCTATACATATTCTATACATATTTTATATGTATAATTTTATATATTTTTCATAATTTCTATAGGTCAGGAGTCTGAACATGCCTTAGTTAGGTGCCTATTTCAGGGTCTCTTGAGGCTGAATTCGGGTATTGTGTAAAATGTAGTTATTTCAGTGCTCAAACGAGAGAAGTTCTGCTTCCAAGCTCACTCATGTTATTGGCAGGTTTTCAATGATTGGCCGGAGATGCCAGACCTCTTCGATGTAGGCCTTTCTGTTGGGCTGTTAACAATATGGCAGGTGCTTCTCTAAGATGAGAGTGCTATGGGGGTAGAGAAGAAGAGAGAGAAAAAAAAGAGAGGGCTCAAAATAAAAGTATTTTTATGCCTAATCTTGGAAGTGACATCTCATGCTTTCATTGTATTCTGTCCATTAGAAGTGGCTAACTGAAATGAGTTCATCTTCAAAGGGAGGGGATTATACAATCATGTCAAATACCAGGAAACTGAGATCATCCGGTCCATTGTACAGGTTCCCTACAACTAGTTTGACATTTCTGTTCTCTACCCCTATTATCCCCTCAAGGTTCCTGTCTACAACCAGGCATAGTGTATCTTCTTTTCTTCTTCTTGGGCAGACCAAAATTCTATTTTTCATTGTAACATCTCTCTTCAGTTTAAAAAAGAAAACCGCATTAGTTTCACATCATGTTGACTCTTTATTCTTTCTTAAATGTGCCCCTTGAAGGGGCCCAGAAGTAAAAATGAAATCATCTAAGTTTGATATAATATTATATTTAGACTTAAAGATTTAAAATTTTTTTTATTCTGATTTGTTATGTATGACAGCAGAATGCATTACAATTCATATTATACATATAGAGCACAATTTTTCATATCTCTGGTTATACACAAAGTAGAGTCACACCATTTGTATCTTCATACATGTACTTGGAGTAATGATGTCCACCTAATTTCACTGTCTTTCCTACCTCCATATTCCCTCTTTCCCCCTTCCTCCCCTTTGCTTTATCTAGAGTTCATCTAACCCTCCCGTGCTTTCCCCCCACTCAACCCCATTATGAATCAGCATCCTTAAATCAGAGAAAACATTCAGCATTTGGATTTTGGGGATTGGCTAACTTCACTTAGCATTATATTCTTTAATTCCATCCATTTACCTGAAAATGCCATGATTTTATTCTTTTTCAATGCTGAATGGTATTCAATTGTGTATATATACCACATTTTCATTATCCGTTCATCTACTGAAGGGCATCTAGGTTGGTTCCACAGTTTAGCTATTGTGAATTGTGCTACTATAAACATTGATGTGACTGTGTCTCTGTAGTATGCTGTTTTTAAGTCCCTTGAATATAGACTGAGAGGGATAGCTGGGTCAAATGGTGGTTCCATTCCCAGTTTTCTAAGGATTCTCCATACTGTTTTCCATATTGGCTGCATATGACTGCTTTTTTTTTTTTTTTTTCAGAGTCTCTATCTCTTTCTTGAAGTAATCTTTTGCTACCTGTATTTGCTCTCTTATCTCATTGTTGGAGTGATCAATTTTTGCCTGTATTTGTTCATTTAGGTCATTCTTTAATTCACAGATCATTTTAATTGTGAACCTTCTGAACGCCTTCTCTGACATTTCATCAACTTCACTGTCCATGGGTTCTGTTATTGCAGTATCCTGGTTTATTTGGGGCACTTTCCTCTCTTGTTTTTTCATGTTGTCTATGTGTCTTCCTTTTTTGCAGCATGGATCTGAGATATTATAGTTTCTACCCTATAATTTTGTAATATCCACACAGATTATTTGTACCTCACCTTGATTCTGGGTTTCCAGACCCTGAAGGTGTCCCCAGATGGATGCTACTGCAATTAAAGATGGTGGTGGCAATAGCCGAGATAACTCTCGAGATAGCAGTGGAGGAGTCCCAAGATGGATGCAAGGTTTTTCAGAGATGGGGCTGAAATAGTAGGCCTTACACTGGCTTTGGGATGCCTGCTTTGAGATGCAGATGCTTCTAGGCCCTGTCTGTTGTTGAAAGGTAGAGGCAAATATGTGGGGAAGACTATGACAATGTCTGCAGTGTCCCAAGATAGAAGTGTGTTAGGCCTGGGCTCCCAGGTGGGGAGCAGTGGTGACAGACCCGGACCTACCCTGGGTCTGGGTCCTATGCAGGTGGGTGGAGGCAGATCTCTAGACTTAAAAATTTTATATAACTATATTGTGATTGACTTTACTGTAACAATTTTAATGATTAAATTTCTTAAGATGCTGTGTTCAAATGCATTATATGCTATTACTGGTTACATTAATAGGGAAGTTTCTCTGTAATGAGTAGCGATTTCCAAACAAGTTTAGTTTTTTCAAGAAAAATTTTGTTCTAGCTAAAATGTGTGTTTATTTGTTTGCAAAAGTCTTACCTTAATCCTCTCCATGTGCTTCAGTGCTAGTTCAATTACATTGAAGAAGAACACAAAGCTTTTGACATTTGGGCCAAGAACAATGTTGGTTATTAAACTCAGTCTTACCTTGGAACATGCTTCCTTCTCAGAAAACATTTTATTATATTTTCCTTGTCTGCAGAGTCAGTAACAAATAATGCTATATAGCCTTGAGTGCTCCATGAACAAATGGCATAGACCTTTGAAAACATTTCAGACTTAGTGACTTCTTTGCCTTGTGATTTTTTTTTTTTTTTTTGGATTAAAGTTTTAGTCCTTTCTTAAGCTATTTGATGCATTTGGGGTGTGAGATGACCATCAAAGGCTCGCAGGTGAGACAATACAAGAAGGTTTAGAGGAGAAATGATTGGTTTAAGGTTCTCATAACCCAATCAGTGAATTAATTTTCTTATGGGATAATCTGAGTGTTAACTAAATGTATGTAGGGCATGACTAGAGGAGGTGGCACTGGGGTGGGCCTTTGGGGTATTTATTTCTCTCTCTATTTCCTGATCGTCATGTGAGCTGCTTCCCTCTGTCACATTCTTCCTTCACAATGTTCTGCCTCACTTCAAGCCCTGAGGAATACAGCTACCTTCTGTGGACTGAGACTTGTGAAACCTTGAGCCCCCAAATAAACTTTTTCTCCTCTAAAATTGTTCTTGTCAGGTCTTTTAGTCAGAACAGCAAAAAAAGCTGACTAAAACACTTCTCCAAAAATTTCAGAGGGAATAAACTTTATTTAATAACTCTTATACAAGCTTTCAATTATTTTTTACTTTTCTCTCTAAAATTTGCTCCTTGACCTCTGTAAGTGAGAAAATAAATCACCTGTACTCACTCAGATAACTACTCCAACTTCCTGAATGATTGTCTTATCCAGGAAGATAACATTCCATATAACTGTACTGCTTGTTTCAAAACCCTTTGGAAAATCCAGTTTTTTCCTGAGCATTAAACTACTCAGCCAGCCCTGCTGGAAGGACTCAGGACAACAGTTAGCTCAATGAAGATCCTCACAGGACTGTTTACTTTTCAAGGATTGCCTGGAGCCTGCTCCTCACTGTGTCCACAGTCCTTTATTATAATGTCATGAATTTTGGCCAATCCCAATGAGACCTTCACAGCTAATGAACTATATTAATTAGACTCCAAAACCTTCACCAGTATTTACCCTTTGTTTCTTCTCCACCTCCAGACACCATGAAGACTCTATCAATGGAATATCTCCCTTAATTTGTCAAATGACAACCTAATCTATAAATTGGTTACTTTATTTTCCTTTATCAACAAGTTGCTCTGATGGTCTTTTCCAGAAAAGACAGTTAAGAGAAGTAACAAAGATATGATTGCATAAGGGCAAAATGTGTTGATCACTGTTCATGTAATGTGAATCCTGCTGAATTCAATCTAAAATTGATGAAGAAAACATGTCTAGGAAATGTAAGACAAATATTTCAAATAAATTCATATAGTTCAGCAATAATATTTCATATACTCTAAGATGAAATATGAAGCATCTTGGAAGTCAGGCAAGCAGAATCAAGGAATAAAGGCAAAACTATGCTGTAAGCATGGTGTCTGCTTTGATTTTAAAGTTGCATATCCTCCAAAGCCTTATATGCTAAAGACTTGATCTCAAGGTGGTGTGATTGGAGGTGGTAGATCCGTTAGGCGGTATGGTCTAGGAGGTCCTTGGGTTATTGGGAGCAGGCCCTTGGAAGCCAGTTCTCACAACAGGGTTATTACAGAAGCTTGAGTCCAGCTACATCCAGTTGTGTCTCTGCACCTAGTTTGAGATGGCACTTGCTTCCTCCAGAAATGCACTCCCACCACTGCCATCCATCATGCACCATGAGGTGATGCAGTCAAGGGGTAGCCTTTTGAGAATGTGCTTATGCCCTCTGAACTTTAAACCCCCAAACTGTAAACCAAATAAACCTCCTTTCCTTCATAAGTATCCTGTTTCCAGTATTTCATTATAGTGATGAAAAACTGACGAATCCAGTTTCCTTTTATCAATTATGTGGGAAGGAAGTAATATAGACTGGAAAGAGTTACTTTAAAAGAGAACTTCTGCAGATAAGCAAATTGCATGACCTGTAGCTAGGATGTTTGCTTTGCAGAAAATATTGCATTGCATGTGAACCTGAATGATCATAACTTCAAGGAGGCTTACCAAAATGTTGGCTATCATGATGTTGAAAACATGAAAATGGCACATTGGTTGTATTTATGTTTATAAAAATCATTGTGGATATAATCTACTGTCTCTTTAAACACTACCATTGAGCATAAACTCACCTTCCTTATACAGATATGCATTTTCATTGCCGCAGCATCTCTAACAACTCTGATGATCAATTATCTGTCTTGTTCAATTAGAAAAGAAAGGTATCACCCTGGTCCGTCTGCTGAAGTTGTCCTTGAACACCACTTACTGCTCTTCAGAGGTGGTCTTCTTTGCATTGGACTGCCGTCACCTCACTAACAACACCCCACCCACTCAGCACTGCAGCATGTTTTTAAACCCTGTGAACTTCATTTATATCCAAAATGAAAGAGCATTTTGACCTTCCTTTCATCAGGTTCCTGGCCTTTCTTGATGAGAAAACAGCAATGGCTGACTGGATCTCAGGGAACATGAAAGGAGGCTTCAGGAATGGAGACAGAAGCAGTTGAGTGGTTCCCCTCTGAACTTTAGAGTAAGAAGCAAAAATGAGCACATCTGCTCTATCACTCCTATTCTTTCCTTTATTCTTTTATTTGAATAGAGAAAATACATGCAGTTATCCATGGTTACTTGGTACTGTAATATATAAGTCTAACTGTACCATCAGTTTGTCATTTTGTGAGATTTAGAAAATTAAAGCACATGACTTGGGTAAGTAGGCCAATAATAGTCCTTCAACTATCTTTATATCTATAGTATGCATCTATATAAATTCTTCCTGTAAGAATATGATAACTTTTCTATCTTTACTATTTACCATTTCATTTGGAATAGCATATATTTTTCACATTTTGATGCCAATTCAGTCCCTACAGGTGTTTATCAAACCTATTTCCAATTTGCGAAAGTATACCGAGATACGATATCCAAGTTCAACACCTATCACGAGTTTTAGAGTGTATAAAGTATATGTGCATTTACAAAAGTGTATTTTTTAATCTGAAGAAAACTTATCTATTCTGATCTAAAATTCATTATTTTTAACTTATTTTGTGAAGAGTTTTCATAGGCATTTTTGAAATGTCATAACAATATAAAAACCATCTCCAATCCCAACATTCTTTACACACAGAATTTTTGTATACACAGAAATTTCCTATTGACCTTTTTTTCCAGATATTTTTACAGAATTACTAAAACACCAATTTTAAATGAAAACCAAAATGATGGTTGTTTTCTAGTCAAAAATATACCTATGATTAACTTTCTATTACTGTATAAAACTACCCAAAAATTTAGTGTTTAAAATTTGTTTATTTCTACATGGTTCTCTTCAAGCTAACCTTAGTTGGGCAGTTCTTTTCCAGAACTTTTTTGGGTCATTTATCCAGTTGCAGCCAGGAGACAGTTCCTGAGGACTGGTGTGATCTGAATGGCTGCATGTGAATGTATAGGGCATCCATGAGAATGATAGAAAGAACTCAAAGAACTACACAAAAGGATAGCAGCTTCCTATAGGGAAAAAGTGAAATTGCAAAACCTCTTGGAACTGTTTTCTTCAAAAAGGAGATAACTTAGATATTATAATTTTATTGCTGAAGGCAATATTTCAAGCTAAATAATAATTATTGAAATATTATACATGTGTCAGCATAAATATTTAGAATTTTAATTAGAAATTTAAATTGAACACAATTGATTTTTTGAAAGCATTTTAAATACAATGATGAAAGAATGCTGATATAGGTAATTTATACTAGTATTTATGGATGTAGCAATAAAACTGAGATGTAAAACTGTGACAAGTATCTCATTGAATTAAAAACAGAATATAGAATAATCCAGTTATTTTGATAGTTTGTTTTTGGTAAGCTTGAAAGATTCACTTGAGGTTTTCCATTCTGTCATCACATTTATCATGACCAGGAAATTTTAAAGAATGTATTAAATAGGGTATAGAATTGCATATTGAATTCTAAACAAATTTTATTGTTATTCTCTTTGAATATCTGCATGGAGTTTTTAAAGAGCTTTTATAAACGTCCAGGGATAAGGATGATTATCTGAGTTTGGCTTTTCATTGGATAAAACAAAAAAAAAATTATAGATCAACAAGAAATTCAAATAAAACAATACCTGACCCATCATCATTACTAGAAACCAGAAAATTTCAAATTACTCATAAGTTGAGAATACACTACAAATTTCAAACTATAGTTGAAAGTTTGCCTGCCATTACAAGACCAAGGATTCATGGATAAGACTTGGCCACTTCATGCAGAAGAAAAGCATGGAGGGAAGAACTGGTCAGTGTCCAGACAAAATCACCCAGAGAGAGAATGTTCAATGTTCTGAGTGTTAGCTTTCAGAATTCAAGACTAAGCCTTGATAAATAGCCCCAGCTACTGAAATATCTCAAGAGTATTAAAATAAAAGCTGTTGAACATTGTTTCATTCACCTGTTGGCCAGGTGTCAAATAAGAAAAGCAGTACATACACAATGGACTATTATTCAGTCTTAGAAAATGAAAAGAAGAAATCTTATCATTTTCAAATAACATACATGATCCTAGAGAACATTATGTTAAGTGAAATAAGCCAAGGACAAAAAGAAAACTCCTGCATGATCTCACTTAGATGTGGAATCTAAAAAATCTCAAATCATAGAAGCAGCGAGTAAAATGGTAGCTAGAAGCAGGGTTGGGGAAATGGCTGTCAAAGGATACCAAATGTCGGTGAATAATATATTCTTGAAAATCACAGGAAAGTAGATTCCTGCAAAAAAAAAAATGGTAAGTTTGTAATGGATATATTAATTCACTTAATTCAGCCATTCCACAATGCATACACAGATATTTTTTGAAGGAAAATTTCACAATTCCTTTTGTCAAGTAAATATAACAATGATAGTTAATCTCAACAAAGAACAAAAAGTTGTAAACTCATTTGTAAATATTGATACAAACATTCTAAATAAAATGTTAGTGATTAGACAACAATACCACAAGGGGAAAAAAAAAAAAATGAACCATGACTAAGCAGAGTTTGTACCACTCAGGTAAGAATAAGTCCATATTATAAGAATCTATTAATATAAATTCACCTGCAGGAGAACATATGCATGGTAATCTTCAGATACTTAAAAGGCCTATGCCAAAATTCAACACTTGTTTTTATTAAATTTTTTTAAGAAAATCGGCATGGATAATGTTTCTTCAGCATGATAAAATGCAAAGCCATCATATGTGATAAGAATTAGTACTGACCAGGAAAAACATCAAATGTCAATTCTACTATTATCAACTTTTGAATGTACACACTAGTCAATGCAATTTTTAAAAAAGTCAAAGATAATAGATGTAATAGTTAGAAGTGAGGAAATAAAACTCCATTTCAGATGACATGGTTTCATACCTGGGAAAATACCACACTAATAAATCAATGATAAATGTAGTGAAAATAGTAAAGTACTTGGCAAAAGCAGGACTTGAAATTGACATGGAAAAATTAATAGCCTATATATATTTAAATTGTAATCCATTAGAACATATGAAGAGGATAAAAACCTACCAAAATTAGCCAAAAAAAAAAAAAGAAACAAAATAAATGAAATAGGAATATACTTAACAGGAAATGTTTAAAATTGACATAAAAAATGCTGTAAAATACTCCCAGATGCTACAAAGCAAATTGAAGAAATGAAAAGCCAATTCTGGTTCTTGATTTGAACATCTTAATATCATTAAGACATCAGTTCTTCCTAAGCTAATTTATAAATATATTGCAATCTGTTTTAGTTAGCTTTTTCATGGCTGTGACTAAAAGAACTAACAAGTACAATTAGAAGAGGAAAAATTTATTTGGGTGTTGATGGTTTCAGACAGCCATCTTCATTCCTCAGGACTCCAAATGAGGCCTGAATATCATGATGGAAGAGTGTGGTGGAGGGAAGCACCACACACAATGCTTAGGAAGCAGAGAGACTCCATTTGCCAGTTACAAAAACTATACCGGAAAGGCATGACCCCAATTCCCACTCCTCCAGCCACCCACCAGCCTACAGTTACCACTCAGTTAATCAATCCCATCAGGATAAGGCTCTCATAACCCAATCATTTCTCCTCTGAACCACCTTGCATTGTCTCACACATGAGCATTAAGGGGACACCTCACATTCCAAACCATAACGCAATCTCAATAAAAATATCAAGGATGTTAGATAAGTTTATATTGAAATTCACATGAAAAAATAAATATGGGAATAGACTGAAAAACAGCCAAGAAAGAACTCTTGGGATCACTTACACCAATTATGAAAATATGCCATACAATTTTATAATTAAAACCACGTGGTACTAATGAATAAGTCAACAAAGGAATTTCTGAGGTGTATGTTCAGAATACAACATCTATAAGAGAAAATATTCGTTACCTTCTAGTAGGCATTTCATATCTAGGTTATATCCAAAACAAAAGAAAATATACATCACACAAAGATGAGTGCATGCTATTTAAAGCAGTTTTATTTATAATATCCCAAGTCTGGAACCAAGCCAAATGTCTCTTAAATAAACAAATTGTTTATTTCATGCAACAACATTATTCAGCATTAAAAGTGAATAAATTGTATAATAAGACATGGATGAATCTCAATGTCATCATGTTATATAAAGAAAGACAAACACATACATACATGAAATGTTGTATTATTCCACTTTTGAAGAAGTCTGAGATGAACTGCTGATTTATGCTGACAGAAAGCAACTCAGTAGTTACCACAGAAGGAGAAGTTGAAAGGAAGGGCTGCAAAGACACTTTCTGAGACTACGGAGAATGTTACATTTCTATTCTGATGTGATTACATGTATACATATGTATTTATCATAATTAATAAAGCAGCATTCTAACATAGATATTAGCATTAATATATGCAAATTATTCCTTAACAAATAATGAAACATAATAATGACATCACCAGTGAGGTGCATATACTGGATGCTTTTGGGAAGTGAAACCCGGAGAAGAGCACACTATGCATCATGTACCTTTTCTACTGAGGATGAGTAATGTAATAATCTAAACATGAAATACCTCACAATCCTACACTGAGAGATATTATATCACATTACTGTTGGTATTATTCAAAATGCCTATCCTAAAAGACAAAGACTAAAAATCCAGGACATATTGAAGGAAAGTAAAGAGAAATGCAACAGGACATACTGGTTCTCTGTATATTACAAATGATTTATGTGGGTGGACAGACAAAATGGAATATGATGGTAGTTTAGACAAAAGTAATTTACTGTAAGATTTTCTGAATTTGGCAACTATACTGTGGTTATGCAACAAAATCATTTTTCAGAAGAAATATACACTAAAGTGTTAAGGGGTAAGGGTCATGATATACACAAACACACACAAAAACCCTCTTAAATGGTTAGAAAAATGGATATGTGAAAAATATATATAAATACTAAACATGTAAAGTTATTTATATAGTAATGTATGCATGTACATATAAATGTGTATTACACACAGAATAGAACAAATGTGACAAAATATTAAAAAAATTGACTCTGTATATAGATTATATGGGCTTTCTCAGTAACATGCTTGCATATTTTCTATAAATTAAAAATTAGTTCAAAATAAAATGTTAAAACTTTCAATCTAAGTTTTGCAGGGTTTGGTTCCATCATGTATTCCTAAAATGAACCCAGTGTGCAATGACGGTTCCCAGGTAAACATACTGATTTTCTTAAAGTTCAAGAGAAAAACCCATTTTTGCAATTTTTAGTTAGGATTATTCTCTATAAATAAATGTGATTTGGGGGGGAGGGGTACTGGGGATTGAACTCAGGGGCATTCAACCACTAAGTCACATCCCCAGCCCTATTTTTTATTTTTTATTTAGAGACAGGATCTCGCTAAGTATAGTGCCTCGCCTTTGCTGAGGCTGGCTTTGACTTGAGATCCTCCTTCCTCAGCCTCCTGAGGTTTGCCACTACAGTGGGTGTCACTTCCTGTGGGTGCCACCATACTGGGCTAAATATGATTTTTTTAACTTTGTAATTAACTTCCTTTTCAATGTTTAATACAGAAAATAACATCCTGTAACCAGTCAACATTGATTATATAACAAATACCAAATATGCCTTTTAAAAAGTGCATTACACAGTAATAGTACCTATAAGTTAAGTCTGTTATCTTTCTGCCAAGCCTTCTCCTGGTATAAGTATTTTTTTTTAACATAAACACCCCTCTGGCAAATTGTTGCTTCATTTTGTGAAACACAATAATTTGCGTTTGGTCCTTGAAATCCTGCCAGGCTCTACTCTGTTCTATATGAGTTAACTCCATTTCTGAATCTAAACATCTGCCCTGAGAACAGATAATTTCCATATAGTCAGACTGCATCAGAAGTCATTATCATTGTTAAGAAGCTAAATTCTCAATGCTTTTTAAAAAATTTTTTTCTACAAAACTGTAGATCAAATGACCATATACTTTTGAAAAAAAAAATACAATTGAACAAGTTTGGTTGAGTAGAGTTTTACCCATTCATTGCATTGACTATGAATTAAGAATTTGATTAATTCAAAATTATGATGATGCAACTTCTTTTCTTTTAGCACAAGTTGTCATCATTGTTTTTAAGACATTTCTTCAAAGTCAAGGTAGTTGGGTAAATATATTACTTGTGTCTTGGTATTTGCTTGGATTCCCTGGGAGATAAGTTTAGATAAGCCAGATTCCCAAGTTTGACTTCACTCAATGGATTTCTAGGTATTTGAAATTAGAAGCTTCATCCAGAACTGGGATGATATTCACAGGGAGATCTAGATTTGGCATTCCAATACAGTGGTATGATGCATATTGTAAAGCACCTCCTAGTACCAATCAAATCAATCTTAGATAAAAATACATTCTTCAAGGAATTGCTAGGCTCATAAAAGTAAAGATCTCTGAATCTCTCACTACAGTAGCAACAACAAAAGTTGAGCAGATAGTAGTGACTCGAAGAAACATCGCAAATGCACAGTTGCATGGACTCAGACATGAATATCACTGGCAGGTTGTGGAACTTACCTTGACCCTATGAAGCTAGGAAATTGAACATAAGCTGAAAGGGGTCTCTGATTAGGAAAGCTCTCAGATGCTGGTGAAAGGAACACAAATTCTCTCTAAAAGAAAGCATCCCCAAATTAAGCTTCCAAGTTCATATTTAATGGGAAGTAAATATTGAAATATGAACTGACAGTAAAAGATCATCAAACATAGAAGAAAAACCAATGGATTTCTTGATTGAAAATCAAGATTATGATCAAAAAGGACTTGATATATTGAAATAAGACAAAACAAAAATAAATGTGTGAAAATTTAAGAAAACAAAAGACAAACTGATGAAAATGGCCACACAAGAAACTTAAAATATATATTTGAGAAAGAAAAAATACATCATTAAAAAAATATAATTGTACCAAAACACACAGTTAATAATTTGTGCAGAATATTAGAAAATACTAATGAGAGAACTGGTAAATTATGAGGCAAGTATCAAGTTAACACAAAGATAACTGTTATGAGGAGTAATAATCAACTCACACTTTGGATAGAACTATTTGCAATATATGTTAAAAGTCATATTCATAATATATAAAGCTTTCTTGTACAATAATAAAATAAACAACCCAATTTTTAAATTGATAAAACACCTTAACAAAGAATATGATCTGATACACAATTAGATACATGAAAAATAGACACCAGAGATATGTGAATTAATCCACAATGAAATACACTACACATCCAGTAGAACAACTTAAAAGGCTAGTCATATCAAACTTTGGAGAGGCTGCGGCTCTATTACACTTTCTGTTAAATTGTAAAATTTATAGAATACATTGGAAAAGATAGAATCTTCTAAAGCACTCCTGAGATACAATCTATGACCCAGCATTTCTACCCATGGGCATATATTCAGAATAAATAAGTGTGTAGTTAACCAAATAGTATATACAAGAATATACATAGTCAATTTATTTGTAATTATGCAAAACTGAAAACTACCAAAATAATCTCAACAGCAGAATAGATTTTTTAAAATTATGGTATATTTATACAACAAAATCCTCCATGAAAAAGAATCAGAATAAACTATTACACTGTAACCACAGACACAGATTAACTCCACAGACACAAGTTTATTGAACACAATTAAAGACAAAGATATACATTTTGTATAGTTATACATTTTTAGAAATTTCATAAACTATCAGAGCAGGGAACGCCCCTAAAGGACTGAGCAGAGAAGTAAGATTTCTGGAATGAGAAATGTTGTATATTTTGATCTGGCTAGTATAAAACTATTATATATTTATAATAGAGATTTCAAAAATCAAATATCAAATACATTTCAGAGAAATGGAAATTGATTATTTATGAAAGCCAGAATTTCACCTAGTGAATACTAAAATATAGATATTTAATGAGTAAGGAAAATGTCTCCATAAGAAAAAATATTAAACAAATAAATGTGTGTATATGTACATAACAGAAGTTTATGTGTAATTATTTTTTACTCTAAAGTATCAAAATTAAGGTGTCAATTTTTTTAAAAGTTCAAAAATGTCAAGGAATGATCTCTGAAGCAAGAAAGTGAACTTAATTTCTAGTTTTTCTTTCCACTCCTTAACTTGGTTGCAAAATTCCTTTTAGCATTCTTTCTCTTCTCCTAATCAATGTATTTGTGGGATTTGGGCTTGAGTTCAGTGGTAGACTGTCTAGCATGCATGGGGTATGGATCCTTAGCACTTCCTGCCCATTTTATAAAAGTGAATAAAAGTATCAATTGCATGAATGAATGTAGTGGTTTTAAACATTGTGAAATATGATTAAGAAAACATGATATATTATTAAATCATAAAATAAGAGAAATAGGAAAAAAATCTTTATAAAACAATTCATCCTTTCAATGTTAGATGACAACTCAAAATTATGTATCTATCAGTGACAATGTGTGTCCTGAAGTAAAACAGTTTCCCTAACACTTGTCTGATATATTACTTTCCCAATTTTTAAAAGCACTATCCTGAATGCTCCTGGATATTAAATAGAAAGACAATAGCTTCCTTTCTATTTTCTTGTGGAAAGAATATGATGGACACAGTAAGACTATGATTAAAAAAAATCTTTTCAGATCATCTGAGTTTGTCTCCATTAGATGTATTATCTTTGTAAAATTGAATTTATCATAAAAATGGAGTTCAAATTCATTACTTTTACCCATCTTTGAAATTAGCTTGAGCAAATACATTTGATGAGTTTGTTAAGGTCACGATGGTAGCATTGAACCCTTTTTATGTCATCATCATCTTTTTCTTCATGAAGCCTTCATTAGAGGTCACAGAGATATTTTCCTAGGTGTTGTTAGAAAAAAAAATAATATTCTTTCAGGCCAAGAAGACAGTGATGGGAAGGTATCTAAAGCAATATTAAAAAACAAAAACAAAACAAAACAAAAAAAAACCTTTGGTGTCTCATATTGCTTTAGACATTTCCCTCAGAAACGTGAAAACACACAGACATTCAAATTTTGCAACAAACTTCTAGAAGAATAAAGGCCTAAGATCAAGATTTCTTGAACTTAAAAAAGAGAGAATGGAAAAAAAAAATGTAAAAAGCTCCTTAAACACGGTTATTCTTGTAAGAACTGTGATTAGGCTTGTGTGTCCACAGGTACCTAGCTCCTGGCACAAATTCTGTTCCTTCAGATGAATATGCCTTTTCATATATCATCCCCAGAGGCACATCTATGACCTCAGATCTTAACTATTTTTCTTACTCCACCCCCAAACGTAGAGTGTAGTTTTAAGATTAAGTTCACTGCATCCTCTAGTATGAACCCATCTTTTTTCCTCCAGTCTTATTTAATTATTTGTTTGCTTGCCTTTCATTGTAGAAAAGAAATCCTAGAGCTTCAGTGACCTAAATAAAGTCAATAAAACCTGTTTACCTGAAGTCCTGAGAACCTGTCTCTTGTTTACTACTACTAAGAAAAGCACAAATGGTTAAACCTTTGTGAACCTGCATATTCTGAATCTAAACACAAATGAGCAAATTGTTAGTAATCCTCCGTAATTACTCCAGTTCTCCATGGCCAGGTGTTATACTCAGGACTATTCATTATGAAAAGAATCAAAAGCTGTGCTTTCCCCCTCAGATTAGGAAGGCTTTCAGGATTCAGGCTCAGATTCCAGGGGAAGCACTTGGGTGCTCTCTGCTTTCTTTGCTGCTGTGACCAGATGGAAGCATTACTTTATCTTCCAGAAAGTCTATGAACAGGCAGAGTAAAGGTGACAGCTCACACGGAGTAGTGCCAGATGCTCTTGTTTATTTCAGTGTTAAGGGATATTTACTGGCAGAAGTTCAATGGCTTTTTGGAACATTTTCGAAAGGGTCTCAATTTTGGGGGTGAAAATCTGCTTCTGTGTGCAACCCAATAATGAAAACATACTTTGCCCACTAGACTTGTTTTTTTTTTTTCTTGGTTTACATTTTTCCCCCAAAAGACAGGAAGTTTTTTTAAAAAAAATCCCAAGAGTATGCACTTCATGAAGATGTGACACTATTGTCCACATCCTTTCTTAAGGAAAATTAAAAATTAGTGTCTGGAGCTTTAAATTTGTCCTCTTTTAATGTTTCTCTTCATTTTCTAAATATGAGTCATAATTTGATTGAGTTGAAGTGAAAGTTACTAAAAAAAACTGAATATACAATAATAAATGCCAAGAATGTTCATTTTGCATTTTGCTGTAAACTTAAGCTGTACTAACACTGGGAAGCATACCCATATTTGCTTATTTAGCCAGTAAATTTATTATATGGAAAAGGTAGAATTGTTAGTGTTTATGAATATGGACCTTGAGTTCCAGGTTCTGCTATTTACTAGGTTTCAACTTGGCAAAGTTACTCAACTTCTCTGGTCCTCAGTTTCTTCATATCTAAAATCATTATAATAATTATCCCCATCATACAGAATCTGTGGAAGAGATACATTTTTTTTTCATGAAAAACATTTAGAAATGTACCTGGCATGTAATAAGAAGTCAATGAATGTCAGTTACTAATATGATCATTCTCATTGTCATTATTATTCTCTAATCAAGTAACTTTCACTTATTACATTATAAAATTTATATTCTTTCTTCCAGGGCAACACTATCTGTAGGGGAAATGTGTCAAAATACTTTATTAGAGATGACTATAATCTTAAGACATAATTGTCTAATCTTACCCTTCCCAAATGAACTCCAGAGAGTACATTTTGTTTGAAAGTTTTCCCAAGAAACTGAAACCAATGTTTTCTTCATGCATTTTTTATTTTGAATGTTAATCAGTCTTACATATTTTATTTTCTTAAAATTTATATAGAAATAAATAAATATTTGCATATATATATTCTATAGCACTGTTCATTAACAAATAGTTTTTTAAGATACAATTATTTTAAAATAAAAAATTAGAAAGGCTTTCAATCCACATTTCCAAATTTTATTAATTATAAACTTATTTTCATGAATCACTCTGATTTCCTTTCCCCCCCCCAGGGGGGAAGTTTTTAATATACATGTATAGATATATTTAAAATCAGACACTGCATCATATAAACTTTATCTCTGTTTCTGAATTGCAAAGAATTGAACTTTTAATCCAATGTAACTTTTCCCAAAAAAGATGAATTTAATTTATTTTAAATGTTAACTTTAAATTTAACTTATTATAGATATATCAGTGGTATTTGGATTTTCTCAAGTTGGGATTCTTTGTCAAAATAAATCAGATTTTTGAATTCCTAGAATATTCATGTTATTTTAGGAGTTTGGATCATTCAAAAATGGCAAAATATAACTGTTAAAAATGTAGCACACAATCTTAAATATGTGATGCCAATTTCAATTGTTAGGCATAAGTAAATTTTTTGACTCTCATTAAGTTTGTTCCAGGACAATAACAAATACTTATAGAAAGAATAAACTCAAAAGAAGAGTTTGGAGAGGAAGGTGCATGTTGTGGCCAGGAAGGCTGACGGTGCCCTTCCTTCACAACTAAGTCTGCCAGTGACACCCACATTTGTTCTAACCTGAGCCATATGGCAATTCTTCCTGAATGGCTTGGCTTCTCCCTTTTCTTTCTCTATTATTAGATTGTTTTGGCTTTATTTATTTTACTTCTTGCCAACTGGGAAGCAAAAAGAACATTGTTTTTGCCTCACGTTGTCTTCATCCCTGTTTGAATGTCTTTGGTTGCCTTAAACAAGAACTTCACTGTTTGCATCTATAATTGAAAGGATTCAGCTTGAAGAAGCCATTCTATGAGTTTAAGCATCCACATTCTATTATATACTATTTTTCAGTTATCTTTTAAGATGGGGCTGAGGAGAAGTGTCTTAGTCTCTGGTGGTATAAATACTTGCAAATGATGTGTGTATACTAAAAACTATCCTTCTGAATGTAAGTTGCATTTGAACTGACTCTATATGGGCCAAAAGAATCTTCCTATATGGATAACAAGTTCATGACTTGGTTTCTTTGAATAGTCATATATAGAAATACAAGGCAATAGATTGGACAAACTGGAGATTACACCCTGCTCTAGGAAAAGTGACAACACAACACTGAATTTTGTACATATAAATATCATTTTTCTTAGAATTGTTACCCTGAGCCCAGCAACAATAGTATCATGGCTCCTACTGAAAGTTTCCAGAGGGGGACAAACTGTGGCTTGTCCGTCACAATCAATCCAGTCTCATAAGACTGCATGCACACCCGGAAACGAAAGACTTTGCTGTGATGACAGAACTATCCATTTCCAAATTCAGAGTCCACAAAATGTTGTTTCTGAAAAGGAAATTTTCAATAAGGAAATGTAAATTTGAAACCAGAAAGTAAGCTATCATTTATTAAAATAAGGTACAGGAAAATAAAATGAAACAGTATCATTTTGTTCTAAAAATACTTGAGATGCATCTGGGGAAAAGATTTAGAGTGATTTACATCTTACTGAATTTGGATCTGGGTCACCTGGACATTACTGGCACTTTCATCACACAGGCCTATAATTGTTTTAGACTCTCCTCCTTCCCAATTATATATGGTCTCTTTTCAAGTTCCTAAAATGTGTTCTTTGAAAATAATAGCTAATTAAAAAAATGACAGGCTGAGTTTTTTTAAATATTCTTTTGTTTGGGGAGTGGGTAAGGAGAATGACATTGATTTAGAGAAAAAAAGGAATGCATAACAAATTTCTTTGGCTGCCATAAAATAGCAGTATGTCATGCTTTAGTTATCCAAAGGTTCAAGAAAGTAATCCTTTTCCTGGTAATTAAGTCTATTGTTATGTTGTTATTTATTTAATAGTAGATTTAGTGTAATGTTTATAAAATTTCCAAAAAAGGCATACTAAGCCTTTGAACACTGAAATCTATTTCTAAACGGTCTACCAGTCAAGAAGTACTTACATCCTGAGAGATGTGCTAAGTGAGTATTCTGTGATAAACCATGGCTGGTTGATAAAGATATGAAGAAAAGAGATAATCACTATCCAATATTTTCCAATTTTCAAAACATTTTGACCACTTTGACAAGGATAAAAGGGAAAAAGTTACATTCAGATAGTTATCTGCCTCAGTAACTATGAGTGTTGAATGTAACTACAAGTATTGAATACAACTACGAGTACAGAATGTAACTTCATATGACTCTATGAATCTTATGCATATTTTCATAAAATATGTCAGATTTGTAGCAGTGTCCAAGATCATTATTTGAACACCTATGACCTCAGCTAATTGGGCTGATTCTGAATATATATTTTTATTTTCAATCCTAAGAATTCAAAACTCTTTATCAGCTGGTACTGTGATATTTTAATTTTATTATGTTTTCCATATTTCTTCATTGATAGTTAAGTATGACTTTTATTTAAAATATCATCTCCTAAATTTTGACGTTTCCTCCTCTATTAGTCAGATTACATACAGAAAAATCAGTTATCAGATTTGAATTGCAAATAGAAAACTGGACAATAACACTCTATATCTCATTTTTTTCATCTTTCAAGTTAACATAAAAATATCTAACTTTAAGGTCAGTTTTAAAGATTAAATGAAATGTGGATATATCTCTGTGTACAAAGTACATGTCAGAGTGTCTAGTGCATGAAGTTTTTATAGCCAATTTTTTCCACTCCCAATAATGTCTGTGAAACATAATGTTTGAGAAAAACCTGATTAAATTTATGTTTCATTTACCAGAGTTGCAGAAAACAAGTGATCAAATTGTCTTTAAGTATGTTTCTTTTATATATTTATTTATACAAAATGTGAAGAAAGGTTTTTAAAAAACAATTTTTTTCCTCTTAAAATATTTATATTCTTTGGTTGAAAAAGAAAGAAAAACTCCATTTGAATAGTAAAAAAAAATCAGACTTTATTGCCTAATCAAAACTGAAAACTCAGATGAAGTATTGGATTTAGGCCTGATCTGCTACAGGGGCTTAAGTATTGTCAGTCAAGCCTGTTGTTTCTTATGATTCTTAGCTCAGCTCTCCCTTGTGTATTCATTCTAAGGTTCCATATAGGAATAAAATAGCTGAGCTAGATCTATACTTTGTCACATTTAGGTGCAATGCAAGAGAGAGAAAGAGCACCCCTCTGTGTATGTCCTATTGACAATGATTGGACCATTTAAACATCCTTCAACCAGTCACAATGTCCAACAGAAAGTGATATTCAACCAGCCAGGCAAGCTCACAACCTTAAGCACCCAAGATACATGGAATGATAGTAGGAAAAGGACGATTCCTCAGATGAATACCGTGGGAAGCTTACTGGGAGAATATAAGTGGATTTGAACCATTGCATATACCATGCTAAAAAAAAAATCAGGATGTATTGGAAAGATACTGCTTCCTATTTTTCTAGTTTAGCCAGATGTCTTTTGGTGTCACATTTTTAAAAAAGTTTGTACTAAGATTTTGTTCTTATGTATTCACACACTTGTCTCTCTGATATCACAGCAGGACTCTTGAATCTATCATCTGAATACGGAAGACTCAAATATCTTTTGAGCTCTATTTTGTGTATCACTTACCTTTGATTACATGGCAAGCCACTCCAAAACTAGTGACTCTGCCATTGGTAATTTTGGCTGGACTCTGCTAATCAGATCTTCTGTCCTTGGCTCAGTCCAATTATAATCTCAGCTGCCAAACTGGTTAAATTTAAGTACAATATTTTTTTCCTTAACCTGACCAAAAAGTACAAAATAAAATGTTTCAATATTGTTTATTCAGAAAAAGCATCAGCTATGGTGGAAAAACTGTTTTAGGAATATAAAGGTGAACCATAAATAAAGATTGGTCATAGTATATATAATCCTTGGAGGGGAGGAACATGTCTACTTTGTAGCCCTTCATAGCTTTTGTAATTCCTGGCATATTGTGGGCATTCAGTACTGATGGTCCTCAACTTACAATGTTTATACTTAGGCTTTTATTGGCTTTAAGATTATATGGCAGTAAGAAATATTAAACAGGACCTAGGCTTAAAATTTTGAATTTCAGCCTTTCCTGGGCTACCAGAATGCTATGTGATATCTTCTGACAATCCTGGGCAGCAGCAGTGAGTCATAGCTCCAAGTCAGCAATGCAATCACCTGTGCAAACGACTCTACAGTGTACTGTGTTGCAAAGCTAGGAGGCTCCGTAGGTGAGGTACATTAAGTGCAGGGAGGTGTTGTTTGTTTGTTTTGTTTGTTTTTGCAATGCTGTGGGACTAGAGATTAAACCCAGGGCTTCATACTATCATAAGTCAAAGAGTACAAATATCCTTTATTTAATCAATGAATAAATTAATTTATTTTGACCAATTATATTTATCTAGGGGATTTAAGTCTACAACAAACTGACCCCTCATTATGGATTAATTATATTAATATCTAGGGAGTTACCTTCCATTTGGAGGAATCAAAAAGTTAAAAAAAAAAAAAAACAACAGTTAATTTTAACCATGTAAAGCATGTTTGAGGAACATCAAAGTCCATATAGCTAGAACAAAAGGAAGTTGGAGAGGGAGGCAGCAATTAGATCAAGGAGTGCATCATAGGCTATGAACATGTCTATCGAGCAATTGGAGACTTGGAAAGAGGAGTGACATGATCTTATTCCTGTGATTTCATGGTATTTTTAAAGGATATTCTGGCTCTAGGTAGAACATTAAAGAAGGTGGGAGGAAAAAGTGGAATAGAGAGACATTATGAGCAGGTTGAAGTATTCTCCAGGAAAGAGATGTCAGTAGTTTAAATTGGCATGCTAGCAGTGGAGGTGGTTTGAAGTCGTCAAGTTGGGAAATTTTTAAAAAAGAAAATAGACTAGTCTTGATTAATGGATTGAACATTGATTGTGAGAGAAAGAGATGGGTCAAGAATAAGCAATGAGAATTTTTACATAAATAAAGAAGACTGGGAAGGAGCCAGTTCAGAGCAGAATGTACGACAGTTCTCTTTTGAATGTGATAAATATAAGAACCTTTTGAAATATGTTTCACATCAGAGCCCGACAATTTGACTGCTCCCCTGATTATAGTCTATTTTGTGAACAAGAAAGAGGATCTTGACTGCTTCTCACTCTCAGGACACCCTGAGAAGGAGGAGGAGGAGAGGGAGAGGGAGAGGGAGGGGTGGGGGAGGGAGAGAGGGAAAGAGGATCTCTCTCTTTTTTCTTCTTCTTCATCTTTTTTTAACTTGAAGAAGTTGTGATATGCCAAGGAGATATTTTATGGTGAGCTTTTCTTTTTCTTTTCAATTAATATAAAATAATGTCACAAAGTAAGGAGATATATATACCTTAATTGCACATTTTTGTGTATCATTTATATATTTTATTAAACAGAATTATAATAGTAGGATTTATTTCCTTGGCTGGTTGTGAGAATTAAATTAGTTAATCCCTATAAAAACCTTAGAATAGTTTCCAGCACAGGGTAAGCATTTTTTATTAATGTTATCCAAGTAGAACAGCCCAAGATTTTGTTAAGTGAGTTTGGAGTTCAGGGAAAAGCCATAGTTGGAATAAAAGATAGAATTTAACACCACAGAACCAGCTGAGATCTTATAAAATGTGAGTGTACATAGGGAAAAGAAAAGGACCAAAGACATCCCTGAGATTCTCCAAGATTTTGTGACTGGAAAGAGGAGAAAGAGTTAGCAAAGGAGAATTTGACAGAATTGGCAGTACATTTTAAGGAAAAACAGAAATGTGTAATGTTCCAGAAACCAAAGCTAAGTATAGCTAAAATGAAGGAGTGATCTTTTTGTTGGATGGGGATTAATAACTGAACTTTGGATTGACTAAAAAGGAAACCATTCACGCCCTTATCTTCCAGTCTTTATGGAGTTTTAAAATGGAAACCTATTGAAGTGACTCAACAGGAGAATGAGAAAAGAAAATATTTAATCAGAGTGAACTTTCTCTGAGAACTTTCACATTTTGTGGAAGAGAGCAGAGGAGAGTAATGATGGAAGGTAAATTTTTATTCAGAAGGGAGACATTTCACCATGTTCTCAGGTTGATAGGAACAATACCACTCTAGACATTAAGGAAATTTCCCTAGTCTCTTTTGCACTGCAACAAATTTGAAATGGAATGAAAACACATTTGGGTAAAGGGAACATTATCTACTTGCCTCCAAGTAGAGAGGTTACAATTATCCTCCTAAAGATTGAAAGCATATTACTTTACATAGTCTATTTGTGTGAACAAGAAAAAAAGATCTCTCTTTTTTTAACATGAAGAGTTTGTGTGTGGTACTCTACGGAGACATTTCATGGTATTCCTGACCTGTTTTTGTTTTGTTTAAATTCTAAATCTGGTCAAAACAGTGTCACAAAGTACAAAGGGTATCTATACCTCATTGCTAATATTGCAACTGAGCCCCAAACTATTGCTTTTAATGTATGACAATGATTAAGAAATTGGTCAGTTTATCTCAGGTTCTGCACTCAAGGCCTCTAGTCTAGTTAAATTCAGTCTTTTGCTGAAAACTTATGCATATTGCATGCTCCCTCATTCCACATTGATGTGGGTAATGACTTTCAAAACCTTTGTAACATAAGGATGTATGACTAGGCAACTTTAAATATAATTTTTCTTTTTCATGTAAGACTATCACAAATGAATTTTTATAATTACTATTTGAATTATCCTTACTTCTGGAGTATAGTTTAATAATTTGATACACATATATAATGTGGCAAATCTGGATAATTAAAATAAAATGAACTTTTTAATGCTTCTCTGACAACTAACTTCTTTCAAAATTATTTGCCAGATCATTACCAGTCTTTTTTGTTTGCCTTTGCTTTATGTTTTCTAATCATTTTTATGCTGTAAATTAATTGACATTGGTAAGCACTTTCTAAGTATTGTATGCTGCTTTTCCATGAATAAATGGATGTTTGCTATTAATACTGCCAAAATGAAGCCTTTCATATTCAGCCACCATAGTTGGTATATAGACACAAAATATCTGGATTGTAGTTTTGGTCTAAATTTTCCCCCAGAATATTCTCTTGTAAAGGGGCTCTTTTTTTATTAGGAGTCTTATGGGAGAGATTAAGGATGTTTGTGACTATTATTGCTACTAAGAAGAAACCTCTAGAATAATTGCTAGTTTCAAATAGCAGCAATCTCCCCATTATCATGACCACATTCATACATTAGTTCAATGTTTTTGACTATCTAGAATAATAAGACTGTGGAATGCTCAATAAAAAAAAATTGAAAATAGAAAAGCTCAGTCATGGCTCTCAGATAATTGTCTAGTGGAAAAACACATCATGCATTGTCTCAGCCATTATCAATATGTCTTACAATAATTATATAAAGGATTCAATGGAACAAAAAAAAATGGAACTTTACCTTATCAGTCATAATGAGGTGTCAGGGAAGGAAGCCTTCTTGAGAAAGTGACCCTTTCTTTAATTTCAGAAATTAAAAGTCAGTTAGATAAAGAAATAAATCTGAGAAAAGGAAATAACTCTACAGGTGATTTTATATTAGCATTACTATACACACATACACACAGGAGCTGTGTGTGCGTGTGTATGCTCACATGCACATGTGCAATTGGTTTTGTGTATTCATATTTTTGTGCATGTGTGTGTTCAGAGTATAAGGAGAGGCAAAGATGCTGCCGAGGAAGGGAGTGGTAGAAGCTACAGAGGTCTTCTATGCTATGTGCATCTCATCCTGAATGAATGGGGGAGACATTAGAAGATAAAAAGAGAAGTCACAGAATCACATCACCATCCCTGATTGCAGCATCGGAGACTTGCTTGGACTTGGAGTTGGTTAGACAGGCTTTGGGTACACACTGGGTCTGCTACATTAAGTCAGACATGCAGAGGTAAGGGCCTACATAAAGGCAGTAGGAAAAACCCAGATATTGTCTATTAATCAAAGTTTTAAATGACTCTTGGCCTTCGGAGAGTAAATACAAGTTGCCTTCTTAAAAAAAAAAAAAAAAAAATATATATATATATATATATATATATATATATATATATATATATATATATATCAGGGACCCTCTCTCTTCCCTAGACTGTATTTATATTTTATTCAATGAATTCATATTCATTTAAATTACCACAAAATGTAGAAGAAACAACATGGATTTATTATTTGCAGTTCTGGATGTCTGAAATCTTACATGGACTTTCAAGGTATCCACAGAGCTGCCTTCCTTCTAGAAGTTCTAAGGAAAAATTTCCTTGTTTTTTTTTTTTTTTTTTTTTAATTTCTAGAGGCCATCTGCATTGTTCCCCTTTTTCCATCATCAAAGTGCTACTTCTGTTGTCATTTCTCTTTGACTTTGACCTTCCTGTCTCCCTCTTACAAGGAACTTTGTGATTATACCTGTCCTGGTCTTAGTGCATTCCTGCTGCTATAACAAACTATCTTAAACTGAGTGATTTATAAATAACAGAAACTTTTTTTTTTCTTTCTGGTCTTGAGTCTGAAAGATCCAAAGTCAAGATGTCAGCAGATTTTGTCTGGTGAGGAATAACCTCAGATTCCAAGTTGACCACAGATTCCTCTTTGCTGTGTACTCACATTGCAGAGCAGGCCCAAAGAGAAATGATGGGAATGACTCTCCCTCAAGCCCTTTGGGAGGGCAAATATCTCATTCATGAGGGTGGAGCCCTCAGAGCCTGATCAGCTTCCCAGGGAATCACATCTTAATGCCATTATCATTTTGGAGTTAGGTTTAATCATCTGAGTTCTGGAAGGATACAACCATTCAAATGACGCCCCACCCAGATAATCCAGGATAATCCCCCTATTTCAATATCTTTATTCATTTCTTTTTTTAAAAAATGTTTTTAGTTGTAGATGAATACAATGTCTTTATTTATTCACTTTTTTTAATGTAGTGTTGAGGATCGAACCCAGTGCCTTGCACATGTGAGGTGAGTGCTCTACCACTGAGCTACAGCCCTACCCTCTCTTTATTAATTTCTATGAAATCCATTTTGCTTTTTAAAGTCGTGTATTCATAGGCTTCAAGGGTTAATATGTACTAATCTTTGGAGCGCCATTTTTCTAACTACCACAATGAACATCTATGGAACCATTGTAAACACTACCCTCCTAAAACATGGTTCAATGTCTTTGTCTATAGAGACCAGAAAGAACCCACTAGAGTCTTGTTCCTGCTCATCCTTAGCCTTTCGGTTGCTCATTTATTCACTTAATATAAATAACCAAGAGACAAAGCTATGTTTGCTATTGTAAATCCTTTTAAACTTCTTTTGGCCATCTCCAAGGTAAATATAAGTTCCTATGTCAAAATATTTTTTAGAAGAGTTGCTCTCTGTTACATATTTTAGACAAGTAAAAGGATGAGGTCTAAGCATTTCAGTTATTAAACAGGGTTTGTTTAAAATATCCCCACCCAAATTTTAATATTCTGTGCAGGTTGCTTCACAGTAAAACCTATGCCAATAAGTGGAAATAGACACTAGAAAAAATGATTCTTTTTATTCTCATCAGTTAAAAAACAGATCTTTATATTCAAAGAAAATTTTAACTTTGTTATTGGCTAATCCACTCAAGAATGCAATGGGCATATTCATGCTTTCTATATTTTCTTAATCTTCCAGATAATATAACAGTAGAATTAAAAATTAATATTTTCCTATTATAAATCCTATACAGAATCAACATTAGCCAGCTGTTCACCTCAGTGCTATTCAGATCTAAAACATGTAATTTTTTTCCTTTTTTTAATTTAACCCCCTTTAAAAAATTTCTTAAATGTACTGTTTGATTAGGTTACTTTTGGTCCTGACGCATAATCAGAAAGAATTACTTGGACTTTCTTAACCATGAAAGCAAACACACTCTACTAGCAGTCCCCTAAGACATTCTCAATCCCGCTGAGGAAAAATAACAGATCTGGGTCTTAGCCTTTCAAAGTCACTTCTCTCCCTGAGCTCATGTTTATCTGAAAATGACCCAGCTTGGACATGTTGGCTATGATAAACATGGAACATGTCGTAGGTGATGTTACGGAGCAGGTGCCCTTTGTGATACAGGCTGCCCTCTGAGCCTTCCTATTTCCTGGACAAAGAACTCAAACATTTAGGTGCATTGTATGTTTATTGTTGTGGTAGTGGTGGTTGGTTTACATTTGGCTGGTTGATTTTTTTTTTCCATCTTCTTTCAGCTTTCAGTGAGCGTTAAGTGAGGTTTATCATTTTCACACCTGTTGGATAAGAACATTGGATTCATTTGCTGCATTTAACCTCTTGGTCAGCCTTCTCCTTACTGCCTATACAAACTCATTTTTAAGATACACAACAAATGTTCTTTATGCTGCTGCCCAGTGTTGGAGTGAATGAAGTCCTAAAATCACAAAAGGAAGAAAGAAACAAAAAGGAACACGCATCTGTCATTGGTTTTAAAGAGAGCTTAATTTTTTTTTTTCCTGGCAAATCATAATTTCTGAAGACTGCTTATTTTATGCAAATCTTGAAACATGTTGGACTACTAATTTGATGATGCCCTTAATGAAATTATATAGCTTCTACTGAAGGGGCAAAATTGGAAAAGATTTAATGTGTCTTATTATTAGTCCACCCGGCCATGTTGGCAAATGGGACAATCCTGTAACACAATCCTGTAATCCTGTTTTACATAGAAGTTGATCAAAACCAAAACCCCAATATTTTATTATTTTCAGTTGGAATTAATTATGAATACTTTCAAGCAGATAGCACTCATTTTAATGTATTTCACAAAGGTTTTAGAATGCTTATCTCTGTGGCTCTAATTTAACAAATGTCTCTATATTTCAATAACTGTGACATTAAGTGAAATCAGAACAGATTTCTATGTTCAATTGTACTTTCTTAGATACTTTTCTGTATCCACAATAATGGTTCCTACCCTTTTTTGTGGCTATTATCTTTATTATATTGTTAATGCCTTAGCAATAGAACTAACATGATTGTGTGTGTGTGTGTGTGTGTGTGTGTGTGTGGTATGTTTTAAACATGTCAAACACTATTGTTAAGAATGAAGGTTTAGTTGACTGCTGAGATAAAGACCAATTGTATGCAAGGTAGAAATACATTCTCGTTTAGTAATTTTTCAATCTGGGGCAATGCATAGCTAGCCTGATACCTGCAATTTTGGGGGACCTAGGTTGTTTTCCTCTTGTTCTGTCCCCTCAGTATGGAAGCTTCCTTTTGTTGTTCAAATGTCTGCTTTAGCAAAGCTAACAGGAAGGAGAAAGGGACAGTGGAGGGCTCAAAAATTACTCTTTAAAAGTACAACTGGGAAATTGTTTATATAAAATTGCTTCCTCTCTATTCCCATATATATAAGAACTTAATCATTCTACCACATGTGGGTACAAGAAAGACTGAAAAATAAGGGTCTTTAGATAACCCTTGTTAAAATTAGAATTTATATTGTTAAAGGAAGCATGGTAGAATGGCTATTAGTCTCCAATCAGAAGCCTCTGCCAAAGACTGTAGCATTGTTTTGGAGTACTTTGAACATACTATGTGTAGGACAATCAAAGGCACAGCGGCACACCTGTAGAAATTTTATCATTGCTATGTAGGGATGTCTCAAGTGAATTCTTCATTCCTTCCTCTTTTGTTTCCTCCCTTCCTTTCTATGTTCATCCAACTCATTTTCCATATTTCATTTCACTGTAGGGATAGAGACCAAAATCTTTCTGGGTGACTCAATAAAACATCACCAGCAGGTAACATTTTACTGTAATCTTCAAAGGGGAGTAGAAGCCTGTTACTTCATACTTGGTCCTGTTACTTCCTTTGCTCTCCTGAGCTCTAACATTATCTAGAGACTATTGTAGCTGGGGGGCTGAAATCTGGCACTATGGATACCAGTATTACCATTGCTTCCAGTCACTTCCTTCCACACATGCATCGGGACTGTGCTTACTCAAATTCAGAGTAGCTGTGAGACTTTCTTGGGTTAAAGATGCATGAACAGAATGGAGAAGTATTATTTTTGAGTGGACAGGTGGAAACATTGGTGCATGATCCTCCATCTCTCTTCCTCACTGCAATGATGATAACTGAGTTTGGTATAGAAGTACACAGCTCAGCCATCACATACAGTCAGCCATCCTGGAGAGCTGCCCAGACCTGAAGCACATTCCCAGAGAAATAAAGTCTTGATGCTTTAAGAAACTAAGATTTGTGGGCTGTTTTTCAAGCAAAGGAATCCAGCCTACTCTCACCCATACATCTAATAACCAATTCTTCCTTCATTGTACTCTTCTCACATGCTCTTTCACATTCATGTTCTCTTCTGCAACAACAAGGTGATAGTAGTGAAGGAAGATGGAATGTTACAAAGTGCTGAATCTTCTTTGATGAAATTCCTAATTATTTTACACAGTGTATGCATTAAGTATAGAGATTCATTATTCTCTATACAATTCATAGTGATTCATTTTAGATTGGTAGAGTCAGATTTATTCTCTATTAAAAAAAACTAAAAAAAAAGCCTTTATGTATCAAAACAGGAAGCAAAATACCTGACATTCACTCAAAACACAATAAGCTTTTAAAAGTGAAAAGCAAAACAGATGCAATTTTTTTTTTGCTAAAATAGGCATTACCTTGTTCATACAATTTAATGTAATCTATTCATAATAAAAAAATCTATCAAAGAACTTATTATCTATTGCATTATTCACCCTGTAAGAAATAGTCTTCTCTTTTACATTCTTAGTGCCTAAGTTATTAGGTCATGTGATTATTTGAAAATGTCCAAAACTATAATTTTGGGGCCTATCAGAAATGTATCTTAGTCAAGGAAATTGTAGGGAGATATGCCTGTGTTAACTGACCCTGAGAATTGACAATATTCTCCTGATTTGAGAGTTAGCACTGAGGAATTTGCTGGTGCTATCACCAGTTCCTTGCTCTTGGTGAGCACTCAAACACAAAACAGAGTCTCAGCATCAGATATGAGAGGTCAGGAGGGTACTAGGAAAAAAAGAGAAGACAAAATGGTAAAGCGGATCTGAAGTGGCTTTCTTTGAGCCAGAAATATGAGATGCTCTGGGGGACCTTAAAAATTAAGGATGCCTGTCCTACTGATAGGAAGAATAAGGCTATGTCTCTTGACTTCAATAGTCATGTTTAGAGGTTTATGATTCTTTACCATTCTTACATTAAAAATATTTGTGTCATTTTCTTCTATTTGTTGGTATCTTTGAATCAACTACCATCACCTTGCTGAAAACTACCAGATGGTAGTTTGAAAACAATCAGCAAGCTTTCACAGAATTGAATGAATGGAGAATGAATACTTTATTTAGGGTTAGGCACATTCACATAATACTATAAATTTAAACACATATATTGCCAAGTCAATTTGATATAAGGATGTTTGACTTAGAAAAACTGCAATATACATGTTTATCATTGCTATTAATGAGAAATGTCATTTAGGATACGAATGATTAAGAAAGGGGATGACACTAGGGATTTCAATTTTTGTAGAATTTTATTTCTCGAGCTAGACTAAGGATTGTTATATGGATTTTGCAATATTCTTTATAACATTTTGATGTCTGAAATATATTAGCATTATTTTAAAAATCTGACACTCTCCAACACAGTTTCTTCTTTCATTTTTTTCAAATGTTCCAGGAGTTAAAGAAAACCAAACTTGAATACAGTAAATCATTTTTTTTAAAAAAATGTTCATTAACAAATAAACTTTTTTATTAAAAGAATAAAACTTGGGGTGGGGTGTTGTGGCTCAGCAGGAGAGTGCCCCTCTAGCACATGTGAGGCCCTGGGTTTGATCCTCAGCACCACATAAAAATAAATAAATAAAGATATTGTGTCCAACTAGAACTAAAACATAAATATTAAAAAAAAAAAGTTCAAAAAAAAAAAAAAAACAACCCTCATTTTATCGCCCTGCTTGAATCCATTTGTTTCTTCATGGTGTCAGCGACTCCTGAATGCAATTGATCTATTCTGATGTAAATGTATTAGTATTATTTTATTGCTAAGTCTGGAGAAAATTACTTTATTTAGACATGGTGAAATTAGAAGACAAGTTATGGAATTACATTGATAACACAGATAAAAGTGTATACTCTAGATAGATAATTTTGAAGAAAAATAGTAATTTGCAGTTTGGAGGTGTGCATTTTGTAAATAACTGCAATAACTTTATTTTATTTTGCCATTATAGATCAAAATGGTGATAACACTAGTACAAAAAGGGGATGCAGTTTGGATTTTCATTGCACTGTTTTCATTTGCTCATCTGGCCTCATCAGCTGAGAAGCCACAGAATAGGTTCTACTTTCTGATGACAGAGATTACTTGTGTTGAATTTGTCCTGTGGGCTAAGATAAATGGATCATGCTTTGAATATTTATGAAAACTATGTGCAGATAGGGAAAATTTTAAATGTATTTCCTTATATTACATTGTGATCTATAATGTTTTGTTGTTAATATGGGGAAAATGGCCTGTTATTTCCATCTAACTCTTGTTTCTCAGGTGCAGCCCTGACTTGCTCTGTTAACATTTTTGCACCCTCAATCTGTGTACCTCTCTAACTTCTGGGCTTTGTGTGTGTGTGTGTGTGTGTGTGTGTGTGTGAAAGAAGGGTCAAAACTTGTCACAGTGTCACAGACATGTCAGATTTCAGGCCATTTCTCTTAGCTTGTCTGGGTGCAGAGCATGCACATTTGCATTGTGACCTTTGCAAAAGCAAACAGAGAAGGTGATGTGAGGGTCATTTCTTAAGCCCAGCTAATGAACAGATTATTCCCAAAAGCCTCTTATTCTGAATAACAATGAAGAGTGGAAAGTTCACTTTGAGTCTTGAGGGCCAAAATAAATCCCTGAAGTGGAATTTTTAATAAACCGACTGTATATCACAATCATTATTTTAATTATTTGTTACTGAACTGCCCAATGCTAAAAGATTAAATTGTTTCCCACAGCAAAGTATCATCTTGCCTTCCAACATAGTTTTCAATTATATCCTTGTCCTTGAACTATATTGCTTCTTAAATAATCTGCCTCATTTCTGTTCTCTTCTTTCTTCCTTTCCCCACACCTCTCCTTCCTTTCCCCACACCTCTCCTTTCTTTCTTTTTTCTTTTTTTTTTCTTTTTTGAGGAAAAGAGGGACTGATGCACAAAGAGTTTACCAGGAAAGAAATTTTGCAGACATTTTCAGTTAAGTTATTATTTTCTCTAGGGCTAATTGATGTGTAAATGAATTAGAATGTTTTAATTATTATTCTCTCCCCATATGTATCATTTCTACACAAACATATGGTATAATATGTCTAGATAGGTATTGTTATAATTGGTTACTATGGAAATGTTGTTGGCAATATTCCAGAAGGTAAATCTTCCCTATCAGAGCGAACTCAAAAGAAGAAAAATAGGTTAACCTGGGACTTTTATATTCAAGTGACACACTCAAACTTTAAACTCATTTATGACTCCATATTTCTCAAGGGTAATGTCTAAGCCTGAGACACCAGTGCATTATAGTGGAGACACTGCTTTAACTTTATATGCTTGGCTACTTGACCTGGACATTAACAGATTTACCACTGTTGAATAACATTAAAATTAGCTGATTATTTCCAGGAAATTTTTTACATAAATTTTTTATTAGCTATTTCATTCAAATATTGGTCCACCTGGTTTCATTGTAACATTATCAGGGAGTGTTTCACATAATTGATGCCCATATTCCAAATTGTATTCTTCGAAAAGAAATAAATGAAGACTATGGCATTACCTTTCCCTAGTATGAAGGGAGAAACTGTGGAGGTCATGATACTCACCTTGCAACATTGAAAAGAAGGACTCTCTCTCCTTTTTAAAGTTCTGCTGATAAATGCCCTGATTCTCCTCTCTATTTTTTATGGCAGGTCAATCGTCCTCTTCTTGTTCTAGTGGAATTCTCTCCTTGGCCCTGCTTATTTCCCCATTTGACGGTTTTTTTTTGGACATTCTCATCTACTGATTCCTCTGACCTCCACTGATAGCACTAACATATGCATTACAACCTTCTCTTTCAAGTTTTAAATCATATTTTAAACTCTTTATTATTTACATCCAAGTGACTCTAACAGAGATACTCTATATTCCTATAGATAAAACTAAGTCTGCTATCTTCTTTCCCAAAGTCTCTTCTTTTATTCTCTTTCATGCTAATGGAGTAATATTCACCTGGTAAATTAGGTAGAAAATTGCTTCTACTTTTCCTTATCTACTTCTTCCCCTAGGATCTAAGAAGTCATCAAGTACTGTCTTTTCAATGGAAGAAATATTTCCTGAATCCTTATTCTGTTATGCATTTCAATAACCACTAAATTAATAATTTTCTCCCTCATTATTTCTAATTACATTCTAATCAGCAGGTCCTTTTAACCCATATTTAATTCTGCAGTCAGAATTGTTTACTTCAAATTGTTCATATCATTTTTTTTTTCTAATTAAACACCAGTGATAATTCCCATTTTATCCTTGGTGGGAAAATTCCAAACACCTTAATATTCTTCTCACCTTCTATTTCCAGATGCATTCCTAGACTTTTCCCACTCACTATACTGTGATCCTAGGCAATTGTGATTTTGACAAATAACACCTTCTTCACAAAATACATCCCAAACTGCACCCTGTGTACAGAATTAATTGTATTTTCCTCAATGCTCCCATTGTCTTTTAGACAATGTTTAGGTAATTACACCAATCTAAAATAAAGATTTAGTGCTCTTAATTTCTAGTTAAACATAGCTTTAACGACATACTACAAATTTGAAATGTTGCATTTATTTTCTATTAATACTATTTTATTAATATTATTAATATATTAATTATTAATGCTATCAAATTTGAAGGCATATTATGGATGGTTAATATAGATATCAATATCTATTAATATCTTCAATCTTCTGTTGCGATCTGCTTTTTGACAAATAGGTTATGTAGAAATCAGAAATGGATTAGTTAAGTGATAATTATTTAAGAATTGTCAGTTATCCTTTTTAGAACTGATCTGTAGTTCAGTTCTCCTAAAGTCAGAGAATGTAATCTGAATAATTTTAGTCATTAAACATCTGTTGAGATTTTTTTAATAGACTTTTCTGGTAAATGTTGCACATGAGTTTTGAAAGAATGAGTGTGCTTCAGTCTTGAGGATAGCCTTTTAGACATTTCAGTTAGGTCAAGTTAATGGATTGTGTTGCCCCCATCTTCAGGTCTATACTCTTTTGTTTTATCTGTTTGTCTCATCAGCTGTGGGGAGATGTGGATTCAAGTAACATGCAACAGTGTGTGTTTGTTAATTTCTCTGGAGTTCTGGCATATTTCACTTTATGTATTTTAGGGACATATTAATTGGAACACTAAATACATACTTTGTAGAAAAGTGTCTTTCCTTAAAATCTACTTGTTTTACTAGTATAGAAAACAAGGGTGACTTTTGGTTTGTGTTTACAAGGGGTATCTGTGTTCATTCTTTTCTATTTAAGGTTTCTATGTCCTATTGAGAGATATCTTCAGAAATTCACGGACGGTTCAGTTTTTTTTTTTTTTTCATCCAGCTTGAAAATCTGTTTTAATTTTAATACATATACTGCTTACAATTACTCTAATCATCAGTGCAGCATGCTTATATCTATCCTCTCACAATCCGTTCTGCATTTCTCCCACTTGTTCACGACTTCTTTACTTTTGAAGCTTCTTTTGGATTAATCAGTTATTTTTATTTATTTATTTTTTAAGAGAGAGAGAGAGAGAGATAGTTATAATATTTATTTTTTAGTTATCGGCTGACATAACATTTTGGTTTGTATGTGGTGCTGAGGATCGAACCCGGGCCGCACGCATGCCAGGCAAGCACGCTACCACTTGAGCCACATCCCCAGCCCCTAATCAGTTATTTTTAAGTATCCCACTTGCTCCCTGCATTAACTTGTTGTATTTACACTTTTGAGTCTCTTTCGTTGTTACTATAGAAATCCTAGTGTATAATATTTACTTATTATAATATAGCATTGTACTTAAAAGTTCCCAAATAATATTAGACTCTGAGGTGATTATCTGTCTTCTTTCACTTTTCCTGGGAGGTTATTTTTGACATGCATATAATTCTACCTATAATTTAATTTTATAAGTCATTATTTTATTTTAGAGTCCATATTTAAATTTGTCCATATAGTAACTCTGTTGCAGTTTATATTTTTCTCAATATTTTTTCTATATTCTCTATTTTCCTTTTAAAGGAAGAAACTAGTATTGTCTTGTTGTGAGCCTTGTGCTTTAAATTGTTTAAGTTTCTCTAGAAATATACATATATATTTAATATATATATCCATATCCCTGTTCTGGGGTTGGCAGGATATTGTGGGAAATAAGTCTAGAAAACTAAGGTGAGGTAGGTAGAACATACAATGGAGTGGGTGCCTCAGAAGATCTTTAAGTCTCTTTATTTTTCTAGATTGGAGCATATAAAATAGAAGAGTTATCATATCATAATCAAAAGCTGAAATGCAGATGTTTTATTGAGTGTTTTTCCTTCATTTGTTGAGATAACTATAGAGCTTTATATATTTGTTTTTAATCTAGTTTTTATAAATTACATTAATAAATTCAGATTTCAAGGTTTTATTCCATTTCTGAACTAAACAAATTTTATAGATAAATATAAATTTATATATTTACATAACTGTATATATACAATATTTTGTTGTATTTAGGCTTATAACCTTTTGTTTAATTTTTCTTTCTTTTTGAAAGCATGCATAAGCCTGGGACTCTCTTTTCTCATTGTTAAAGCTGTCCAAACCTGGCATACATTTCTAGGGATACATCTTAAACCATGAGTGTAATTTCTTTTGATAGTTATAGATTTGTTCAGGTTATCTAATTTCTTTTATATTTTCCTAAGAAACTATTCATTTTGTCTATTTTTCAAATCTATTCAAATAATTTTTTCTTCAGTATTTTTAAATATTTTTCTTTTATTGAAGAGACTTGTTAAAGTTGTTTGTCTTCTCCCCCTCCCTTCTTCTCTTCCTTTCTTCTTCATAAAAAAAGCTCTCCTACACCACTTCAGATGGTCTCAGCCTCAAATGCATCTGGGTCCTTCGGCCACATTTCTAGTTGCTGCAGTGGCATTGGCCAGTTCTACATAAGAGGTGACCAGCTTCATGCAGCTTCAAATTAACCATATATTTATGCCTTCACTTACTAAATTTTAATCTCAGTTACCTTTTTGCATTGAGCTGTGAGACTTAAGGGGATGCTATTTGGGATCCAAGAACTCATAACTATAAAGAGAAGATAAAGGGGCTAACCTTAAACCCAAAGATTTTAGAAGCTAGTGGGTATATACTCTCTTCTTGCTGCTCTCTCTCCAGCAAGTACTATCCTGAGATGCAGTAAATAAGGCTTCTGAAGAAATGGTCCATGATATCAGTTAATTACTCTGATCTGTAGCCTATTCAATGACACAACCTTATCTTTGCATACCTCCTTAGCTGCTTCTTTTTTTACTTTCCAAGATTTAATTACATTATCCAGTGCACACAATGAATACTCATGAAAATAGACATCAAAATTGTGTCTTTTCAAAATTATGATCAAGTCTTTCTTCACCAATGTTTACTTTGATTTCTAGAAGAAAAATATATTATTAGTTGTGTTTTAAATACTGTACTCATTCCACCTGATGGAACACCTATAATAATTGATGCTTCCTAGGCTGTACAGTAGAAACACAAGTGCCTATTTGTAATCACAACTCTACATGCTGGCTTAATTTTCCATATGAAATAAAAAAGATTCACCTTAATCCTCAGCTTCTTCAATTCACTTGAACTTCGTTTGCATTCCCTGGGGTCACTCTCCCTACTAAAATGTAGCACATTTATTTATCTTTTGTTTTTGGACATGCTTGCACAGTAGGGCCAAGATAGTCTTTTCAAAGAACCAGCTTCTAATTTTGATAAGCTTTTCATTGTACTTTTTTTTTTTTTCTGGGAATTAAACCCAGGGGCATGTCACCAGGGGCACATCCCTAGTTCTTTAATTTTTATTCTAAGGCATGGTCTTCCTAAGATGCCCAGGCTGGACTGCAGTTGTCTTGCCTCATCTTCCTGAGTAGCTGGGAACACAGATGTGCACCACAGTTCTAGCTTGTACCATTATTTTTTATACATTGGTTATTTTTGCTGTTTTATTGTTTCCTTGATTCCAAATGATTTATTGAAAATTTTATTCTCATTTTTATTCAGACTTTTTCAATTGAATAATTCATCAGTTTAGGCTTTCTTACTTTCTAATATATGTGTTTATTGCTTAAAATTTCTCTTCTTGTGCTGATTACTCATATTTTGCAAGTTTCGTTATGATATATTTTCACTGCTAAATTTGAGGTATTTTCTGATTTCCGTTTAGAATACCTCGTTGTGTTATTAAGAAAGGCTTTTTGTTTCTAAATATAAACTTTGATTTGTTTTATTGTTTTTTCTAATTTATAGTATTATAGTCTTTAAGATACTAAGCTTTACAATTTGTCAAATTTATCTTACAGCATAGTGTGTGATAATTCTCAAATATCTTCTCCTTGTGCTTGAGAAGTTATTAATTTTCTAATTGTTGTCTTCAGGATAAAACATATGTCCTTTAAATTAATGTTGTGTTGCCATAATCTTCTATATCCTTATTAAGTTTATGTCTGGCTCATCTGTCAGTTACTGAGAATAATATACTAACATCTCCCATTATGATGATCAATTTCTGCTACTTATGTACATGCACATACATATATTTGATACTATGCTATGAGCTTGTACACATGTTTAAAATTATATATTTATTTTAGTAGAGTCTTTTATCCTATACTCTGTTCTTAATTTTTTTCTTCCCTAAAACCTCCTTTGTTTTACATCAATATAGCAACTTCCTTATTTTATGCTTGGCACATCTTTTTCTATCTTTATTTTTTTCAAATGTTCTCTTCCATATGTTTTAAATTTTTCCTTTGTAAATACCCTATCGCTGGAATTTAAACAGAAAAAAAAGACAATTCTATGTTTTTTTGTTTTTTTTTGACTTGCGAGTTTAAGCAAGAGATTGGCAATATATGACCTGCAGGCCAAATGAGATAGGCTCTCTGCGTTTAAAAAATAAAATTATATTAAAACAGAGCTGTATTCACTCACTTATGTGTCATCTTTACTGCTTTTATGTTATAATGGTGAAGCTCATAATGACAGAGAACATATGACCTAAAATATTTGCTTTCTATGCTTTTATGAAAATACTGTGTTAACCCACAAATTAGTAGAGCTATAATTAATTGATGACATATTTTACATATGGATTTTATAATTTTATTTGATATTATCTTATTATAACTTTCTTGTTTTGTTGTAACTTAAAAACTATTACTGTTTTGATTCTAGTAAGTTGAAATCTATTGACTCTAATTCTTGTCTTAATTTTTCACACTTAATGTTGGTCACATGATTAACAAAACATGCTATTCATCAATATCTCAGTCTTCCTAATGATCAATAAATGTATTTCAAAGTACTGTAACTCTAATTACTTTTTTCACATCTTCACTGTTATTTGTTTCAAAGCTTAGTTCCATTTGAATTTTCCCTAAAATAACCATTAATGATATGTTTATACTAGTTTTCTTTATTATATTTATCTACATTTTAACCAATTTCTTTGCTTCTCATCTCTCTTGCATCTAATTCTTTCATTCTGGATTAATTTTGTACATATTTATATATTTTATATAATTTTATATATTTTTGATGTACATCTTGATCAGTTTCCTTATTGCATAGACAAGTCCATTCATATATTGTTATGTTATTTCTTTTTTATTCTCGAATGCCTCATTCAATATATAATAATAAGAGGATGGGCCAGGTGTGGTGGTGCACACCTGCAATTCTAGCCACTTGGAAGTCTAAGGCAGAAGGATCATGAGTTCAAAGCCAGCCTCAGCAAAAGCAAGGTTCTAAGCAACTCAATGAGACCCTGTCTCTAAATAAAATACAAAATGGGAGATGTGGCTGAGTGGTCAAATGCCCTGAGTTCAATTCCTGGTACCAAAAAAAAAAAAAAAAAAAAAGGTGGCACATTAAGTTAATAATTATTTTTATCTGAGACTTCTGAAAATATTTCTCTATTATCTCTAGTTTTCATCAATGCCCTATAGAATACTACCAAGGTAACATCTTTCTCTTGTAGACATCTGTCTCTTTGGTGAATTTAAGACCATTTATTTGCTTTCTGTATTCTATAAGTTTACTATAATACGTTTATGGGTAGATTTTTTTATTTTATATTTCTGTGTAGCATGTTGAGTATTTATGCCTTTTATCTGTCTTGAAATTTTTTCAATATTGATTCTTCAAATAATTTCTCTATGTTTCTCTACTCTCTGAACTTTCAGTTGTATAGGAGGATTTTTATATTTGATCCTTCCTGATGTATGCCTCTTTTCTAATTTTTTGTCTCTCTATGGCGAATTCTAGTAATTTCTACAGATATAGTTTTCAGGTCACTAATTATATATAATTTGTTTGGTAATATACCCAGGAATTTAAAATTATATGAATTTACTTCATATTTTTTAAGTTTATTTGCTTTTTTCTTATATGTCTTTGTTTTGATAACACCTTATTCTTCGCTAATATTTTTCATTTTCCATTATATTTTGAAAATGTTTTGAACACACTTATCTTTTATATCTGTATTAAAAGTTTTTGTGAAAATAAAGCTCCTGCTACTTTTTTCTACTGACCTACTGATGGCAATGGTTTTCCTATATGTTATATGTATGTGGTTTGTTAGTTCCTGCCTGGAAAGAGTGCTACAAATCCTGATTTCTGGATACTTTCCTTCCCCAGAGAGAATTTAGGATATTTTGTTCCAGAAAACTCTAAAATTGATTCCTAAATTGGGATTTTTATGGATTATTCAGCTAGCCTAAATCTGAATTCCATTCTTAATGGGGAAATGCCTATGGTTTAAAAATCCTGGTAGAAGAATATTTTTCTTTGCTAGAACAAAGACTTTGACAATAAGTTCCTGGTCATTTTTTGGTTACATCTTCTTAGTGAAAGGTATATTCAGTGGACTTGGCTTTAATCCCCCACTTATACAGGAAGCTCTCATTCCCTTGGCGGCCACATGACCATTAACACCCACCATTACCCACATCAGCATGGTTCTCAGGGCAGCTGCAGGGAAAACCCATCACTGTTGTTTCCAGGGTTTCTTTCATGCTTTGGTTTGCACATTATTAAAACATCAGTGGTACATTTAAAAGAATGTTTGGAATGTCTGATGTGATATTTCTAGGTGTTTATATAGAATAATTTTTGAGGATATCAACTTTACTAAGTTTTAAAAGTGAATTTATTTCTGACATTTCATATTCTTATATTTTATTATCTGTTTATACATCTGTCTCTTCCAGATGGGTAATAAACTTCCTAATGGCGGAAAGCTTACAGTTCATTATTATAACTAGAATCTAGCATGTATCTGACTCATACATAGTAAATGTTAAATAACTGATTGTTCAATGAGTGAATTTCTCCTCTCTTACCATGGATTTCTCCTCTCTTAACCTGTATGTCTTTTATGAGTCTCATGTTCTGTATTAAATTATAACAAATTAAGAATATAAAAGGGCTAGGAATGTAGCTAGTGTTAAAAGCACTTGCCAAACATGCACGAATCCTTGAGTTTGATCCCTAGATCCATAAAAAAAAAGAAGAAGAAAAAGAATAAAACACTGTACACAGTTACAGCTAAATGATTAATGCCATCATTTTAATATTTCTAACAGCTTTCAGGTAACTAGTATATATTTATATTATTATTTCATGTTGGCCTAGCAATTTTGAAATTAGTGATAATATCAGCATGTTACAAACATCAATATTTTGGATTAGCAGATGATTATAATAAAATACACAAGTAATTGTATGTGGCAAAAATAAAAGCAAATTAATGTTACAAATTTTATCATTAATTTTATCTTAGTTATTTCAATAAACCAAGTGTTCAAAAGAAACAATCAACTATTATTCTCAGTTATTTCAACAAACCAGTTGTTCAAAAGAAACAATCGTTTATCTAGCATTTGCTTTAGTTCTTTGCCACTATAGTTATTAAAGTTTTATTTCTCTCAGTTATGAGGTTGTGAAGGTCTTGCCCTATTGAGGAAAATACAGAAGGCAATTAATAGAATTACCTTTAAACAAAATTCTGGAGCCATAATGTCAAAGGAAATACAAATAATTTTAGACTGAACTCCCTACTAAATCTAAAAATTTGGGCAGATTTTTAATATACCTCAGAATTCTCTTTCTGTGGAGTCATAACAAGTTCTATCACATCCTTTGTCTTGATAGAATCAGTGCTGATTCTATTGGAAAATGACCACTTCCTTAGCGGGGAAAAGGACACATAAAAGAATTATCAAATGTATAGAGTTGGCCCAAATTAATAATAAAAACACAAGCTCAAGATTGTTAATTCATTTCAGTATGTTTTGCATTTTCTCTCTTTAATTGAACTTTAAAACTTTTTCATCTTTTACATTAGAAGTACAGATCCCAATTAGTCAACAAATCCATATTGAGCTCTTACTATATTCTTTGTCTTAGCTATAAGAAACCAACTTGAATAACTATCATTCAATCAAGCAAATAAACATAAGCAGTTATATGTGGCTGGAATACAGGCAGATGTAAGCAGCTGGTTATGGATGGAAGAGATGAGTCCTATGAGAGAAAATTCACCATAAAGGAAAAGTAGAACACAGAGCCTATTATAAAGAGGTAGGTTGGTATAGAGAATGAAATACAGCAATGGAGTACTGTTTCAGGTAAAGCATGACCCCAGGTGGGTGAAATCATTTGTGATTTGAATAACAAAATGACTTATGACACAGGAAAGGAAAGGAATTTTCTCACTGAACTCTAAGACAGTCCAACACTTTTGAGTTTTTTCTCCAGATTACCAACTGAGAATAACAATATTGGGGAAGAAGTTATTCATTTTCTATCCAAGAAACTGCCAAAATTGTGAATCACTTTGTAGACTGAAAATATTGGTCCCTGCAGTAGTAATTCTTTAAATGAAACCAAAGACAGTGAAAACAATGTTGGTGGTTCTTGGAGTCAGGTTATCAACAGGTGGCAGCTTGTGTTGATCTGTGGATACAAATAGCATATCTCCCTCCTGTAACCTTGGAAAACCAAGAGAGACAATAAAAGAGGACTAAAAACCTATTGTTATGTATTGGATCCTAGGAATGATGGTATTAATGTGGACATTGAAGCATAAGAGGCTTCATATTGTCCAAATTTTATTAAAGCCCAGGTACATTTGATTTACTTGTATAATATGCCTGATTTCCATCTGGTTCCTGATGAGAAACAACTATTGCATATCAATGCCTGGTTACAAAGTAATGCTTTATGCACAGTATCAAAACGTCCCTACTTTAAAAGGAACTGTTTCCATTGTAAGGATCCTGCACTGATACGTTCAGCCTTGGCATCCATGGGAACACGTGTTACATGAAATATATATGACATTGAGCTGTCTGCTAAAGAATGAGCATTCCTACCATTTCATTTTATACAAGAAAAAGCAAGTGTTATTAAAGAGATGGTATTCTAGAGTTACACTAAATGCCTAATACATGCTACTAGGGTCATGTAAAATTTGGATTAAGATAGATCTTCATGCTAGTTTAGAATAAAATGTAAAGAAGTCAAACTTTACCTAAAATAAAATGAATCATATATACAAATGAATAAAAATACTAAATATCAATTTTGAAAATAATATTTTGATTATAAATCTTTGACAGATAACTTCCATGATGTTGGAGAGTTTTCTTTTTTGATAGTTTCCTGAATAAATCCCAAATGCAACTCCCACAATTTAATATTTTCCATGTAGAATTGGGTATTTCCATACAAATATAGAAATATAATTCTGCAAATTTTGTAATAGTGTATAAATTCTTATTCTATTATTTTGTCCATGTGTGCTATTAATATAAGATTATCTTTTTTTTACATGTCAATGAATTATTTTTTTATTATTTTTATTTTTTTTTTTTAACCATACGATTTATTTTTATTTTTTTAGTCATATATGACAGCAGAACGTATTTTGGCATATAATACGTACATGGAATGTACATACATCAATCATATTGTCTATTCTAGTCTGCTGCCCTTCCTATCCTCCCTACTCCTCCCCTCCTCTCCCATCCTTTCTCTCCATCCAATCTAATGTGATACACTTTTTTTTTCTTTTTCTCATCACAATATCACGTATGTATTTTGTATAACAATGAGGTTCTCCTTCCATCTTCCTTGCAACTCCTCTTCTCCCTCTTTTTCCCTCCCACCTCTCCTCCCTATTTAGTGGTAGTCTTCTTCTCATGCTCTTCCTCCTTATCCCATTTTGAGTCACCCCCCTTATATCAGAGAAGACATTCGGCATTTGTTTTTGGGGGATTGGCTAACTTCACTTAGCATAATCTGCTCTAATGCCATCCATTTGCCTGCAAATGCCATGATCTTGTTATTTTTAGCGCTGAGTGCCACAGTCTGGCTGGGCACAAATGCCGCAGTCTGGCTGGGCACACAATCACGAGCCACCACACAGCTTGTAGATTCAAACAGCAACTCTTTATTCCCGAACTCACACCAGCCGTCTACAATCACGTTCTGGGGAAATCCACGTTCTCTGCCAAAATCCACGTTCTCTGCCCAAATTCACCTCCACTGGGCTTCTATCTCCAAAATATACTGTCTGAATCCCGTGAGAACTCAAGGGGAACTCAGGCAGCAGGATACGCCCTATTCCCAGCAGGAATAATCTTAAACCTTAAACCTGGAACCTGAACTGGGAACGCCCTAAACAAGATTATCTTAAAACCGGGAACACCCTAATCTGCCTTGGTCCTTGAGCAAGGTCACTTACATTCAATGTCACTGCAACATGTCAGCAACATGGGGTACGCTGGCAAGGAAATTGTCATACCTACTTGGCTAATGGCTCCCAGCAGCTGAGTAATATTCCATTGTGTATAAATGCCATTTTTTAATCCATTCATCTATTGAAGGGCATTGAGGTTGGTTCCACATTCTAGCTATTGTGAATTGTGCTGCTATAAACATTGATGTGGCTGTGTTCCTGTAGTATGCTCTTTTTAGGTCTTTTGGGTATAGCCGAGAAGGGGAATAGCTGGGTCAAATGGTGGTTCCATTCCCAGCTTTCCAAGGAATCTCCATACTGCTTTCCAAATTGGCTGCACCAATTTGCAGTCCCACCAGCAATGTATGAGTGTACCACCCCGCCCCCCTGCATCCTCGCCAGCACTTATTGTTGTTTGACTTCATAATGGCTGCCATTCTTATTGGAGTGAGATGGTATCTTAGAGTAGTTTTAATTTGCATTTCTCTGATTGCTAGAGATGGTGAGCATTTTTTTTCATGTATTTGTTGATTGATTGTATATCCTCTTCTGAGAAGTTTCTGTTCAAGTCCTTAGCCCATTTGTTGACTGGTTTATTTGCTTTTTTGTTGTTTAACTTTTTGAGTTCTTTGTATACTCTAGAGATTAGGGCTCTATCTGATGTTTGAGGGGTAAAAATTTGTTCCCAGGATGTAGGCTCCCTATTCACCTCACATATTATTTCTCTTGCTGAGAAAAATCTTTTTAGTTTGAGTTCGTCCCATTTGTTGATTCTTGGTTTTAACTCTTTAAAAGAAAATAAAGAGAAAAAGATCAGGATATAATCTTTTTAAAATTAATTTTTGAAAGATAAAAAGACAAAATTTGATACAAAGTTACAAAGTAAGATATTTGGTCTTACTCTAGCATTTCTGGAACCTTGCCACTGTTGATATTTTGGCTTGGATGATATCCTCTTGTTATAGCACTAAATATCTTTTGCATTCTAGTATGTTTACCAGCATCTTTGGCCTCTACTTACTAAATACCAGTAGCATTCCTTCCCCATTTGTGATAAACAAAACTATCTCAAGTTATTCTAAAATGTCCTCTGTAAGAAAAATTCTTCCTGATTGACAACCACAGTTTTAGTCTTATATTCTTCTCCCCCAGAAAATAATCTTCATAATTCTTTGAGTACCCTTCCAGAGGTTCTCAATGTGAACATCTTTTTTTACATGAATGATTTTTCATTAAGTATATTGTTATGACCCTTATTTTGACACATACAAATTTTTACTACATGAGACAAATTGATTATCACAATTTTTAATCTTTTGATGAATATTTATATTTCATACAATTTTTGTTGTTAAGATATCTTAAAATAGATAACTTTATGTATACAACATTTCATGTGTATATAAGTAAAAGCAAGATAACTTCCAAGAATTGGAATTTCATTTGAAAGGATATATTTATTTTTAATTTTGATGTAATTTTGATGTACATTGCTATATTTCCCTGCAAATGTATTAATTTTCAATCTCACCAACAATGAGGTTTCACCTAAAATATTGTTTGTAAGTTAGCAGAAGTGGTGGTGGTATTTTCTAAATCTTGCTGTTTTCCATTTTGCTTTGATTTGCAGAAGAAAACCATAGAAAATATTGAACTATTCCACCGATATACTGCTGTTTCTTATAAAGAGGTAGGTTGGTATAGAGAATGAAATATAGCAATGGAGTACTGTTTCAGGTAAAGCATGACACAGAAACTATAGTGAGGATATTTGAAAAACAAAATTATCTTCAGAGAGACAGAGGAAAATAATGATAAAGTCTAAAGTGATAAGGTGGCCAACCTCTGGAGACATTGATAAAACATTCTTAAATTCTCTTTATCCAAGGAAAAAAGTGATAACCCAATGGAACCTGAATATTATTACTACAAGCACAACTCAAACAGGGAATTTCAAAGTCATGAACCTATTAAGGATTGCATAGTCTTTTCTTAGCATACTTTGGATGCAGCAACCTTAATGAGGAAGAAACAACCTTAATTGTGATGTTCAATATAAATATGGATCATGATAGGTGAAATTTGAGATACATTTGACCTTTGGAAAAAGCCTAATTCCAGGTGGTATTCATCCACAGGAAGAGGGCATAGATGTTATCTTTAATTTTTCCCTTCTTGTTTCTTTTTCCTAAATTTTAGTTGTAAGTGGACACAACATAAATGTTTATTTCTATGTGGTGCTGAGGTTTGAACCCAGTGCCTCACACATGTGAGACAAGTGCTCTATCACTGAGCTACAACCCCCTTCCTCCGTTCTTGTTTTTTGAGCATGACTTTGTACATGAGCCCGCTAGCCAGTATCTGAATCCATTCTATGAGAATGCATTCATTATAGAAATTGCTCATAGAAATGCTTTTCCCTTTTTGAAGTAGAAAAGAGACTCTTGTGGAGATATCAGTGCAGTTTGAATTAAAACTTTTCCTTCCATCTCATCATGAATTTTGGCTCGTTTCCTGTTTCTATAACTTCCCACACTTTCAACAAAGAAAGATTATTGGAAGAACTAACCAAAGATTTAATTTTATTCAGAGAATATCAGCTTATCAGGTATACTTATAAGATGCTCGTTAACATGTAGTACTTTGCCTATTAGAATAAAAGCTATTCACCTTGTATTACAATTAAAGTATGATTACTATGGATGATTTGAAAGGTTTATAATACTGTACTTACTGGAATCAGAGTACCAAAGTATTCATTTTCATGTCTATAAAATTGAATGCAATTATTTATAAATGATTATGCTCTTTCAAATATCTTCTCCCAGCCAAGACAATATTAGAGTTATCATGTAGTCAACAATGATGGCATACGAGAAGCTCTAAAACTATGAACATGACTGAGTACCTTTTATGTCTATAAATCTGAAACTACTTAGAAGGCTCTAAAATTTATGAGTACTTTAGGTATTATAAATTTTTATCAAGTGTAGCCTTTAAAACTAAAGTTTTTATTCATGTTATGTGAGATTTTTACACAGCTTATCCTGACTAAAGCTAACTTTTCACATGAATCTGATTGCTAGATACTGAGTCCTTTGATTATCAGATATCCTGGAAGCAATTACTTTAGTAATACTTAACTAACTCCCATGAGAGAGGGTAAAGAAAAAAAAAATGTAGTCATCCAGGAAGATAGTTCCCTATATGGCCTTAAGGGTCATTTTTAGTAAGTCTGTCTAAAATCAATTTTCTTTAGGATAATATTGTGAAAATGTTTTCATCTCCCAGAAAAATAGAACAAGATAGAGTTAACATCACATGAAAGTTTTTGTTTGTTTAATAAAGGTTAATATAGAATATAAAATTGACCTTTACTAAACAAACAAAAGCATTCATGAGAATTTTGCTCCATGCATCTTGGTATATCTTAGCTAGGTCCTGGAGACCTCCTGGTATAGTTTGTCTCTTCTCCTAGAAGACACAGCACTCCTAGATAATGCTTAGACTTTTGGTTAGTTGTCCATCTGCTGTGCTCTGCAGAGAAAGATCCTAAGATCATAAGGGGACCCATTTTGGCTAGCAAAACAGAGTGTTACACATTATCTTCAAGAAAAAAATGAAAAAGGCACATAATTTTAACCTAGAGGAAATGAACACTTTAGCAGATCCAAGGGTTCAAAGGTATCTAAGAATTTAAATTTTTGAGTCCAACAGTCCAGGTGTTCTTACATCATGTTGGTGGGGCCTGCTTCCCACACTCCCAATCAGGGAGTTCCTTTCATATTTAGTCCTGATGGAGCAAACTAGCCAGTTTTGAGGATTTTCCCTTCTCTACTATTTTTTAAATTTATTTTTACGGGTGCCTTATAATTATACATGTGAGTAGGAATTAGTATGCCATATTTGTATATGAATAAAATTTGATCAATCACATTCTGCCATTCTTTATGTCAGACCTAGTCCTGATCTTCAGCTTTTTTCTGCTCTCTGAATTCCAGACATGAGAGCATATTTATATGTGGCCACATTTATTCTTTCTTTGTTCTTATATTCATCCTTAGAAGGAGGCTTAATCTACCTCAGGGTTTCATAGCCCTTATCTAATGCATCCATTGTTCAGAGTAACACTAATAGCATAGTTTTTATAACTGAAACTTTCCCTTGATCTTTCAAACATCTGAGATGTTACATCTATCAGTGCCTTTCCTTTCTTTTTTTTTTTTTTTAACTTTATTTTTTAGTACTGCTAAGTGGCACATACCTGCAATCCCAGCAACTGGAGAGGCTGTAACAGTAGGATCATAAGTTTGAGGGCAGTTTTTTTTTTTTTTTTTTAAGTTGGACACATTACCTTTATTTTATTTATTTTTATGTGGTGCTGAGGATCGAAGTCAGCACCTCCCAAATGCTAGGTGAGTAATCTACCACTGAGCCACAACCCCAGCCCAGTGCCTTTACTTTCATTGCTATACTTTCAGTTAAGCAGAAGCCAAAGATTTAATCATTGCACTGGTACCTTGTGCAAGGGAGTATCCATCTAGCATAGTGATGGGGCCCTAGTTACCAGCCAAGCAATATGTGATTCAAGTTCAAACTTGGATCAGGCACCCTAGGATGACTCCTAGCCTTAACTGTTATGAGTTGAGTTTCCTGGGAATGAAGTTTGAGAAAGATATTAGCAACACAAGAGGTATTTGAAGGATGTTCTTCACATTTATAGAACAAATGAGGAACTCGAGGAAAGCAGGATTGGGCAGAAGAAGAAAGTGAACTATTAAATAGTATCAGTGGGAAACTCAGCTGGTCTCAGTTAGAGTTGGAGAACTGAGATAAATCTCCCTCTGTCTTTTCTCTAACTCTATCTCTCATTCTTTTCCTTTGCCTTTCTCCCTCCCTCCATCAAATATATTTATGTTCTTTTTTTTTCTCATTATAATTTATTTATTTATTTATTTATTTTTTGTCAGTAGGTAATTTTTATTAAATCTCTCTTTTTTTATTGTTGGTTGTTCAAAACATTACATAGTTCTTGATATATCATCTTTCACACTTTGCTTCAAGTGGGTTATGAACTCCCATTTTTAGCCCATATACAGATTGCAGAATCACATCAATTACACATCCATTGATTTACATATTGCCATACTAGTGACTGTCGTGTTCTGCTACCTTTCCTATCCTCTACTATCCCCCCTCCCCTCCCCTCCCCTCCCCTCTTCTCTCTCTACCCCCTCTACTGACCTTCATTTCTCCCCCTTGTATTATTTTTCCCTTTCCCCTCATTTCCTCTTGTATGTTCTTTTGTATAACCCTGAGGGTCTCCTTCCATTTCCATGCAATTTCCCTTTTCTCTCCCTTTCCCTCCCACCTCTCATCTCTGTTTAATGTTAATCTTCTTCTCATGCTCTTCGTCCCTACTCTGTTCTTAGTTACTCTCCTTATATCAAAGAAGACATTTGGCATTTGTTTTTTAGGGATTGGCTAGCTTCACTTAGCATAATCTGCTCTAGTGCCATCCATTTCCCTGCAAATTCTATGATTTTGTCATTTTTTAATGCAGAGTAATACTCCATTATATATAAATGCCACATTTTTTTAATCCATTCGTCTATTGAAGGGCATCTGGGTTGGTTCCACAGTCTTGCTATTGTGAATTGAGCTGCTATGAACATCGATGTAGCAGTGTCCCTGTAGCATGCTCTTTTTAGGTCTTTAGGGAATAGACCAAGAAGGGGAATAGCTGGGTCAAAAGGTGGCTCCATTCCCAGCTTTCCAAGAAATCTCCATACTGCTTTCCAAATTGGCTGCACCAATTTGCAGTCCCACCAGCAATGTACAAGTGTACCCTTTTCCCCACATCCTCGACAGCACTTGTTGTTGTTTGACTTCATAATGGCTGCCAATCTTACTGGAGTGAGATGGTATCTTAGGGTGGTTTTGATTTGCATTTCTCTGACTGCTAGAGATGGTGAGCATTTTTTCATGTACTTGTTGATTGATTGTATGTCCTCCTCTGAGAAGTGTCTGTTCAGGTCCTTGGCCCATTTGTTGATTGGGTTATTTGTTATCTTATTGTCTAATTTTTGGAGTTCTTTGTATACTCTGGATATTAGGGCTCTATCTGAAGTGTGAGGAGTAAAGATTTGTTCCCAGGATGTAGGCTCTCTATTTACCTCTCTTATTGTTTCTTTAGCTGAGAAAAAACTTTTTAGTTTGAGTAAGTCCCATTTGTTGATTCTAGTTATTAACTTTTGTGCTATGGGTGTCCTATTGAGGAATTTGGAGCCCGACCCCACAGTATGTAGATCATAGCCAACTTTTTCTTCTATCAGATGGCATGTCTTTGATTTGATATCAAGCTCCTTGATCCATTTTGAATTCACTTTTGTGCATGGCGAGAGAAAGGAATTCAGTTTCATTTTGTTGCATATGGATTTCCAGTTTTCCCAGCACCATTTGTTGAAGATGCTATCCTTCCTCCATTGCATGCTTTTAGCCCCTTTATCAAATATAAGATAGTTGTAGTTTTGTGGATTGGTTTCTGTGTCCTCTATTCTGTACCATTGGTCCACCCACCTGTTTTGGTACCAGTACCATGCTGTTTTTGTTACTATTGCTCTGTAGTATAGTTTGAAGTCTGGTATCGCTATACCGCCTGATTCACACTTCCTGCTTGGCATTGTTTTTGCTATTCTGGGTCTTTTATTTTTCCATATGAATTTCATGATTGCTTTATCTATTTCTACAAGAAATGCTGTTGGGATTTTGATTGGCATTGCATTAAACCTATAGAGAACTTTTGGTAATATCGCCATTTTGATGATGTTAGTTCTGCCTATCCATGAACAGGGTATATTTTTCCATCTTCTAAGTTCTTCTTCTATTTCTCTCTTTAGGGTTCTGTAGTTTTCATTGTATAAGTCTTTCACCTCTTTTGTTAGGTTGATTCCCAAGTATTTTATTTTTTTTGAAGATATTGTGAATGGAGTGATTGTCCTCATTTCCATTTTAGAGGATTTGTCGCTGATATACAGGAATGCCTTTGATTTATGCGTGTTGATTTTATATCCTGCCACTTTGCTGAATTCATTTATTAGCTCTAATAGTTTCTTTGTAGAGCCTTTTGAGTCTTCTAGGTATAGAATCATATCATCTGCAAATAGTGATAATTTAAGTTCTTCTTTTCCTATTTTGATGCCTTTAATTTCTTTCGTCTGTCTAATTGCTCTGGCCAGTGTTTCGAGAACTATGTTGAAGAGAAGTGGAGAGAGAGGGCATCCCTGTCTTGTTCCAGATTTTAGAGGGAATGCCTTCAGTTTTTCTCCATTCAGAATGATGCTAGCCTGAGGCTTAGCATAGATTGCTTTTACAATATTGAGGTATGTTCCTGTTATCCCTAGTTTTCCTAGAGTTTTGAACATAAAGGGATGCTGTACTTTGTCGAATGCTTTTTCCGCATCTATCGAGATGATCATATGATTCTTATTTTTAAGTCTATTGATGTGGTGAATAACATTTATTGATTTCCGTATATTGAACCAGCCTTGCATCCCAGGGCTGAATCCTACTTGATCATGGTGCACAATTTTTTTGATATGTTTTTGTATCCGATTCGCCAGAATTTTATTGAGGATTTTTGCATCTAGGTTCATTAGAGATATTGGTCTGAAGTTTTCTTTCTTTGAAGTGTCTTTGTCTGGTTTAGGTATCAGGGTGATGTTGGCCTTGTAGAATGAATTTGGAAGTTCTCCCTCTTTTTCTATTTCCTGAAGTAGCTTGAAAAGTATTGGTATTAGTTCCTCTTTAAAGGTTTTGTAAAATTCTGCTGTATACCCATCCGGTCCTGGGCTTTTCTTAGTTGGTAGTCTTTTGATGGTTTCTTCTATTTCCTCGATTGATATTGGTCTGTTTAGGTTGTCTATATCCTCCTGATTCAATCTGGGCAGATCATATGACTTAAGAAATTTATTGATGCCTTCACTATCTTCTAATTTATTTGAGTATAAGGATTCAAAATAATTTTTGATTATCTTCTGTATTTCTGAAGTGTCTGTTGTGATATTGCCTTTTTCATCCCGTATGCTAGTAATTTGAGTTCTCTCTCTTCTTCTCTTCGCTGGCATGGCTAAGGGTCTGTCGATTTTGTTTATTTTTTCAAAGAACCAACTTTTAGTTTTGTCAATTTTTTCAATTGTTTCTTTTGTTTCGATTTCATTAATTTCAGCTCTGATTTTAATTATTTCTTGCCTTCTACTTCTTTTGCTGTTGTTTTGCTCTTCTTTTTCTAGGATTTTGAGATGAAGTATGAGATCATTTATTTGTTGTTTTTTTCTTTTTTTAAGGAATGAACTCCAAGCAATGAATTTTCCTCTTAGAACTGCTTTCAATGTGTCCCATAGATTCCGATATGTTGTGTCTGTGTTTTCATTAATCTCTAAGAATTTTTTAATTTCCTCCTTGATGTCTTCTATAACCCATTGATCATTCAGTAACCTATTGTTCATTCTCCAAGTGATGTACGCTTTTTCCTTCCTTCTTTTATCGTTGATTTTCAGTTTCATTCCATTATGATCAGATAAGATGCATGGTATTATCTCTACTCCTTTATATTGTCTAAGAGTTGCCCTGTGACATAATACATGATCTATTTTTGAGAAGGATCCATGTGCTGCTGATAAAAAAGTGTAACTGCTTGATGTTGGGTGGTATATTCTATATATGTCAATTAAGTCTAGGTTATTAATTGTGTTATTGAGTTCTATAGTTTCCTTATTCAACTTTTGTTTGGAAGATCTGTCCAGTGGCGAGAGAGGTGTGTTGAAGTCTCCCATGATTATTGTATGGTGGTCTATTAGACTCTTGAACTTGAGAAGAGTTTGTTTGATGAACATAGCTGCACCATTGTTTGGGGCATATATATTTATGATTGTTATGTCTTGTTGGTGTATGGTTCCCTTAAGCAGTATGTAGTGTCCCTCTTTATCCCTTTTGATTAACTTTGGCTTGAAATCTATTTTATTTGATATGAGTATGGACACTCCTGCTTGTTTCCGAAGTCCATATGAGTGATATGATTTTTCCCAACCTTTCACCTTCAGCCTATGTATGTCTTTTCCTATCAAATGCGTCTCCTGTAGGCAGCATATTGTTGGGTCTTGTTTTGTGATCCATTCTACTAGCCTGTGTCTCTTAATTGGTGAGTTTAAGCCATTAACATTTAGGGTTATTATTGAGATATGGGTTGTTGTTCCAGCCATATTTGTTTATTTCTGTTACTAAACATGGTTTGTTTTCCTCTTTGATTATTCCCCCCCCTTTACTGTCCTACCTCCCACTGTTGGTTTTCATTGTTATTTTCCATTTCCTCTTCCTGTAATGTTTTGCCGAGGATGTTTTGAAGAGATGGTTTTCTAGCTGCATATTCTTTTAACTTTTGTTTGTCATGGAAGGTTTTAATTTCATCTTCCATCCTGAAGCTTAATTTCGCTGGATACACAATTCTTGGTTGGAACCCATTTTCTTTCAGTGTTTGAAATATGTTATTCCAGGATCTTAAGCTTTCAGAGTCTGTGTTATCCTGATTGGCTTACCCCTAAATGTAATCTGCTTCCTTTCTCTTGTAGCTTTTAAATCTCTCCTTATTCTATATGTTGGGCATCTTCATTATAATGTGTCTAGGTGTGGATCTCTTATGATTTTGCACATTCGGCGTCCTGTAGGCTTCTAGGATTTGGGATTCTGTCTCATTCTTCAAGTCTGGGAAGTTTTCTCGTATTATTTCATTGAATAGATTGCTCATTCCTTTGGTTTGGACCTCTATACCTTCCTGTATCCCAATGACTCTTAAATTTGGTCTCTTGATGTTATCCCATATTTCTTGGATGTTCTGCTCATGGTTTCTTAACAGTCTTGCTGAGCTGTCTATGTTCTTTTCAAGTTGAAATACTTTGTCTTCATTGTCTGATGTTCTATCTTCTAAGTGTTCTACTCTGCTGGTAGTATTCTCAATTGAGTTTTTAAGTTGGTTTATTGCTTCCTGCATTTCTAGGATTTCTGTTTGTTTGTTTTTTATAACCTCTATCTCCCTGTATAGTTGATCCTTTGCTTCCTGGATTTGTTTGTGTAATTCCTTGTCGAAGTGATCTTTCATTGTCTGATTTTGCTGTCTAATGTCTTCCTTGATACTCCAGATCATCTGAAGCATATATATCCTGAATTCTTTATCTGACATTCCATCTGCTGCAGCTATTACCTCTTCTAAAGTTGAGTTGACCTGCATTGCTTGTAGTCCTTTCTTTCCTTGTCTTTTCATACTGCTTGCGTTTCTTTCTTCTTGGTGAAACTGTTGTGTTTTTGAAATTTTTCCCCCCCTATATATTTATATTGCTCTTGTATAGTTGAAAAGTCTCCCTTGCAGGTGCGGGCGGGGGCTCTGCTCTGCCCCTCCTCCAATTGGTGTGAGGTGTCTACCACGCCCGCGGACCCCTGGGCCTGATCCACCGTTCTGTCGCAGGTCTGCCTACCTTGCAGGTGGGGGCGAAGGCTCTGCCCTGCCCCTCCTACCACCCCCGGGGACTGGTAGGCCTGATCTGCAGGTTGGTCGCCGGTCTGCCCACCTTGCGGGCACGGGTGTCAGTTCTGCTCCACCCCCACTCCAATTGGGGTCACTTGACCACCACACAGGTGGGCCGCTGGGCCTGATCTGGGCGCGGGCGAAGGCTCTGCTCTGCCCCTACTCCAGTTGGGGTGAAGTGTGTACCACGCTGGCAGGCCGCTGGGCCTGATCCGCCGGTCTGTCGCAGGTCTGCTTACCTTGCCGGCGCGGGCGGCGGCTCTGCCCTGCCCCTCCTACCACGCCTGCAGACTGCTGGGCCTGATCTGCAGGTTGGTCGCAGGTCTGCCTACCTTGCGGGCGCGGGCAGCGGCCCTGCTCCTCCTCTCTGGCTCGACGACAAAGCGAGAGAGACTCGGGTATCTGTGACTCACCCTCCCTACCAGGGGACCAACTGTTTCCATCACCGCTGGCACCGATGAAGTTCTCTCCTCGGCCGCTCTCCAATGACATCAAATCTCTGCCATGCTGGCATCCCCTGTTCTATGGCTGAATCCCATTTTCTTCTCTTCCAATAGGCGGAGCTGTGCCCTCTGAGCCGAGCTTCTGCCCTCCATGTGCTGACAGAAATCCCTGTATGGTGGCTCCTGGGAGTCTCTCAATCCTGTTAGTCCAGAGCCCTTTCACTTATCCGGCCCCTCCCCCTGTTCCTCCTCCCAGCCAGCCAGCCAGGTCCTGTTCACCAGAGGTGGTTCCCCAAGGATCTGATTACACTTGCAGCCCCACCGCGTGTCCTATATCCCAAACGATGAACACCCTCTCTGTCATTCATCTAAGCCCCAGTGCTGTGGTGGGGTGATCTGGGAACCAACAGTTTAATTTTTCCGGACCCCTTTGGTGGGCACACCCCCAGAAACTTGCGGCTAAGATCTTGGGTGTCGCCGCTGGTGTTAAGGGGAGGTGGGGATCTGGAATCCCCTCTGCTTCCCTACAGACACGCCCCCGGAGAGATTCCCGAGGTTTCCTGGCTGCTTGTATCTGGAGGGGGTGGGAGTCACACACCTGCTAACGTGGATTCCGCTGGGAAGGAATTCTGTCGGCAGAACTCTGGTGATGTCACCACTCTGCTATGGCGGGCCCCAGGCTCCTTGCTGGAGTGTCCGAAGGGAGGGGTGGGACTGGTCTGTCTCTGGTTGGTTTCAGCTCCCGGTTCGCTATTTCATGAAGGCTTGGCGAGAGACCTCTTCCTAGAGTCCCTGCACCGCTCCTGCTGCGCTGCGCCTCGGAGGCTATCCACCCTGACGCGGGGGCCGCGTGCAGGCAGCCGACAGTCGCCGAGTCGCGCGGGCAGCGGCTGGCGGGTCTGGACCTCTGCGCTGCGTGGCAGAGATTCACTCGTCTAGCGCAGACTGTCACCTCCAAAAATCCTACTGATTCCCGGCCGGTCTCTCTTTAGTGGAATTTTGCTAGGAGTTTCTCAGCAGGTCAAATCTAAGCGTATCCATGCGTCTCTCTGACCCCGTTGTTGAGGAGGTACTGAAAGCGCTGCCTCCCCTCTCGCCGCCATGTTGGATCCCATATTTATGTTCTTAAACGTATTCTATTGTATAAAGAAAAAAGTCATGAAATTCAGTCATATTTATCCACCATTAGATGTCTTTGTCAACTTATTTAATCTGAATTTGCATTTTGGTTGTCATTTGAAAATTGAATTGAAGTGACAATATCTCTTATGGGGGTAATTCTCAAAAATTGGTGAGATAATGTAAAAGTATTCCCTAAGTACAGCTTAGAACTAAAGAATTCATTTTGAAAGTACAAAATATTTTTCAATCCTTCCTTCATTTTGTTCCTATTTTCTTAGAGATCATTTCTCATCTACAGTTATGTCTGTTACTTTCAAAAAAGACTATATATTTGGTAGCTATTAAATTATATATGAATATCAGCAGCACTTTGATTTAGGTTTTCTGAAGAACAGTAGTTGACTGCTAAATTGGGGAAATGCATAATTATTAAAGGACATGAGTAACAATGGTGAAAAGGCAGTGAGGTATGCATATTCACTCAAGTGAATAACAGAGAAGCAAATAATCACATCTCAAATGTATTGAAAATTAATAAACAGAATACTGTGTAAGGAAAACTAATAAGGTAGACACAGAGACAAGGTGCAGAGGCAGGAAAGCTAGAGATCCAGCAGAAGTTAAAAGGTAAGGAAAACTGTTGTAGTAGTATCCCATTGCCCTACTCCAAATACATCATTATAGTCAACCTTTAAACTGCCCTGCACACTTTTTTTCAGCTTGGGCACCAGCCAAGTCAGATTTTTTTTGTAAGAACACATTATTCTGGGCAGCAGAAGTAAACATTTTAACTCACGATTTCCAATCATTAGAAACTAGGGCATATCCCATTCCCAACCTTTCAATCATATTCAGAGTAAAATTACTATTCACACTGCTTTCCAAAACAGTATGCTGCAACTCTCTGAAAACAGCAAAAGGTAACTGCTCATATTTTGATTGGTTAGCAGATTTATAGCTAATGTATGAGACTTCCCTTCCTCCGAAGTTTGACCTAAACACTCAATGATGTTGGATCTAGCTGGGGGCGGGGCGGCTGCCACAGCTGGCCACAAAAGCAATGGCAGTGAATGAGTTAAAGGAGCTGTGCATCCAGGAGCCTCCAGGACTGCAGTGACTGGCAGCCTGTCACTGCTAGAGCTGCGCTGCTGTGTTGGGAACAGTGGCAGATACAGGAGGAAAAGAACAGGCAGGTTGAGAAAACAGAGGCCTTATCAATAGCATTGCAACAAAGAAACCAAGCTTGTAGCACAGGTATAGCATAGGTATATGTAGCTCATGGCTCCTCAGGAAGCATTTCACCTATCTTCTCCCAGTCTTTCAAATTTAGTGATCCACTTTCTGAATAAAAAGGACAGCAAGAGCTTATCTCTGTCAGCAAGGCAGCAAGATTAGCATTATTTATGTATGTCCAGCCTTGCTAAAGGTAGATGAGAAAGCTCGACCTGATGGCATCGTTGAGCATCAGATAGAGAATTACCCATAGCTTACTGATTAGGGATCTGGTACCAACCTATGAAAGACACATGTCAAAAGCCTGTTCCAGACATAAGCAGAAGCCAAAGATTTAATCATTGCACTGATACCTTGTACAAGGTATCCCTTCCCCGTTACCTGTTCAATATCTGGAAGGGTCTCTCTTAGGATGGATTTTGTTGTTCCAAACTCTCTGTGGACTGGGAGTCTGTGTGGGGAGAGAACTCTTCTCCTGCCCCAGTGTTGAGCACCAGCTACAAGAAAAATAAAAAGGAGACACAAAGACACGATACAGAGGCAGGAAAGATAGCAGAATGGCAGAGAGGCCAAGCTGCCAAGCTTTATTTATATCAATAGGTTACCTTGGGTCATTGGCATCATTAGTACATATTGTTTGTTATATTACTAGACAGGTTACAGATTTAGCAACAAGAAAATCCATTGTCTGAAGTTACTGTTAGGCTGGCTGATCCAAGAGCACTGGAGCTTGGTGAAACATTGTGATTTTCTAACAAGAGAGTCTCTATATTCCCGGGAGCTGGAAGGACATTGCTACAGCAACCAGATCCTGTGTCTTTGCACAGAAGTTTCCCAGAAGCCAGGCATTCTGTGACTTTGCACAGAAACTTCCTAGCCACCAAGCATGCCACAATCACGAAGTTTAGAATAGACCCCAATCCCAAACACAGAACCCTTACACTACTGTCTTATGCCCAGGGAATATTCCTTATATATAATGATACCTAAAGGTTTTTTCCTATATCAGATTTATCTTATGCAATTAGAGGGGGTCTCCAAACAGTTTCCTTCTTCCCACTATTTCCTCCTCAATGGTTATGTAGACACATAACCCCAGCACAGCCAGTTAAATACTTTTTACCCACATGACTGACTGAGGGATGGTCCATAGCAGGATCAGAGCTTTCTCTAAGATTGGTGGTGCCAAAAGAGAAAATGTCTCTCGTTCTCTTGCTCACAGAGCAATAAAAATAAAGATGGGGTTGTGAGCTTCTCCCTTTCTTATTATGTGAAACAAGCATTCTAGGAATGTAAACCTACAGAGAGGAAAGCATCCATTCTAAAGACAGAAAAGATCCTGAAAATGGTATTGAAAATTCAGCTGTGTCCTAATCCATATCTTTTTGTTTTATTTTCAACTGCAAAAACGAATCCCTTGTCTTTTTTAAAAAAAAAACTGTATTTTTATGTTTGTTACTTTTAACCAAAATGTCATAATAAGACATAAAATCATTACTTGAATATTTTTGATGTTGACTCTTTTGGAGAGTTCAGTTTCTGATCATAATTGCTCTGTGTTATAGCTTCTTTGCCTAAAATCAAGCCTTCCATATCACAGAATTTCATTTCAGTATGCCTTAGTGTAATTGCATTATTCATACACAGAAAAGTAGACCTCAAAATGTGTACTATAACAATGTTAATGGAGAAGAAAGGGGTGTGTGTGTGTGTATGTGCATGCTTGTGTTTGTGCACATGCGCACCTGATCACTAAGGTCAAAACTATAATAAGGCATAAATATTTTATCTCTTTAAAAGTTTCTGTTTTCTACTTCCTGTAACAATTTTAATTTTTAAATTTTAAAGAAAGAAAAATATTTTTAATTTGACCATTTAGTTCTATTTCTGGCTCTTCCAGTGTTTTTGATAAACACTAATATCTCAAGTACTCAGTTCTACAATTTATGAACAATGATTGTTTCTGAGTGATGCAAATTAAACTGTAAATTAGAATACTTTTTGTATTTTAATAACATGATTTTTATTTTGGAAATGTTGAAATAATGCTTGGAAATTTGAAATCATAAAATATTTTGGGGAATAGTGCAAATGGCCATAGGGATTAGTTGAAAACATATTAGCTAGCATCTCCAGAGGCATTTTCAGGGCCTTTGAAGAATGAGAAAATAAATTATTCTATAGAATATCTCTATTCAGAGAATGGTTAACTTTCTTTGTGTAGTTGCTGTATTCTGAATTCATAAAATTGAGATTTTTAAATCCAATCAAATGTTTTATTAGTCAGTTAATTATGTAGAGTATCTCATTGATTTAGAAATACAAGTTACTTCAGAGGCAATCCAAAATTTTGACTGATTTTTTCCACCGTTGAAAAGATTTGAATCTCTCCTGCTTGTCCTTTGGTCTTTTCCTTTCTCCTTTATTATTTAGTCCCCCCAAAGGACTTTTATTTTCAAATAATAAAGAATGGTTGATATAATAAAGCATGATGAATTTTCAGAACAATCTTACATCTTCTCATTAATTATTTATGACCTTATGCAGAAACATACAAATTTTCTGAGTTTCAGAATCTCTTTTCTTCAGTAGAAATCATGAGAGCTGTGTAAATGTGTTACAGTAAAGTACTTTGAGGTGATACTATGCAAAAATAATTATTCCGTAGTAATCACTTAAAATTGAGTTTTAAGTTTCTGTAAGAATTTGAACTTATATTGTTGTATTGAAAACAAGTTAGTATGATTATTTGATAATTTCTGAATTAGAACTCAGTTCTATGCATATACCAAATGTGTTTATGTAGGTAATTATTGTTCATAGTTCATTGATCTCACATAAATGAGAACAGAAAAAGAGCTCCTGTCAAAGAAATAAAGAATTGGCATGCTAATTTAAGAAATGGTGACTGCAGATAATAAGGTACTGAATATAATTTTAAAAGCTGTAAAAATAGAGTTTGAGTGATTTCACCCCCCAAATTATAAAAGTTTTATAGAAGAGATATGTTTATTCTAATTTGAACATTACACAATATATAAATTTATCAAAATATCACATGATATCTCCTAAATATGTACAATTTTTTTTTGTCAATCAAAACATTTTACAAAGAAAAAAGATAAGGATTGGGATTGTGGCTCAGTGGTAGACCACTTACATAGCACATCTGAGAAAATGGGTTTGATCCTCAGCACCACATAAAAATAAATAAATAAATAAAAGGTATTGTGTGCATCTATAATTTAGAAAACATTAAAAAGAAAAACAATGAATACTATTTAGTTTCAACATCTTTAAGAGAAGATGGCCAGAAAAATAATTTATTTGCTTGATTGGTTAATTCTGGATACCACTATCCATATAAATAATTCTACTAATTAATTCATTTTATAAACCCAATTTCTTAGACAAAAATAAATGTGCCTACCCTAAAGTGGGAATTCATTCTGTTTCTACCTACTTAGGGTCCAATGTGTGATATATGCATTTTTTAATAATCTAGGAAAACAACATAGTGATATTTTACCAAAGAATTTTGTCTTCCTCTATCTACAAAAGTATTTGAATTACTAATCATCTAAATATGATTCCACATTTCACTCAGTAACTTTTCAGTACTTTTAACTTTCCAGTTGAGATTGTCTACCACAACATAGTAATGATATTCTGGGTTTCTTTTTTCCAGAGAAGCAATTGTTTCCAGTTGCTGATTATATCAAAATCTCATTTTTGAATGCCAGTAGCACTAATTAATAAGAGTGAAACTTCATAAAAATTCAGCTGTATTACTCAATGAAAATAACTAAATCCATTATGCCTTTAGAAATACTGTATTTAGGTAAACAAGCATTCATTTGATTCCAGAGCTAGACAAGTGCATTTTAATATGGATTGCTGCAATGCAATTCCCTTAGGAAATTTCTGATCATTGTCTTTTGATGTGATTGCTAGGAAACAAATAATACTTATGCAATCTGAATAATGTTGACTAACTTTTCAATTTTCTATTTCATCACAGAAGTCTGAGTGAAAATTTTTGGTGATGAGATATTATAGTTAACAGTGAAACAGCTTGAAGATCAAACTTTAATTATCAATGAGGACACTATTTTATTTATTACATTTACAATAACCATGTCTGGAGAAATGCAATAACAACTTCTAATGAGCTCATTGATCCCATAAACATTATTATTCTGGAAACATTTGTCCTTCTTAGTTTAGTCTAAATCTCCTCACATTCCTGAGTAATGGGTCCAACCTGCTTTCCAAGTCCAACTAAAAATCACAATAGGTACTTGATAATCGCTGTAAACAAATAGTGTTTCATTGCTTTTCATTTCCTTATGGTGGAAGTTCTTATTCAGTGATTCTCTGAGGACAAATACCACTAACCTAATTTGTCAATTGGCTACTATTTTAGTCATCTTTTGTGTCAGTGTAATTCAAAAGGCCTGACAAGAACAATTTAGAGGAAGGAAAGTTTATTTGGTGCTCATGGTTTCAGAGATCTCAGTCCATAGAAGACTCCATTGTTCTGGGCCTGAGGTGAGGCAGAGCATCATGAAGGAAGTTTAAAATATATTTTTAAAAATACACCGTTATATTTAACCATTACAAATAATTAATAAATCATATATAATAATCATCACATAGTGAATGTTTAGTCATTTCATTTAATTTTAGCTTTGCTTAACATATCCTTTAAGAAAGGTCTTATTTTGCCATTGCAAAATACATTTACTAGAACAGAGACCAACATTTGCCTTGGTTATTCCCATTTCTTGATTGGAAAATGCAAGTTAAGTATATCTTTTAAATGAAGATCATATAGATGATGATCATATAATGTGATGGCATGAAAACATGCTTGAGAATTTGCCAAACTCCTACTTCCCACTTTGGGAGAAGAGCAAATTGTTATAACCTTCTTTGAGTAGCTTGGTGATCTATAGTGAAGATACAACACATTTCTGAAGCTTATGTTGAAGCAGTATGTACCTAGAGCTGCCTGGTTGAAACTACTCTAAATGATAATACCTATGAGTTATAGACTGTTAAATATTTTGGCTATCATTTGATGACCCAAGAAAAATCCACTTTATGACCCATGCTCTAACTTGCATATGTTGAAGAACTTCCATGTGAAAGAACATTCATTGCAGTAATCTATAATGCCAGAAGGCCCCATTTAGGAACAACTTATAAACATCTGCAGGCAGAAGAAGAAAGGAAGCTTTTGATGGGGGCAAATATGTTGCACAAATTTTCACTGGAATATAGAACATTCAATTACCAACTGATGCTTCTGAGAGCTACCAGAAATGGAACTACCTGGCTGGCCCACAATTTCAGGTAAGAAGAGTTTGCTCATAATGTTTCTACAATCTGATATTCTGCCTTTAGGTATGTAACCTGGGAGCCCAATGGTATCAGCTCATCTAAATGTGATTATGCTCAGAGCAACTGATTCTCAGTAACTAATCTCACAGAGAAGGAAAGAGGTAAAAGAGAAGCAGAATGACAATTTATACATTCACAGTGACAAAGATACCTGGTAGGATAACCAGCACCTGTCGTTTCCCTAGAGTCTCCCTAAATCAACCCCAGGCAACCAAATTATAGATCAGAAGGCTGATCTGTGTGCACTGGACTAGAACAAAGATAATTATGTATTTACGGACAATTTCCATATATGACTCATAACTGTTTGAATTTATTGTTTCAGCTTGAAATATATTTTTATCTAAATAATTGATAATAGTTCCTAAAATTAGCCATCCTTTTCCTTTTCTAAACTAAAGAAATATTTTCAAATTCTCCTACTGGTTATCTTTGGGAAAAATACATAAAGCCATGGAGATAATCTCTCTCCTTTTCTTACTATTTAAATATGTGGATGTTTGCTATATTTGAAATCATTCAGCCTCTTTTAGGGGAAAGTAGAACCGACTTCACCAACTTGACTATGGTTGGGAATTATTCATATCCTCATTTCAACCTTTAATTCAATGAACTAATATTATTTCCCATAGTATGTGTTGACAAACACAAAACAACCAGTTCTAACTGAAAACATCAGTAGTTCAGGGATAAGAGTAAATACACAAATGTATCTAAGCTTCAGTGGTGATTGCTGTAGTCATTAATATAAAAGATATGATAAGATCACAAGGGAAAAAATGAAAACAGAACAAAAAAATCAAAGACTTGGAAAAGGATTTCCAGGGAATTCAAAATTTGTGTTAACCTGAAGTGACAGTAGGAAGTGGTTCATGGCTATCAACAGAAATGTGCTTTGGCAAGTAGTTCAGATACTATGCAAAGGTACAGAGCCCCAATTTATGATAAACCCTAGTCTTCTTGACTGAAATTTGGAAACACCCTAATCTCAATCAGTAGCTCCACAATTTTCAGCCTCTTAAATAAAACTGTTGGTTGAGATGAAGAATGCCATATTTCATATTTATTAACTTTAATATATTAAGAGGTGATTTGTTTTCCAGTTTTGTAAAACAATCAAAAAGGTTTATCTTATTTGGAGTTTCAGTGTACAGTGGAATTATTTTAATCAGAGCAGCCCATATCTGAATCTAAGGAGCTAATTGGGGAATTTGATATAATTTGAATTCCTATTTTATTGTCCTATCAAAGCAAATTCTGTGTAGTTGGTACCATTGGCCTTCAGGGTATGAAAACTAGAAAAATCTAACATTGATTTATTTGCTGTTGAGAGTGCATATTTTAAATTTTAATAAAAATGCCACATTTCTGCTATTTCCAAATTCTTCATAACTAGGGTCAGGGTATTACTAATTTTATGCTTTCTAACATGCTAATGTTTAGCCATGTATAGTTTTCCCCTTTCCTTCTTCTCCAGTGACAAACTTCTACAGAACATTAAATCATTAGCCTTTTCCTGATTTCACTGCAACTCTTAGAAAAACTATAAATCTCTTCTCCCTCTACCTCCCCAATGCTTGGTATAAAACCAATTCTTGGCAAGAACTCTACCACTGAGTTCCACATTCATCCCCGAAAGGTATAAATATTTGTGGAAAAAAATGTAAAACTTACCCTTTGTTATTCCACCACATTCTGAGTATTTTTAATGTCAGAAGTTGATAAAAATAAGAATTATACTCTTCTGGCAGGAGTAGTTTTTCTAAACCAAATGGTGGTCTAGCCAGGTCACAAAGTGAGGAAGAGGCTAATGATTCAGATCAACATTCTTTGAAAAGGACCCACTACCAACATTTCATGGAAAAATTTTGGGAAGCTTCATATCACACCAAAGAATATGATTAACGAACTTATTTTTGCATTATCACTTATTCTATGTTCATGTACTGCCATTAAGAAAATTCTTACATGTCAGAGCTATATGAATCCCAATCCTCTACCCCTTTCAAGAACCAGCAAATGTCAGGATAATTTAGTTGCTCAATGGACTATAGTGAGTTCAGCTGAAGGAACAACTGCTGAATAAGAACATCACAAAAACATACTTTGTTCCTTTCATTTCCTCACCCCATATCTCTTCCCGTCTAATAAAAATAGACATACTAACAATTATACCTAACACTCATTATGTGACTAACACAGCTCCATACATGTGACTAATCACTTAACTCATGCAATACTTTCAACAGCTCTGTGAAATAGTTAGTATAATTATCCTCATTTTACAGACGAGGAAACTGATGAATAGAGATGCTAAATAACTTACTAAAAGTCACACAGCCATTTGGTAACAAAACTGGGATTCTAACCCAGAGTGGAATAGCTCCTCATTACCAGGCTTATGTCACTTCAAGAAAAGAATATCCTGAATTAAAGGAAGAGTGGAGAAAAAGGAAGGCAATCTGAGAGGAGAAATCAGCAGTCCTGTGGACTTGGGAAAAACAAAGAGACAATGCAATGATAACTGCAGTAGGCAGGTGACCAAGACATTTTGGATTCCAGTATATATGTCTCCAAGACCAAATCAAACCAAATAAATTTGTCATTACTGAACTCATGTAAAAAGCACCTTGTCCACCGAGACAAGATGTTTCTGTTTTGCAGATTATTTTTCTGACCCCAAGATGGTTAAAATGGGAACTTAATTCAGTTATAGAAATGACAGATGTTTCTTACACATCTAAGTTTGTGGACCAACTAATCATTTCCTCCTCATGGAGCAACATGAGACACATTTAATAAATAAGTAACAGATAGGGTGAATGGCTTACCTGTAGCCCCTTAGCCCTGCTCTGTGCTCTTCACTAAGCTTATCCACCATAATAATGTGAGACAGACTTTGAAAATTAATTCTTAGAGGTCCTGTATTTTTGCATGCTTAAAAGTATTTAATTTAGTATTTTCTCTGATGATAAAGGATGGATATATATCATATCATAAGGTATTTGGAAAATACAAAAAAAAAAAGAAAGAAATACTGTTATCTATAGTCTATAATTTTACTCTTTAGGCCTATTTTGAGTTTTCTTAACTTTTAAACTTGTTACACTTTATTATGTTTTGTGTATTTATACGAATGTTCATGACTTTATATGTTGCATATGATAGCTTTTAATAACATTATTATTGATACATTTTGAATATAATTCCAAGATTTTTGATATAAGATCAAAATTTTAAATTCACAGTTTTAATGAATTCATGTTCCCTCAGGGGGAAAAAAAGCACTTAGAAGTTAAGTCATTCGACAATAAGTATAATCATATGTAATGTTCATGACATAAATTGTAAAATTGTCCTTTAAAAGGTCTATATTACTTTCTTCTGTTGTTGTAGCTTTGAAAGAATTTTAAAAACATACCAACAAAGTCTTATTCTGACCTTATTGAAAATGAGGTTTAAGGTTCTCAATTAAATTGTAGATTTATATCTCTTTAAAACCATAACAGGATATAATCTTTAATCTAGTACTATGTGGTTCACTCTGAAGAAAAATCTTGCTTTATTATTTAAATTTTAAAATCATTTGGGCTATGCTATTCTTAAAGAGCAAATGTGAGTTTTGTTTTGTTTCTGATTGCTACACTTAAACCCTATATTTTTATGTGGTAGCTAACAAATTCTAATTTTAATATAAATGAGTAGCCCTTTAAGATTCCTATATAAAAACAGCAAAACAATTCAAGTTATCTGTGTTTGCTGGATACAACACATAAATTGAATTATTTATGACCTATTTTTCTTTTCAAAACATTTTTAAAAATAGGATCCTAATTGAAAGAAATAAGGTATATGATCCTAAAAACTGCAAGTTTAATTTAACATTTCTCTTAGCATTAAAAATACGGACACTTAATTGTAATGAATTATTAGTAGTTTTAGGTAATACCAGTCTTGCCTTTTGTATCTTAGATGATTTCAAGGTGATCTTTCAGAGGAATTTGGGGACTTTCTCAGGAATAAACATGGAGAAATATGCTAATTATTTTTGACTTTGACAGTAGTGGGTCTGTTTTCTTAGCACAATTAGAGTCGATGTGTGCGACTAGGGAAGAGGTGTGATTTCCCTGCAACAAGCTGACCTTTAAAAATGAGAGTATGAAAACTTGTTCAGGTCATAAAATGCATGAAAACAACACGTATAAACTTTTGAGACAGTCTTTCAAAGTCAAAATCAGATTTCACTCCTAAAATTTCAGAGGAACTCTTGTAAATTTCCACACATAATTTGCAAATGTTTTATGTCTTAGTAGGTGGTATATTCATTAAAGTGCAGGCCTTTGCGTTTATTTGTTGATGCTGGTTTGTATTGTCTTGTTTTCTCTTCAATTCTTTGTGTTAAAACTATTCAAAGTTTAGTTTTCACCAATCTGAACTTCAGACAACCAAATAATAAATTAGCACACTATGTATATTATCTTTGATTGTTTTTACTTTAGTTATTACTTAGTATAATATAAACACCATACATATAATGTCTTTAAGATAAAAAAATCATTGTTTGGCCTTATTAATAAGTAGAATGAAGCTTACATTTTAAAAAATGGTTTCAAAACATATATACCATAAATGATAGACATGAGATTAAAGTCTATATCTACATATAATGAAGTCTGAGATCATAACTCCTACAATAACAAATATTATGTAAAATCATTATAGAAATTGTTTCATGAGCTAACATACCAGCTCTGAAAATTCTCTAAATGATAATATATGAGAAAAACAAAACAAAAATCAGAAAACTCGAACATTAATTTAATAGTCTTTCTCAGTGCAGTTCTCTAGTTGCAAAAATTATTAGCGGACATTATATTTGAAATAACTCCTTTATGTTATTATCAAATGTCCTTCCCATGAGTAATGCCTGTTGTCACTGAACTTTAATATCTTCTTCTGTGATTATTACTATAACTATTATTTTTCCCTCATAGTTGTACAATGTACTCCACCTGTTAGAAATAACCAAAGATATGTAGGAATTTACACCTACATTAACAAGATCATTATCCAAATTTTATCTTTAATTAATTAAAATGTGTAAAATAACCATAATACATTTAATGAAATCATGATAAAATATACTGATTTTTGAAATTTATATCTGCTCAAATCAAAGTAAGAAAATGAAGGAGGGTAAATTTATAATAAAAGTTTGCAAGCCTTCGGTAATGTGTATAGTGTTGAATTTCAAATAGAACCCAAAAGTTCTATAAAACTTAATCATACTATGGAGGTATTTTATGTAGATAGATACATATGAATTTTATATTTTCTAACATTTTGTTATAAATGTTTACAAAGGTATAGGAAAGTTGAAAACCCAGAGTTCATGACTCTTTCCTTTCTTATTTGTTCCATAATATATCATCTATCCATCTGTCTGTAACTTTTTTACACATTTCAAAGTAAGTGTTGATATCTTAATTGTCTCCTAATATTTCATTCTGCATGCCCTTAATTATTGTTAACTATAGTTTTATATTTGTGATGATTTTTTATGTAATCATGAAATGCACAGATTATGAAAGTGCTATTCAATGCCAAGCTTACATCCTGTGTTCACCACAAACCTCTGTCAACATACAGAACATCACCATCATCTAGGAATTTCCTACACATCCCTTTTCAGTAAACATCCCTGCTAGCCAGAGACAGCAGCACTGATTCATTTAAACCACAGGTAAAATATCATGCAATATATAATCAATAATTTGTATGAGACGTCTTTGACTGAACATAATATTTTTGAGGTATATCCATATGTTCTGTGCACCCTTGATTGCTATCTTCTTATTGTTGAGAGATTTCCTTTGTATGAATTTGCTAAAATTTATTTTCTTATCAATAGATACCCAGATGGTTTCTACTTTTGATCTACTATGAATACAGCTGCTATAGACACAAATATTTTTTGTGAAATTAAGCAATTCTTTTCTTTCTTTTGAAATAAAATTTGGGGTCTAGAGGTAGTTTGTGTTTGATTTTATAAAAAGTGTTAGAATTTTTTCAAAGTGGTTGTTTCATATTAGAGTCTGAAAGCATTATGAGAGTATAGATCATTGTATATCTTTGCCAATATATGAGATTACCTGTCATTTTAATCATTCTGGTTGAAGTTAGTGGTATTTAGTATCACTTATAACAATAGCATATTAAATAAATGACATTTCTCTGGAGACAATGAAGTGGGACATTATTACAAGTGCCATTTGTGAATATTCTTTTGTGGAACTGCTCTTCAAAGTTTTGTCATTTTTGTTGAACTATTTGTGTTTATGTAAAAATTGAAAAAAAAATCATTGCTAGATTTGTTGAAATATCTTGTATACCAGTCATTTGCCACATGTAACTTTTAAGATATTTTTAATTTCAATTTTAGGTTAGAGGAATCATTTTCTTAACAGTATCTTTTGATCATCAGAAATTTTTATTTTTGATAAAATCTAATCATTTGATTTTTTTTTCAAATACGATTATTTTTTTTCTTCATCTTTTCTAAGTAGAAATTGCCTACCTGGGAGTAATGTATAGAATTTCTTATGTTTTCTTTTAATACTTTATTGTTTCAGTTTTTATATTTAGGTTAAGAATACATAATACTTCCCAATATCCTTCGTTAAGTAAATAATAGTATATCAAATACAACAAAATATTAACAAGGTAATGATTATGATCAACTAGGGTTTATCCTAGGAATACAACATCAAGCTAATTTCTCAAGTCAATCCATGAATCAATGTGATTCATGACAGTAACAGTGCTAGTAAGCTTTGAGGCTGGTGTAGGAAAGTGGCTCAAGGCATTGTATCAAGAAGGGGTGGGGGGGGCAGGTATTTTCAAGGAGGATAAAATATAAAACTCAAAATCATGCCCCCAGGGATCCACCTCCTCCAGCCACACCTTATCTGCCTATCTTTACCACCAAGTTAATTCCTATAATGGGATTAATTCAGTGATTGGGTTAAGGCTGTCCTAACCCAATCATTTCACCTCTGAACCTTCTTGCATCATCTCACACATGAGCTTTTGGAGGACACCTCATATTTAAACCATAACAAACAAAGAGGAAATACTGTGTGATGACTTCAATTTAAGCAGAAAGGCATTATTCAAAATCCAACACTTCATCATTAAAAAAAGAACTCCCATTCAACTAGGAATACAAAGATAGTTTCATCATTTTTTAAAAAGCGCTATGAAAAATCAACAACCAAGTCGTACTTAAGGGGTGATATACTTCAGTCTTTCTTCCTGCTATAGGAGGGATCTGCAATGTTTCCCCAAAAATCTATTTGTTCAAGACTTGTTCCCCAACATGATGTTATTGGGAGGAGATGGAAAGTTTAAAAAGTAGGGCCAAGGTGGAGATTTTAGGTTTTAGGATGTATTCTCAATGGTGTTGGTGGCACCTGGGTCTCTTATGCTCTGATTTTTCTTTTTTTCTTTTGTTGTTGTTGTTTGTTTGTTTGTTTCCAGTCTTCCTGAATGAGCAGCTCCCCCCTCCTTATTCCCCCCACCATGATGCACTGCCTAGTTGTGAACTAAAAGCAGCAGGGTCAACTAATCATGGGATGAAACTTCCAAAAATATGAGTCACCATGTATCCTTCCTTTTTTTAAAGTTTATTGTCTCAAGTATTTCATCACAGTACTGTGAAGTATGCATATCTGATTAACACACCCATTTTGATACTTTACAATTTTGGGTCCAGAGATGTAGCTCAGTGATAGAGTATTTACTTAGCATGAGAAAGGCCCTGGGTTTGACCCCACCACTTAAGAAAACATATTAAAACTTTATCCCTTTTGTCCAAAATTGTCATAATAGGCTGAATACTTTCAACAGTTTTCTTGTTTGCTCTTCGTATTACTTAGAAGAAATCAAGAACATAATGCATAAGTAAACAATAGGAATAAAATTTAAAGCACATGTTGTTGATTCCAAGATTAATTCATGAATAAGATTGAGCAAAGATCATTATAGATGATTCAGAAGGTAGAAACAGAACTGGAAGGATTTCAGAAGTTTCAGAAGGATGAGAGATGAAGACAATAAGGGTTGGGTAGACCAGATAAGGATTAGATTATAGGAAAGGAAGAATGGCCTTGGATTCTGAGCCTTTGGGCGCTAGCTAACATAAACATAAGGGTAAAATGAGATTGGTCCTGGTTGATCCAAAGCATTCTGTTGTCATGAGATTGCACATGTTGGAGATAAAGGTGGCTTGCTTTTGGAGACTTTCTTTCCATGATTGATGACAGAGTCTAGGAGAAGTAGGATCTTCGTCTCATTATAAGTTTTCTTTCCTAAACCCCAATGTATATAAAAGTTTTAAATAACATAATTTACAAATTTATGTATATTTGGAAAACCATATTTATTATAAACATATATGAATATTCTAAAATTTAGCAATTTGGGCTATATGCACATCTTACAGATTTTAAAGAACAAGTCTTCTGTAGACCTTATTTACTGATAACCACTATTTAGTAAGAAATGAAAAACAAAACAGTATAAAAGTGCATATGTTTAAAAGTTAAACAGCACATCTAAATTCACAAATCAAAAGAAGAAATTATGATGAAAATTAGAAAAAACATAAAACTGAATGATGAAAATACTGCATAGCAACATTTGCCCATGGAGCCAACTATTGCATAAGGAATATTTTTAGTTTTCAGTGCATTGTTTTCAAATAAAGAAGTATTAAATAGTAAAGAACTAAGTATTCTTAAACTTAGAAAAATAAAAGCACAAAAGAATGCTTTAAAATGAAATATTTTTAAGGAATATTGAAATACAAACCCCAGCTAATAAAAATTGAGTCCCAAAAGACAAAATTTTATTCTTTGAAGTGATAAAAAATGTTGATAAATCTTTGTAAAGGTTATTCATAAAAATTAAAGAGAAAGTACAAATAAATTCTATTAGAAAATAAAAAGGCCATAAGCACAGATGCTACAGAGATTTAAACTGTTATATAAAATTTATGCCACTAACACTGAATAATAAGCAACATAAGAAAAATAAGTAGATTTACAAATTAAATTGGTTATTAAAAATCTTCAAACTCATTGATATTCATCACTAGTAGAAAGTAAAATAGTTCAATTCCCAGTACCGAAAAAGAAAAATAGTATTAACTGAGGGGGACATGTAGGAACTACTTTAGAAAATTATTTGGCAGCACCTTATAAATGCAAACACGCATCTACCATTTGAACCAACAATTTCATTCCTAAGCATTTATTTCCTGAAAAGGAAACATACAGCTATACAAAGATATGTCCAGTGTTTATAGTAGTTTTATTAAAATAATCAAAAGGTCTAGAAACTATCCAAATACCAACCAACAGGTGAATCGATAAACAATGCATACTGACATAATAGAATTTTATTTAGTCACAAAAAGGAATGAAGCTCAGGCAACATCATGGGTGAACCTTAGAAGCATCATACTGATTTAAAGAAAGTGAACATAATAGATCACACTCTATATGATTCTACTCATATGAAGTTTCAAGGCTGAAAAAACTAGTTCATGATGAAAAAAATTAAGAAAAGTACCAGTCTTTTGGACAGTTAATCTCATTTTTATAAGACATGAGGGAACTTTCTGGAATGGTGGAAATGTTCTAAATTTTAATAAATTAGAAGATGTATCAATCTGTCAAAATTATACAATCAAGCTATATGCAATTTAATCTCTATGAATGTTACTTTAAAACAAAAGGGTCTGAGGGCTTAGCTCAGTGGTAAAGCACATGTTGAACATATGCAAGGTCCTGGATTCAATCCCCAGTACACCCCCCCCCCAAAAAAAAAAGAAAGAAAGAAAAAAGTAATAACTGAAGGGTAAATGTAGGGAAAAGTATAGAGGAAAAAAGAATAGCAAAAAGTGGATACTTGAACCCGAGTATCAGGATTTATTGTATTAGTCTGTTGACTTTGTATAAGTTAAAATTTATTTAACGTTAGAAATTCTAAATATATTTGGAGCCTATAAAATTTACCAAAGACGGATGGCAAAAACTGATTATTTCAATAAATATAGCAAATACCTAATAAATTCAGCACAATTCATAAGAAAAAAAATTAGTAAATGATAAATTAAAAGGTACTTCCTTGAACTGATAGGAATTCTAGAAATATCTGCAAAATATTGAGAAAACAACAATTTCAATAGTGAATAGGTAGGAATATTATTACTTTTTATATGAGAGACTAGACCAGGAATGACTATCATTGTTATGGTTTGGATCTGGAATCCCAAAGTTTATGTGTTGAAAGTGTGATCCCCAGTTTAGCCATGTTCAGAAATAAGACTGCGGGAACGTGATTGGATCATGAGAGCTCTGACCTCATCAGTGGATTAATCCACCAGTGATGTGATGATATTATTACAAGGTGTTGGAAAATGTATCAGGTAGGACTAGTTAGAGGGAGTGGGGGCATGCCTTTGGGGACTTCTTTTTGTCCTTGGCCCCTTTCTCTTTCTCCGCTTCCAGGCTGCCATGAGGTTAGCAGATTTCCTCTGACTTGCCCTTCCACCATGATGGTCTTCCTCACTGAGGTCCACAGCAATGAAGGCAGCTGATCATGTACTGAACCCCTGAAACCATGATAAATCTTTCCTCCTCTACGTTGTTTTCTCAGATGTTTTGGTCACAGTGACAAAATGCTAATGCAACTATTGACAATTTTATTTAACAATGTATTTGAAGTCTTAAGAAAACAGGAATAAGGGCCACAAGGATTAATATTAATGTATCCAGGTTAAATCTCAAACAATCTACAAATTTTATAATTGAGCTTACCAAAGACTTGAACATGAAGCCAATATGTAAAACAAAATTTTATGTTTATGTAACAGCAATAGAGTTGGATGGTAAGAATTTCAAAGTGCCACATAAAAAAGCAACACAAAAATATAAAATGCATAGCAATAAAACAACAAAATATGTGTAAAACATCTATGGAAAAAAATACATAACCTAACCTTACTGAAATATTATTTAAAGAATAGCTATAGAAATATATTCATGGCTGGTAAGATTAAAATATTATAAAGATGTCAATTCACTCAAATTGATTTATGGATTCCATGCAGTTTCAATTAAAAGTCAACAAGGCTTTTACTAAAATTTGGCAAAATTTTTCTAAAGTTACTTGCATAAAATGGACAAGACATTCCTAAAGGAGACCCACATAGTACATTTGTTTTGGTGGAGTTTAAAGACCTACCATAAATCTATAAGACCATATGCTGCTGGCCTAATGATTGGCAAATAGATGAATGGGACAAGACACAGACTCTAGAAATAGAGTTATGTAAATATGAAGGGTTGATTTACAAAATGTAGAATTTTAAAGTAGAGGGTAAATGATGGAATAGCCAATACATTGTTCTAGGGATATTTGATTATCCATATAGGAAAAATAAAAATAGAAATTGTATTCTACATATACCATAAATCAATACAAAGTATATTACATAAAAATATCCCAACAATACTATAAGTATTTTAAAAGAAAATAAGAGTTTGTCTTTATAAGTGACAGAAAAGTATTTCTTAGATTGGACAAAAGATTTTCAGCACAAAAAAAGATAGATTTGAATATATTCAAATTAGGAATTTCTGTTAACAAAAATATAGTATTAAGGAATAAAAGATAAATCATGAACTTTGAGAAGACATCTGTCATATATATAATATTTGACATATATGTAAGATTTGACAATAAAAATCGAAGGTTAAAGATTAAACATTCAATAGAGGAGAAAACATGAATGTGTATGATATATATATATATATATACAAGAGTAAAATTTTTAAAGTAGATTTTTGTTTCAAGTGCACCTTCTTATGATTGCTGGAAGTTGTTCCAGGGTCAGCAGTTTTCCTTCACCTGTCCTGGGTCACCTGCTTTGTCAATGGGGTAAACAAAGGTTTGAAAAACACCAAGCTGCATGAACTCAGCAAGCTAATAAAAGGGTCAGGCTACTGCACTAGTGTTCTGAAGAGGACACTCCCAGGGAGAAGAAGCTTTTTTGTAGGATGGGGTGAGATAGAGGAATTAAGTTTTTTGTTAACTAAAATGAAACTGTGGCCAACAATAAACTCCTACAGCAGGTAAGAAGAAAGGGCAAAAGAAGAATGGGTGAAGACCAGGTAGAGAAGTAGTCAAGAGTGAGAGTAATACTCTCAGCAACTGACAGGAAGTGAGCTCAGTCTCCAACCTCCCAAGACTTGGCCTCAGAACTGGCCTCCGATTTTTCCCATATGGGTATGTTTGTCTTCCGACTTTCTGAGTACTTCATAAGGCAACCTAATGGACGTGGATAGGGGATCAAGGATTTTCTTCAATCTAAAGCAAGCACTATTTTTACTTAGGCACATTTTTATTATTATTAATTATTATTATTCACGTTTGCTTAAGGTGAGAGGCCATCACTGTTAATTGGATTGTGTGATGGATAATGAGAAATACACATAAGGCAGCATGATGCTGACAAATTAAAAATACTTTTAAAATTATAATGGTATTAACCATTGGTATTAGAGCCAGTGTTCTTTTCTCCTTTCTTATTTCTCCTTTCTTATTTCAGTATTTGCTAATACCTGTGAGCTATTTATATCATAGAATGTATGACTTTGTTGAATTTTAATTTTATGTAAATTTATATTATGCAATAGAAGTATGAATGAGGTAATAGTTTTTACTTGCAAAACTTTTACATATATTTGTCTTTCTTTTACCAGAGATGTTATGTAATTTGCCCATGATCACACAGCATGTGGGTAAATGGCAGATCCAGATTTTTGTTTACTTTTGCTTAAAGCAATTTCAATATACTTTTATATAGAAATTCTTATGAAGCAAAGTAAAAAAAGATGATGAGTCAACTTAAAAAGAAAATTAACAATCTTCTTAACAGCAATTATAAATCCCTTTCACAATTTCCAATAGACATATAAGTACCAAATTAGACAATATTCCATGGATGAAATGTCCATTTATTTATTCTAACCATGTGGATACATGATTTTCCCTTTTATTGTTAATATATCCAGGTGGCTATTATTGATTTTTTTTTGAGTGATGCTATTTCTAATTTTTCTCATACACTTAATAAAATATTCAAAGTAGGCCAGAAGTCCATCACTTTTGGAAAATCATTTAATAACACTGGAACTCCTTAGTGATGTTGATATAGTAATTACGGTGGTTCCTGAAGTTATCACATAGGGCACGACATACTGGCAAAAACTGAGTCAACCTGAATGTGGACTCACAATGTAAGGAGGATTATTTGTTATCATATTAATAATATTAATATTAATAGAATAATCAGTCATACCTAACACTGAAGGTAATATATGTTTTCCATAATTTATACAGGCTGGCTGAATTTAGGTAAAGCCATTACTTGGAAGATTAAAAACATCGTGGGTAGTGAACTATGAAATGTGGTTCTCACGAAGGCAATAGCATCAGAAAACTTCATCACAGTGAAATTGCCTCTCACTGGAAATGCACTATAAGACTTTTAAATGAATGAGCCACGTTAATGATAAAGTACAATTATCAACTATTTCTAGAGATCTTATAGCTTAGCACAAATTAAAACAAATGGGATGAACTTATTTCTTTCTGTTTTCTGTATTCCTGTTTATGGGTTCAAGATCTGGAGCCATAGGTACATTAGATAGCAATGGTCAAATATATTCACTGTCTCCTAAGACCATCACTCTACTTCAAACTTCTTGCCTTTTAAATTTTCTCCCTATTATAAATTTCTCACACATTCAGTTTCATCTAAAGCCTTGCTTTCCCCTCGAGTTTTTCCTTATGCTCCACCAGTTGCTGGTGATGATGGCAAATACTTCTAGGTCAGGCTTGACCTAATCATATTGTTCAATAAGTTAGTTTATTTAATCTTTACAACAATCCCAAAGATAAATGATAGTTTACTGTTGTCATCCCTGTTTTACAAATAAACTTGAGATTCAAACAGATCTAAGATCACATAGGTGTTACATCAGTAAATGGCAGATCAGGATTTTAATTTACTTTTAATTAAAACCCTTTTAAATTAAATTTACTCTCATTTAAATATCGAATGCTCATCGAGGACTCATGAACACTCTGCTCTTCATATAATCCCATTTCACTTCCCTTTCCAAGTATTTGATTTTGAAGCAAATATCTTCTTAGTTGTTTGTAAGTATTCTAAAATATAAAGGACTTTTGTGGGGGTTTTTTGGTCCCAGGGATTCAAACCAGGGGTGTTTAACCACTGAGTCACATCCTAAGCCCTTTTATATATTTTATTTAAAGACAGGATCTCTAACTTGCTTTGGAATTTGCAAGTTGCTGAGGTTGGCTTTGAACTTGGGATCCTCCTGCCCCAGCCTCCCAATCCCCTGGGGTTATAGACATGTACCGCCACACCTGGCAGGGACTTTCTTAAACATAACAGTAATAACAGTCCAAAGCTATGCATTTACAATTATTTCTCAAATATAGTAAGTATTTAAATTTCCACATTTTTCTCAGCAGTTTTCTTTTTCTATTGGATTTTCTGAATCAGGATCCAAATAAGATCCACATAGTTCATAGATATTATCTCTCAAATTCCTTTTCAACTCTAGATTCCCACTTCCTCTGTCTTCTCTGGATCTTTGTCACAATATGGAGATTCTGGTTTTGGAATTTTTTAAATTATGGATTATTCTGATTACATCCTTGTGTCATTTTACAAGTTCCTCTGCCCCCTTCATCCCTGATCAACAGGTCATTGTATTTAGCAACTTAGAATGACTCCCGAATGTGTGGGGTTTTGCTGCTGCTTTGTTCTGTAGCTTTATTTGGTTTGAGCAACTATGCCATAGGTGCAGAGCCAGGGTTTGGATCCAGCAGGTTCCAGGGTCTGTGGCTTTAGTGATGACACCACGTAGCATCAAGATCACTTTATGCTCCTTCCATTCTTCTTCACAGCCTCGTTGGCCCTCCTCTAGGCAGTCTTCCATTTACTATTGGATTGGCCAAGCAACTTAGTCCTCCTTGCCCTGAAAACAATACTTTGTTTAATCCTTTTGTAACATTTATCAAATCTCAAGTTACTGAGACAGTTTGTCACCAATAATTTGAAACGTAACAATGTGCTTTCACCTTTGTTCTTTTAATGTCAAGTCAATATCTGAGCCTGGGATGTAGATAAATAAACATTTGGTGGGGGGAGATGTGCAAGTGAATATGTGAATATAAAGCTGATTGAGGTGGAGATATTTAAAAGCCTATGAAACATCCAAACATAAAGGAAATAAAACTCTAGACGACTACATGTTTGAAAAATCAGCTACAATGTCCACAAACCAAAGACTCAGATCCAGAATTCCAGACCAATCATGATGTATTTTTGGCATATTAAAAGAAAAAAAAGTAAGGATGATCAATTAGGGTTTTCTTTTCACAAACAAACAAAAAAGACAACTTTGTTTAAGAATCTAAAACAAATTTAGATTCCAGAGAAGCAACAGGTGTGGGTAGCAATGCTAAAAATCAGAAAGCTCCAAGGTAGCTCCCTGGAGTTGAGATGGGAACTTCCTTCAGTTGTAGCTACAGCACCTCCAAAGGAAAGGGACTAAACTAACTCTCATGTTCTGCTTTTTTGGTCCCTCCTCAAGAGGAAGGGAGCAACAAATATCCAAATGCAGTCATAATCTTTGACATTGGATTAAGGAAAAACAGGACATTTGTGGTCCCATAGGATTATATCCCATGGAAGATAAAACTTGCTCCAAAGGAAAAGTCATGCTCTTGAAGTGGAAAAATGCTTCAGATTCCCTGTAAGATTCTCCAAACTACCAATATTTCCAAAATATTTCTGCTCAGGATATAACTGAAAACTGAACAAATATAAAACTTGCCTTTATGCAGTTAATAAAAGGTACAAGTGTGGTAATGATTTTAAAATGGAAGATAGTAAGCCAGATGGAAGCCTGAAACAGGAATAATTGACTCAACCAGAGTTTTCAGAGAAGGTTTGCTCCTTAAAGAGCAAAAATATGAGATTATTGGTTACCCAAATAATAGAGGGATGAAAGAAGTAATAGGATAAATGGATAAAACGTGTGGCATTGCTTAAGTGTACTTTATTGACAGAGACAAGCCCCATATTGATGCAATTCAGAACAAAGGGAACTGAATCTTGCAGCCAGAGACCTATAAAGGAGTCAGGCCACAGAAATTCTTGTGAAAAATTTGGATATGATGCAATGATAAAGAGAAATGTTAATAGGGTTTTAAGTGGTCAAATGACATACCAATTTTATGACAGTTGCTGTACCAACAGTATGAAGTGTGTCTTGAATAGGGAAAATAATTAGAATAGTGATCATGGGAATTGAGAAAATGGACTGATTTGAAAATTATTGGGAAAGTAAAACAGGAAGAATAGGTGAAAAGCTTGGCAACAGGTGAGAAGAAACAAGTCAAGAGAACTTCCCATTTCTGGTCTGAGTGTGGGGCTTTTTGTTGTGACAGGGTGCACTGAGAAAGTGGCAGCAATTTTATAAGAAAGGCAAAGCAACCTGTTTTGAGTTGGTTCAACAAGAATCATGTAGGTCATATAGAAAGATCTTCCTGAAGCCCAGGAGAGATGCTTCTGCTTCAAATACAAAGTTGGGGTGGTGGGTCATAAATGCACAGAAGATAATTTAACAATAGAATGGGATGAGTCCACCCGGGAAAGAACATACAAATAGAAAAGAGAATTTTGTCCAGAATTCTGAAAAACAGCTGTTAAAATTAGTTTCAGATTTAGAAGATACAAATTAATAATAATAATAATAATAATAATGATAATGATGATGAAATTTGAAGACAAAGGAGAAGAAACACAAATATTCTCAGGTAGAAAATAAACAGAATCTTGTAGAAGAAAAATCAACAGTATTTCCAAGCCTCCTTAGAAATCAAGAAAAACAAAGATAAAAATTCTCTGCTGTATTTAATTGCATTGAAGTGATTTTTAATCCAAATGAAGGAGAGTGGTAGGGATAGATGCCAGGTGAGAAAAAGTTAAGGGATTTGAAGTGACTTAATATAGATAAAATGTAGACAGTTTTTAAAAGAAAGTTTGACTGGAAAAAAGGCAAGGGGAGTAAGTGGTAACAAGGGAAAAAAATTTAATCCTATTACTATTGGTAATTGGAATTTTGAAAGCTATGTTGGTTCCTTGGAATGTATAAATCATTGTATTTAAATGGGTAAGTTACTTAAGTTGAATTATTTTTATATACTCATAGCCATTTTCTTTTCTATCAGCACTCTCCAACTGTTGCAGCCCAGAAGAGCTGTCCAAAACTAGGATTGCAAATACAGTCTTTCGCCACAGAGTTCTTCAGGAAGCTATTATATAAAGTAATGGACTTGGCACTTGTGATGATACCTAAGGCTGAATCTGGACTCAGCAAGAAAGAGTGCCATGATTGATTAGCCATGTCTGCCATTAGCTCAGAACCAGAGACTAATCTGCCAGATACTTGCTGACACCAGCCTAGAAGTTTCACTTGGCAGTGCAAACCTGAAAGGAGTGGATACTCAAGTCAAAATAAGTTTGGTAGAAATTTTCTTTATGCCTTAAAACTTACTTATGCTCAACATGATATAGATTTACAATACAGGGCCAATCTTTTGTTTTTCATCTAATGGTAGAGTCTTTTTCATATTTTAGCAGAACAATTGTGTAGAACTATCTGGATTTATACATATGTTTTTTAAAATTCCATGTATTACATAATGATTGATATATTTCACATACAATCATTGTATTAACATTAACTTTTCAGTGTTACAACCTAAATGTTTATTACTTAAATACGTGTGCTTATTCTCTGAAAAACAGCTGATTGCAGCAATACATCTTTGCTCCAGTGTTGACACTGAAATGCCCCCTTGTAGTTAAGCTGAGATTCACATGTGAATACAGACTCACCTGAAGTACAGATTTCATCTGTCTCATTGTCCGTGCCGCACAGGGTCTGAATGTGTGAGTCTTTCTTCACTACAAGTGAAGGAGTACGGCAACAAAAACAAGGCCGTAGGGGAATAAGCCACCCATCAATATTAAGGTGAAAGGACATTCAATCTGAAAGGACAGGAGCAGAAAAGAAGGAAAAGATGTAGGGAGAAATTCCAGACTTTGCATTATTTGGGTTGGAATTTTCCTTTTCTTTGAAATGGCAGACCTACCCAAGAGTCATGTTCAATCACCCCAAGAACACTACAGCTGGACTTCATTGGCAAGATGACTAATAGACAATTAGGGCACAATGGGGGCCATTTATTTTCTAAACATACCTCTAATTTGCCAGTAAGTTGAATCTTTGCAGGAGCAAAATCACTGTAGTGGGTCTGTCTGATAACTATGCTGCCTAAGTATACACCACCCACACCAATGTTTCATACTGTGAAAAACAGATTTTATAGAGACAAGAGAAATTTTTGTAAAAAGACATTTTTAAAAGTATTAGAACAGAAACTGCTTCAAAATTAATTAATTAACCCAAATGCTATTAGGACATTATGATAAATGAATGCCACTCTTCACAAGGTTCAGTTGATGTCACAGTTGCCAAGAGAACCTTTATGTGGTTTACTATTTTTTTAAGTTTTTTTCTAAAAAATAGATATTGAATTAGATGAGATTATAATTTCAATAAGTGTATTATAAGACAAAGCTTCAGGGAAAATGACTCATCAGGTGAATGAAAACACAAAAGAAGCAAGGTTTTATTGAAATTTGAAGGAACCAATTATTTTAATGGGATAGTGTTATTGTATGAATGCAGACCTAAGTAAAACTGATTTTATTCATAATCTGCTATTGGTATTTTTATTATTGGCTTCAAAGGCATAGTCATATGATAAACCAGTACCTTGAGCCCTATAAGCTAAGCAACATAATAGAAACCTATAAATAAATGGCATTCATAAAGGTTTCTATCAGCTGTATATGAGATTATTGGATTCATGATCAATGAACTTTCTTTTAGCACATCCACAAGTCATTTGTAACCACTGGGAAACTTATTTTACTAAAGATGATCAATATTTCCAAGAAACATAAGAGACATCTTTGTTGATGCAAAATGGAAATAATACTGAGGAAATAGAGTTCTTAGAAAAAAAATCCAGTGGGCAACTAAATAAAGATTTTAAAATGCATCATTTAGCACTTTTAAATAAAGTATGAGAGGATGGTTTGTCTGTAATTGCTCAACAGAGAATACTATAAAAAACATTTTACCCCCTAGAGAAAAGTTTGGAATGTGCTCTTCTAAGTGCCTGCATATATCAAACAACTTTCCTACCAGGATAAGAAATGAATGTAATTATTATTATAGAGATTTTTATTATGTCAAACGTAAGTTTTTTAAAATAAAATTGATGTTGCTTTAAAATAGCTTAAAATTTCATATATATTTTAATTATGAAGACCGCTCAATTTGTCAAACATCACAAAATGGCATTAATCTTTTCATTTTGGTATGTTTGATTTCTTTATCTGAGAAAATGTTATAGTGTCTATATGCTTCATTTACTAGCATATTGGAGTCTACGACATATAGGTTTTAGGTTCTTTAATTCAGCAGCAAAAAACTATGGAAACAATTTTTATTTCTGCTTTAAATTCCAATTGTAGAACCATTATTATATGGTATGGCATGTATTCACTAACCAAACTACAATACAAAATAGTCTGATGACTTTTATAATTAACAAGCTCTATTTACCTTCCATCCACATAAAATGTAGTGATTTTTTAAAACACAAAGGCACAATTTTGAAAGTAAGTGCCACAAATATCTCTGAATTTAAAAAATAGATCAAAATAAGAATAAATAAAAAGAGATTAAGTCACAACTGTCCTTTGAATTTAAATTAACTCATGACTAATTATATTTATCAACAATAATTGTCTATTATTAAATGCTCTAGTATTTCTCACAATGCCCCATGAAAACAAATAGTATCAATGCCACTCTCTTATTATTATAAATTCAGGAAGTAGCAAACATTGAAATCTCAGAATAATGCTATTCTTGAGTTTGTCCCTAGGGATTACTTTATGTGAAAGAAATAGTGATGCTAAAAGTCAAAAAATAACCTGACAAAATGCATGCAAGTATAGGCAGACAAATAAATTTGAATCCAGGTCCTAAATTCAGGTGCTAAAAATCCACACTCTTTCAGGCATGATCTCTCTCTCTCTCTCTCCCTCCCTCCCTCCCTCCCTCCCACTGCTGTGTTCCTAGCTACCTGGCCCAGAAATTCTGCCTCCATTTAAGATTCTGGCCCAAATATGTAGGAGGGTTCAGGCTCCTATTGGTTTCCAAGGGAACTTTAAAAAGGGAGAAAAAATGAAGCAGATTTGAGAAGCAATACAATACTCAAACTTACAAAAATGGAAATGTCCAATTCTATCACTATTTCTTTCTTTGCTGTTGTTTTATAAGAATTTTATCTGACTCCTCACTCAGATATTGATCCATCTTATTTCTTATGCATTTCCATTCCTAAAAGAGAAATTGCCTTTAGAAAAGCAACAAAGACACAGCGTAGAGAGACTGGAGATGATGGCCACTTCTCCCAGTTTCAAGACCTGCTTTCTTTTAAGAGGATTTTTATTCCATCCCCTGTCAATAATAATTTAGCTATAATTGGTCTCTAGACTCAGACTTCTATAGGTGTCTGAAAAGAACAAAGAAATGCCTGCAGAAAGAGGGAGAACAACAGAAAACAAAAACAAATAAAGTGAAACACTTTTCATCAGTTTTAGCTTCAGATGGAGAAGTACCTTTATTCCTTACTTTTCAAAGTTTTTGCAACTTTACATTTTGAGGAAAATAATATGGAAAAAGAAATCATAGAGTTTTCCTTTTCAGCAAGGAAAGAAACCTAATTATGTTCCTATTTCTATTGTCTAACACCATTTTTTACATATTGACTTTGATCTTAATTTTGCATGCCTCTGATCTTTTGATTTGAAAATTGAAATGAAACATCATATTTTTTAAGATACTTAATAATTCCTAGGAAAGAATCTGATGGATTCCACATATTTATCAAATAAAAGACCTTGGTAGGTCACAAGTTACATTTTTGTTTCCCCAACCTGAATAAAATAAATATGGAGTCAATCCTGATCTTCTAGCTCCCAATTTGGAAAGAAACATTTAAATTCAGAAATGAGGATTTCTATAATATAGTAGAATATACATAGGACTGGGTAAAAAATGGGTCTTTTAGAGAGGATTGTACTTCCTGGAGGATTAAAAATTGAGCAATGTGGAAATAATGAGAATTACCATAATTTTAAAGGGCAGACCTTTATTGAGGGCTATGAGAACAAGACTCTAACACATTCATGTTGATAAAGAAACTATTTTTCTTGGTATTATTCTTGAATAGACGGGACACTGAAGCAGTTGAAAAGGAGGCTGCCACTATCTCTGGGTCAGCTCTGAGAACATCTAAAGGCACAAATGAGAACAAGTGAAGGCATCCACAGGCGTTAGACTAAATGTGGACAGATGCCTGGCACTGCCCCAGTTGGCTGTCACTCCTACCTTTCCAGGTGAAGGTGAAGGATTCTGTATCAGAAGAAGCTTTTAAAAGTTCCTTCTAGTTCCTAAAAATACAAATAACCATATTTCTTAAATGACATGTTTTGTTATAGACATACACTAATTATATAATTCTAATATTAGCTTTATAAATGAATTGGGTAAAATGTAAAGAGTTTCATCAGATTAGAATTCTGATCTTCAGAATTGGGGAAAAGAGATTATCATCAAAAGTCTTCTTCTAAGGGTTTGGGTTGTAGCTCAGTGGTTGAGCACTTGCCTAATATGCTCCAGGCACTGGGTTCAATCCCCAGTACTGAAAACAGAAAATCTTTTTCTAAGTAGAACAGGGGGTGGTTTTGCATGTATTCTCTTGTCCCACCCATCTTTTTTTTTTTCCATCTTAATAGAATGAGCTGAAAAATCTATAAGGCAAGTTAATTTTGAAAATGTATATATACAAATGGAAGGTGGTATTTATGTAAAATGAATTGCTTTTCATTTTGATGCAAAAGTACGAAGCTCATTTTTTCTCATTAGTCAAAAGAGAACAAGAAGACAAATGCATTTTGTGTTATCAAACTGAATAAAATTGTATTTTCTATTTTATATAGAGATGTTTATTAAACTAATTGCTCCATTTATGAAGAAATGTTTGTTAAGCAAATAAAATATAAACATTGTACTGTAAAGGCAAATAGGTTAACTTCAGTATCAGACCTTTCAGAAAAATCATAAAATTTAAACTGGAACTGAAAGGAAAGATGTTATATCGATAAAGGTGCAATGATATTTAAATAAACTAAAGAACTCTAAAACAACAATGCAGATATCATAGTATATATTACATGGAAAATCACTTAACTTACTAATAACACATAATTTTATGGAATGTGCTTTTTAGTTTTATATGTATGTAACAAAAGATAAAGCCTGTAACAGATTTACCTTTAAAATGGAAAAGAAAATTCAGCCCATTGGGTATAATCTTGCATTAGGGAGAGAAGGAAGGGATTTTTTCCTCTTCCAAATCTGCATTTCTTATCTGATAAGGGGAGCAATATGCATACTTTGAAATTAGTGGTGCATAATAGTTTATGGCAATAGTTTTTGCAACAAAGTGTAGTGTAACCATTATATGAAATTGTTTTATTTTTATTTTAAGTGTAGGTATTATTTTAAAATTATATATTGCTAAACTGTCTTTGATGCAAGATTAGGATGCATGGAATACTCACATTAATACTTAATGTGGTGGCAACAATTATGATGCGATACACTTATACCAAAGTGTAGTTAAGCGGAATGGAAATTAGAACAATAGACAAGTAATAAGTGAAAGAAAACAATTTACAAGAGACAGTAACTTTTCCTGGCTCAGTACATTAGAAGTTTAGAAAGTAAACAGTTGTTAAAAATTTTTATATGAAACTATCCCCTAAAATTATAAAAAAAAATATTTTCAAGCAACTTTGTTGAATTCAAATTCTTATGTAGTATAAATCCATTTAGATAATGTAAGAGCACTTTTAAAATGCTATATTTTTCTGGGTGTATATTTCTTAATTATTATTCTTGCTATACTTTAGCTTAAGGCTCATCTTTCTGGGGTCAGATCTCTGACATTTGCAAACACTACGTCTTGTTTTAAATTTGCCATTGCTGATCAAGATGTGACAAAAAAATATTCATCCAAGAAAATTCTTTTTCTTCAGAACACATACAGTCTAACCATGAGAGGCCATTTTTACTTAGTGGGGAAAATTCTTTTGTATTCCACACAGCTATAGATACAGACTACTCTTTATAACCTAAGAGAAAAGAGACTTGAGACCCCTTAGGAGAGAAGAGGATTTTCATTTAGCTTGTGCCTCTGCCTGTATGGCAGCTTTGTTTCCTTTGCCCACAGGGAGTTTGGATATTTAGTCTGAATCTTACTCTTCAACTTGATTAGCTTTACTGGATCAGTGTTGTTGAAATAATGCCCTACATCCCCAGAAGCCAAACCTTGTCAATGTAGGAAAGCACATCATCTCTTCTTTCTCTCTCTGTGCGTGGACTCAGTCACCATCCTCAGGTTTCAGACTGAAACTTTATGAGTCCAAGCAACACAACTTTGCCACCTTAGATAACTGTCTGCTCAAGCAGAGGCCAGCTAACTGGGACAGCATGGCTGGATTTACACAGGGCTCATATCCTCACATAAAAAGATTTTTTTTTTCTTCCTGTGGTTTCAATAGAAAACCCTGGGTGCTGCTAGGCTCTAAGGCTTTTGATTTTATGAGCAGGTATTTATCATTTTGGTGGGGAAGAGTTCTTTCATGTGTCTTAATGTGCATTGTCTAAATAGGAAAACTTTTTTGGTACAAATCCAGTTTTGCTACCATGTGCTTGCTAAACAAGCAATAAATATTTATTAAGCTACTGATGAGATCAGGAATCAGAATGTGCTGGAGCCCACTGTGATGGACAGCTGCAGAAGAATTGGCTGCAGTCATTGTCTAGCACAAACTCTCATGTGCTGCAAAATCTGGAGAGGCTATCAGAATGTCTAGTGTATGGCTCTCTGCCCTCCATCCCAGGTGTCACGGGTTAAGCCTCCCTTGTCTCGGTTGAGCCCAGACTACATGAAGCAGAGTTAAAGCTGCTACAGATGCTCTTGATTCAAATGCATGCTGAGCTCTCCCTGATCAGCTTGTTCCTTTGGGCGATATCACAATTTCATCTTGTTCAAGCTGTCTACATTCCTGTTTACTTAGGTTTGCAAATAGAACTTTAGCACTCAAATTAGTACTGACAGTACAACCTGCAAGGGTTCTAAATCCTCATTTGCCTTCATTCCAAAGGACAGCACTCCATTTTGAGAGCAATATTGTTTTATATCAAAATTGCTCTCGTGTCGTGAAAACATAATGACATGGAAACGCATGGCACGAAAACTCTGCATTCCTAATTTTAAATGCAGCGATCTGGATGTTAAAGTCAACCCCAAAGGGCATCTAACTCCTTGACCAACCTTGATTCTTTCTTGTGTGCTGTCTGTTTTTCTCACAGGGCACAGAGGCATGTATAAATAAGAGAAAAATATTTTTAGAATTGTGATTCAATAGTGCATGAAAGTGATGTTTTCCCATCTCTTAAAAATATGTAACTTCTGCTTACAAAACCCTCTTCTGCTTGAGTTCTGGTTTAATGTCTGGAGACTCAGTGTCATAATTAGCTGGGAGTAAGTCACATTATCCCTAATAGGCAGAATCAGAGGCTGGAGAGTCAATGAAAAGAAATCCTAAAAAGAGTAAACTGCTTCTCATTTGAGTTCAGTTCTATTAGATGGAAAATCTTGGATAAATTCACTAAATCAGTGCCTGCTTCCTTTTGTGAATTGTGGTCAATATGAATGAGAACAGTGGTTCTCAGCCCAACTGTACATCAGAATAATTTCTGGACCTTTTACAAAATGTGTATAACTGGGTTCCATCCAGGGTAACTTAAATCAGAATTTCTGGGCATGGGGCCTGGTTATTGGTATGATTTAAATGCTTTGCTGGTTTCTGCAGTTGATTGGATGAGGAGGATCTAATATATTCTCTTTCTGTAGACAACAACCCCTCTGTCAACTCCACACCCCAGGTGGAATGTCAGAGTTAAATTGTCTCTCCAATCCTTGAGACTTCTTGGAATTCCACATCCTAAATAGCCTTACTTCTTTCTCATTGGAGTTCTCCTTGTGTTCACTTGGTATCCAGCTAGGCTAAATGTCCCACTTTCCCCTATGTCAGATCTTTTTTTTTTTTTTTTTTATAAATTTTTTTTAAGAGAGAGAGAATTTTTTAATATTTATTTTTTAGTTTTCGGCAGACACAATATCTTTCTTTGTATGTGGTGCTGAGGATTGAACCCGGGCCGCACGCATGCCAGGCGAGCGCGCTACCGCTTGAGCCACATCCCCAGCCCTATGTCAGATCTTTCACATCCACTCAGATGTGAAAGCTCATTTGCCACCTACCTTCATCCTTCAATTCCCTCAGAGGTGCAAACTCACCTCTCGTACATCCTTACTTTCTTCAGGAGATGTCAAGAGGGAGAATGTTTCACATCATTCAAGATGTGTTTCTCTCCTCATACCTCCAGTCCACTTCCCAAACCCTGAACAAGGCCCTTTATTTTGAGAACTCTCATTAACAAATCCTCATGAGAATTCTTTCAAATTCCCTGCCTTAGATCCAGTTTAAGGGGTAAATAATTGCTAAAATTTTTTTTAAATATACTTTTTTAAAATAATCAAATTTTTAAATTGTGCTAGAAGACATTCTTCTTAATCTTAAAAGAAATCTTGTAAATATGAAGACCTAGAAGGATCCAGAAGACTTGTTATTTATTTTTAACAAAAACAAATGAACAATGGACAAGAAAATTCAGAATATAGAAAATCACACGTGAAATTGTAAAAGTTTGTGTCACTTCTAACAAATCTCCACCCAAGGACTAACATCTTAATAACTAAAATTTAATATGTGATTCTTCAACATATTTATGTACTTAGAAATATAGTGTTCTATATATCTATATTAATAGCATAGCGATTTCTGTTACCTAATAAAGGTTGTTATACTTACTTTATCCTGCACGTTCCCCTTTACATTTTAATAACATGGAAGTCTAGAAGTATATCAAACTTTAGCCGGGTGTGGTGGAGCCTATCTGTAATCCTAGCAACTTGGGAGACTGAGGCAGGAGGATTGCAGGTTTGAAGCTAGCATCAGCTATTTAGTGAGGCTCTAGTTAACTTAGTGAGATCCTATCTCACAAATTAAAAGTGATAAAGCATCAATGGGTTCAATCCCAGTGCTACTACTACTACTACTGCTAATAATAATAATAGTAATAAATAAGTCAAACCTTCACGTTCAATTTGATGGCCTATGGGAGGTAGACATCCTGAGGAAATGCATACTACACAACCAAGACTGTTTTACCTTTGAAAATCTGAAAGCCTCTCTTAAAAGAAAACTTTTGAAAAAATTATAAACTTCCTCCCTCTCTCCTCCAGTTATTTCTCAGTGTTAGTTTAATTATAATTTTAATTACCTTTTTCTTACTCTTTTTTTAGTGTTAGCAGTAATGGAAAATTCAGATGGATTACTGATGCCACCCCTAGAGATATACCTGAATCAGCTCTACACAAAATCACTCGATCAGTAAACACTTTAATAAGCTCACTGAGGCTTAATGACTTCAATTGTTTTCATCATTGCATATGTCCCTAAAAGCACTAATTTCATACATCTCACAATTATAACAGAAATAATTATTTTCAACTTTAAGATTTTGAAGCTTTACCAGGACCAAAAACAGGAATAAGCAATGTACATGCTTAACCATATTTTAAGATTCAAAACTCTGCTCTGAAGTCTAGAATGATATTAATGCTGTGTGTGTTTGTGTGCATATGTGTACATGCATGTGCTCATGAGTCTTGGTCAGGGTTCTCCATAGAAACATAATCAACAGGAGCTGATTCATGTGAGTTACAGAAACAGAGAAGTCACAAGATCTGTAGTCACCAAACTGGAACTCCGAGAGAGCCAATAGCGTTGTACCAGTCCAAATCCAATGGCCTACGAATCAGGATAGCTGATAGTCTGAGTCCCAGTCCAAGTCTGCTTCCAAAGACAGGAGAAGATCAATGTCCCAGCTTATAGAGAGTCAAAGAGAGAAGAGAGAGGTAATTATTTCTTTTGCTTTTTTTTAGGCCTTTAGTAATTGGATTAGGCCCATCCACATTAGGGAAAAAAATATGCTTTAATCAGTCTGAGAACTCAAATGCCAATCTCATCCATAGACACTCTCAAGAACACACCTAGAATTGTATTTAATAAAATATCTGGTCACATATTTGAAGAAACATATATTAATCATCATAGTATGTTTATGTGTATTTATACACACATAAGTACACACCATGCAACATTTCTCTATTACATATATCTGTGTGTGTATATGCACACAAAGTTTTCATACTTATTTACTTAGCTGTTCTTAGAGATATGGAAGTGGAGATATTAGAGAGTCAACTTATCTTTATAATTATTCTCCTTTTAGATACCAATCATACATTTTTTCTGTTCTAAACAATGAACATATTCTAGATGTGTTTTAAATATCATTCTGTTTAATCAGTGATTGTTAAAGCATGCCTGTTTAAACCCAGAGAAATGAATGCCAGCCAGTTGTCTCATTATAGTGATGTAAGGACCCACTTCTCTCCTTTCAGATGTTTTTCAACACATACCTACTTCATACACAAGAATCTGTTAGAACTGGTTGCTGGCATGTCTGATCAAGTATCTAAGGAAGCAGTTTTAATTTTATTAAGACTTCCATGTCACCATGCTTCCATTTAGGTTTCTAAAGAAAAATATCAAAACTTATTAGACACTTGGTCAAACAAAGAAAGACTTTGTGCTCCAAGTTAGAACTGGATTTTAATAACCCAAAACAACAACAAAAAGGAATATTGATGATTAAACTATAGAAACTTAGCATCTTTGAACCAGGTGAGGTGTTATGCACCTATAAACCCATCTACTTTGGAGGCTGATGCAGGGAGGATCCCAAGTTCAAGGTCAGTCTTGCAATTTAGAAAGAACCTATCTCAAAATCAAAAAGTTAAAAGAACAATATTTTTATTTATTTATTTTTTTTTTGCTTTTTAAAACTTTATTTCAACATAACTATGCTTACAGAAATACACTCACATTGGTTAATAGAATGCAATTTAAGTTTTAACTTATCCTACACAATTTCAACCGAAAACTTGGTACATGGTTTAAGATTTTAAAAAGAATTTGCAATCTGGCTTATTTTTATCTATTACAAATGTATATAAAAGATCCACCATCAAATGCTGCTAAAGAAAGCAGCAAGAACCTTGAGAAATATACCTTTGGTTTGCCTCAGAAAAATAACACGTATTGCACTGTAAAAGTTTATAAAATTGGTGCAACAAAACATTGTTGTTAACTAGAGATGTAGTTGAGCATTAGAATGCCTCTGGCTTCAGTCCCAGTACCATAAAGAAACTTAACAGATTGGAGGTTAAATCGTTTTAAAACTAGGAATCAGTTCGTTGACCAACTCTGGAATACCCACATCATGTCTAGAAAGGGGTGCTCCAGCCAGCTGGCTCGGCTGACAGATAAGCTGGGTTTAAAGGAGCTGGAGGCAGCAATAACAGTGAGGAAACCATGCAAAACACGAACATGAGTTTCTGAGATCCAGGGCAGGAAGTCTCTGCTACCATAAGGGTCAGCCCCATGCTGGACAGCACTGGAACAAGGGCAAGAGAGAGAGTGCAATCAGAATCCCTCTATTTATTAAGGAAAAGACATTCTATAGAATATTCCACTCAAAGAAGGCAATGGATAGGGTTTCGAAAGTGGAGTCTTGCTTTGTGATGTCTTGTGGTCAGCAGATTCATTGACATCTTGGCAAGCCACACCCATCTCAGGTGCTCTGTGGGATCACAGTGGGAGCGGAAAGGCACACTTACATCACACAGCCCATTCAGTGTGCAATGCTGGACCAATCACTCAAATGTGCATAGCTCACACATGTAGCCCATGTATGGCTCAAGACAGAGTGCTATCTTATACTTCACAATCAGAGCTGGTGGCAAAAATTAGATTTGAGACATGAATCAATTTGAGAAAATAAAACATTTAATTTTAACTTCTTTTTTTTTGCGGGGGGGGGGGGGTGTACCAGAAATTGAACTCAGGGGCACTCAATCACTAAACCACATCCCCAGCCCTATTTTGTATTTTATTAGAGACAGGGTATAACTGAGTTGCTTAGCACCTTGCTTTTGCTGAGGCTGCCTTTGAACTCACAATCCTTCTGCCTCGGTCTCCCGAGCCACTGGGGTTACAGATGTGTGCCACTGTTCCCAGCTATTGTTTAGTTCTTAAATTCTATTTCTATGCTATGTTTATATGGTGAATATATTGCAAGTTCTTATGAAGATGGACCCATACTTCTGGGCCGTTTGTTAAGTTACATGCACCCAGGTGAGGATTTTTAAATATGGAGCCATTATTTTTTTTTCAGCTTCCCAAAGTAAGTTCAATAGAACAATAAAAATATATGATGATTTTAAAATTCCCAAAGAAAGCAGTATATAAATTGAGACTCTGTAGTCATAACTGAGTTTCCAACTATATTGGAATACGGCATATTAACAAAGTCAAAATGAAGCCTTGGGGAAAAGTCTCTTCCTCATCACTAAATACATAGGAGTGATGCACCTTGATATCCATTTATGCTGTGGCTACGTTGTTTCTCATTGGTGCTGTGCTTGCAATGAAATCGGCTATGATTAATTAACTCCATTAGGAAACTCAAGTATGAAATATTTCAAATCAACTCAAAGTGTATATTTGAAAATTATAAATGGTTCAAAACTTTAAAGCCAATTCATCACCTTCTCCAGAACTATATTCTTTCCAGTATTAATGTTGCCTCCAATTATGCACAGTTTTGCACATGACTATTAACTACAGATTTTACAGGGTAGAGTCTTAGTTTTGAATTTGTAATTTTAAGATAATTTATCCATCATTTCTCTTCCCAGAAAAAAATTATGAATAAATGACATATAACTTCCTCTCTGTGGCTTTGGTAGCACCATTTTCCCCCCTGGGATCTCTCATAGTTCTAAGCTTTGTCTTTCAGAGATTCTTCAATAATTTCAGCTTTGAGAAGCAAAAATGGTTGACAGCCGTAGTTGCTATACCTTTAGATTTGCCCCACATTTATACCAAGTCCATACTCCTCTTTGGATATTCCTAATCAATGACTAAGAATAACCTTGGCCAAGGGACCTCCATAGTCAAAAATTTCTGAGTGGTGCATCTCAGTCTGAGAACAGACCTTTCTTCTCACTCACCTTTCACAGATGTCAGCTTCACCTCTTGGTGAAAATTCTTCCTTCCTACTTCTTCTCACTCTCCTTTGTCCTTTACTGATATTCCCTACTCAAATCTCTTGGATATCTACACCGGTTTGCTTCTAGGGATCTATAAACAGTGTTTCCTTTATAAACTTTTTCTCTCAAAAAATTTTCTCAATTTTCTACTTGTTATCATTTTTTAGCCACTTCCATGTATATATAACAGAACATCCATTTCTTAGTATGTACCATATCTTTTGTCTCTACCAAATTGCTTTCTGGACATCAGCATACATAGCTTACTACGAGACATGTTCACGTTCAAGACCTGCAGGCACAACATAAATTCCAACACTGTCCACTGAGAAAAACACAGATACCTAAGTGAGAAAATTGGCTTTCATCTCTGATGTCTTCATTCCTCTAGCCTACCGTCTGGTCCTCAATCTCTGTCAGTCTCCCCCTTTTAAATATCTTGGACATTTTATTCTTCTTATGCCATGTATCAACAAGCTATAGACTTAAAATTTACAGAGGAGAGGAAACTGAATGAAAGGACTCCAACAGAAAAAAACAACAATAAAAAGGTTTTTTGTAATGCAGAATTGCAGAAAAATCTGAAAACTTGGGGTCAGGATCTATCTCTGACATCCCATGTGAGATGCTAGGCAGAAAACAGAGAGATTGGTGGAACATGAAAGCTTTTTGTGGGTAAAGTGAACTAGAAGAGCTCCAGATTAGGGAATCTTAACCTAGTAGAGGTCTGGGAAAGTCACAGTACTGAGAGATGAAAATCTTTTGAATGACCAAGTTCCCTTGTCTCTAACAGCTGCTTGATCCAGTAACACTGGTTAGTAGTCGGACATAAATTCACCACTTTCCCCTCTTTTCCATAATAAAAAAACTAAATATTATTTTAATTGAAATGTAAGAGCCCATAAAAAAGACAAATAGGTTCTGGGGAGGTAGCTCAATGGTACAACACTTGACTAGTATGTGTGAGGCCCTTGGTTTGATCCTCAATCCCAGGGGGAAAAAAGAAAGAAAAGACATATAGACATTGACTCTGGAGGGTTCTCTAATAACACAAATGGGTTTCTACTGGATCAGATTCTTCAACAGTAAAATCCCATCATTAGACAAATGCAGGACTTCTATGCCATTTTTAGTAGTTTGTTTTTTTAAAAAACATGACAACAACAACAACAATCACCAATTTTCAAGTTTAAGAGTAGAAGAAAATAATTCCCTGTAAACAAATTGCAAAAACATTAGCTTGCATTCAGCTTTTATCAGAGAGGTGAAAAAGAAAAGAGTTAATCAAGAGAGGAAGGTTATCATGCATACGGAATAAATGAAATCCATACAGAGAAGACAAGGGGACATTTAGACTAAAAGCTGTGTCTAAGGCTCAGAAAATGGTGAGACTAATAAGAGCTGAGGGACTCCAGGGGGGAGCTTTCCTAGGGAACAGCAAGGGGCAGAGGTAGATGTATGCAGCCGAGTGTTTAGGGTAATTTCTGATTCTGTTAGATGATTTGGGAAGAATTGGTGATCAAACAAAGGAAATGAAGAAAGTGAAAAGCGAAATAATTAGCTCCAGGAAATTGGAAAAAACAGAACGGAAATATAATCATGGAACATGGTTTAGAAGATAACCGTGTGAATAGAATCACAATAAGATAAAAGTTGAATATTTATTTAAATGAAAGTTGTAATATTAAAGGATGCAAGAACATAAATTCACCTCATTAAAAGCATTTGTATAGAAATATTAAAAGAAAGGAAGATGGTTTCTCAACAGGGCAGTTGTTGTCAAACATTAGTAGACATGGCAATAACCAGAGGGTTTGGTAAAACAGAAGCCCCATCCCCAGTAGGTCTGGGGTGGGACCCAAGATTTTTCAATTTCCACAGGTCATCAGGTGGGTTTGGAAATCACACTTCAATGAGCACAGCTACAGGATGGTTCACCTGCTGTGCTAGATCAGTGGGACCTTCTTTACAGCGGGGTTTACTGTTAATAGATTTTTTCTAAAGACATTTGGGTTGCAGCAAACATTGTTAAAATGGAGTTAGCATAGCCATCACCCTCCCTCCTTCCCACAAAAGAGACATCTATATTTGCTCACTCACTTTACTCCCTTGCCACCTCCTAAGGTGAAGGCTCATGCCTAAAGAGAAAGAGTCCTGATTAATCTACATAGTAATAAGTGACTTTTGGGAAAACCACAAGACAAGTAGTAGTTGATTAAACCCCTAAGCAATTTGGTACATGTAAGCAAGAGGATAAATGAATTCCAAATTTGCATTAATTTTGTCTTCCAGATGCTTCAGGCATATAAGACAGTTTTGAGGCTTCTATATATAGATTCCTCAATCTATTGATATATTTCTTAGGAAATACCAAGAAGAATACATGGGAAAAAATCCTGTTTTCCTGAATAAGCTAATATGTGCCAAAAATAAAGAACAAAGAATTCTGAAGTGGAAGCAGAAGCCTTTCTTTCGTGCCTTATTTCTTTTTCATAGAGAAGGGAGTTGTAACCCCTACCTAGGGTAAGTAGTCAGAAATGAGCATAGTGCCAGCAGAGAAGAGCTTTGTGTTCATTCATCTGTGGTTGATCCCTAAACCCACAGGAGCAGTCTTAGAACACTCAGCCAGATGCAAATAGAATTAACCTACATTAATCTCTATTCTCCAAAGGGAAAAATATCATTTTCAAGTATCCCAAATAAAAAAGCATTAAAAAATAAATTTAGGTAATCCTTTCAAAATATGCTAATTCCTTATTATAATACTTATCACTCTTAAGTCATCCTTACTAGCACACTCTTGCTCAGTGCTGTATTTTGTTGCTACCAATTTTATGAACGTAAAATGTAGGAATTGGGGAGGCTTTGGGAAAATTGTTTCCATCATAAACCTTCACATTTTTCTAGCATTTTATCTACTTTTTTCAAAGTACTTTCACATCTGTTATACCTATAATTTTATTTTTAGAGCTGAAAAGAAATGCCTTGATTTGCTTTCTTGGGGAATCCCTGACTTATTATATTTCCTAAAGTAGTGCATGTTCATTGAAGAATAAGTCTCTAGTCCCTCTTTTTATCCAATTGCTGCAGTATAGACATTAAGGTTAATCTCTTTTACTACTTGATTCTCCCTTGATGCAACTGTGCATGAGCTAGGAATTAAGCAGGTCCAAGTTTCTTTAGGTTGCAGTAGTAAACAAATTGGCAACCTTCTTCTCCCACAAGTATCCAGTAATAAAATGAGTAGAGGTTAAACGTTAAAACCCATAGTTGGTTTGAATCTTTGTGATTTACATGGAGATGATTCAAAGAATTGTAAAAGCTAATGAGTGGATGCTCCTCTTTATGTCTCTAAGAAGGGAGCCTTCGTTTTACAGATACACATTGAAGGACAATTTCTCTCAAAGTGTCAGGATAGATTCCAGACTAGTGGTAAGTAGTTGAGTATACTGTCCACTTGTAACTTAGCTTAAATTTCTTGAAGCTTCTCAAACATGAAAGAGAAAAAAAGTGAGTTGAGTGTTATTAGGAGACTCATGGCTTTTTTTTTTAACTTCCTCACAATATATGCAATATAATGCAATAGCTCTTAGTCTTTATTATCATTATCATTATCATTATTAGTTATAGGCCTTTTAAGAATCTAACTAAAAATCACAGATCATTTCCTCAAATAACCACATTAAAACCTACAAGCAGCATTTTGAATATTATTTTAAGAGGTTTATAAGTACCTTAATGTGACTTTCTGAACTTAATCCCTGACACTAAAACACACACCAGTTTTGAAGTTAAAACAGGTTCAAGTTTCAGCCATGACACTCATTACCTCTTTAGCCTTGGGCATCTGAGGTGCAGTTCCTCCACTTGTAAGATTGAAACAATAGTGTCTACCTTACCCTCCTCACAGGAGAATAAAGACAAAAATCTGTGGAGTATTTTCATGGTTATAAAAGTCACAATTGAGGGAGAAACATACTCAGATTTTTTTGTGAGAAAATATCCTCTCCACATGACCATGTTAAAAACAATCTTGGTGGTCTAGGCTTGTGGTAAAATATCATACCTGTCAGATATTCACTTGAACTTCAAAAATAGTGGCATAAGGACTAAAAAATGTGTGTGCTGGGTTCACTCTAATGACAATGTTCTGATTATCAGTTCTTCTAATTCTTTTACTCAAAAGACTGCAGAAAAGTACTAGCAATCATGTAGAAATAAAGTGTGTTATTAATTTAGTAAATCTATATAAGTATAAATGAATAGAAGAGCAAGCATCTGTTAATTCTGTTAATTTAATAGATCTAATGCTCCTGTCAAGAATGCTCACTGCATGGGAAAGATATGAAATAGTGCCGGTCCTTTCACTCTGAATGCCTGTCATGCAGCTGGTAGTCAGTGAGTGTATTAGTCAGGGTTCTCTAGAGGAACAACAGGAAGTATAATTATAAAAAGGAGACTTATTAGGTTGGCTTACATGACCAGAAGCTAGATAGCCCACAATGGCTATCTGCAGGCTGAAGAGGTGGAAGAACCAGTAGCTGCACAGTCCAAGAGGCTAAATTGTGCGGCAGTCAGGCTGGGCACAAAATAACCGAGCCTCCACACAGCCTTGTAGGTTCAAACAGCAACCTTTATTCCCGAACTCTCACCAGCACTCTACACACATTTTCCGGGAACATACTGCCTCCACCAGGCTCCTAGCGCCAATTCTCTCAGAACCCAACCCCCCCCCCCACCCCCAACTCACCAGGGAACTCCAAAGTAGCAGGCGCTGGAGGCAGCAGGATCTGCCCTAATCCCAGCAGGATCTGCCCTAATGGAGCTGCCCTAATCCGGGAGCAGGGTCACCTTTCAACTATTCCCTCTGGCAAAAATGCCAGGAGTCATTCTGACTAAACTGTGGCTCTCAACAAAATTGAAGCCCCAGAACAAGAGGGTTCAACAGTTCTCCCCTAGTTCAAGACCCATGGCTTCTGGAGAATCCCTGCCAGACTCTGTTTTGGAAGAATGAAGAAGTGAGAGTCCGATATTCTCAGACAATCGAAGTAGCAATCAAGAACACCTTCGAAGAAGAATGGAGTTTGCATCTGCTCCTGCTTTCTTGTTCTTCCAACTTTTATTCCATCCAAGCCTATCCCAGGATGCTGCCCACACTTAGGGATGGTTTCCACTTCAGTTCACTATCCCACATGCCAATCATTCCTAGACACACCCTCATTGATAAACCCATAAGCCTTTTAATCATCACATCTCTTAATCCAATCAAGTTGACAATTCAAATTAACCATTATAGCACATATTTGTGGAATGATAGGAAGAGAGAGGTAGTGAGCTAGGCAGGGGCTGGATTATATAGAACTTTACAGACTATGGTTAAAAGAGTGGATTTAATTCTCTCTAAACACTAAACAGTTTCAGTCAGGGGTGGTGTGATCATTTCGTGTAATTAAACTCAAGACATATTTCTCATACTTGATTCCATTCTTGGCTTTTATAGAAGACACAAAATATTTAAGTAACTAAAATACTAGCTGAAAAATTATATGAGGAGGTATAGAGATAAAGAAAAGAAAGCAAAACTAAAATTTTAAATATTTTACAAATTTAATCTATTTCTTTCTCTGAAATGTGTGATTTGACAAAACATCACAGTTAATAAAAAGGATTTTGTTAAATTCCCATGGGAGAACCAGGATATCTATCTTACCAAAGATCAGTTACTTACCAATCAGTTGCTTTACCTTTCTTGGCATATTAATTACAGTTTATCCTTAACACTTTCTACACTTATCTGATTCCTTAGTCTCCTTTCTTGATGAAAGAATGCCATTTTTCATAATGAATTGAGTTATATATTCTCTGCCAGACTTCTGTGCCTGTAGCATTAAAGTTACACTGCTTCTGAGGTCAGAGGTATTATCCATTCCCTTAACTAGTAGGATGAGAGGATAATAACAGGAAGTTCCTAATTCTCTTCTTCAAATAACTGTCAATGTCATATGATGCTAATGAAATCTAACATTTTTAGAACTTCACAAAGTAATTTTAATGCTCACATTATATAAAACATATATTATTTAAGTCCCTTTTTAAAAAATAGCAATAATGATGGGTTACTTGTCCACCAGAAATATTTATAAGGCTATAATAATATTTTTATATTTTCAATTTGAAACAATTATAATTCCACTAGAATCTGCAAAAATATAAAACATAAAAAGTAGGATATCAATGTAGGATATTAATAGCAGATAAAATCAACTTCAGAGCCAAACAATTCACTAGAGACAAAGAAAGATGTTACAGAATGTTGAAGAAAACCAATCCACTAAGAAGACTTAATGATCCTAAATTTGTCCCTATCAATCAACAGCCTCAGAATATGTGATGCAAAATCTCGGGAAAGCTTAAAAGAGAAGTAAATGATCACGCAATTTTAATTGTGAATTTTTTCACCTCTGAGGCCATTATAGAAGTTTTAGGTAAACAATTTGTAAGAATATAGATCTGAACAACATAATCAACTGAAATGATCCAATTGACATATATAGAAAATAGGCACATATATGTCTAATTGACATAACATTTCGGCCAATAGCAATAGAATGCATATTTTTTTCAAAGTTCCATGAAAAATTGAACACATTTTAGTCATAACATAAACTCCAACAGATTTAAAATAATTGAAATTATACATAAGATGTTCTCTTATAATACTGAAACCAAAGTAGAAATCATTAACAGAAAGACAAGAAGAAAACATGTAAATTCTAAGAAATATTCAATTACAGATCTAAATAGTTCAAGGGTAAAAGAAAATGCCTCAGAAGAAGTAAAATACCTATGGAACTGAATGAAAATGGAAACAAACATTCAAATATGTAGGATGCTGCTAGAACAATGGTGAGGTGGTTTTCTTAGATGCTTAAATTAAACAGATGAAAGTTACTCAAAAGTTTGTAATTGTTCAGAGAAAAAAAAATCTAAAGTAAGAGTTATCTTCCTTTACAAAGACAATACAAAAATGAAATAAAGTCTTTTCTAAGAACAGAAAAAGACAAAAAGAGTCAAACTGCCCATCTCAATAAAGAAGGAAAAATACACCCAAATAAATCCAAATCATGAAGAAGGAAAGATATGATAAAGACAGTAACAAAAGTCAATGAAACTTGAAGTAGGAAAAGAAATATAGAAAATCAATGAAACAAAAAATTGCTTCTACAGAAAAAAATAGTTAAGTTGTTAGTTCTACAGTAAAACAGGCAAAAATAAAGAGGAGACTTACATAAGTTCTATTAGCAATAAAAGAAAGGCATCACATAGCTTATGTAACTATTTAAAAGGATAATGAGGGAATACAGCAAACCAGTTATATATTTTTAAAATGTAGACAAAAATAGACAATTTCCTTAAAAACTATAGTCTATTAAAACTCAGCCAAAAGGAAAAAGATAGTCCAAATAGCCCTATAATCATTTCTAAAAATGACATTTCGATGAAATAGATCCCCCCAAAGAATTCCTATGCCCAGATTATTTTACTGGGAAAGTTTCCAAAAACTTTAAAAAATAAATTAACACCAATTTTACACAAAAATCTGAAAGAGAGAAAGAGGAGAAGGGGGAAGGAAGAGAAGGAGAAAATAAGAGAGGAGGAGAAGGAAAAAGGGGAGGAAATATTTCCTAGCTCATTCTATGAAGTCAGAATGATACTCAAACCAACGAACCAGTCAAAAGAAGAAAATAAAACTGGAGAGAAATATAATATTGTCAAATTGAATCCACCAATGTATAAAAATAATTCTACATAATAGCCACATGAAATGTATTTGAGTTATACAAAATTGATTCAACATTCAAAAGTCAAACGTTTTCACTGACCATGTCAATAACCTATTAAGAAAAAAATCATAGGATCACATCAACTGATACAAAAAAACTGTGCAAAAATTCATGACAATTCCTGAAAAAATATTTTATGAACAGGGAGGAATTATCTCAATATGATAGAGCACACCTACCAAAACCTACTACTTATATTTTGGTGGGAAATATCAAATAGAATGCTTTCCTTTTAAGGTTAGAACCAAAGCAATAGTGGTCACTGCCATTGTTCTTATTCAAAATAGTACTGGCAGTCCTTGTAACTGAAATAAGACAAGAAATAATAAAAGGCATAAAGATAGGAAAAAGGAAAAAATAAGCCATCTCAACTTGCAGATGATATAATTGTCTTTCAAAACAAAACACAAGCAAAAAAATCCCAGAAAAGTGTACACATAAACAATCTACAGTGAGAGTTCAGCAAAGTTGCTAAATATAATATAAACATGTGAAAATCAATTATATTTCTATATGTCAACAATGGAAATGTAAAAATCAAAATTAAAAATCAAATACGAGGGGATGGAGTTGTGGCTCAGTGGTAGAGTACTCGCCTAGTAGATGCGATGCCCTGGGTTCTATCCTTGGCACCACATAAAAATAAATAAATAAAATAAAGGTATTGTGTCTGAGTACAACTAAAAAGTAAATTTTTTAAAAAAATCAAATACTAATAATTTAACAAAGACTTGTCCTTCACCAAACTTTTAGGTTCCTATCTATGAGCTTTCTTCGGAAATGTGTCTTAACTTCTATTTGTCTTCAATAAAGAATTTTGCCAATAGCAAAAATACCCATACCCTTAATAATCATCCATGACATCTGATCAAATTCCTCAACTTCATCTTGTCCTGCCTTCAGCAAGAACCATCCTACACTTGATGTCTCCTAGTGATGTTCCATTCATTGATTCCCTCACTCTACTGCTTAGCTACAAGCCACAATTTTCCTTGTTGTATTTGGGGTTGAGCCCCATGTCTTTCCCTGCTGGCTCCTATTACAAGAGTCTATGAATTAAGTCTTTCTCAATTTAGCAAGCATCAGAATATTTTTTTTCTTTTACACAATCACTCCAAAGAAAATAAAATACTTAAGTGCACACCTGAATCATACAGGATCTGTATCTAATGGGATTCTGAAATTTTCTTTTTTACCTACTAGGGTAATTTTCCAGCACCCCCTATATTTGGGGGGAGGGCATCGAAGAAGAATGACCATGGTGTCATAAATGGAAGACATACCAAGCTTATTAGAATAAAATTATGCACATGAATTATCCTTTGCAAAAATAATGATAGAAACGACTATTCTTTTACCTTACACCCTCCCACACCAATTTAAAAACTGGACTTATAAGAAGCTGGGTAGGCATACCATGGCTTTGGTATTCCTAAGAATGCACTTGGAAAACAGCTGTCATTCTCATTAAACCCTGACTTACATTCACACAGTGAACAAAAGTCATTGCCATTATATAATGCAACTAAACCCAAGAGATTTTGATTAGTGATTATTCCACAGACCCAGTCATAACAAACCTGCAATTATACTAAACCTGAAAGATTCAAGAACTCTAAATAATGGAGTTTTATCCATATGCCAGACATATTGTATGTTTTCTGACTTTAGGTGAATGACTCTTTTTCTCAGTCTTTTAAAAAGACATCTTTGCCATCTGGAATTGTGGAAAATACACAATGAAAATACAGAAACATAAATTCTAAATTATTTCTTAGTGCTACCAAAATCTCTCTATGGCCCTCAAATAAGCCTGAGTTCTTTAAGGCTTTCTTTATAACATGGAATTAATGTTCATTATCTATAGACTGAGTTCACTAGAGAAGAAATGTGGTATATAGAAATAAATTGTTCTTACTTTTCTGAATGCTATCATTTCATGGTATTATGTATGTTTCAACAGAATTTTTTGTATAATAGAGCCTTCTTCAAGACTACATTAATACCCAGAAACGATAGTAAGAGTGTATTATTCTTAGACAAACTATTCAGGACAGTGATTTTCCACAGCCATACAAATTAAGTTATTTCAGGATTATCTCTTAAGGAATAAGTAATCTAAAAAAATTCATAGATGATGATATTTATGACTGTCTTGGTTAACTATAGAACTAGATAAATTGATCATAGAAAATTTGTTTTTAGTGTCATTCCTAATTTTTAAATTTTTCTCCTCTTTCCTTCCCCAATCCCATTCCTTCCCCACTCTTTCTCTTTTTCTCTCTCACACACAAACACACTCTTACATACACAGATAAATGAGTTTGCTACTTAACAGTTTTATGACTCAATTTGTTAAATCCACAGGCCTAAATATAAAAAGATATTTTTATGTTTTGTCTTATAATCTTACATAGCAGTTTTTCCTAAGAGTCAATCAGTATACACAAAGGATATAATTCCCAGTGAATTTATTTATTTTTTTCTCTTTCTTGGACACTGACAGTAAAGTTTTTGTTGTTGTTGTTTGTTTGTTTGTTTTAAAGTAGTTTTATTTACCTTGATAAGGATATTATAAGACTGTAAATAATCAGGGAGACCAGGAACTATACTAAGAAAAATAAACAGAGGCAACATAGAAAGTCTAAGGTACACGCTCCTAGAAAATAGAATAAGGATCCTACCAGGGAGATCAATGTTGGCTTATTCTATTCTGAAATTTTCTAAGAAGTTATTTTCTTTCTATCTGCTATTCTGAGATGAAGTCTTTGCTTCTCTTTTCATAATTAATCTCATTTTGTTTAACAGTGCAGCTCTGTTCCAGTTTTATGACCCTCACTTTTCATTAGTTCTGTATGGGTACAGGTAAATATGTTTATTCTTTCAAAATCCATGAATAGTGATTACTGTGACTTTAGTCATTAACAAGTAGCATGTACTCTACAGCAGCGATTTTTAACAGGTTATGGAGAAAACAACTATGGAGAAAGGTTGGCAGCAATTTTTTTTTTTTTAAGAGAAGAGAGAGAGAGATTTAATACTTATTTTTCAGTTTTCGGTAGACACAACATCTTTTATTTTATTTTATGTGGTGCTGAGGATCGAACCCAGCACCCTGCGCATGCCAGGGGAGCGCGTTACCGCTTGAGCCATATCCTCAGCCCCCGGCAGCAATTCTTAAGTGCGTAGAAAATCTCCCTTGAAGACAGAGGCCTCTTTGGCTATGAGCAACAAGATCTTTCCTGTCTTCATAATTTTTTGCCCAGAAATGTAACTGGCACATAAACAGTAGAAAGAGGAGGCAGATTCCACCTCTCTTTCCAGAACAAGAAATAGGGTTGTCATGATCTAATATTTCTAAAATGATTATACCCGAACTCAGGACTACTGGTGCAGAGTAAGACAGAACCACCACAACATGAATCTTTACCAGTTTAAGTGCTCCTTTTAAAATTCTTTTAAATTAGAACAAAGTAAACCATTACAAATAGTATTGTAAATTTGTGTATCCTGGAGATTAATGCTGTATCTCAGGTACAGGTGGCAAAGATTTATTTATTGATTCTTGATTTTATATCTCACATTTTAGGAGTCTTGTTGAGGAAGTTGTTTCCTAAGCTGACATCATGGAGTGTTGGGCCTACATTTTCTGCATAAGTCCTTGATCCACTTTGAGTTGAGTTTTGTGCATGGTGAGATAGGGGTTAAATTTCATTCTACTTAATATGGATTTTCAGTTTTCCCACACCATTTGTTGAAGAGGCTATCTTTTCTCCAATGTATGTTTATGGCACCTTTGTCTAATATGAGATAACTATATGTTTGCTACCTTCACCTCAGATAGGGTATTAATCTCCAGCATATACAAAGAACTCAAAAAGCTTAATTACAAAAACAAACAAACAAACAAAAAAACACACACAAATAACCCAATCAATAAATGGGCAAAGGAACTGAATAGGCACTTCACAGAAGATATAGGAATGGCCAATAAATATACTGCTAGCAATTAGAAAAATACAAATTAAAACTACATTGAGATTTCATCTCACTCCAGTCAGAATGGCATTATCAAGGATACAAGTTAACAATAAATGTTGGCAAGGATGTGGGAAAAGGCACACTCATATATTGCTGGTAGGACTTCAAATTGGTACAACCACTCTGGAAAGCAGTATGGATATTCCTTAGAAATTTTGGAATGGAATCACCATTTGACCCAGTTATCGGACTCCTCAGTTTATACCTAAGGACTTAAAAATCAGCATTCTACAATGATACACCCACATCAGTATTTACAGCAGCTCAATTCACAATAGTTAAGCTATGGAACCAACCTAGGTGCCCTTCAACAGATGAATGAATAAAGAAAATGTGATATATATATGCACAATGGAATATTATTCAGCCATAAAGAGTGCAATTATGGAATTGCTGGTAAATGGTTAAAACTAGAGACTATCATGCTAAGCTAAATAAACCAGTTCTCCCAAACCAAAGGCTGACTGTTCTCTCTGATATATGGATGCTAATATGCAATAAGGGTGGGGATAGAAGTTCATTGGATTAGACAAAGGGGAATGAAGGTAAGTGAGGCAGGATGGGAATGACAATAGAATGAGTTGGACATAACTTTCCTATGTTCACATATGAATACACAACCAGTGAAACTCCACATCACCTACAACAACAGGAATCAAATCCTGATTGGAATAATTATACTCCATGTATGTATCATATGTCAAAATACACTCTGCTGCCATGTATATCTAAAAAGGAGAAATAAAAAAGTACAAAAACAAAATACTGCAACTACACATGAAATGTAAGCATTGTCTCAAAAGTTGCTGTAGAAATAAGGCCATGGCATTCTAATCTCTATATTACCCAGAGCTCCTAGCTCGGGGTTCCCAGAGAAAACAAAAAATATACACTGACATAAACCAAAGAAAAATCAGGATGCCTATTTTCTTTGAAAAAAGATGGCTGATGTAAATCTGTTTATGTTTTTACTTCTCAAACAAATTACAAGCATCCTACCAATTTTGTAACACAATTGTAAATAGCACAGAAGCTGAAGTTTAATTCAACATCCAAATTCTTGATTCTCAAGTAAATAGTGTATGACTCTGGAAAATTTAGTTAAGCTCTCTAATAGAAAATCCATTTCCTCATCAGTAAAATTAGAATAATTATTGTAAAGTGCTTATCACAGCAACTGTACCAATTAAGCAATCAATAAGTGGTACCTATCATTTTTATATGGAATTAACTCTGTAGGCTATTGATCAGTACGTCAATATATATTTAAATATGTGTTTGATTCAAGAGGAAAGTTGTTGAATAAATTATAAAGTGAATTCAAGATAAAATAGACATAAATACTTACAATTGAGATCTATTGTCATTATTTGGAGATTATTCTAGATTTGCTGCTAATGAAAGTTTAAGCTAAGTGATGAAAGAAATAATTTTTATTAGTTACAAATTTTCTTTTCTGTTTTAACACGTCATTATGAGATTTAAAAAATCACTTCTAAGAGCTTTTATTTCAATAACTGTTCAAACCTATTGAATTTGTACTCATTTTCTTAGGGTAAAATTTGGGTCTTTACTTTTGAATCAGTGTAAGAGGGGTGTCAAATGACAATAAGAGCTACCACCTCCCCAGCCTTCTGAAGTTTATGAAATGCTAATTTATTCAGAGAAGAAAAGAAAGCAGTCTTAAAGGCTGAAAGGAGAAAATATGAAAGAAACAAACTTTCAAGAGAATTTTAAAATGTTTTTAGAAACCATGAGTAAAACGTAAAGCTGGTTGTATCTTGGAAAAATGCTACTACCATTCTCCCTTCATTTTCCCCCTTCAAAATACATGCTGTGAAGAAAAAGAGAAGTGTAACTGCTCATGGGCTACAAAGAAATCTTAAACAGAAGATTCAAAAATTTAGTATCTGTACAGCAAGGACTTTTTATTCCTATCTTCTAATCAACATAAGAACTCTGTTTGCTTCCGGTTCTTCAATTGAATTCAGATTGAAAAAAAGAATATATTTTATAAAAATTTTCATTTTTCTTCTTGGAAAAAAATTCTCAAAATGACAATTAAGAAGAACTGGAAATACATAAGCAGTGTTTTATTTAGAGTGTCTTAACTTTTGAATCAATTTTAGAAAGAGTAGTAGGCAGAGAAACATCATGTTTCATTGTGCTCCTCCTTATCAAAGGATCGTGAAACAAGCACATGGGTATTGCATGTGTATGAGTTTTATAGGTATTATTTTATATAGAGTAGCTCTTGGTTTGCCAGTTCTGGGGGACAGAGAAGCATCTATAATGCTAAGTACTAGTATAATGATATCAAAATAGAACTGAAATTTAACCTCTCTGATTCATCTTTATACTAGAAATAAAAAAGCAAAAAGAAGAGTCCTGTATGGATGAAAGGGGGAGATAAATTATTTAACTGTTTCTAGATCAGATACTGCAAAAGTGTTTTGTTATGAAGGACCAGAGAAAATGATACAGTCCAGAAATAATAAGCTTCAAAACTCTTGGGCTGATTTAGTTTTACTCAATGTATACCTTAGAGTCTGTGGATTCAATTAACAAATTCTTCATTTTTTTTACCATTGTTTCTCCTTTTATTCTTAGGAAAAAATAAAAATTATTTCTCTGGGTAATTTTTTCTTCCAGTGCTAATGCAAATTAGAAAATTCAGGTACTAGCAGTCTTTTAGAATAAAAGAAGGTGATCGATTTTAATGAGGAATATGAATTTAAACATTCAATTGAAATTAAAGAACATCAAAATATTAAAACAAACTCTCTAAATGCAGACATTTTCAAACATTTGTCTGCCTTTTCAGAAATCAATTTAAAATGTCTGTGTTTTCTTAGTAATTCTCTGTCTAAAATTCAGAGTAGAAATGAACTTTATTAGAAGTAGGGAAATCTAGAAGTCATTTCTGGTCTTCTAATATGTCATAAGACTTAAGGACAAAGCACTATTTCATAAAACATCATCAAATTTTAATATCAGATGTCTCGTCTGTGGCCAGAATTACAAGGTAGACATATGAAAATAGTGCCTCATCTGGGTCCCATAATTCTGATAAATTGCTTTGGGTACCATATTTTCAGTTTCCATCTCCTTTCCACATATGCACATAGTTAAACCTGTCAATAGCATCCCAACACTTGCTCTCGTCAAAAATAGAGCAAATGATCTCATGCCTTACTTTAAGCCATGTAAGCAACACAGCTGCATCATTGCAAGCTTTTTTTCTTATTCTAGGAGAAAAAAAAAAAAAGATATTAAATGCTAGTTAAGTCATGACCATGTTATTTAATATCCCATGCATTAGTAGCTCTTGGTTTGCCTGTTCTGGGGAAAAGAGAAGCATCTATAGTGCTAAGTAGTAGGGCACCTTCTTTGGTCTGAAAAGTAATTGCTGCCACCATTTTTTTTTTTTTTTTTTTGTCAGAGCTGCACAATTGTGATATTCTTTACTGTGTTCCTTTTTAACCTCCAGTAATAGATTTACTCACTATTATGCCTTTCTTGCAAACTCTTCCTTTCTGAGTATCCTGTAATTATCATGTCCTCCTTGTATGCTTTTTCAGGGCTTGTTGCTATAATCATTTTCTTTGAGCTTCTTCTGAGCTTATCACAGTAATCTTCCCTGCTGCCTTTCTCCCAGGCTCAGGTGTTCCATCACAGCTTCCTTGAAAGTCGATCTGTTCTAGTCAGCCTTGTTCTTATCAGAAACTAATTTTCACCTCTGACCTGGTTTACTCTGGGCAGCAAGACAGCATGGAAGCTGCTTCATCAGGATTAGAGGGATCAGGGCTGGAGTGGTAGCTCAGCAGTAGGGCAATTGCTTAGCATGCTCAAGGCCCTGGGTTCCATCTCCCACACCCCAAGAGAAAAAGAAAAAAAGGATTAGAAGGGTCAGTCATCTACTGAGAACTAATCCTTCCTTAGACAACAGATATCTGTCATGATGGTGACCCCATGGCTTCATAGGAACTATCCAATTTTTGGCTGTCTCAGTTGGTTGAAAGATTTTCCTTTCCTTGTGTCAAAATTAGCTTCTGTTTAATTCTGATCCATTGGTCCTAATCTTACTTTCTATAATCAATCAGAAATAACTTTCCATTTTATTTCTACATTATGCCCAGGAGAACCAACAAGTACTGGTATCCCATTTGGACCCAAAGAGGGAAAGAATACCTGGAAAAGACCTTAACAACATTGCCTATGTAGTTTTCCTTTATTCAGTTATTTAACAAAGATGTGTTCAAGTGTCTGAATCATTGTTTATATTATTACTTATAGTTAGGACTCACTGAAATACAACCACAGTAGGATAGCTGCATTAGTCTTCTAGTTCTGCCATAACAGATTTCCACAATCTTTGTAGGCCAAGCAACAGTAATTTATTGTCTCACAGTTCTAAAAATCAAAAGCACAAGTTCAAGATGACAACAGAGCTGACTCCTTTCAAAGACTGAGAGAGAGAATGTGTTCCATGTTCTTGTCCTGGCTTCTGGTGGCTGCTGGCAATCATTAACATTCCTTGGTTTGTTGAGGCATCACCTTGATCTCTGACTTCATGTTCACATGGTGCTCTCCCCGTGTCTATGTTGTGTATCCAATTTTTTTTGTAAGGACCCCAGTCATATTGGATGATGGCTAAATCATGGCTCCATTGTAACTGAATCATTTGCAAAGACATAGAAAGTAGAAGTTCCACAATGTAGCATTTGCTTTTCCTAATCTAATGAAAATATATTAAGTGTAAATATTTAATAAATGACCAACTTGTGATTAGAATAATAACAGAGTCATAAACAGAGAATATCCTGAGGTAAGGACCATTTCTGTATGGTAAAATAAATCATGCCTAAAAGTTTTCCAGTAGCCAGTTTTTCAATGTAGAATGTATAATTTGGTAAATTCATTAGACCATAAAAATGGTATCCAAAGCTATCTAGAAAGACATAAGCCTTCATCCTTGGGAATTTCAGTCATTGATGCAATATGGATTAAATGTATCAGCTAAACATGTGGTGAGAATAAGTCAGTTGAAAAAAAAAAAAAGTCCAGTCAAAAGAGAGATTCCTTTACCTCATTATTTCATTTGAATACCTTTACCTCATTATTTCATTTGAATATTCAGAAAAACACTTGAAAAGTCTAATAAATGTTTTAAGTCTTTTTTTGGAAAGGGTTTCTTTAGATGAAAGTCTTAGACATAACATTTAAACCACAATTTATCTGTGCAAAATTGTTTCCAAATGTGAAGTCATGTACTCTTAATCTCTTAATATCTTTGAAGTACGTGTCTTTCTATTGATTTAGGTGATGTTTCTCATGTTGCCTGTTTATTTATTTTTTAATTAATTAAATTTTCTCTGTACTGATGATTGAACCTAGAGACACTGGGCCGTTGAGCCACATCCCCAGCCTTTTTATTCTTTTTTATTTTGAGACAGGGTCTTACTATGTTTTCCAAGCTGCAAACTTGAACTTGTGATCCTCCTGCCTCAGTCTCTCAAGTACCAGGGATTACAGGCATGTGCCACCAGGTCTGTCTGGCTCACATTTCCTGTTCTGAAACTAAATTTTAAGCTCTACAACTGGAGGAACAATAACAATTATTTATGATCATAAGTTTTCCTCATGTAGAGAGACAGTGAAACTAATTAAAATAACCACAAGGAGATGATTGCATAATTAAAGAAAAAGAAAACATCTTTCTCTGTAGATAAGAAAAAAATAGTGAATTATCCAGTTGCAGAAAGAGGCAGAAAAGTTTCTGAGGCTGGCAGTGAGTACCCAGCAGAATTCAATCAAACACAACTTACTTCTTATTTACCTTACGTGTACCTCATATTCAGTATTTATAATCAGAGCACTTGTGTAAGAAACTCTCTCCAGAACAGTGTACCGTGAAAAGCAAGTCCAAGAGGGTCCTTGCCATTGACTCTGTGCTCAGTGAGATACCTGACAGTGAGGATGCTGCAGGCTTGCCCAACCATTCTTCCCAACCGTGTGCACACATCGCATGTTTAGTTTCCTCTGACCCCAAACCTGTCATGTTATAGTTTGGATCTGAGGCATCCCCCAAAAGCTGCTATGTTAATGCAGGGGCTCTAGTTCAAGTGACTAGATTTTGAGAGTTGAAACCTAATCAACTGATTGATATTTGGTGGTTAATAAATCTGAATGGATTACTGGGTGATAAGTATAGGCAGGTGGGTCATGGCTAGAGGAAGTGCTGGGGACCCACCGTGGAGATTACATATTTTATCCCTGGATCCTCCTGCTCTCTCTACTTCCTCACTACCATGGGCGGAGCAGCTCTCCTCTACCTTGCCCTTCTCTCATGACCTTCTTCCTCACCACAGGCAATGGCGTCAGCTGACCAGGGACTGAACCTCTGATATTCTGAACTCACATAAGTTTTTCCTCCTCTAGGTTGTTCTTATCAAGTATTTCAGTCACAGTCGTGAAGAGCTGACTAACACATACCACTTCACTCCTCTTCTTTAAGATCTGTTACGCACATCAGTCATATCTAACTCCCATGAAAGCTCTATAGTGGCCAAGGCCCCTGACACACTCAAGACTCTCAGAGTCCTCAGAAGTCCTTCCTGGATCACCCATCTCTGCTGCTGGGTCAGACTGCCATAAGATCAAAAAATAGTTCAATCTACTAGAAAGAAAAAAATCTTCTGAGACCCAATCTTTTGATCTTACCCTGCCTGTTTCAGAGTTTTACAGTGATTTTTATCCTCTTTGATTGTCATCCTCCTTTCTCACACTGTTCTTATTCGCCAGAAAATCCTAAGCCTGGTGCCTCTTTAAGGGTTAGTTAACTTCCTAATCATAGGTCTACTAAGTGCACGAGTTGGGGAACTGATGGGAAAGCGCCACGCTGTCTTATATTTCCCAAGCCACTAGCATATTTCTCTCTTTTACTCCATCAATATAACTGCTCATTTAATATTCCATATTTACCCTAGATTCAATTAGAAAAACAAGGCAGCAATTTTTGCAGATGTTTTGAATTGGAGAAGAGTTGGGAAAAGACAGACCAGTGGTTTTCAACCTTGGGACTTAGCTTCCCAGGGGACAGTTGGTAATATCTGAAGGCATATTTGATGGTTATAACTGAAGGAATGGATGCTAACGTTTAGTGGGCAGAGGCCAGAGATGCTGCCAAACATCTTGCAAAGCACAGGACAGCTTTCACCCACAGCAAAGAAGCTCCCAGGCCAAACAGTTGAAGAGTGCTAAGATGGTAAAAGCTTGAGACAAACCAAGGGCGAACTAAAACTTTTGCTAAGGGAAAGTAATAAAGACAGACAAATTAGCAATTTTACTTTTTCTTGAGAGGAAATAGTTTTAAATTTCTGGGATGAATTGTCTATTTAAAGCCAAAAGAACAAAAAAAGAGAACCTTTAAGTTTCAAAATTGTTTTGAGTCCAGAGTATGTAGGAATTTTTCTTTAAGTGGTTTCAATGTATCCCTGCCTAAAGGTAATACAGAAAATATATTTTTAAAAAATAGGATTTCTGCATTATTAGCATTCTGGGAGCACAGACACCACTTCACCAAATAAACAAACAAGACCAAAAAGGCATATCACTGCTCTGAGATTTACTCCCGATTTTCTTTTACTATTGGCAAATCTGAAATTATCTTTTTGAATATCAGTACTATGTTTTCAATTTCATCATAGCAAGTTATAATATTGGACATTACAACCAAAATAGCCTAATGATTGACATCAAAAATCTTAGCCAGATCCATATTTGTGCTGTCTCTATGTAAATAGCTGCAATTGCCATACTATATGGAGTTTTTTGTTTTCAGCTGTTTGGGGTTGATTTGTGGTCTTTGACATGTGAGCTATAAATTTGTTCTTTCAAATAATAGCTGCTCTAACACAAGACTCACAAGAATGCATTTTCCTAATAGTTCTAGTGGCCCTTCTATTTTTGAAAAACTGAGAGCTCAACCTGTGGCTGTGTACTTGTTCTGTTCTTCTTGTCTTTGCTTACTTTCAGTGAAAATGTCATTTCCAAAATAATTTTAAATAAAAAGTTCAGGTAACTTGCACATGATGTAAGAGAAGGGATTAGGTTTTTTTTTTCCACCATTATACATTTTAACAATTTAAATGAGAAAGCTGCTGCATCAAATGATGTATGACATTCATAAACTATTTGGAATAATCATTAGGAGGGGTTTTGATAGATTTCTTTTCACAGTATTACTCATTTCTATCTCCATTATTTAACTTACTTAGGAGACTTATGAATCATAGATAAGTATACACGTCTTTTTCCTTTAGGTTACAAACTATTTACAAAGAGAAAGTGTGCCATTATCTACTTTCTATCTCCTGGCACACTCACCCACATAACTGGAAGTTAGAGGTACATATATAACAATAACTAGGTGTACACACCCATATGAAAATGTGAAACCAAACTGATGCTTTGATATGATAGAAAAATCTCAGGGGTAAAATTCAAGTGTTTGATATGACTCTGGCACTAACAAGCTATGTGACCTTAAGCAACTTACATAATCTCTTTGTGCATCAAGTCTGATAGTCTTTGTATGACATTTTTACCCTTCTTTCCATATGTAAAATGAGCAATGATCTCTGTTCTTATTTTTTTCTCAGGAGTAGAAATAAAGACCTGATGCTGCCAGCTTTAATAAGATAGTCTTACTGTCATTGTCACCTGGCAGCTGCTCTTACAAGTGGAGAAACTAATTGATGACAGCTCTTAGCCTTGGAAGCCTCTGGCAGTTGCACCTTAACAGGTCTTTTTAGTAAGGTCTCAAGTATCCATTTGTTTTCTGCTGGGTTTCCAACCTGGAATATGCCTGGGACTCGCTACTAAGCAACTAGGTAGGGTAACTGGAAGAAGTGCAGGTATCCTTCAGTATTCTGATTCAGAAAAGCCTGAGGGACATTTTAAAAAGCAAATACTGACAATTGAAACCTGTATCAATAAAAACAACTTATCTGGGAAAAAGCTCAAGTATTGATATTTTCATTAAAGAAGCTCCACAAGTAAGTCTAAGGTGAGAATAACCCCCCAGTAAAGTGGCACTCAAAATGTGGTCCCAGGACCAGAAATATTGGCATCTGCTGAGAATTTGTTAGAAATGCAGATTCTCAATTCCACTCCAGACCACCTTAATCAGAAACTGCAGAAGTAGGGCTTTAACAAGGCCACCAAGAGACTCTGTTACATGCTAATGGAGAACCACTAGTGTAGTGCAATCTTGACCTATCTCTTCATCTAGTTTATTGTGTCAAAAGATTTTTCTAGCTGTGCCAGTCCCTTCAAGAGTTGCTAAGAAGAGACAGAACTGTGTATTTTTCTTCATAGAAGAAAAACTGAGAATAGTTTCTCGGACTCTGTCAAGCATATAGGAAGTCTTGCTGGCTCTAGTAGTCTGTAAACCATTAGAGTTCAGAAGGCCAATAGTAACATCTATTCTTTATCTGTATTTAGAAACAAATGAGAGAAACATTCAAGAAACAGATTGAAACAAAAATAACATCTTTAATAATTCAGCCATATTACTGATAATTGAGGCAAGTGGACATTTATTATGAATTAGAAGACTTATACTTCCCCTCTCCAGTCATGGACATAGTTAGGATATAGAGTAGCCCCTCCCTCATAGGGACAAACTTCTAACTACAGTGAGACCAGATCATAACCTAATGTAAACGTCCCAGGCAGGAACAGTTAAAGGGAAACTAACATGCCAGTTTCTTCTGTCAACATTGTAGAAAAGTAAGTTCTTCCCTGTCTTCTGGGGAAGAGCAGGTGCAGAGGCAGAGAGCAAGAATACCATTCTAATAGCATCAGGCACAGGAGGTACCTTCTAAAATGGATAATGATCAAATTCATATCACAAATCTTAAATGACATCCATTAAACTCAAATTTATTGGGTACTACTTTCTTGAAATTATGTTAGTATGATATAGAACAGAGAAATGGGAATTTTAAAATGAAGTTCACTATGGATATATTTACTCATGGCTAAGATTTGTTCTTTGCAACTTAAAGTTTATATTTGGTTCCTATTCAAAAGTTGTATTACTTCTTGAAAATTTAATGCAATATAATTATAGAAAACAAACATTTTTAAAAAAAAAACTTTGTGAAATAAATCAAAAGATAATTGAAATATTTTCTTAATTAATAATTGATTCATACTATATCTACAGAGTCTACCTGTTATAACTTTTCTACTTTATCCATCAAATAAAATATCTTCAAATAATTCCCAGTAGAAAACACTAGGCAAGTTGAAAGACAACTTGCAAACAATGGGAATTATTGTTAGACAGTTGAGTGAAGCAAATAAAAAGAGGAAGACTACATGTGGAAATCCCAACAACAATTCAATATCTTTTCAAAACCTAAAAATATTCATACAGATGGAAATAAATTTTAATTCAAAAATAAACTTAGTAAGTTGACAATAAATCACTTACTATTTATAGTAAAGGCAGGAGATTTTAAAGCTAAAGAGAAAATTGCTCTTCCAGCACTAAAAGATGCTTATCAGAATGTGACAGGACAGGGGTTACACATTCAAATGTAACAAGATTAGGCTTTGGATTCCCAAAGTAGAAAGAACGTGTTCAGCAGAAATGGTTTTTGCATTGCCTGTTGGGCTGCTTTACAATCAATTCTATTTATCTTTGGCATCAGCTGTGGTTCTGAGACTAGAGATTTTTAGTTGGAAAAAAGTTTAAAAGAATACTGAATTTTTAAATTTTCTTGTTGGTAAAATGCAATGTGACATGACATTTATTATACACTGACTTGACCTAAATTTAATTTTGAGATGTGATTTTTAACTTCATTTTGTTCTTTGTGTTAAATGCAAAAACTCCATAAACAATGCATTCATATATACACAAAAGAAACTAACTAAGGTCCCATCTCTTTCTTAGAGAATTTTGACCAGGGTTCCAAGTTTTCTAGTTCCACTTGAAGCAATCTCTTTTTATAAATTTGTCCAGCATCAAAATTGTTCCCATCTTTTCCTTAAAATCAAATATTATCTCTACAAAAACCTCATTAAAATGTAGTATATAAAGTATTTCAGAATACATGTGTATGTTTGTGTGTGTGTGTGTGTGTGTGTGTGTGTTGACATTGCAGTTCTTAATATATATTATCAGGCAAAATCTAGTGTTCTCTATATTGAATATAATTTTACATAGTAGTGATGCAAAGGAAATAATCTAAAGGTGATCCATTCACAGTCCTGGCAGATTCAAAATATAGAAACAAACAATGCCAGAATCTCATAAACAAACATGGCTGCAAACTGACTGAATAATTTCAGTGGTGCTGAAGATAAAAAGTGGTACAAGATCATAGATCATTTGGTTTGGTTTGGTTTGGTTTATTTTGTTTTGTATTTTTGTGCCTGGCTTCTTTCACTTAACATATTCTTGGGAAGGTTAATTCATATTAGAGAATCTGTAATAACTTTATTCCTTTGTATGGCTGAATAATATTTCATAGTATACATATATAACTTAGTTTGATTATCCATTGATTTGTTGAAGAACACTTGAACTGTTTCCACCTTTGGCTATTGTAAATAATTCCTTAGTGAACACTGGTATATAAGTACTGGTTTGCCTACGTATTTCAATTATTTTGGATATATATGGAGAATTATAATTGCTGGGTTTTATGGTAATTTCATATTTGGCTTTTTAAAAAACTGTCCAACAATTTTTCACAGTTTCTATACTATTTCACATTTCTAGCAGTGGAATATTAAGGTTTCAATTGCTCTACTTTTGCATCAAAACTTCTTATTTTCCATTTTTGTTGATTGTAGCTATTCTTATAGGTATGAAGTGGCATCTTACAGTGTTTTTGATTTACATTTCCCTAATGACTAAAACCGATGAGTATATTTTCTTGTATTTACCTATCATTTGTACATCCTTGGAGAAATGTTTCAAGTCCTTTGCCCATTTTCTGAATGATTTATTAGATTTTTTTGTTGTTAAGTTGTAGTTCTTTATATATTTTGAATATCAAGCTGTTTTTTCAGTTTGGATGTAGAATGTTCACCAAAGGCCCAGGTGTTACAGCTCTGTTGCCAGCACGTTGCACTAGTGGGAGGTGATGGGACCTTTAGAAGGTGGGGACTACTAAGGAAGTCACATCCCTAGGGTATGAATTTGGAGGCAATAGCCAGACCCTATACTCTTCCTCTATTTGCCACAGTGAAGTGAGCAGCTTTGTTCACCACATCTTTCCAGCTGGCTGTGATGTTCTCCATTACACAGGCTCAAAGCACTGGTGCTAGTTGATCATGGACTGAAACCTCTGAAACTATGAGCCAAAATGAAATCTTCCTCTTTTAAAATTGTTCATCTTGGGTTGTTTGTCACAATGACAGAAAGCTGAGTAGCACAAACCTTTACAAGACATGACTTCCAAATACAGTCCTTCTTCTGCCAGTTATCTTTTCATTCTTTGACAGTGATACAAAGAAGTTTTAATTTTGATGAAGTCAAATTTATCTATTGTTCATTTGTTGTTTGTGCTTTTGGTGTCAAGTATCACATATGGGAAAATTCATATGGACATGAAGTAGATTTGAGGGGATCATGAACTGGAGAAAAAGGGCATGGGGAGTTATCACTTGTTGTGAGACTTTCTGCTTAGGGTAAAGAAAAAGTTTTGAAAATAGGTGGGGGTAGTGATGATTTCACAACATTGTAAATATAATAGTTGTCAATGAACTGTATGCTTAAAAAGCTACAACTGTAAAATCCATGCTATATATATTTTATTACTTTAAAAGCAACTTTAACACAGTAAAAAAAAATTAAAGTTGTTAATTAAAAATTTTAGGTGGTATTGTAGAAGTTGTAATTCTTGAAATAGAAGATGACCAGGAAACCAAAATTTCCTTAAATTCAAATGAAACAATTAAAAGTTTTACAGTCTGCTAATCTTATAAAAGGAGGGAAAACAAATAAAAGTAGGAGTATTTGGCTGATATCTATATTTAGCATACCTCATCATTGCTATAGTAATTAAGCAAAGAATATCATTTTGTTTAATTGCAAAATGAGCATGAGTTCATCTAATTAAAAGGACCATATTCTTTCCCTTATATTATGCTACCTATGAATTAATGGGTGAATAACTAAACAAATGCATGGAAAATAAACTGTACTGAAATTTGTAGGATAAACATGCTCTCTTACAGTATAAAATGTGATTCAAACAATGTATTTCTCAGAATAGCCTCCAAAATTTTTAAGTAATTGCAAATTGTCCTCCTTACATGCAGAAGGCACACTGCTTGTCAAATATGTCCTGTTAGCAGGATCCCAGTTTTTCTCAGGTGAAAAATTACACAGGATTACTTGTAGGAGAAAGTAAGATGATCTTCTATTAACAAATAAACTTACATAGAAAGAAACACAAATAACTCAAAAATGTAATGAATCACTCCTGAAATTAGAATTTTTATGAATGTTATTTCTAACCTGCCTCTTTTACCTTTTTCTGGTTGAGAGGTTATCATTTATAATTCTAAAAGTGTATATGAATTTTAAAATCAAAGCCATGGAAGATTTCATAGAAATCTGGAAGATTCTATGGAATCTGGAAGATTCATGGAAGATTCACATATGACCTTGGAATGTGAAAATGTTGAAAAGGGTGTATTGAAAGGATTTGATTTGTATTGTTATTGTCATTATTATTGATTTCCTGCATTCTTTGAAAATGCAAAGCCCCGTAATCCACATTAGATTCTGGCCAACAAGTCTCAAATCCCTCCATTTGGAGTTAAAATTCTCTGTATTGGTAATAGCACTTGCTCTGAGTCACCAGGGTCATAAAAAAGATTCCCATAGAGAAGATCCTGGGGGGGGATGACTCCAAGAAGATGGAACTGCTGTGAAAGAGCAATAGGTGAGAGTAACTGAGAGAAAATATTGCAAGTAGAATGCTGCTGACTTGATTTCCAATTTGTGTCGGATCAAATGAACCCCCTAGGTTAAATCAACAGAGCAAACTGCCTAGTCTCGCAGACTATAGGAAGAAAAAAGAGGACAGGAAATTTCATTCTTTAAAGTAGAAACTGACAAAGTAGAAGGATTATTATCTATCTTCTTTCAAATATATTACTAGGGGATTGATGCTTGATTGTAGTAATCATCTTCAATTTTTCTTGTTTTGAATTAAATTTAGAAATAACATGAAGAGTAATTTGCACATTCATCTTCTTGCAAATAATCACCAAATTCCTTTTTTGGACATTCAAAGTCCTTCATAATCTTAGGAAAATTTATGTTTGATTTTGGTATCTAGAATATTTTTTGTTGTCAATGGTAATTGACTTGCTATTTCTTAAAGCTGCCTCTTATGGTTTGTATCTTTAATGTCCCCTGAAAAGTTCATATATTAGGCAATACAGAAAAGTTCAGAGGTGAAATTAGATTATGAGAACTGTAACCTCATCAGTAGATTAACCAATATGTCCTATAATATATTAATAATTTAAATGGACTACTGGGTGGTAACTGTAGGTCAAGTGGTACAAGATGAAATAAGTCACTTGGGATGGGTGCCCTTGGGGATCTTGTCCCTGGCTCCTTACTCTCTGGTTTCTGGCAGGCATAAGCTGAGTAGCTTTTCATTACCACACTCTCTCACCATGATTTTCTGCCTCACCTCAGACTCAGAGCAAAGGAATCCACCAACCAGGGACTAAAACCTCTGAAACCTTAAGCCCCCCAACTTTTTTTCCTCCTCTATGTTGTTCTTGTCAAGCATTTTTGGTCACATCATGCAAAACTGACTAAACCACTATCTTCATATTGTAGTACCACCTCAACTGCTGTCCTGTTCTCACTTCACAGAAATAGGTCCATCCTCTGAATGATTACTATAGATGAATTGATCATTTTTATACAGCAAGTGTCTCCCTCAGAGCAAGAGCCCACTAAATATTTGTTGAAAAAAATGAATACTTGTTGATTAACATTCTCTTGGAGCTTAATTTTATTAGAGACTCCTTAAGTGTTGAATATTACGCAGAGTGTTCAAATTTGTCACAATCCTAAGAGACTTTTTACTTGAAAAAATTAAGTCACAATATTTTATCAAAGTACTTTTACCAAGATTCCTTTGTACTAATTTTCCACTTAATATTCTTTTTATGAGATATGCCTTCATAAACTAGTCCATTCCAAACATGAATAAAAGACCTGTAGTGAAATGGGCTCGTTTACCTTTGGCTACTTGACTTAAATCCTGGGTCTCAGGGAACTCTATGCTGGAATATCGATTCTGGAGTCAGATCCGATTTGTGCCATCTTCCAGGTGTGTGACACTAGGGAGTGAATCAAGAGGCTCTGAGTGTCACCTTTTCATCTGTAAGATATAGATGGTATTATGCACATCACCATATTGGTATACATGTTAAATAAATAATGTTAGTGAAATTATCTATCACATTGTCTCACACATACTAGGCATTCTATAAAGTTCTATGGCTTCTAGTTTTAGACAATAGAATAGAATATCTGCTTTAAATCTTGTAGTGTGGTGATATAATTATATAACATTTATATATATATATATATACATATATATATATATATATAATATATGATATAATATAATGGTATAATCCAACAATGTCATTTTATATATTAAAAGCCTCAGAGGATTAAAGTAACATAAATTAATCACAGACAGTAAGTTGTCATAATCCATGTTCCATTTTATTTCAAAAGTACACATCGACATAGAGCCTTTTCCTCATTTTTTAATATGGTGCATTACAATATTAAGCAAAATAAGAGAAACTCAGAATGTCAAGAATCACATATTTTTTTCATATGTGGAAGCTATGGAGGAAAAAGGAAAAGAAAGATTGGGGTGGGAAACTCATGAAAATTAAAAGCAGATCAGACCAGTAGAATAGGGGACAAAAGAGGTAAAAGAGAGGAGGAAGAGGAAGGTACTAAGGAAGGATATTGACCAAATCATACTGTTACATTGTGATTTACACAGCTTTTTCAGTCTTGTGACCAAAAGAACCGACAAGAACAATGTTGGTTCTCACAGTTTCAGAGGTCTCAGTCCATAGATGGCTGACTCATTGCTCTGCCCAAGTGAGGTAGAACATCATTGCAGAAGAGTGGGGCAGAGGAAAGCAGCTCAGGACATGACCACCAGGAAGCCGAGGAAGATAAATCTACTCTCCAGGAACAAAGTATATACCCCAAAGACACACCTCTAATGACCCACTTCCTCCAGCTACACCCTGCCTGCCCATAGTTACCACCTAGTTCATCCCTATCAGGGGATTAATGCCCTAATTAGGTTAAAACTGTCACAACCCAGTCGTCTCACCTCTGGCATTGTCTCAAACATGAGCTTTGAGGGAAAGCCTGATATTTAAACCACAACATATTGTGTGCATGTCTGATGATATAACAACAAATTCCACCATACAGCACAACTATAATGCACTGATTTTAAAAAATGAGACAGTTTTTGATTCAAGGTAAGATATATTAAACTTTCACCAAGAAAATCTTATAAAAACCATAGGTGAAAAATACCTATGGTAGGGCTGGGGTTGTGGCTCAGTGGTAGAACATTTTCCTAGCATGTGAGAGAAACTGGGTTCGATTCTCAGCACTGCTTATAAATAAATAAAATAAAGGTCCATTGACAACTGAAAAAAAAGAACCTATGGTATTTGACTTACAGCTTAGCAGGCTGTTTTAGATCTCCACACTACCAAACACAGAATGTACACATAACTTAAAATGGGAACAGTCCAGAATAGAATCTAGCTGTCAGTGAAAGCTGGAAAGAGTTCATCAGAAAAAATTAATGGAACTACAGTGGATATTGGTCAATTTTGATTGATTCCAGTGTCTAGGGTTTTTTAAAAATTCACAGATCAACCAGAGTGTAAGTGGAAAGGAATGTAAAGATTTGTCTAGTTAAAAACTTTCGATAGCAGAACTTTCCTACCACCCCTTAAAGGCCAAAGCCTTTGGGGTATGGCTAACCCAGAGAAGATAGATCAATATGCTTTGCAGAATCTTAAGCGTTCTTATTGATCTCATGTGACCCTAAGCCTTATTGTAACAGGTTGTGAAAATTTTAAACCTAGCTCAGATGGGGAAATTTAGAGCAAAATTTATGGGATTGAAAAAATACTGGCCAGTTGTACTAATTAGAACAGCTAATACTAATTAAAACAGCTAAACATTTTTTTCCCTCTGACTTCAACAACTTTATTTAAATTTTATAACAGTTCCCATAAGGTAGAAATTATCACTGCCATTTTATAATAAAGAACCTTAGATTTGACAACATAACTAAGTTGTCACAGTTCGTATACCTTACGAGTGGTGTAACTTTGACTTGAACTGAGTCAATTTTACTCCAAAACCTGAACTCAAAAGATAGTTTACAAAACGTAAGTCATAGTCCCCTTTCACTTCATATCTCTTCTCCATCTCATGACAATCAATATCCCATCACAAACAGCAGGGGACATGAGCAGGGGAGGTCAGAGTCCTAATTCTGCCCATGTACTATTTGATCAATCACAATTTGGAAAATCGTTCTGTAATGTCTCATTTTATCTTTTTGTGTCATCAGCATCCTCCCATGAGTAACAGAAAAGGTATTAATGCTGGTATCATTAGTTATTTCCACCGATCTCCACTGCAATAGATTAAAAAATACTAAAATTACATAACACTGAATTTTTTTTTTTTTTCACAGATTGCAAAGGTTAGTTTATGATATCTGTGAATTTACAGTAGAAATTATAGTATCAATAACATTTATAGTATCAATAATATATTGATACTGTAACATATTGAAATTATAGTATTAATAACATTTCAGAGCAAAGTAATTTTTTTGTACTGTTGCCATTTGAGGAATTGAGAGAAGGGGTATTGGAGAAAGAAAGTAGCATATGTAAGACACAGTTACTTGTAGATTATTATGACAAGATGACCCTATTTAACATTTAGGAAAATGCGGATAAAGTGGTAAACATGTGTTGCAAGTTAGTTTCCAAACAGTCCTGGCCAATTTAGCTCTTTGCTCCTTTCCTTGCTTGTACTTCTCAGAATAACTACAGAATGTGCTGGGAATATAACATCCTGAGATGAACAGGAATTACAGGGAACAGCCTGGCCTCTGTTCTGATCCCTCTGAGAACAATATGTCCTATAATGCTTTAGCTCAGCACATAAAGTTGCCCAGAGGTATAAAACCCTGTGACCTCACCTTTGGTGCCATGTGGAACATGCAGAAATGAGACTCTGTGCTTTCTGGGTAGCTTTCCTGCACCTTGGGGGACCAGCTTTCCATGAATCCTGGATTTCTGTTGTCCCTTGATAACTTTCTGTAAATAGTAAAGGTTTTTTGTTTTGTTTTTAACTTGTTATGTGTGTTCTGTCTCACTAAATTCATGAAAGTATATTAAGGTTGGTACATTGACACTGGTCTGTGTTGAACCTACCTTACATTCCAGAAAAACAACTAATTGGTTGTTTTTTGAAAACCCATAGAAGCAATACTAATTCTAAATAAACCCCTACTCATTGTAAAATCAATGAGTGTTTACTAATATTGGAAGAAAATAAATAATAAAAGAAAGGGAAAACCAGAAAGAAAAACATCCAGGAATGAATAGCAAGGACTCTCCTAAAACTTAAGGTTGGAGATTTGGGCATAAGGGGTTGTTGACCTGCTAGGGAGAAAAGAGGGGGCATATAGGGAGAAAACTGACTATATTTGTGGCCCCCAACTGATGTTATGTTAATATTTTTAAAGAAAGAAATGAGTTTTCAATTTCCAAAAGAGCAATTCAGACCAGATTCCCTGGGGGTCATATAAGATTCTGAGACCATGAATAGTAGATTTAAGAAAAAGCCCATATATATAGAATTAGTTAAATAAACAGGTTGCTGATATTCAGTAGATGGTTAAGAGTAGTTCAAAGGTAAATCATGTTTTACTGTGATTCATGAAGATATTATGAATCAGGTGGAAAAATCTCATCTCATTGGAATATCCTGTCTTCACACTGAGTTATAAACAAGTTATGAGTAATGATTTTTGATTTTTTTTTTACTCGTAATAAACCTCTGTCAATGACTAGGAAATATGGGGAACAGGGTGCAAAAACTAGGCAGTCACATAGTTGTAGGATAGTAGTTATGTGCCCAATCTCTGAAATCAGATTTCACAGGTTTGCATTCTCCTTGGGTCATTTATTATCTGATTAACCTTAGCAGTGAGTTTTCTCATTTAGAGAAACAATAATAATACTTTTCTGACAAGGATATAACAAGAGTTAGGTAAGAGATTATACATAAAGTTCTTAGAACTGTTCCTTATATATCACATATGGGTTGTCATTACTATAGAAGCTAATCAAGTCAACCATGGACCAAGGAGTGACTGCAACCATCTGGGCAATACTAGACTAGTGGAGCACCCTGAATCACTTCCCTGGGTGATCACATGCATCTGGGTTCCCTTGTCAGACTCCAGAGAGATGGGCAGCCCTATTTAATTGTCTCAAGTCTTGTCAGAAACTGGGGCTAAATCATCGGCTATAATTTTTGCTTCTCAATCTCTTCTCCTTACTACAGTTAAAACACTTTTTTATAAAACTTAAATCTGATTGTGTTACTCCTTTGGTAACCCTTAAGTGGCTTGTGGTTTTATTCTTATAACAATGACTACAACTATAAATTGTCTATAAGTAGGTGGTCATATAGTTTATCATTCAAAAAGTCTCCCTAAAGAATAACAAGGAGATCAAAATTTTAAAAAAAGAGTACACTTAATGAGTGAAAGGGTTATATCAGAACCATAACCCTGTGCCATCTCAAGCAAAAATATTATAGTCATGTCTCCATTCCTTGTAGAGCTCTGTGTGATTTCATGACTGAGTTTCTAATTTTTCTATGCCAGTCTCATTTCTTGTAACTTTTGTTTTGAGCCCTGAGTTTCAACCACACTATTTATCTTTTTTTTAAATTCTTTCAGCATCTTCTTCCTGTCCCAGTATGTTTGTATCTGTTGTTGCATCCATCCCAATTCATTCTTCACCTAGTTTATTTCATTTCTCCCTTCGAGTTTATGCTCATTTCTCATTGTTAGGCAAGCTTTCCCAAATCCTCTAGACTAGACCAGTCTCCAAGACCAATGCTATATTTAACTATTTTTCCTTCATGTCTCTTAACAATAGTTTTTTTTTTTTTCTCAGCTCCTGTGTCTCTCACAGCCTGAGTGTCAACAAACCGTGTGAAATCTCGAGTTTGGAGATGTGTATTTTTTATACAGCGTGATCCCGCGTACAAGCCAACAGCAGCATCTGGTCCATAACAGAAGAAGGAGGTCTGTTTTTTTTTTTTTAAATTTTTTATTGTGGGTTGTTCAAAACATTACAAATTTCTTGACATATCATATTCCACACTTTGATTCAAGTGGGTTATGAACTCCCACCTTCACCCCATACACAGATTGCAGAATCACATCAGTTACACATCCATTGATTTACAAATTGCCATACTAGTGTCTGTTGTGCTCCGCTGCCTTTCCCATCCTCCACCCTCCCCCCTCCCCACCTCTCCCATCCCCTCCCCTCCTCTCTCTCTAACTCCTCCACTGTATAACCCTGAGGGTCTCCTTCCATTACCATGCAATTTCCCTTCTCTCTCCCTTTCCCTCCCACCTCTCATCCCTGTTAAATGTTAATCTTCTTCTCCTGCTCTTCGTCCCTACTCTGTTCTTAGTTACTCTCCTTATATCAAAGAAGACATTTGGCATTTGTTTTTTAGGGATTGGCTAGCTTCACTTAGCATAATCTGCTCTAATGCCATCCATTTCCCTGTAAATTCTATGATTTTGTCATTTTTTAATGCAGAGTAATACTCCATTGTGTATAAATGCCACATTTTTTTTATCCATTGGTCTATTGAAGGGCATCTAGGTTGGTTCCACAGTCTTGCTATTGTGAACTGTGCTGCTATGAACATCAATGTAGCAGTGTCCCTGTAGCATGCTCTTTTTAGGTCTTTAGGGAATAGACCAAGAAGGGGAATAGCTGGGTCAAATGGTGGCTCCATTCCCAGCTTTCCAAGAAATCTCCATACTGCTTTCCAAATTGGCTGCACCAATCTGCAGTCCCACCAGCAATGTACAAGTGTACCCTTTTCCCCACATCCTTGCCAGCACTTGTTGTTGTTTGACTTCCTAATGGCTGCCAATCTAACTGGAGTGAGATGGTATCTTAGGGTGGTTTTGATTTGCATTTCTCTGACTGCTAGAGATGGTGAGCATTTTTTCATGTACTTGTTGATTGACTGTATGTCCTCCTCTGAGAAGTGTCTGTTCAGGTCCTTGGCCCATTTGTTGATTGGGTTGTTTGTTCTCTTATTGTCTAATGTTTTGAGTTCTTTGTATACTCTGGATATTAGGGCTCCATCTGAAGTGTGAGGAGTAAAGATTTGTTCCCAGGGTGTAGGCTCCCTATTTACCTCTCTTATTGTTTCTTTTGCTGAGAAAAAACTTTTTAGTTTGAGTAAGTCCCATTTGTTGATTCTAGTTATTAACTTTTGTGCTATGGGTGTCCTATTGAGGAATTTGGAGCCCGACCCCACCGACTGTAGATCGTAGCCAACTTTTTCTTCTATCAGACGGCGCGTCTCTGATTTGATATCAAGCTCCTTGATCCATTTTGAATTCACTTTTGTGCATGGCGAGAGAAAGGGATTCAGTTTCATTTTGTTGCATATGGATTTCCAGTTTTCCCAGCACCATTTGTTGAAGATGCTATCCTTCCTCCATTGCATGCTTTTAGCCCCTTTATCAAATATAAGATAGTTGTAGTTTTGTGGATTGGTTTCTGTGTCCTCTATTCTGTACCATTGGTCCACCTGCCTGTTTTGGTACCAGTACCATGCTGTTTTTGTTACTATTGCTCTGTAGTATAGTTTGAAGTCTGGTATCGCTATACCACCTGATTCACACTTCCTGCTTAGCATTGTTTTTGCTATTCTGGGTCTTTTATTTTTCCATATGAATTTCATGATTGCTTTCTCTATTTCTACAAGAAATGCCCTTGGGATTTTGATTGGCATTGCATTAAACCTATAGAGAACTTTTGGTAATATCGCCATTTTGATGATGTTAGTTCTGCCTATCCATGAACAGGGTATATTTTTCCATCTTCTAAGATCTTCTTCTATTTCTCTCTTTAGGGTTCTGTAGTTTTCATTGTATAAGTCTTTCACCTCTTTTGTTAGGTTGATTCCCAAGTATTTTATTTTTTTTGAAGATATTTTGAATGGAGTGGTTGTCCTCATTTCCATTTCAGAGGATTTGTCGCTGATATGCAGGAATGCCTTTGATTTATGCGTGTTGATTTTATATCCTGCCACTTTGCTGAATTCATTTATTAGCTCTAATAGTTTCTTTGTAGAGCCTTTTGGGTCTGCTAGATATAGAATCATATCATCTGCAAATAGTTATAATTTAAGTTCTTCTTTTCCTATTTTGATGCCTTTAATTTCTTTCGTCTGTCTAATTGCTCTGGCCAGTGTTTCGAGAACTATGTTGAACAGAAGTGGAGAGAGAGGGCATCCCTGTCTTGTTCCAGATTTTAGAGGGAATGCCTTCAGTTTTTCTCCATTCAGAATGATGCTAGCCTGAGGCTTAGCATAGATTGCTTTTACAATATTGAGGTATGTTCCTGTTATCCCTAGTTTTTTAGAGTTTTGAACATAAAGGGATGCTGTACTTTGTCGAATGCTTTTTCCGCATCTATCGAGATGATCATATGGTTCTTATTTTTAAGTCTATTGATGTGGTGAATAACATTTATTGATTTCCGTATATTGAACCAGCCTTGCATCCCAGGGCTGAATCCTACTTGATCATGGTGTACAATTTTTTTGATATGTTTTTGTATCCGATTTGCCAGAATTTTATTGAGGATTTTTGCATCTAGGTTCATTAGATATATTGGTCTGTAGTTTTCTTTCTTTGAAGTGTCTTTGTCTGGTTTAGGTATCAGGGTGATGTTGGCCTCATAGAATGAATTTGGAAGTTCTCCCTCCTTTTCTATTTCCTGAAGTAGCTTGAAAAGTATTGGTATTAGTTCTTCTTTAAAGGTTTTGTAAAATTCTGCTGTATACCCATCCGGACCTGGGCTTTTCTTAGTTGGTAGTCTTTTTATGGTTTCTTCTATTTCCTCAATTGATATTGGTCTGTTTAGGTTTTCTATATCCTCCTGACTCAATCTGGGCAGATCATATGACTTAAGAAATTTATCTATGCCTTCACTATCTTCTAATTTATTGGAGTATAAGGATTCAAAATAGTTTTTGATTATCTTCTGTATTTCTGAAGTGTCTGTTGTGATATTGCCTTTTTCATCCCGTATGCTAGTAATTTGAGTTCTCTCTCTTCTTCTCTTCGCTAGTATGGCTAAGGGTCTGTCGAGTTTGTTTATTTTTTCAAAGAACCAACTTTTAGTTTTGTCAATTTTTTCAATTGTTGCTTTTGTTTCGATTTCATTAATTTCAGCTCTGATTTTAATTATTTCTTGCCTTCTACTTCTTTTGCTGTTGTTTTGCTCTTCTTTTTCTAGGATTTTGAGATGAAGTATGAGATCATTTATTTGTTGGTTTTTTCTTTTTTTAAGGAATGAACTCCAAGCAATGAATTTTCCTCTTAGAACTGCTTTCAATGTGTCCCATAGATTCTGATATGTTGTGTCTGTGTTTTCATTAATCTCTAAGAATTTTTTAATTTCCTCCTTGATGTCTTCTATAACCCATTGATCATTCAGTAACCTATTGTTCATTCTCCAAGTGATGTATGCTTTTTCCTTCCTTCTTTTATCGTTGATTTTCAGTTTCATTCCATTATGATCAGATAAGATGCATGGTATTATCTCTACTCCTTTATATTGTCTAAGAGTTGCCCTGTGACATAATATATGATCTATTTTTGAGAAGGATCCATGTGCTGCTGATAAAAAAGTGTAACTGCTTGATGTTGGGTGGTATATTCTATATATGTCAATTAAGTCTAGGTTATTAATTGTGTTATTGAGTTCTATAGTTTCCTTATTCAACTTTTGTTTGGAAGATCTGTCCAGTGGCGAGAGAGGTGTGTTGAAGTCTCCCATGATTATTGTATGGTGGTCTATTAGACTCTTGAACTTGAGAAGAGTTTGTTTGATGAACATAGCTGCACCATTGTTTGGGGCATATATATTTATGATTGTTATGTCTTGTTGGTGTATGGTTCCCTTAAGCAGTATGTAGTGTCCCTCTTTATCCCTTTTGATTAACTTTGGCTTGAAATCTATTTTATTTGATATGAGTATGGACACGCCTGCTTGTTTCCGAAGTCCATATGAGTGATATGATTTTTCCCAACCTTTCACCTTCAGCCTATGTATGTCTTTTCCTATCAAATGCGTCTCCTGTAGGCAGCATATTGTTGGGTCTTGTTTTGTGATCCATTCTACTAGCCTGTGTCTCTTAATTGGTGAGTTTAAGCCATTAACATTTAGGGTTATTATTGAGATATGGGTTGTTGTTCCAGCCATATTTTGTTTATTTCTGTTACTAAACATGGTTTGTTTTCCTCTTTGATTATTCCCCCCCCCTTTACTGTCCTACGTCCCACTGTTGGTTTTCATTGTTATTTTCCATTTCCTCTTCCTGTAATGCTTTGGCGAGGATGTTTTGAAGAGATGGTTTTCTAGCTGCGAATTCTTTAAACTTTTGTTTATCGTGGAAGGTTTTAATTTCATCCTCCATCCTGAAGCTTAATTTCGCTGGATACACAATTCTTCCTTGGAACCCATTTTCTTTCAGTGTTTGAAATATGTTATTCCAGGATCTTCTAGCTTTCAGAGTCTGTGTTGAAAGATCAGCTGTTATCCTGATTGGCTTACCCCTAAATGTAATCTGCTTCCTTTCTCTTGTAGCTTTTAAAATTCTCTCCTTATTCTGTATGTTGGGCATCTGCATTATAATGTGTCTAGGTGTGGATCTCTTATGATTTTGCACATTCGGCGTCCTGTAGGCTTCTAGGATTTGGGATTCTGTCTCATTCTTCAAGTCTGGGAAGTTTTCTTGTATTATTTCATTGAATAGACTGCTCATTCCTTTGGTTTGGAGCTCTGTACCTTCCTGTATCCCAATGACTCTTAAGTTTGGTCTCTTAATGTTATCCCATATTTCTTGGATGTTCTGCTCATGGTTTCTTAACAGTCTTGCTGAGCTGTCTATGTTCTTTTCCAGTTGAAATACTTTGTCTTCATTGTCTGATGTTCTATCTTCTAAGTGTTCTAATCTGCTGGTAGTATTCTCCATTGAGTTTTTAAGTTGGTTTATTGCTTCCTGCATTTCTAGGATTTCTGATTGCTTGTTTTTTATAACCTTTATCTCCCTATATAGTTGATCCTTTGCTTCCTGGATTTGTTTGCGTAATTCATTGTCGAAGTGATCTTTCATTGTCTGATTTTGCTGTTTAATGTCTTCCTTGATACTCCAGATCATCTGAAGCATGTGTATCCTGAATTCTTTATCTGATATTCCATCTGCTGCAGCTGTTACCTCTTCTAAAGTTGCGTTGACCTGCATTGCTTGTGGTCCTTTCTTTCCTTGTCTTTTCATACTGCTTGCGTATCTTTCCTGTAGGTGCGGGCAGCGGCTCTGCTCTCTCCTTATTCCAATTGGGGTGTCGTGGCTACCACGCCGGCAGGCCACCGGGCCTGATCCGCTGGTCGGTTACAGGTTTGCCTACCCTGCAGGCGCGGGCGGCGGCTCTACTCTGCCCCTACTCCAAATGGGGTGACGTGTCTGTCGTACCGGCAGGCCACTGGGCCTGTCCCGCTGGTCGGTCGCAGATCTGCCCACCTTTCGGGCACGGGTGGAGGCTCTGCTCTGCCCCTCCTCCAATTGGGGTGTCGTGACTACCCCGCCTGCAGGACGCTGGGCCTGTTCCTGGCACGGGCGGCGACTCTGCTCTGTCACTACTCCAATTAAGGTGGTGTTTGTACCACGCCGGCAGGTTCCTGGGCCTGATCCGCCAGTCTGTTGTAGGTCTGCCTACCTTGGAGGCGTGGGCGGCGGATCTGCCCTGCCCCTCCTACCACGCCTGCGGACCCCTGGGCCTGATCTACAGGTTGATCACTGGTCTGCTCACCCTGCGGGCACGGGTGGCGGTTCCGCTCCGCCCCCACTCCAATTGGGGTCACGTGACCACCACACCGGCAGGGCCTGATCCGGGCGTGGGAGAAGGATCTGCTCTGCCCCTACTCCAGTTGGGGTGACGTGTGTACCACACTGGCAGGCCACTGGGCCTGACCCGCCAGGCTGTCGCAGGTCTGTTTACCTTGCAAGCGCGAAGGGCGGCTCTGCCCTGCCCCTCCTACCACGCCCATGTACCACTGGGTCGCAGGTCTGCCCACCTTGCGGGTGTGGGTGGCAGCTCCGCTCCGCCCCCTCTCCAATTGGAGTCACGCGGTCACCACGCTGGCGAGCCACTGGGCCTGCTCCGGGCGCTGGCGGCAGCCCGGCTCCTCCCCTCTGGCTCGAGGACAAATTGAGGAGACTCGGGTGACTGTGCCTCACCCCCCCCTACCAGGAGACCAACTGCTATGTCACCGCTGGTATTGATGAAGTTCTCTCCTCTGCTGCTTTCTGATGACATCAGATCTCTGCCATGTTGGTATCCTATGCTAATGGCAGCATTTCGTTCCCCTTGCCGGGCAACCTAAACAATGGGTGAGTCCTGACCGGCCCTCAGCAGGACCCGGACCGAGCCGCAGTTTCCGCGGGCTCCTAGCCCCGGTCCAGGGAAGTTCCGGGAGCTGGAACTCGGCCGCTCCGTGCTCGGTGTAAGCTCCTATAAGTGTAAGCTCCAAGAAGCAGTCCCCACGGGCTCAGTTCCGGGAGCCGGAATTCGGCTGCTTAGTGCTTGGTGTATGCTCTGATAGTAGCAGAGTCCAAGAAGCAGCCTCCGCAGGCTCTGCAGCCCTGGGCCAGGGCGGTTCCGGGACGGTTCCGGGAGCCGGAACTTGGCCGCCCCGCGCTCGGTGTTCGCTCTGATAAGATCAGATTCTAAGAAGCACCCAGGCACTGAACCCTAGCAATCTGTCTGCAAGGCACAGGCAAATTGCAGCCTGAAATTACCTGTTCTATGGCTGAATGAGCTGTGGTCAGTCGAAAACAGGGAAGGTGACGTCAGTTTACCAACATGGTGGCTGCTGGCCTCCTCTGTGGTCTGACCGGTGTGGAGAACCGAGATGGACCGCTTCCTTCCCCTGTCTCGAACCCAGAATTCAGCCCTGAGTACGGTGCTTGCGCTGCTGGCAGAAACTGCAGCGCTGTAACCCTGCGTCTCTATCCCAGCGCGCGCTGCAGACTCTAGCCGCGGGGCGATTTGCTGAATAAGCAGTGTTACCCTCCGTGCGACAAACCTCTCGCGTTTGAGTCCCCGTAGCCGATCCTCGTGCGATGGAAATCCTTCCTCCAGGTTCCGGAGCACCCCACTATTGCTGGAAATTCCTAACAAGATATCCTTTAGCCGTCCTGACTTGTCATACTCCCACACAGTGAACCAGCACACGGGGGCAATGCACTCCCCTCGCCGCCATCTTCCTCTCTCTTAACAATAGTTTTTAATGATATTCTTTATTCACTTACACTTTTTTCTCCTACCTCAGCTCTAAGCTCCATGAAAGTGGGGCTCCTGTCTGTTTTGCTTGCTCTGCACCATACAGAAGTCTGGTATTTAGCACAATGTAAATGTGCAATATTAAATGGAAGCATACCACACTTGTTTCAGTAACCAAAGTGAGCCAAAATTGCGTTGTGACTCCCATCCTTAGATCCAACACTAGAGCCAGACAAATAGAAGCAAGAGATTACCCAGAACTGTAGTAACTATCTGTTGCTACTTATGAAGTACAGATAATAACATCTGCTTCTCTTATTAAAACATGGTGGAAGCTGATCAACATATGACCAACCATAATGGTCTTAAAAGTCTGTGTAATGAGTCTGGGGCTTTGTCACTACCCCAATAAGATTTGGGTAAGTTATTTATATTATTACTCTCAATTTCCTCTTGTGCCAAGTGAGTATGATGGTACTTGGTAAGATTTTTATAAGGATTACATGAAATTTTTCTATATAATGAGTCTAGCAAAATGGTTGACCTTCAAGTAACACTCACTGAATCATTATTTTTGTTATGGATAGGATCTGGAGTTCCCCACAGAGATTCATGTATTAATGACTTGGTCCCCAGTGCAGCAATGTTCACAGGAAGGTCTTGTGGGAGGCGATTGGTTCATGACAGTTCTTTCATCATCAAGGGGTTAATCCATTGATGTATTAATAACTTTAAAGCATTATTGAGAGGTGATAGAAACTGTAGGAGATGGGGCTTACCCAGCTGGACTAAGTAGGTCACTGGGGGTGTACCATAGAAGGATATATCATGTTCCTGATCCCTTCCCCCAACCCCTGCATAGTGGCTACCATGAGGTGAATAGCTACCCTTCCACCATGATGTTTCTGCCTTTGAGCTAACTGTCCATGGACTGGAACCTCTAAAACCATGAGCCAAAATAAAGTTTCCTCCAAAGTTGTTTTTCTCAGGTACCTACGGGCAGAAAACTAACACAATTATCATTGTAATTTGTGGTAACAGTAGTGCTTACCTGAATTTCTATTAACAAATGATACTTTTTTCTGTTATACCACCTAGACTAGAACAATATATTTATTCATCCTTCATCCAGCATTCATTTAAGCATTAGGCTCTGGAATTAAACTTACTTTGTACCCTCCAGCTACTTATTGGATGTTCAGATATTTTGAATGCACTACAAACATTCATTTTAAACACCCAACTTTATAATACTAGAAACACTGGGCTTTCTGTTCTCATCAAGCTGATATACTCTATTAACCTAGAGTTCTATCCCTTCTTTTTTTTTTAAAAGCTAGCAGTGTCTTTGCTCTATGCTGATTTTTTTTTCTCCTTCCCAACAGGATCATTGTCTTCATGTCCTCTTTTATTTTTCTTATTAATTTATTTCTAAGTTAGAGTTACCCTTACTGTTCAAAGATAGAAAGTGTGAAGGGGGTAACTGGATGTGTCATCTGAGTAGGTACAGGCCCGTAGGATGAAGGTAAGATGCCAGCTTCCTTTGGGATAATCTAAGTTATTTTATAGTCCAGAAATTTAAAACAGTTTCCTTGCAGGGGCATAGAGGAATCGATGAAGCAGCAAAGAGGGAGAATGAGTGTTGTACTTAAGTCATTCTTTTCAATCATACATTCAAAAAACACATAGAGAAAAACCAAAAGCCATGTGATCTGCAGTCGTATGCTGATGGTATGCTTTCATATAGATGAAGGCACAACATTCCATTTGGAGTCCAATAAAAGGGGTTTGTATTTTAGAAAGTCAAAAGGTTAAGAAGCCTTTTTGAAATGTTGACCAATCTTATTTGCAATGCTTAAAGCAATCTTAAAATTTTAAAACCACCATGAATATTTTAAATAATATGGGGAAATCCAGAGAAAAAAATATAAAATATTTTTTTTACAAATAGAAGTTATATATTTTTAGGAAGTTGGGACTATTTTTAAGATAGCAATGCTGAATTTTATCTAAAGAAATAAAATTAAGATGTGTAAGTTATATGACATAGTATACTGAATGGTATGTCATTGTGTTGTACTTGCTGATACTTATATACACTCCATCTTCTAAGAAGTAACTTAAACTCAAAAGATTATAATATAAAAAGAGTCTAGAATATGCATTATTACCTTTCCCTATCATTAAAGCACACTTGCTCTGCTTTGCCATAATATGCCACTTGTCTGTTTTGCTAGTGCATTTCTCTATTGAGAAACCAATTGAAGCTGCTGAATGCTTCCCCATAGAGAAATTGCAAGTGAAATCATTACAGGCAAACTTTTGCACATTAACCTAAAATTATTTCATCTTTTAAGGAAATTGAGCCCTAAAATTATTGGTGTTTGCTTTGTGTTGACTGCCGTGAGTGCCTTTTATTTAATTCTGTCTTAAGTGGAAGTTTGTTCCTTGAGCTCTAATATCATTCCTGGAGGGGGAAAAAAGGAAGCAATTCCAGCAGTGTTTCTTCACAGAAAGCCTCTATATTTTACTAAGGAATCAAGCCAAGATAATTACTTCAAATTTTTTGTCACTGAAAAAGTGAAAGTTGAATGCTACCACACAATGCTGCAAATGTAATATTTCTAGTAAGTCTGGTGGGAGTTATTTACAAAAAGATTTACCTTGACTTCTGGGAAACTATTTGGTCCATTAATTATTCTTGACTTCTCACCTATTACCATGAGCTTCCTCAGAGGGTAGCAGTTAAATGACAAGTTCCTTTTGAAAAGCACCATGTAAGTAGAATATGTGGCAGGGGGTGGGGTGGGGAAGAAATCACGTATTTGCCAAGACAGCAAAGTTTTCAAATGCCGAAGGAAGTTATATAGCAAAAAATACTCACTACATTATGTCCAGGTAATTCAGAATAAAGTGAAGTGACCAGTCAGGCCTGAGTGACTTTCTTTTTGTATAAATTTGGTTTTATCATCTCTAAACAGATGCACTGTTTTCAAGAGTACTTTCCTAGAATATATAAACCTTTCAATTAGTTTTTTTTTAACAGACAATTTTAAATAGTCTGATATAAAACTCAATTAAAAAAAATATTCCTGGATCTTTCAGAATATTGGAGATCACATCTCAACCTTTTAGGTCAGGTGTACCAAAATACCTGCAATAATTAATAATATGGTAATGGAGCATACACAGTGGAGCAAACTTTTTACTTCATAGTCAGAAAGAGGAAGTGGCCAGAGTCTTCCAGTCTCCTTTGGGGGTACACTCTCAAAGACCTAAGGACCTTGCACAATTCTCTGCTTCCTAAAGGCTCTACCACCTCCTAATAGTGCCACCCTGGGTCCCAAGCCTTTAACACTTGGGCCTTTGGGGGCCACTTATCCAAAACCATGATATAGGTAGCTCTGTTCATATTATTACAAAATGTTTTTCACAATAAGTAAAAGCAGGAACATGATAGTACCTGTGTGTGTGTGTGTGTGTGTATCAAAAATATATAGTATTTTATATAGTGTTTTGTTTTTGAAATAAATTTCAAATTCTTGGTACAGTTAGTTAATTCTGATGTTTTCATTCTAGTTTTATTGTAAGAACTAAATATAATCTTCTAATAATAAACATATTTGGAAATAGTGATATACATTGAAAAAAAAAGAGTAACTGTTATTTTTCACATCATGTTCCCTAATGAACATATAAATCATTCAGAATCATGAGTGGTTCTTACTTTCATCCAGAGATTCTACTAGCAGTCCCTACATTGACAATATCATCACTGAATTAATAAATAAATGAAAATATGACTTACAGTACCCATGAGAGTCCCTTTGTGAATCTTCTCTTTCTTGAAATTATTTGTTGCTATCATAGAAAATGCATGAAGTCTACATACTATTTGTTGAAAGAGGTTTAGATTTCTTTAAAGTTTGACTCATAATAAATCAATAGGAATGTCTAATTTATCTATAAAAGAGATCTATTCTGGGTTGAGCAATAATAATAGTTCTTAAAATTAGTGCAGCTTTTTGCAGATCCCAAAATAGCACACAAAAACATTATCTTCATAATCTTAGCTAGCATGAATTGAGCCATTTTATGTATTATTATTATTATTATTATTATTATTGGTGTTTGCTTTGAGTTGACTGCTTTTAAGAACTTTACATGAGTTAAAATATTTAATCCCTCAACACCACCAAATTGAATCTTAATTCTATTTTTTGTTTTAAAATAAGGAACTTGAGACACATTAAGAGTATACTCATCTTTTTTTTAAATTTAAAGATAGCCCAGCTAACTCTAGAGTAATTGATAATCTAACTTTGTCAGTCTGACTCCAATCCTGGTTTTTTGCTATGTTTGTTGTTGGTTTGTTTTATTTTCCCCCAACCTCCCAGGATCAAACCCATGATCTTGCACATGTAGAGCAAGAGCTCTCCCAATGAGCTATACCCCAGTCCTAAACCCAGCATTTTTAATAACTATTTTTAGTTGAGAGGCTAGGAATTGTGGAGCTGAAACCACCTTATAACTCTGAGGAAATCCTCAGAAGTGTTATAACTATAAGACTGAAGCTGACCAACATTGGTAGCTGGAATTATGACTGAGAAGACAATGCTTGACATATAGGTCCTTTAAGGAAAATGAAATGAACTTCATTAAAAATTGAAAGAAAACTTGTAGAGGAAATGGATCAGGGGAAAGGCAGAAGGGAGGGAAAAGGGAATTACTAGGGAACAATACTGGCCAAATTATATTGTTATATTAAGTGCATATATGAACATATAACAATGAATTCCACCATTTTCTATGATATAATGTGCTAGTAAAATAAGTGATTAAAATAAATTAAAAAGGCACAACAAGGCAAAACAAAGGAAATAGATTTATACAACTGTGTATAATTTTTTACATACATAAAATATAGGAAAAATAAAAATATACTTTTTAAAAATTTGTTGTGTGCTTCTACTGTACATAATTTGTGGGGAGAGTGGAAGTGCACAAGAATTAAAGCTACACTCAGGGATCATAAGGGATTGTGGTATTTCAAGGACAAGACTAAAGGCAATGAGCACCTAACACTTGCAAGGTGTCTCATAGAGAGTCCTCTTTTACAGATGAGTAAATAGGATCAGATAGGTGATATGACTTACCCTGTGTTCCAGTTCATTGCTATAACCAAAATACCCAAAAAAATAACTTAAAGAAGGAAAAGTTTATTTTGGCATACGGTTTCAGAGGTTCAGTTCAATGTAGCTGGCTCCACCACTCTGGGCATAAGGGAAGGCAGAGCATCATTGCACGAGGGCATGGAAGAGGAAGGCTGCTTAGCTAATGGAGACCAAGAAAGAGAGACAGAGATAGAGATAGAGATAGAGAGAGAGAGAGAGAGAGAGAGAGAGAAACAGAGACTGAGAGAGAGGAGCTAGGGAAGGAAGATACAATCCCTAAGGGCATGCCCCAGCAACCTACCACTTCTAGCCATGACCCATCTGCCCACAGTTACCACTCAGAAATTTTTTCAAATTATTAATCTATCAAAATGGATTAATCTACTGATTGGGTAATAGCTCTCATAATCTAATCATTTTACCCGTGACTATTAACCTAGGAGATTTTGAGGGACGCCTCATATCTAAATCATAACACACCTAAAATTTACCTTTATTAATGAATCTATTAAAGATCATACAATAAACATAACAAGGGAGATATGGACAAGATGCTGTGCACAAGTGGAATACGGATGATGTGTATATTTTTTTTTTTTTTTTTTTTTTTTTTTTTTTTTTTTAAAAACATTTTTTTTGAGAGAGAGAGAGAGAGAGAGAGAGAGAGAGAGAGAGAGAATTTTTTTTAATATTTATTTTTTAGTTTTCAGCGGACACAACATCTTTGTTTGTATGTGGTGCTGAGGATCAAACCCGGGCCGCACGCATCCCAGGCCAGCGCGCTACCACTTGAGCCACATCCCAGCCCCTGATGTGTATATTCTTGATCTATCTGTCCTTGGCTCACAGTTCAGACAATATAAAAATAATCATTATCATCAAAATATCATCAATATCAGCTCTCTGTACACTTGTACTATCCTATTTATGAAACCTCCGTACTTTAAGGAAGGCAATTCGATTACCTTCTAATTTTTGTGTGCTGTTCATGCTCATTAGTGCACCAAACTGACCAAAACAAGAACAAAGCATTCTATGGCATTAAAAAAAAAAAAAAAAAAAAAAAAAAAAAAAAATCAATACTATCCCAGGAACTCTAAGAGGATCAATATGGATCACAGCAGTTGTTCCAAAATCTCAATATTCCTAAGAATCACCTGGGATCTTTTTAATAGTACAAGTTTCTAGGCTGTATCCCAGAGATTCTGTTTCACTAGATCTAGAAAGGGACCAAAGCTAGCATATTTTAACTATATTCTAAGCTTATTCTAGTTCATGTAGTCTTAGATCCCCCACTAAGAAGCACAGATACAGTCTAAATAAAGGAGATGTGTGTTATTATCTGGTTTCAATAACAAATTAGCCAAGAGATATTGAACAAGTTGTTTGGATTGTGTGGGTCTTAGATTAAAAAAATGATTGCTTTGTACATATCAATCCAACTCTGCTATTTTATGATTTTATTAGTAACTACTCATCTAACATGTCTAGAATGTAAAATTAAAGGGTTACAAATAAATGTAGTAGAATAAAAATAATGATGGACCAATGGGAGAATTAGGGAGTAAATAGAGGAAGATGGAGGAAATAGAATTTCCCTTATTCATCAGCTAAGGTTAAATGCAGTATCCTGAACAACAACAACAAAATGCAACTGCTTTTTGCAACTGTATCTTATAAAAATGAGCTATCAATTGTTTGTAATACTCTTCGATACTCTTTTTCTCAAATCGTTCCTGGATGTAGGAGATGGCATCCCATGTGGGGAGAATATCCAAGGTCAGAACTTTCGAACTGGTTAATTCTCAAGCAGCAAAAATTAGAGCCATTGTTTCAGGGTGACAGATTCTTTTGGCAAAAACAGGCCAAGTTTCACTGGGGATAAATGCTTATCCTTTTCAGTATTCCTGAATGTTTACTGCAAAGGAAGGCTCTCATATCAAGCCTTCTTCCCAGATAACTTCCCTAGTATGTAGAAGTCTCCTCTGAATTATGATAATGAGCTGTGACCTCCTGCCCTGAATTGCACACATCTTCCCTTGTCTTCAGTGCAGCTGCTTGCCTCCCATGGAAATGAGAAAATTTTATGAAATAATTATCTTCAGAATAACTTTGAAAATTTATGAAATTAAATGCTATTTATTCATTAACATTTGAAAAACCAGAAATATCTTTCCATCTGCCTTTGATGAAATCAGCCTTTATTCAGTTCAATATTACCACAAATTAGTCTGCTTGCTTTCATAGCTTTTTCACGCTATCCATTTCCTTTAACTCTTAAAAGTGGTGTTGCACTATAGCTTAAAGACAATGCTCTCTGCTGATGAAACAACCACAAATTACAGAAAGACAATACAGGGAACTTTAATAAGCTGAATAGTAGTATTTACAATATGCATCTATGCATGACTGTCTGAACACTTTTGCTTAGATTTCATATTTTACTTTCTATGGCTGGTTTGATGGAAGTCTTAAGAGAATAATACCATTTTGTAGCTTTTCATGATTACTATTGTACTCCGTTATAAACTGTATATTCATTTAGATATGCTAAACAGTTTTTTTCTTTTTTAATAATAGGGAAAAATCTTTTCATACAGTGTTCAGAATGAAAATTAATATTAATATTGTTCTCCTCTGGGTTAGCAAAATGAATTTCAATAACTTTGACTGTGGAAGAGAAAAGATGTTGGAATAAATGGACAAGATTTGGGTGTGAGTTCTTAAAATTGTTTCACGGATAGTGATCTGAAAGCTGTTTTCCTTCATTTTCAAACATACTTTCATCATAAGAAAAGCAAATTTGTAAGATAAGTTCAGTTACTTCTACCAACCTGTTTGATTTAAATGGGCATTGCTCATACAGTTTTGGAGCTTGTTTTTACCTGTTGAAAACGATTTGGATTAGAATGCACTCTTAGATGGAGAGTTCTCCATTTCCTGCATGAGACAGAATTGAATTCCTTTCTCATGTTTTCTTTTTTTTTTTTAACAGATTAATGTCAAAACTACCATAGCTAGTGATGTACCTTTCAAATTTTGCTTCCTTCTTTTTCTTTGTATGTCAGTTGTAATATTTTAATATTTCAACAACATTTCCAGCTAAATGTAAGTCCCTTAAGCAATTATAATAGATGGAAGTTCTCTATCTTAACAAAAGGTCAGGTATGAAAAAAACATTGGCTCTCCTGGAATTATGAATTTATTCTGTCCAAAACTTTGAACATTCATTTCTATAAATGTCATTCTCATTCTGCTATGTGTGTCTACCAGATTCCCTTATTTTCAACTATTTTGATGAGCTTTGTCCTATATTACACAAGGGTTATCACCAATAAAAGTGAATGCTTTATCTCCAAGGATGTGAACTAACAATGATACTCACAGCTGACAATGACTTATGTGTTAAAGTCCAGAGCAGAAAAAAAAAAGTTTCTCAGTTTTAAAGACAATTTGGTGTCTTTATTTCCCTTTCCTAAAAATGAGGATGACCACTGTTAATCTCTCAATATTTTTGTGTTTAGATAAATACATTTTAGGGCAAATGTTAATTTTGTCAACACAGTATTAATAGAATCTTAATTATCCACCTATTCATTGACACAATCTTAGGTTGGGATTGAGTTTGAAATGAAATGTATAACACACACACACACACACACATACATTAGAATATTTTGAAAGGAAGTTATGGAAATTCACTCAGGCCAGCATAAGCAGAAATGAGAATTTATTATAAGAATGTGATTCTCTTAAAAAATCAAAAGAAAATGACAGAACTTACTTATTTAATTCTGAATTCTGGGAGAGAGTATTTCATAAGCCCAGAATATACTAGGTGTGGGCTGCATTCAATTACTTGAAGCTAAAGGTATAAATCATAGAGTAAGTGTTGCTTGAGAGGTCACCCACATAAGTGGTGAAAGAATGGGATAAGGCAGTTATTTTCAGTTGAGCAGAGACCTCTAAGAGCTTCCAAATGCAGTGTCATTTTTAGGGTTGTTACAGTAGGGCCTCAGATAGGCAAGTGCCATTTCTAATCACCCATGTAACTATTTGAAATCCCACTATCCATTCTTTTCAATGAAACAGCTAATGTTTGTCTGCCATTCATTGAGGCTAGAGGTAACTCTTTGTCAATTTGGAAAATAACTATGAGGAACAAAAAGAGAGAGCATTCCAGGAGAGTGTAAATGGAGAGATTTAAGGGACCAAAATCTGTCTTTTTGTTGACAAAGTAGTAAAGTAATAATTGTGCTAAAATTCTCTAAAAACCTACTAAGTGACCTACTACTCATTTAAAAATCTATGTGTTAATTATTTCACTGAATGCTTATGTCATGCTACACAGAAAGTATTTGTTATTATCTTTTTTTTTTTTTTTTTTTTGAGCAAAGGAAACAGTGGTGTACATAGCTCAAGTAACTCAATTTTGTATAGCTAGTAAGTGGTAAAGCCAGGAAAACCACTCTGTTATCTATGAAACTGGTTGACACCTTCAGGAGAAAATGGTACCTCAGAAAAAAAAATGAGTATACACACACACAAAATATGAAAAAGATGAGGATCAGTAAAATTCCTTGCTTCTTTTATCAGGATACTGAGGATCACAATACTCCAGGCTTTTGTAAGTTGATTGTAATCTAGTTTCTTGCATCTATTTTATTCATCTCTCCATTTTATTATTCTTCAGGATAGGTTTTCCTAGCTTAGTATTTCCCCTCCCTAACCTACTTCAACACAGTTCTGCTACTTAGCTTCCCAATTCCCCTTGACAACCACCCCGTATGTCTTATTGGCAGCGCAGGCCTCAGAGGATGACACCACATGATTCTCTTTAGGAACTCAGTGATTATTAACTGAATGAGTATGTAAGAATATGTAAGAATTGTTCTTTATATCTTTAAAAAAAATCACTGGTTTCACATTTCTAATAGAAAAAAATGCTAAATGATTACCATGGTCTTCAAGGTCTTTTTCAATTAATAGTGCAACCAATCTAGTCTCTCGCTCTTTTTCTTTCCCACCTTCTGAACAAAATACAGTTGAGACTCTCACCTTATCTTCCTGCATCAAGACACAAGGCAGTTGGCATTCACAGACATTGCACACCTGTGGAAGCATAATCTCAGGCATGGACAGGGAGTGTGTGATTGACAGAGCACCAGTCCAACCCCATCCCCCCGTCTCACTCAGGAGTCCCTATTACAATGCTAGTGAGTGAAACTAACATAATTTTAGTGAACACTTTAAATCCACTCATTCATTTCATTTACAATTTGGGAAACATGAGCATACTTGATTTTTTTAAAAATATGGTTGGTGAAACACAATTCCATTCAGACTCTGTGGTTCAGAATCGCTTTTAACAATAACAGTTAACATGGTTTGCTTGCTTTCCAAATGTTGGGCATTCTTTAAGTATTTTACATCAAATTTCCCAACAACCTGTGAAGTAAATACCACTATTATTCTCATTTTATAGAAGATAAAATTGAAGTGCAGAGATCCTAGGTAAAAATTTTCCTAGGTGGAACATGTTGTCAGTGGATGTGATTTTCAATTTAAAAATATTTTAAAGTACTGAAGATGTTTGTCAAAATAGTCCTTGAGGCCTGATAACTGAAGCACACATTTACACCAGACACACATACACACACACACACACACACACACTCAATTTTAACATCTTAAGCACATATTGCCATGAAATTTTATGATATTATAATAAAAATATGCTAACCCCTCCCTCCTAGTAGAACAAATATAATGATGTACAATAGGCTTATTGGACCAAATACCTGAGTGTTTGAATGTCATTTTTGGAGCAATTGTATTAATTGTTGCCCTGCACCAAAGCTTAAAGGAAGTATCCTATTATCTGTTTCATATCGAGTTGGATTCCCTGTTCCCAAAATTGTTCAGACCAAAGCCTGCTGTGTTTGTTTCAATGGGAAGATGCTATCTTCAACCTCTGCTCTATAAGCAAATGGTACTCTGATCTGGCATAGATTATGTGATTAAATAGTTTTTTTTTTCATGAAAGATTCCACAAAAAATGTGGTGGAATACAGATATCATACCTCTGAAATTATTTTTTAAATTCACTTCTTTATTGTTCATGTAACACAAAACAGAATGTTATGTACATAAATAAACACACATGTCTGTGCATACATGCACATGCACACGTACATGCACATGCACACATACATGCACATGCACATTATTTTTACAGCCATGGCTCTGTGATCCTTTCTTGAGAATATTTTGTCTATTCTCCATATTTTCCCTTAGATGCTGTGAAGAGTGAATGTCACCTGGGTAAGTCGCTTTCTGAATCAGATGCTTTGGTTCAGGAACTTAGTGGGCATCTTCTGCATCTCAATGAAAGTGACTAATGGACCCTACTGTGTAGCAAACTCTTCTGTAATATAGCACACATTTGCTTGTTCTTTTATTCTTTTTCATGATAAAATACAACAATTGATAGTTGGTAAAACTGGCCAGGATATTAAGGAAAGGATAAAAACAAATAACAAAGTTCTCAATTAAAATATAATTTAGGGGCTGGGGCTGTAGCTCAGTTGGTGGACTGCTTGCCTACCACATGTGAGACACTGGGTTCAATCCTCAGCACCACATAAAAATAAAATAAAAGTATTGTGTCCATCTACTATAAAAAACTATTTTTTAAAAATATGTAATTTAGAATGCTTTCTCTCCTTATAGGCCTGATGATGTAAAAAAAATAGAAGAATGGAAACAGAGATATAATATGACTTTGAGAAGAAGTCAGAGAATAAACTGCTAATGAGGGATCTTCATTTGTTATTTGATACATAAAAGTAGACAAATAGGCCTGCAGTGTAGTCCAGTGGTATAGTGCTTGCCTAGCATGTGCAAGGCCCTGTGTTCAATCCTTAGTGTTGCAAAAAAGAAAAAGAAAGAAAGAAAGTTGGCAAATAGATAATATTAGATGAAAAATGGACTTAAAACCAAGGTTCACACGGTGACTACATGAACACAAGTAAACAGCCTATAAACAGCCTATTGTGATAGTGTTGAAAAGATGTGGCTAGCTTTAAAGATTGACTGAAAAGGAGAAAACAAGATAGAAAAGATTTCCTTCTGAGGAATGGGTTGCATACTTATTAGAATACCATGATCACTGGGAAACGCAGAGCTTGAGTATATTTCAAAAGAAAAGACTTGGATGTCTAAGTATTTGGAAAATAAGTGTGTCTAAGTCAGGGTCCCCAAACTTCAGCACTGTTGGCATTCTAGAAAAGGAAATTCTTTGCTGGGAGAGTTTTGAATTGTAGAGTATTTTAAAGCATCTATAGCCTCTGTTAGCTACAAATAGCACCCCACCTCCCCAGGTATGGTCATCAAAAATGTCTCAAGACATTATCAAACACCGCTGGGGGGTGGGGTAGGAGGCAACATTTCTTCTAATGGATGATCATTAAGTTAGGCAGTTGGAGGTGACAAAGAATCTGTATATTATGATTTTTTATATGGAACATACAATGAGTTTTTTTTTTTTTTTCATTTCACCAAAGGACAAATGAGAAGCAAACAGGATAGAAAAAAATTAGAGAAGCATCTCTTGAGGATGTGCAAGGCATTTCAATTGATATATTTCCAAATAGGCATCCAGGGTAACTATAATTGTGAGGTTGAGATATTGTCCATTATTACAGCAGGATTTTTTCAGTTATGGTATCATGCTTACAGTATTTGCTAATTTTAAGGGATGACTAAATATTAAGCACTTCAAGAATTCTGAAGTTAAGAAAATAAATAATATTCATGTAACACCTGGTGAAATAAAACAGTATTTGGATCCATTTGTTTCAGATGTTTCTTTCTTACATTCTTTTTTTTGTTTGTTTGTTTCATTTATTTTATAATAGGGTAGTTTTATGTGGAGTATCATACTGTTCCACCTCATATGATCTCTTCCTACCCAGGGATAATCAATTACAGGTGTGTGTGTGTGTGTGTGTGTGTGTGTGTGTGTATTCCTGTGAATTTTTTAATTTACACTTTTACTACATATATTTGTATATACTATTTGCATATAGTTTTGAGTTTTCAGTGTTCTTGTGTGTTTTTACAGAAAAAAAAGTCTCTCTGTGTGTACCATTTCTGTATTTTGTTTTTCATTGAATATTTTATTTGCAGAATTTATTCATGTTGGCATATATGATATTTGCACAGTGGGTACAATGAAACACTGTGAAGCAATTAAAATGAATGGACTAGTTTAATCACTTTTAAATAGCACAGCTACAGACAAAATAAGGAAAGCATACAGGGCTATTTAGCTTACTTATGTCCTAAATTTGGCAGCAGAGCCAAACCATTAGTATTTCATAGGTGAAATGTCTGATCTGCATGACTCTCACACAGGAAAAAGGACTGAAACAGTAAGGACAATATTCAGCCTCATTTTATTTTCCAGAGGAAAAAAACATTAGCTTCCTAGTATCTGAGAGGAATATAGCAGTCAAATGGCCCCAATGCCTGGGTGGGCAGGGGAGTTGGTTCCTTCTGTGGAAAGAAAGAGGAAGGGCCTGCTGGGTCTTTCCAGGGGCCTAGCTAGATTGGAAAAGAAACACACAGGTTAGCCACTGAGAAAGAACCCTGCTCTCCACAACAGCGTACACATGACAGAGTGGCAGGTTAACTCTGAGCAGGACTGTCTTTGATGGTAAAGCCTCAATATGAAGCTCAGAAATAGCCAGCATTTCAGGGTCTGAGCTGGAGACCTTTGTGGTTAGAAAGGGCAGTCTCTGTGAGCGTTGAAGGGCATAGCATGATGACCACAGCTTCAGCAACAATGGCCATTGCAAGAGGTTAAAATAACATTAAGAGGGAGAAAATAAGCCCCATAGTCAAGATTTAAGGTCTTACTGGTTCAGGCCAGACCTGGACACCTTTAGCTGAGACTAAAGTTTAGCTAAGCCACTGTAGAACCTTGCTCAGGGCCAATGACACCTGGAATAGTCTGAGGGTCCAGTGTGTCTGCTGATGGGTGCCTGAGTGAGACGCTGTTGATTTATTGCCATTGCTTTGATCCTTCTACTTCAATTTAAAACCACTGGGCTCATAGGACCTGGGCAAATAGTTGAGATTTTCAAAAGCCAGATGTGTCCCTTTAAATTTTGATGTGCATTTTTTTAAAAAACTGGTTTCTTATTGTCTAATATCTTTGAAAAATAAATCTTTGTTTCAGAACTCAGTGTAACTGATAGGTCTAAGGATATTCCAACAGCAGTTTCTTTATGTTGATTAAGTAACTTTTTCTTAATATTTTAGTGGCAAGAAGAAACAATCTCCAAATTACCAAATTTAGGAGTTGTGTCTCTTAAAGTGAAATAAAATACTGTTGTAGTTAGGGCTCCCTACAAAAGCAGAGGCTGAGGAAATGACTTTCGTGCTGGTGGTTTATTTAGGAAGTGATTTCAAGGAGCAAAAAAAAAGGAAATAGGAGAATGGAAAAAAGTCAGAACAAATATCTGTTATTCAATATGGACAAGCTCAATCCTACCAAGATCTCCCAGATGTTATAATATTGTCCATAGAGATCAACCTCCCTGATGAGTGAAAGTTTGTGAACTCCACCTCACTTCCAGGTTGTACATGCCTAAGTGCTAAGCAGGTTCCTAAAAGAGTCCCAATCACCAGAAAAGACCCAGGTGGAAATCTAGAAATCTCTGGCACAATCAAAGTAAGGAGTTCTCTAGTTGCCCCTATCCCAGAAGGCTGCAGTCCAACATGGATGTTTGAGAGGATGTGAGAGGTTGCAAGAGGTGTTCTAATCCAGATGCGGCATTTTCAAAATCAAACTTACCATCTGCAAGTTATAAAAACATGATTACTGATTATGGTCAAAGACCAAATATGAATAGATATCATCAAATTTTTAGTTTGAAAAAGCTTCATTTTGAGATGGAACATTTATCTTGTGTGGTCTAAAATGGTCTTTGCAAAAGAGATTGGCAATAGATAACATCTAAATGGATTTGCAGTGATTTTTGGTTTGGGGGCAAACAGAGAATAGTGTTAATATTAACTTAATTAAGGAAAGTATTGCAGAAGATAGCATTTTATAGGAAAAATTTACACAAGCTTTTCAGTAGTAATTTTTGCATGGTTTGCAGTCAGATTCCAGATGAAAAGCATAGATTTTATCTTAAACTAAGGACATTCAGAAGCTGAATTTATCAAATTATTATCAGGAGTGATATGTGAGATATAAACCTGTAACCATGAGGACAAAATCTTAGTTATATTCTGCATATTCACCTTTCAACAGGTAGTATAAAAGAGTCATACTATTTTCTTTCTGTAAGACTCCTGTGATTAAAGTAAAGTAGTTGAAAAATGTACACGGATGCTCCCCAATGCCCCACATGTTGTTCTGTCTAATTTAAAAGTGGTCTAGTGGAATACATTGGGAAAGAAAAGAAAAAGAAGTAAAAGGAGCTTCTTCAGTTACATTTAAATAGTGCTGAATAATGATCCTAAGTTTTGTTGCTAACTCAGAAAGTACCCTGATCAATATTGCACAAAACCAAATGAAATAGATGCACAGTCAGATGCTATTTTAGAATGCTTCATCATTCTTGCCAATTTGGTGCAGTTCTCAAAATGGGAAATTTTCTATAATCTCAGATATGGCAAAGTTACTCTTGAGAGTCTAATTGAGGCTTCCAAGAAAAGTGAAATATCTAGGAAATTTACCCCAAATTTAAAATCCTAAAAGGCAAGTAGGTGTCTACTTTCTCCTGTGTAACCATTTCCTTTATTTTCAGTAAAGCAGAAATTTAACCAATGTTTAACTTATTTTTATGCTCTTAGTTGGTTTGATAGGAATGAACCTATACAATCATGCATTAAAACATCATCAATTAAAAATCTTACTGCAGCAAATTGTATATTAGATTAATCACTAGCATTTTAAACACAGAATTTTAACTATACTTGCTAAATTCTTGGTAGTCAAAATGCACCATACTTGTGAACAAGTGATAATTCTTACAATGAAGAGAACATGCCTATTTGGTTAGTGAATTTTATCAATACCAGCATATGTTGTGTAGAATAAAACTTATCTCTCTTATAAAAATATAATTCTAAATATATTTTTGTCTCATCATCTTCCTTTTTTTCCACTATGACTTTCTGATTTTTAAGAGAAAGTTTTATGTTTAAGTTGATATCTAGTTTTTTTTTAAATGTTAGAACATCATATAAATGTCAATAATTCTGAGAAACTGGAAAATCTATCAAAAAGATATTTTTCAAGGAAATAGCTTGTGTCAAGTAGCTTCCTTCATTTAGTAGATTCAATATGTTTTCTCCTTCAAGGAAAATATGATATGATTTAATTTCCAAAGGATTGAGGTAATATTATTTTATAAAGAATGGTAGATAGATTTTGGATTTTTATTTTGCTTATATTTAGGTTCTTTATTCAAGGGTGTCACCTTTCAGTTGCTATTCTGTTGGGAAATGTCAATTGTATATAATCCTGAAATATCAAGAATGCCAGGAGAAACTGAAGAAAACTCAATGTATTTATATACATAAGAATAGAAAGAATGTCATTCTGAGTAAGGGCCATTTTCTGTCTAGCATAGCATTCAGACTGAGGAAGGTGGCATGGAATTTCGAGTATGTCTTCCTGAATGTCAAACTGAAAATTCATAGGTGAACCCTAAAACACCCATAGCATTCTGAATAAATCTCTGTGACTATTCTCTAAAAATATTTTCTAAACCCTTTTATATCCCAGAGTTATTATTTTTATTATTCAACATATTCTGACTGGCATCAATATTTACAAATTCTCATCTTTTAATGGTATACATCAAATATCTTTGTTAACAAGGTCTCTGACACCTCTTTCAAGTACCTACATCAATGAAGAGTTGGCTTGGTTTCCTCCTATGATGGGTGCTTCAGAGAGCAGTGTTTTTATTTATGTGGGGGATGCAGGTGGAGAGGAGAAAAGATCATGCTTTTAAAGTTTCTCTAAAAAGTCCCCTGAAAATCAGTCAAGTCTTACATAATGGGCATGATCTGCAAGGGTTTTCCTTAAAATTTATGTGTAGAAGTTTTGCCTCTGATTTAGATATATCAGGGCCCTACAAGTCAGTAAGTATTAACAAGTTCTTCCCAGAAAAATGATACATTTGATTTTCCTTACCAACTCCATGTTATGGGGATAATGCCTGATAGTTAGTAGTTTAAACACATTTGCTGTAAATATGCACTGTATACCAAAAGAATACATTCAAGACTTTCTGGAGAATTTGCAAAAATTTACAAAAGCCTACTTATCAACAATATGTTTTATTAGAAGCACCAAGAATGAAAGTATAAATCTGAAATCCATTTTTGCTGATATGAATTTTTTTGTACTGAAAGCTTAATGAATTGCATGAATTGATGACTAAAATGTTTAGTACACTGTTACTACATCACCATCATCATCATTACTACCATTATTATTAACATCATGTCTAATGTTTATTGAAGATTTATTACCTGTTAAGCACAGTTCTAAGCATTTTACATGCATTAACTTTTCAACATCCTTACAAAAAACTGTTTCAACAAATACTCTTATATCCACAGTATGCAGATTATGTTCTTAAAAATGTTTCAAGTAAAAATACTTAAATAGATGATAGACATCTAAACTCTAGAGAGATATTAGATAATTATATAAATATTGGATACCTAGATATTAGAGAAAAATTTAAAGTACATTATATAAATGATGTCAAATAATAGATCTTCTTCTAGGCCACTGACCTTGATGACAAAGAGCATCTGGCCAGAGGTAATGTTCTATAAAGGACTATATTTCCATGGTATGCAGAGTAATGAAGTGCATACTAGAGAAGAAGGTTTGCAAAGCTAGTAGCAGTGACTCTCACCTGAGATAATTTCTCCCTCTCTTTCCATTATGACTCTTCATTCACTGAATTCCTATGGATTCCCAAGACCCAACTCCAAAGGTAATAAACTGTTAAGGCTGAGAGAACATTTGGGTTTCAAAGACTAATTCCTGTGATAACACTCAGAAAAATCTCTCACTAAGATTTGATGGGATAAAATGTATATTTTCTCAGAATATGATAATATCTGATTTTAATAGCAAAATGTCAAACAACCTGAAAGCATATCCATGCCCAAAAAGCATGTTTTGGCAATGGCCAAATTATGTTATGTGCATGTATGAATATGTAACAATGAATCCCACAATTATGTATGATTATAATGTACCAATAAAAGGCATGTCCCTGTATTTAAAATGTAATGAAAGCCTTGTGAAAAAAATTATAATGCAAATAAATGATTTTTTAAAAGAACACCTATATTGTATATTACCCATTTGAGTTGTAACTAATTTTTTAAAAACCTTCAAACTATGTATTGAAAAGTGTATTCAGAAGTAGGATGTTTAAAAATATCCAATTGGAAATTCCTGTCATAAAAAAAAAAGAAACAGATTGTGTTTGACCAAAAAAAAAAAAAAAAAACTTGACTTTCTTAGCTGATAGTTTGATCTCCCATGAGATTTCTAAACTGTAGTCAATAATGGCATTATTGGTGAACTAGCAATGTTCTTGGGGAAAGTGACCATTGTCATGGTGAAAAAAATGAAAAAGGGAATCTAAGAGCATTCTTAGTTTGCAAAATTCATTCAAAGAGTATGGCTTAGTGAGTTTCCGATCTGCGGTAGCTTTTTTAGCAAGTTGGAGTTTTCACTTGCCTAATTTCAGGTTTATTATATTCTGTTTATATATATATGTATATATATGTAAATATATATATATATATATATATATATATAAAGAAATATCGAATATTGAATATTCCTCTCGTTCAGGCTAAATTATACTTAAACTGTCTCAGAAATGAAGGTCATTATTCTAATTTACAAAATCCAATCAATGTGAATACCTAGTAAAAACAAGAGAACAAACCAGTAGTCTCATATAAAATAACTAACAAATCAGCAAGCCTTCCTTAAATGTCTATGCTAGGAAACTAATGTAGCTGAAAACATGCATTTGATTATTTTCCATTCTTCTTTTTCCAACTGAATTATAGGTCTTTAACTTTTCCTCATTGAAATAACATGAACATATAAAATGAAATATTATAGTCTAAATGTATACTTCTTCCAACTATGAGTTATGTATTTAACCGTAGTTAATTATTTTGCCTATAAATGCTTTTAGATGGTAATATCTGTTCTTAATGCCTCGGCTTTCTTCTTCGGTCACACAGCTGGAGTGGAACACAAAGACTCCATGGAGCACATCTCTCTGGGTGAATGTTTTAAAAAAAAAAATCACAACTAGTAGGCAAAAAGCCATTTCCTCTAGTCAGGCTGTGGTTATCTTGATCTAGCATGACAAATTGGTGTTCCCAGAGTGGCTGCAAAGTAATCAGACTGTGACAAATGGTTTACTTATAGCAATTTGTTTCCATTTTACTGAAAATTTCCACAGTCTTAAAAAAAAAAATAGAAAGATTTTTAATGGTATTTGAACATGGTGAGTGGTTCTGCTTGAAATGGCCAAAGTTGAAATCTAGAATCACTATGCTCACACATGAGATATGACCAGAAATGTGACTTTGTGGGTCATGGATTACTAGAAGGGAAGTCATGCCTCAATCCACTGGTGACAGGACTAAGTGACCTGAGACACGACTTCACAGTCCCACTCAGAACACTTATCCAATAGAGTATCTTTGGATCCACTTTACTCTTGGACTAGACAGTGTATGGTCATTTAGTTTGGCATAATTTATTTTCTTTAAAGATCTGCCTCAAGCCTGCAACTTCCATTCTTGCTGCAATAAAGGAATATGCCTTTTATTTCTACAGCATGGCCCCCTCTTTGTGGAGTGGTATTCCCACATCTCCACCTCCCCATGATGATCCTCAGGTATGTTCTTTTTTTCTTCTCTATAGTGACTCAAGTCGATTGGTCCTATATTCTGCCTGACTTGCTTTCAGGTCTACCTCTTCCTTACTGCAGTGAGTCAATGGATGGCCTTCTTGTGACACCCTCCACATCTCTGGAGAAGAGACTCCCTCTTCTACTCTACTTTCATGAAGGAAGGTAGAGTTGAGACACAGAAAGGACAAAATATAGCATTAGGAATGAGCTCTGAGAGGTAGATGAGTAGTAAAACAAGGTGCCCATGTTATGCCATTTTCCCCTGTAATAGCTGATTGATTATCCCCCCGTTTCATAAGTAAAGGCAACTCAGAAAAATCAAACAAATTATTACAGATGAAGTATCTGGGATGTGTTCTTCCTGTTCACTTTCTCAGTACCATGACTTATTTCGCTCTCTCAATTCAGTGGGTATATGAATCCACTGGTCTGTGTGGTGAGTTAATGTAACTGACAAAAATAAAAGTGAGAGAAAAATATCAGTTTGTTAGTGAAAAACATAGTTAATTAACTAGATATCAAATTTGAAAGAAAGGAAATGAATCCTTAAAGTCATTGCACTGTTTGATTTTGATCCAAACATGTTCTGTTTAGAGCTATATGCATTACTCTACATCTACTTGTTACTTTTACATTGTTACACCTCTGATTTTATTGCTTGCTCCAGTTCATTTATACACCAAGAAAGGAAAGTCCCTAAACAAGAAATGTTTTTTATTCTTGATAACATATCTTGATAGGCCTTATTACTGTACTTACATAATAATTTCCTTATACCAGTAATGTTTCCTAATAATTACTTCAAATTCTCTGTAATGCCATAAGATTTAAATCAATCAATAATTGAATGAATTACAAGCCATCATTTCCTCCTCACATTATTTTTTTATTTTGGACTCTTCATCTTAACCTGTTTTGTTTCCCTCTTTGTGATCAGGTCATTTGTTGGGCATAGTATATGTAATTTCTCTGCTTGTTTGTTCTTCAGTTTCTAAGGAAGGCCTTTGGGACACATACAACCCCTTTATTCAACAAAAGAAAAATCAGAAGGTATTTGGTTTTATTTAAGTAACAAAGATACTGTATATTCCTCTCCCTTTTAAATGAAGTGGAAATCATGTGTAAATAATTTAAACAGACGTGGTTCTAGACAACCTATGATTTACTTAATCATGACCCCTTTACTCAAATTCCATTGCTAATTTGATTTACTTCCTAGGTTGAAAACAAGTCTCCCCAGTCTAAAATAATAAACATATTTTCACTGTTCAAACAAACTAGAGAAAATATTTAAATATGCAAATTGGTGGAAATATGTAAGGCTATGTATAAAAATATAACATTATTTTATAATCTTCCATGACTTCAGTAACAATTCATACTCTGCAATTATTTGTTCTTTCCTGTTTTTCCATACAAAATCTGACATGGACTTTGCATGTGTCCTTAGAGTACATATTTATAATCTACTTCCATTTTCATTTGTGCTCTCCAATCAAATAGTCTTTGTACTATATCATATGCCTGTGTTTTGGAAGAATTCTCTAATTTTTCAAAAATTATGAAGAATCTCTTTAAAGTTATTTTTTCTTTATTGACTTATTTGTTCTATGATTTAACTGTCCTCTCCAAAATTCATGTTGAAATTTATCTGCCATAGTAACAGAATATAAATTAGATCTCTAGAGACTCAAATTATATTTAAGTTTGCTGCTCATTATTAATTTTCCCTGGATTCTGAACAAAGTGTCCACCACCTTGCATTAGTCATGTTCAGTATATCATATCATTTTCTAGTTTAAAAAAAAACAACAGAATATAGTGTTATATAAGTTTGCTAATTTTGATAATGTTGTATGTTATATTAAAAATTGGGGTTAAAACACAAATTCTCCTTCTCACAGTCCTTTTGATTAGTATGGTTATGTAATCCAACTCATCCAAAGAACTAGAAAGACAGCACAGTATAGGGAGTGCTTTTCTTCCCATCATAACTTTGCCATAAAACCCTCATCAAGTTGTCTATTATGTGATGCTTTTACAGAACATCAGACTGGACAATTTATAATGAACAGAAATTTATTGACCCATAGTTCTAGAGGATGAAAAGTCCAATATTCTTATCACAGAAATAATTGTGATGATAATAAATTCAACTGTCCCTCTTTTCTCTCTCATGATCAGTTATGGACCCAAATTCAGGGTCCTTTGGTCAATTATCTTCTCACTTAGTATCACATTATAGAATTATCCTCTCTAAGCAAGTTCCTTCTTTTGTGATTAACTTTTTCCCTTTCACAGTGGCTGCTGGATCCTACATGCTCTTAACACACCACTCTCGGTCAGCAATCTTTTCACAGAGCAAAATCTGCCTATGTATTTATTTCAAACTTGAATCTTTTCTGGGAATACCTCTTTTCTTGTATCCCCGTTGAATGAACACTTTTTATTCTTCATGCAAGGAACACGACAACTTAAATAGGGGAAAACTGATAATTTTTCAGTTCCAAAATATTTTTCATCCTAAAGCAAAAAAAAAAAAAAAAAATCACTGTATTTAACTGTTGTGATAATCGGGCATGTCATTATTGACTGTTCTTGGTTGATGTTGCCCTCTGTAATCTTGACTAACTTTGCTCACTCACTGTGACTGAGATCTGACTCTCAGTCTTCTTTATTCCCACAGTGAAATCATCAATCATCATCAACTGGGTATTTCAACATGTAGATGACCTTTCTCACAAGTAGCCTCAAAATGACTTGACATTATTGTCAACATTCCCATGCTTACTCCAGTCCTCTAAACTGCAGTCACAAAAGTACTATGGATCTCATCACTTGAAGTCTTCTGCATGAAATTTTAAAATTCAGTGCACCATCATCCTACCAAGTCTCCTGCTCTCTTGGGTTTTTTACTACCATTATTTTCAGTCATGGAGAATTCTAGATTTACTTTCTCTCCACTTATTTACAGCCCATCTTTCCCCCATAGTTTCCTTTTATTTTGCTGACGCTTTGGTAGTTTGTTTCAACAACTTTTTGCTATTATCTTAACACTCTTATTCCTTCACCTCACAATCATGAAAGCTTTCAGATCATCTATCTTTTATCTGTCCAACCATCCATCTCATTGTTTGCTGTACCCAGACTTTTGAATTCTGTTAGAAACAATAAAGCAATTGTATGAATTTAGTGCCAACTATTTGGTCTCCAGATGGGTTTTCAGTAGAGCTCAGCAATTCTTTTCAAAGTCCCTGGTTCTGTTTTCTCTCCAATTTCCCATATTTGCCATTTCTAAACAAAACTAATAACTTTATACTTCCTACTCCACAACTATTGTCCTCATTCACAAGCAGATAACTTGCCTCTGACACATTTTTGGGCTATTTTGTATTATTGTTTCTTAACTTTGTGCATTCATATTCACAAATATGTGATCTTATTATCATATTTTAGGGATAATAAATGTTTTATTTTTTCTCTTATTTTCTGATCTTACTTCATCAGTGATGATTAGCTCTTTTTTTAAATTCTCTTTTCTCAAGACTTATTTTAGTTAGAGTGTTAAAAGACATTGCTTTTCTTTTTGTTTATTTGATTTTTAAAGTTGAGATGAATGAAGAGATTGCAATAAATGTCTTTGAAAGCCACACGCTTTTCCCTAGGAAATAAAGTCTATTTCTTGAAAGATATCTTTCAAAAATGAAGAAGAAAAGATGTTTACAGAGAAAATGAAAGTTGAGATAATTTATCATCAAAAGACCTGTCCCTTCATAAATGTTAAAGGCTATAGGAAAAATAAAGAGCCTCAGAAATGGTGAATATGGGAGTTAAACATAAATAAATAATAACTGTTTTGAACAATGATAATGAAAATACTTTGTAGGATTTGTAACATATATAATTGATATATAATTGTTAAGATACATAGACAGCAAAAACAGCAGGAAATGGTTAAATGAGTTTAACTGTTTATACATCAGATTCATACATCAGATAAGACAGTGAAAGTACTAATTTCAAGCAGTCAATAATCATCTAAGAATACTATAATTGCTAGGGAAACAACTAAAAGAAAAATATAAAATTTAGTTTTTAACTAAAAATTTAATGGGAAAAATATAAATATAAATAATAAAACAACACCTTTCAATAGAAAAGAAAGAATAAAAGGAGAAATAAAGAAAAATTATGGAACAAACAGAAAATAAATGAAACTTTACCATTATACTCAAATAAAGCAATAATGATATTATGTGAACTAAGGGTCCAATTAAAGGGTTAAGAAAATAAAACAATACCTAATGAAGGGTAGCAGAATATGCCATCCCAAAATATGCCACTTTAGCATAGGATCATTTTGAGCTGAAGGCAATTGATAAGTAGGAATAAAAAAAGGGTCCTCCTCTCCCCATCTTTGCTCCAAAGCAGGAGATATACAAAGGTGTCCCTCATGTTTCTACCAAGAGTTAACCACTAGAGGTGCTTATCAGTCTTAGGTGGCACCAGAGAAATCTACATAAGTTTTAATAACTATTTTTTTCTACCATTAGTGTCCCACTTATTTGCTTTCCCACAATCTGCCACCCCAGTGCAAAAAAATAAATAAATATATATTATTCTTAGCTACAGATGGAGTGCTAAACCACCTCTCTGAGTTTTACCCATTTCACTGGTGTCTCCCAAATACGTATGTGATATATACCTTAATGAACATGCTTGTTTTTCATTTATCTTTTTATTTTTTGTTATTGTTACTTTGTATTTTGTTCCACGGTTTCCTGTGAAGAATTTGGAAGAGTGAAAAAGAAATTATTTTCTCCTCTCGTATAGCAATCATGTGCTTTTTATAAGATACAACTTGAAACAAGTGAGTATAAAAGTTGAAAGCAATTAAAAATATATAGTAGGGAAAAAATAGCCTACTTCCAGACGAATGACACTGAAAGCAAGAAGCATAAAAGACATACAGAAGAACTTCCCAAAATTATCAAGGAAAATTCAATATAAGCATAAATTCCAAAATTAGAAATTTTTCTAGTAAATGACTTACAAGATGACTTTACAAACAACCCAAATGTCCATTTGTAATAAGATGAATGTATAAATGGTGACATAGTTAGATAACAGAAGTAAATATAGAATAAAAATTATTGTTTATTGCTATTTACAAAACATGAAGTTCAATGACATAATGCTCCAAACACCAGAGATACAGGTATGGGTTCTTTCATACAAAGTTCAAAACCTAACACAACTCATCTGTAGTAATAGAGATCAGGAGAATAGTTACCCTCAGGGGTGAAGATGTATGTACATTATCATCTTAAAAATTTGCTCAGTTCACTTAAATAGTTGGGATTATATTTAACAAGAAAGTGGCTGGTGTTCATATTATACACCAATAAACTGGAATCCAGACCCTAATATGTATGTGTCACTCTCTTTTCTCATGGGGTCACCATTTCAGGTTCAGATATTTGTGGCTTTCCACTGTAAAAAAAAAAACCCAGAGGAATGAGTAATTTTAAAAACAAAATTACATACCTTCCAGTGGCATTGTCCCGCTTCTCCTTCAACCTCGTAGGAGAGCGAGATATACAAAAAATTTGTGGGCCTAGGAAGGGAAAAATTCTCCATTTTACTTCTTCAACGTAACAAATGAAATTCTCTCTCTTTTCCTGAGCATAATGGGTCTTAGTTTTCAATTTCACCGTCAACTAATCAAGTACAGTTCCAAAATACTGGCCTCAGAATCCCTGTTGGTTTCAATATTAATATACTAGATATGAAACTTGATGGGCAGAACACCCAGAAAGTCTTGAAAGGTCGTGAAAATGACCCTCGTACATCCAGTTTGCTTGAAATAATGCTCAGCTGTCCAGTGTTTTTACTAACATCAAAAGTGGAGGATGTTACAAAATTTTGTTTTTAAGAAGTGCAGGAATTATCAGCAGGTAGTTCCAAATGTCACTGTGTGCAGCAGTTTCCAACACTGCCATTTACTTTACTGATTCCTTCCTTTAAGCCACACTCAGAGCTTTGAGCTATTCTAAAGATACACCCAACTCCACAAAGCATTAGAAGCAGAAAAAATATTTAACTGAAAATTGTATTGGGAGACAGAAAAGAAATTTACATAACATAACATATGTCAGAAAGTTTATCAAATTTCCTTCAGATATCCCAGTTTTCCCTAAATAGGTTCCTTCTTCCTTGTGGTTTTATTATCTTTCTGCTTCCTTTTTCTTTCTTCTTCTTTTTCCCCCTTTCTTCCCACAAACTATGAAATCCCTTCATCCATCCAATTGTATGCTCATATCCATACATCACCCTTCCTAATTAGCTGAACAGCTTATTTAAGTACATCTGGAACAGCTGTCAATTCATCCAAACAACTCAGCTGTCACCATTGCAATACCTCATATTTTGAGTCATAAAGTTTAGATAGAAACCTAACCCAACAAGATGTGAAATGTCTTTTCACAAATTTACACCGAATAAATAAGTCAAGTCTAAAATTAAATCCTTGATCAAATTCCTCTGCTTTTGGACTTATCTTTTAAATCACTCATTGGGTCCTATACCATTGCTGAGACAAAAACAGAAGACAAACTGTGTGGGTTCACTTACATTTGGAATCTAAAAAGGATGAGAGTTGAAGTAGAGAGCAGAGTGGTGGTCATCAGAGCAGGGGAGGGAGGAAACAGGGAGTTGTGGGCCAAAGGATGAAAAGTTTAAGACATGCAGGAAGAACAAGTTTTGAGGTCCATTGCACAGCAGAGTGACTACAATCAATAATGATGTGTCATATTTGTTAAAATAACTAAGAGGCCAGATTTCAAATATCTCACCACAAAAAATAGGTAACCGAGGTAATGGACTTGTGATTAACTCCATTGAATCACTTCATATGGTACACATATATCAAAACATCCCATCATGCCCCATAAGTGTTCAGAACTATGATTTGTCAATTAGAGATAATATTAGTGGAACGGTTTTTTAATTAATTAATTAAAAAGCTCCTGTTTTCAAGTGGTTGAAAATCTTGTGAAAAGGAAAGATGCATATAGAAATGGCTATAATGTAGTAATGAATATGAAACATGATATAATAGACCCACATTGACCCACAGAGAATTAAGAGAAAGCTGACCAGTGATTTGATAAAAACATTGGTGTGAGGCATGCTTATTCCATTCTAAAATGATATCAATCATTGTTTTCTGATTCATATGTTCTGGGTTTTTTCAATTTAATTTATTATTATTCTCTATCTATCTCTCTATCTATCTATTTATTTATTTAATAAGTGCCTGTGGATCAAAGTCAGGGACTTGTGGGTGCTAGGCAAGTACACTATAATGGAGTGACATCCAAACCTTTAATTTAATAACTAATTTCACAAAGTTTTCCCCAAAGTTTGTTTGTTTTAATCTAAATAATCTCTATCACTCCTGAGAGCCACATTGAACTTTTTCTAGAAAATGAAAAACCTTACAATTTGGTGACAACTGTTATGCACATAATGTGCCCTTAATTTAAACATTTCATTTTATTTATCTACATGTGGCATTTGGTTGACTACCAGCATCTGAACTATGTGACTTCTTCATCAGTCTAGTGGAGAATATTAATGTTAAATACCCACAGAAACAAGTTATTAATCATGAACATAAAATATAATTATCTCTGTCTTTAAGTTCTTTAATATCACTCACTATTAATTTGAGTCAAAAATAGTAGTTGAACTTATTTTTACAGGTCATATTGGTAAAAAGGACTTCTCTAGTTGTGATTTATAAAACATCAGAAAACTTTTGTCTGAAGAAATAACACTTGCTAGCTCATTTTCCCTTTTATATGTCAAGTTGGACTGTAAGTACTCTCATTTTTACTGTTAAAACGTCTCTCAAATTTCTCATGGCAATGTGTAGTTGTTTCCTATACAAACCTAGCTCTTTAACGCATTTGCTTGCCTGCATTCATGATCATTTGGCAAACTCTACATAGATAGGAAATTTATCTCTCTTATTCAAGGTTTTATTTTCACTCCCTGGACCGATTCCAGCATGTAATTGGTACCAAGTGGCAACTTCTCTTGATTGCATAATAACCTTTAGGAGAAATAGAACCATCTCCTTCACCAACACTGCTATGACCAATATACACCTCTTAGAACTTCCTCTAACCAGGGGAAAGAGATTTTAACTGTACATTTTAATGCCTTATTTGGGTTGTTGAGTTGTGTCCAGTACTTTTTCTTGGGATCCAAAATAATGATTCTATATGGTAAGAGTGCAGATTATCTGTAGACATTTATTTTGCCTCAGTAGTCCCCAATCAAAAAGGTGAGATCACTGCCAAGAATTAGAAAAAAAGCATGGTTGTGTTAGTTTCCTTCTGGTAATCCACAAACAGGGTCCAAATTTTTTCTTGAAGGCAACTCAGCACTTGCTGAACTCCATAGATCCGTATGTGGTGCATGGTGTGTGTGTGTGTGTGTATGTGTATAGAAGGGATTTGAGGAGGTTACAGAAGAGTGGGATAAGGATAAAGAAGAGGAATTAATTCTAGGAAAAGAAAGAATGAATACACTCATAAATAAAATCTTTCTGGATAAGCCTCAATGTGTCAGCAATGCCCATGTCAAGAGGGGGAATAACAGAGTCTTATTCTCTAAAATTGTATTTAATTATTATTTTATTGGACCTTGGGTAAACAATATTGGATTTATACAAACTCTCATGTTCATCACACATAATTTCTACATAGTAAATATCATTTGTAAAATAGGAATTTGAAACCATATTGCAAGATATTCCACTCATAATGTGTATGTCAACATTTATTTTCTGTGTTCCAACACTGAGCTAGAATAGTGCTGTACTTAGGCAAGCATTAGCATTTTTGCTGGTAGACCACTGGAAGCAGTTGGGTCATTTGGTGTGGTTTGACATCATATCTGAGAATGTCTTGATACTAATACAAATGTATTGTTAGAGAAATATGAACAACTTCTGCCACAATTGAAATTTAGACATAGAATAGCCTTTCCCATGGACAGCTGAGTCAGTAGGACATGAGATGAACTTTATGAAGAAATTCATTATGCACTCAGAAGATGAGTAGAATGGGCAGATCAGGCAATAGAAATCCATATGATAAAGGGAGCAGTGATTCCAGGTATCATGAGGGACTTCTGCCTGACCATCCACTAACCAGATCCTCTGCTCCACACTCTGCCCGCCACCCCCCCCCCACACACACACACACAAACACACATGCTTCTCAGAAACATAGAAATCCTCTGGAGCCAAAAGTTTCTGGTGGGGAATCTCCCTACAAAAGAGCTGACGACAAAAGCCGTTCCCTGCTAGCCAAACAAGATGAGCCCCAAAGACTGGAGTCTGGAAGGGGCCCTCACGAACACTGACAGATACCCCCAGGCTTCATGGAGATCTGTGGTCTGGAAGCCAAGAAGAAAGCAACCAAGCAGGAGGGCAAACTCAACTGAGCACAGTGACAATAAAAGATAACAGGCCAAATGATCATAAGGTATGGACAGAGCTGTCAGTATGAGAATCAGATTCATTTCCTTCCTTGTATTTTCCAACTTAACTTCCACACATATGAACACACACTGAGCCAGAGACTTCTAAAGAGAATAATCAGGAAGGGAACAATAGTAATACTAATTACTTCTATTGAATAAATTAATAGCAACCTCTCATAAACTCCTTACAGTATTCATATGATTGAATCTACTATTGTTATGCTCATTTTTTAAAGCCTTTTGTTTTTAGTTGTAGATGTTTATTTTATTTATTTATGTAGTGTTGAGGATCAAACCTAGTGCCCCATGCATGCAAGACAAGGACTCCACCACTGAGCCACAAAACAACTGTCATGCTCATTTTTTAATGAGAAAAATAATACTTTTTTTAGGAAACTGAGAGATACAAAGTAAGCAGGGACTCAGAGAATCAAGAGTCAGGGTTTTGCTCAAAATATTCTTCTCTTTATTTGTACTAGTAATGAAAAGGGGAATAATCAGGGTTCCTTCCCCTACATGTTTCCTAGTGAGTCTAGTTACACGGTGGTGTGTGTGTGTGTGTGTGTGTGTGTGTGTGTATTTGGGCCACTGTGGCAGTGCGTGCATATAAGCCCAGCTCTCAGGAAGCTGAGGCAGGATGATCACAATTTTGAGGTCAGCCTGGGAAATTTAGCAAGACTGTATCTCAAAAATGAAAAATAAAAAGGACTGTGGATGTAGCTCGGTGGAGAGCACCCCTGGGTTCAATTCCCAGTATGGAACCCAAACCAACATAGTGAGGAAGAGAAACAACAGAGGTTGCCCTTGCATCATTATCATGGGGTGGAGCGGGGTGTAGAGCTTGAGAAAATTTTTTGCTTTGGCAATCTGGCTATCCTAACTTTGTCAGAAAAAAATATACTGTAGACAGATATCCATGCATGAGAGAAAAATAATTGGTGAAAACTTCCCAGGGACACCAGAGTCCCGTGTGCTGTATGCAAGTGCTCTGTGTTTCAGACATACACCACTCCTGTTGTGGCACAGAGCTGCTGCTCCCGCTGCTCTAATGAACAATCCTGTGGGACCCGCCACCTTCTCACTGCGTCTAAGGATTCTCTAGGGAGTCTTTGGCCAAGAGACAGGGACATGCACCCAATGTCAGCCCTTCAGTTGAGAGTCTCACTGACTTTGCCATTAAAAAGAATAAAAAAAGAAGAAGAAGGTGTCAGTCCCTTCCCAGGACCCTGTGGTTACTCTCCAAATGTGAAAAAGTGACCTCAAGACCTTGGGGCCAGCCTCATTTCTCAGGGATCTTTTCACATTTCCAAAAGTAGCCACGGGACCAGCTCACTCGCCCCTTGAAGCTGACTAAATTTTCTTTCTTTGGGGCTGCCTGGGTTTTGCCTTTGAAGTTTAAACCTGGGAGCAGTTATCTGCCAGCCGAGATAAGCACTCCCAGTGCTTTCACAGGCCGCCAGTCCTAACAAAGGAGGGATAAGACCTCTGAGTGCGCTTTGCCATCTACCAACTCACAGTGGAAAAGAGAGTAATCAGGGTTCTTTCCACAGGGTGCTCCAAGAGTGAATCCAATCAAATTAAAAGAAAGTCAAAGAGAAAAGATAAAATAGCTTCAAAAGAGAACCCACAGCTGTAGACTTGCCTGTCAATCAGCAGGAGCCACAAGCCAATCAGAGATGAAGTAAAAAATTGTTTGAAAGAAAATGCATTCGAATCAGTTGCATTCCACCAGAGTAGAGAAAGAAGAAAAAGCTGGTCAACTGGTACAAGATACAGGAAAAGGCTGATCATCAATCAGTACAGCTCAGTGTATCAGTGAAGATTATACATGCCCATCTGAATTGGCAGGATTTTCAGTGTTTAGAAATGGTTTGGGTCTCTTCATAGGCTACTGTCCATGATCTCACAAAGCTAGAATAACCACGAGAATCAGCCAAACTATTAAACAGTAAACACATTAGCTTATTTGGTTGGCATATTTAACTTAGTTATTTGTGGTTTTGGTTTTTTGTTTTTTTTTTTTCCTTCTCACTGCTATAGGAGTATAGTTGCCTGTCATCTTAGGAAGATAAGTAAATCCTCATGTCCCTGTATATAAGGTGTTCTGATGCTCATTTAAAAAAATTAGCACCCAAAGAATTTGCCAGGCAATGCTGCTCAGTCTTGTGTTCAGGAAAAGTCAGGCTTATCTAAACAAAGAAATTGGGCAATCCTGGATCAGGCTCGGAGAAGCCAGGTGTAGCAAAACGCACGAGCATGCTGAGATGGAACCCTGATGAAGACTGGAGTTTACATATCAGAGAACAGTGACCCTCTAGCATACAGCACCACGAGTGGGGGAATGATAACAGGAAGAACGCTTTGGAACTCATGTGGAGGCCTTGACCACACTTCCAGGGGTTCATGCATGCCATGTCTGAAGTCACAGGGGTACACTCCTGAAATAACAGAATATGCCCAAAGGAGCAACATTAAAAATGGCAACAGGTATCCAAAAGACCCATCCCTGTTTTCTGGCATTGTGGTAAGGCAGAATAATGACCTTCCACTGATGCTCATGTCCTAACCTCATGTCATATGTTTGTGAATACATCTGTCACCTTATATGTTAAAGGGACTGTTTTTTGAAGCTCTGATTAAGTTAAGGATGTTGAGACAGGGTGATTATCATGAATTATCAAGGTCAGCCCAACACAATCACACATGTGATAAGAGGAAGATAGAAGTATCAGATTCAGAGAAGGTAATGTGATGACAGAGGCTCAAAAGAGAGGGGGTGAGGAAGAGACTTAAAAATGCTACACTGCCATCTTTGAAGGTGGAAGACAAAGGCACAGTCAAGGAATATAGTTGACCTCTAAAAGCTAGATAAGGAAAAGAAGTGAATTCTCCCAGAGATAAAAGGTAGAATCCAGCCTTGCCAGCTCACTTTGGACTTCTGAACTCCAGAACTGCAAAAGCCATAAATACATGTTACAGCAGCAATAGAAATGAATTAGGCAGTTTTTAAAATGAGTATTCATGTATGTTCTATGATACAGTGGAATACTTCACAGATCTTAGATTAATGGACTATAGGTACATACACAGAGAATCATGGTAAACATGATACAAGCAAAATGCTGAGTGAATATCAACAAGAAAAGAACAAACCTAGAGTTCAATGTATACTACCAAACAGTACTACACATTTTGAAAATATACATACTTAGAACACCAATGTAGTTATCTATGTGCATATATGTATGAAGGTATTTGTACCAAATTCAAAATCTGGAAGAAACTGATTGATCCCGATAAGCAGACTACACAGGAAATATTACCACATTTTACAGTTAAGCAGAGTTGATGAAAATTTATTTTACCATATTGAAAATGTTGCACATGAATTATTCTCTATGAGGCTGTTACGATTTGGATGTGAGGTGTCCCCCAAAAGCTCACATGTGAGGCAATGCAAGAAGGTTCAAAGGAGAAATGATTGGGTTGTAAGAGTCTTGACCCAAACAGTGAATTAATTTCCTGATAGAGATTCACTGAGTGGTAACTGAAGTGGTAGGGTGTGGCTGGAGGAGGTGGGAATTGGGGGTATATATTTGTATTTGGCCAGTGAACTCTGTCTCTCTCTCTCTCTGCTTCCTGACCACCTTGTAAACTTCCCTCTGTCACACTCTTCCACCATGTTTTTCCTGTCTCACCTCAAGCCCTGAGGAATGGAGCTGGCTGATTGAGACCTCTGAAACCGTGAGCCCTTCCTACACTCTTCCTTCTCTACAGTTGTGCTGGTCAGGTCAGTTAGCCACAACAGCCAAAAAAACTGACTACAACAGAGGCACTTTCTGAATTATCCCTGTTAAGATGACTACTTTATACTATACTCCCTCATATCCTCTGATTTTCTTTCTAGAATTGAAACAAAATGCTGGTCATTTTGCAAAAGCCCCAATGACTCAGCAAGAGGAATTTCCTCTTATTATCAATGTAATTTAGACTCTTAAAAAAGGAAGTCAGATTGAAATCTGGGAGTTTTAGAATTATAGAGTTGCAAATCAGCCTAATGACAATTAATAGGTATTTTCTGAATCTTCTTACAGGTAAGACCTGTATTGCTCCTTAAAAAAAAAAAAAAAAAGAGGAAGAGGAAGAGACAGAGGTAAACATACACACCTCAAATCAAAAGTATTTTTTAAATATCCCAACAAATGTCCTTACTATAAAGTATTTTATAGATCATATCTACTTTTTAATTGTTAAATATGAAACTAAAGCAAATATTGACCTTCTATGGAAAAAAAAAATGTACCTTCTAGATTTTTCAAATATTTTCTTAAAGTAATAATTTTTTTTTTTGGAGGAGGAAATGATCCAGATGAGACTGTGGATATTTGAATTTGAAGGGAATAATTTGTTGATTGTCTTTGTATAAACACATATATATGAAAACAGTCCTCACACTTGTATATGTGGTTGTTAGTTATTTTAATGCAAATTGCAAAATGTTCTCTATAAAGAGAACCAGTGTTAAATTTCCTAATGAAAAGTCAGTTTAATCCAAACATTGCACAGGGATCATGGGTGGTACCAATACAACTCTGGAAATAGAATGGGCAATTTTCTTGGAATGATGGGTTATTTGCAAATTCCTTGGTAGTAATTTGGAAACTTTAAGTGTAAAACAGATCCATATGATGAAATAGGTGCCCAAGGAATGAAAAGGGCATGTGGATAATCATTGATTCTTTTTTCTTTCATTTCTTATAGCTGAAATATTGCTCTTTCGCCTGAAAGAAAGTTAACATGCATTCTACCTGTGAAATACAATAATGTACAGGGAAAATAAGATTCTTCCTGCGTTAGAAAGTGATTCCTAAGGCTGAATGGAGATACCCAAGTAGAAAAAAAGCAATACAGCTTATTGTCATTCCATGAATATTCTAAGCAACGAAAACATAAAGTTTTATAACCTTGATTGGCATTGAAAACAGATAACTCCTGGGAGAGCAATGGGTATATTATGCTCAAGATTGAGGGCGTTTTATTCCTCAGTAAAGTCGTGGTAATTCCTTCCAACTTTTCACAGAATATGATTGCTTTATAGAAAAGCAAATTAATTTTCCAGCATAAGTTGTTTTTGTTCTCTGGTGAAGATGATTCTCCTCAAATAAAAATGAATCAAATTGCTCATCAACTATGAAAATACTCACAAAACATTTTAACAAAAAAACAGATAGGCTGCAAATATTACTAGGCACTCCCCTGCCCTGAGAAGTGACCTCAAGTATGCTTAAGGACTAAGTAAGAAAGAAAATCCTTTTGAAATGTTTTTTTTTGTTTGTTTGTTTGTTTTTTTTTTAAAAAAACTAGATAATGGGCTGCTTTTTTTTTTTTCTTTGTTGAGCCAGCATTCCAGCTGGGTATACTTTTCTGTTGCACAGATTTTATTTTTTTACAGCCAAAATTCAACCTCAAGAGCAGCCTTTTTCAATAGGGATCAACACATGGTGGTGATAATATATACTTGAAGTAGTTTCCAGAATGTACCCAAATGACCTTAATAGCACAATTTTGAATCTGTGTTTCCTTTGCATTTGGGGGCTCTTAACTTATTGGTGATAATAAACTGTTATATTTCAACTTGAATAGACATTCTGAATAATGTTCCACAAGTTTGAAGAAAAATGTCAGAAAATTATAGAGTACATTTTAGTCAAAATGATGTAAAAATTAGCGTTAATGATTTTTTTCCAAGTGATTATTATGTCTTGGTAAGACAATTGATTTTTAACAATGTGTATGATTTCAGTGATACAAATGTTTTACTGGTTTAGAACTTTTGCTATCCACATCTGCGATGGATGAGAACTGGGGAGTGTTTAGAATCTACTACATGAACTCCATCTCTTACTATGCCATTCACTTCAATTATCTGAATTCAAAAGATAAGAAGCATAAGAAAATAGGAGATTATTTTATAAGTCACAAAAACTCAAATCGAAAACAAAAGAAGTACTTCATGACACAGTCAGGTAGCACCATGACTTTTCTGTCTCATAGTCTCTTTAAATCTGTTGTGTGTTTGATGCTTTCCCTGCCCTTGGATGGCCAGTCTGACAGGCCCCTTGGCTTTTCAAGTTATATTTATGTCATAAAACTTCAAGTCATACAACATAGTGTCAATGAGTAAATAAGTTTCCAATTTCAAAATGTAATCAAAGTCAAAACTTCAATTTTGTTTTAAGGTTTAAATTTCTCTCCATTCTCCAGCATTGCCCTTTGCAGTCTAAAATCTGCTTCTCTGCCCTGAATCTTTGCCATCGAGACACTCAAATCTCTAGCCACGCTACTGACCTTTACATATTCAGGGACCGTGGCCATTTCTTTTGTTGCTTTTTATTTTTCATAGTAAAAGTTCTAACAATTTTCCTCAAACAGGATTGCTAGACTTTTCCAAGTTTGGATACCTTTGGATACCTTTCCTATTTCTTTTATTAAGGCACTGTTGACATTTTTTAAAATTCATTATACAGAATGTAAAGTAGTTATTTTTTCAGAAGAGGTTATATTCGGAGTATGAGTTCTCTCACGACTATCACATTCTCTCCAGTATCCATTAACTTGATGCTATTTAACCAAATCCATGGACCTCCTCTTTGGTTCATTCTAAAGATCCTGGTCTATATTTAGTCTTTAGGATGAAATTGTTAGATATTTGTATAACTCTTTGGCATCATCCAATTATTTATGTCTCCCTTTATCTGTTATCTAATGAACACAATATCCATGCACAAAGACTCACCTGATTGTATCCTGCCTTTAAAAATATATTTTTTAAAATAAAAGTAGGAAGTGAATAAAGGAGGGAAGTGATAATGCAAAGACTTGGAGGCAGGTGGAAGGTATTCAAGGCTCTTCCTGTCCCTCTCCATTGAGCTCAGCTTTCCTACTACCTTCTTGTTCTCCTTCTCAGTGTCTGGTTGCTTCCCTGCTCATTCCTGCTTTCTCAGTCAGCACTGGTGACTAAACTCTGCCCTCAGTAACCTCAGCTTTGTCCAGTTGTTAGAAAGGCTGGTGTCAGCCTCAAACCTCCTGGGCTAACCACCACCACAGCAATCACTAATCATTTCAGTATAGAAACTTAACACCTTTCGTTTAGCCCATCATTCTGGAATTGAGCAATTTAGACTGGGCTCAGGTAGGCCAGCTAGTTAACTCTCAGATGGTCCCACATCTGCATTCTATTGCAATTCAGGTTTGGCATTGGGTGTACCTATAGGTACACCTTCAGGAGGTTGAGCTGCACTTGATCTAATGGAAGAGGCAAGTTCAAGAGGGAGGGAAAGAATTCAATGTTTAGAGGGCTATACTTAGTCCTGACACATCATCACCTTGATTTTTTTTTTTTTTTTTTTTTTTAGCAAAACGAGTCATGTAGCTAGTCAAGATCAAGAATAAGGAAATATGCTATCTTCCCATAGGAGGAACTAAAAACTCAAATTAAAAATCACATGTCTAAATGAAGGGTTGAAAGACTGTATAATTTTTTTTTTGTATAAATGATGTAGTACATGATACTCAGAAACCTTACGGAATCCCTCCTTATCATGCACTGCTTTGAATACTAGGACAGGTGGGATCACACCTAATTTCACAACCCCCCATCTTCTCTCCCTGACTTCACAGTCTCATTTTGGATACCATGTTTGGACTTGTTATGTCTACTTAGGAGAAAGTATCCCTGATCCAGCTATTTTTACACTCCTGATCCCACTCACTTCTGTTGTTTTCCCCAGCACACCTTTCCTTACACAGTGTTCTGGTTGACTGTCAAGCAGTAATTATACATGTTTCCATTAATATTCAGAGGAATTTTTCCCTCCCCCTTGGAACACTGAATCAATCAAGACATCTCTTTACCGTAAATAATTAGAGTAAGAGTCATGTGGCCCTTTTAAAGCATTCTGACATTCTGTTCTCCTACACTAGTAACATATCTGAGGTTCATTTGGAAGCTGTCATGTCTGAATATGAAAGTTCAAGTTGAGGAATTACTAGTGTTTTCTTATCTTTGTAATAAATAGGGAAAAAAAATGTATTTCCCTAAGGACTTAGAAGCTATTTTATATCTATTGTATTAACTGGGATATCATTAGTAAACTAATTTAGTGACCACAGACTTAAATGACTAACTGGACACATCTAAACATATCTAGGCATTATATAAAATAGAATTGATTAATGCAAAATAGGTTAAACATTTTATTATATTAGTAGCCATCATTTTTGAGCACCACTCCATATATTTATTATAATTTTTCTTATTTAATGTTTGCCACCCCACAAGTAGGTTTTGTTATTAACAAGGTTTAGATAAAGAAATGGTATTTATAATACTTCAAATAATTAGCCCAAAATTTACACAGCTGATAAGGAGTTGAGTTTATGTGAACTCAACTGGGATTTGAACTACAAGCAACTTAATCCTTAAGCCTGTGTTCTTAACCATTGTATTTTAATGCCAAATTCACATGAACTACTTTAAAACACAGAAAGGTTAACTGTTAACTAATTAACAAATGGAACAGCCTTTAAATTAATTAAAGTGGAAATAAATTCCTTGTTTTGACATCTGTATACTCCCATCTCCATTAAACTCAAATCCTACTTTCTGTTACACTTTTCAATGATAAGATCAGACAGATTCTTGACCCTAGCTACAAATGAATCTTTCCTTCCTACTGAGAATACTCATATTTCCAATTATTAATTGCAATACCATTCCAGCTGGCTTCTATCAAAGCTTTTCCTGAGTTTCCTTAAATATTGTAAAGTTTCTGGAAAGAGGGGACCTTGCATGGAGTTCAGCCTTACATATCACAGGAGGTATATATTTGCATGGTATGTGCATACATGTTAAACATAAACATATGTGCACATGTTTATGAAGACTGAAATTCCATTCTTGAATCTCATTAGTTTCAGTCATTCCAGAATAAGCAAATACTATTTCTAATTAATACAGTGTTTAATAAATGATTAAAAAGTATGGATACTAAGGAATATCACGGTTATTTCACTTTGGAAAATCTAGTTATTCAGAGATTTGTTCTGAAATGTTAAAAGTCCACCAATTATGAAGAGCAGCCAAAACATTCACTTAACAAGTCATGGGCCAAACCGTGCATCACATGACATTCTTTTAATTAACACTGAAATACTGTATGAATTCATAGTGGTGACATACAGGTGGTGATATTTCAAGGATAAGCCCAATTCTAAGGGACTAATTTACATTTATTCAAGTAAATAATAATGGAATCTATGAGAAAAAATGGACCCACTGGGCTTGTTTACTCATTTTTTTTTTACATGTAGAGGGCATTTTAATTAACTCCAATGCTTTCAGAGCATTTCCCAAGTTCTAGAGAACACACTAATGCCTGAATATCAGATAAACCAATGCATTTTCTTCAACTTTTTTCATTGATGTTCTTTTCGATTCCTTTTTAAACAAATGCATCAATTTATTTTAAGAACAAAAACCCAAATATGTTTATTGAAATCACCTTCTTGGAGATAACTATAGCTACTAATTTGTTAATAAATTGTTTTAGATATAATTTATATCTAAAATGCATCTGTAAAACAAAAATGAATATGTAATTTTTCTTTTGAGTTTTTAAGGAAATGACAGATTTTTTAATAATTTATTCTGCATATTTTTTTATACACACTGTGTGAACTATATATATTGTGTCTATACAAAAAGCTTTCTTGTTCATTTATTTGACTGCATAGTATTTCAATCTATGAATAGATATAGCACATATTTTATTTAACTAGTTTTTTTTTGATAGAACCTTAGGTTATTTCTAAACTTCTATACTATAAAATATATTTTGACAAACAACCTCATAATTTGTATTTATTGCACATGCCAGTAGACTTGGGAGACAAGTATCTAGAGGTAGAATTGCTCTATACTTAGAGCTGTATTAGAAGTTTGTGTTGCTGGCCTAAGTCAAAGTACACTCCTAAAAATGTACACCCATTTACTATCAATAAAATAAAAGACCGCCAGTCTTAGGATACTCTTGCCAACATAATTATCAGACTTTTCAACCTTTGTAAATTCGGTAAGGTAGAAATGGTATAACTGTATTGTTTTGATATAAATGTATTTTATTATGAGTAAGACTGAGCATCTTTTCATATCTGTAATTCTATCCTCTGTCTCTCTCTCTGTTTGTCTGTCTCTCTCTCTCTCTCTCTCTCTCTCTCTCTCTCTCTCTCACACACACACACACACACACACACACAGAATATTGAAACTAAGGGTGCTATATAACTGAGTTACATTCCCTATTCTATTTATTGAGACAGGATCTCGTTACAGTGATGAGAGTCTCACTAAGTTACCCAGACTGCCTCAAACTTGTGATCTTTCTACCTCAACCTCTTGAGCCCCTGGGAGGGGGATGATAGGTATGTATCACCACACTTAGTCTCTATTCTTCGGTTTTACTTTGTTTCATTTCTTTGGTCTTTTTCAAACCTTTACTTGGAAATTCAATTCTTATGCTATCATTTGTTTTCAAATATTCATTTGCACTTAGAATATTTGTAAATATAAATAAGTTCTCCATGATCATCATGTTGACTATATCATAGGTGTCTTTATTATCAGCATATTCTGGCATCTTTACCCTTAAAAAAAACTGAAGTTAAAAGAGTTTCCTTCTCAATACTGAAAGTAGAATCTTATCATCCAAATTTATAAAAATTTGTAGCTTCATAGCATCAGTTAACGTATAATTTCTACATTTGGAAAATGCACAGATGTTTTGGAGTTCTAAAATATGATACATTTGGGGGAGCCATGAAAATAAGATGAATTTTCTATTTTTAGAAAGTTTGGCATGCATCTATTAGATATACCTTGGTAACAAGGTGTGTCCTTGAGATACTTTCACCCTTTCAGATATCATGGCATGATGCAGGTGAGACTTACTACCACAGTGAAAAGTTTTATATTTGTTTATTAGTAATTATGATCAATATGAACTTTATTCGAAATATTACGATCCCACTCAAGTCTTTTTTAATTTTTTCTTATTATTGCTTATATAGCTCTATATTTTGGGACCCTTTCAACTTGGCTTTTGTGTTTTGGAACATCATTTTATTTCATTGTCTTTTCTCACCATCTATTCTTTGGATTTTTGTACGTATGCTTTACATTCTTGTTTTATAAACATGATTGTTTAAGATATTAATTCATGAGAAAATGTAGCATTTTTCATCTAAAATTTGGTAAAACTTTTTTTGTTTTCTTGTAGTATGTTTTTACTGACCTTTGTAGATTCATCAGTGATAATTCATGTTTTAATAAAGTGAATTTTCCTGGACCAGCTATTTGCAGAAAATTGTAAAGAACAACCCAAGCCAGTGTTTTAGGCTAGTAAGGTTCTATGATTTATTTTAGTCTTTTCCTTAGCCATGCCAAAAGGCAGAGAGCTACCAAACACCAATAAAATATTTTCTCTATTTTACCAACTTTCATCATAGGTATAGTCATCACCTGAAACTTTGAACTTTTCATTTGTCTTTAAAATCCTAAATTCTCTTTAACTTTTTTGCTTTACTAAACCCAGCTGGGAAGCTATATATAACCAGCCCCATAGACCAGTTCCAATTTTTTATAAGAAGAACGTTTTATTTTTCACAGCAGGATATGTACCTCATTGAGAAGAATTGTAGTTTTGCTGTTTCTTTTTGAGATTTGCATTCATAGCTATCTTCTCTCCGCTCCTGTCCAAGTTTCTGCTCAATCTCTATTTCTCATGATGTAATTTCTACTTACTTCTTCATTCTAATATCAGAAAGGAAAGAATTTATGCTTCTATTTTTCATTATTTTTGTTGTGTTTGGTTAATTTCAAAATAAAGGCACATTTTATGAACTGTCATTAAGATATAAGTTTTTTTCTTGATAACATGTGACTCTTTAATATAGACATGCTAAAATAGAAAACAGGACATTAGTTTTACTGTTGTTTTAAAAATGACTTTTGAATATCATATGGAAAGCTTTATAAGTCTTAGTGCTTTTTGAGGGGTGGTGGTTTTAAATACAAAATTTGCAACTCCTTATCACTATAATTGACTTTAAAATTCTATTTAAATACTAATAGAAGAATTGTTAAGAAGTTGTTAAGATAGAAATACAGTAATTAGGGCTGGGGAAGTGGCTCAAGCGGTAGCATGCTTGCCTGGCATGCTCACCTGGCATGCGCAGGGCGCTAGGTTCTATCCTCAGCACCACATAAAAATAAAATAAAGATGTTGTGTCCACTGAAAACTAAAAAAATAAACATTAAAAAATTTCTCTCTCTCTCTCTCTCTCTCTCTAAGAAAAGAAATACAGTAATTAAGAATGCTAGACTTTTAAATAATCTTGCAGAAATTCTAAACATGAAGCAAAGATAGAAACCATAGAAAATTACTGAGAAAGATTCAATACTATAAAAAATAAACATATATGACAGAAGATAAAAAGCAAAAATTAAGGAAGGAAATCATGATTGGTAATATATGTGGTAAATTAAATTTATAAAATTGAATATGTAAATAGTTCTAGCGAATCTATATTGAAAAGTTTAATACAATATAAAAATGAGCAGAGGAATATTTTAAATAACATTTATTTTGACAAATATATTCAGCCCAACTATTTCTTCTATTTCTATATTTGTAATTTATCAACATTGTTATGTTCTTAGAGAAGATACCCCCAAATAAGGATATGCTATCTTGACAAGAAGAAATTTCATTGGCTAGTGACATGAAAATATTAAAATTCACTACAGTAATAGAGCTAAGAATTTAAAGGATAAGGCATCAATTTTCTTGTATCACATTAGTTATGCTAAAAATGCAAGTAATGGTCAAAGGGACTTTCTCATGAGATGTGTTTTTATATATATGTGTAAATATGTCACAATGAAACACACTATTTTGTGTAATTAAGATACACCAGTTTAAAAAAAAAGAAAACATTCTATTTTTTAAGCCATTTCAACTTAGAAATTAAATTTCTAAATTTTTTCTCAGAAAAATTCTATACTAGGATGGTATTCACAATTTGACTTATTTTTAATGAAAAATGGAAATTATCTTAATACCTAACAATCAAGAATCAGTTAAATAAATTATGTTTGTTACTGTAGTGAAATACTAGTCATTAAAAATAAACCACAGAAAGAAAAAAACGTGACTGAGCAGTTTGATAATACAAAATTATCTTTAAAATACATAGACCTCAAACATGTGCCAACAAAACACATTTGAATAAACATGTGACTGGATACTTGCTATTTTTAACACCACACAGTTCTATAAGGTCATTTTAAAAATGTAAATAAATGTACTCAATCTCTATCCAAAGTTCTGGGTAGTCAAGTGCCCTACCAAACACTCTGGGGATAATCAAGGGGTGGCACTTTTAGCCTCCCTCTGTACCAGCTCCTTGATTCTTTTTCTGGTCTTCCTTTCTGCAATAGCTCCTTTCTCTTGTCCATGTTGCCTCAGGCAAGGAGTGGAGGGTCTTTCTAATCATTGCCCAGAGAACAACATGCACACAGCTACTGCGCATCCCCAGTAATTCTACCTAGAAATATCTACTGGAGATTAAAGCCTGGGACACACAGGCAGAAAATTAATATTAAATACCAGACTGTCCAGTTCTGAATCCCTAGGTCATCTCTCCCCATCTAGGCGACCTGTATCTGCAGGTCCATTACTCTCCCCATAGGTTTTGCCTGTCTGGTTGCCCCACCGGCCTTTTTCTCTTCAGGCACTACTTTCTTCTGCTATTTTTTATATCATTGTCTGATCTCAAACCACTGCTTGCCAGAAAAGGACTCAAAATCTTAGCATCACTCTATTATTTTGGGTGAATCAATTTATTTATTTATTTATTTTGTAATAAACCTCTCCTTTCAGACGGCATCTAGAAGTCTAGGGGTTTGCAATTAAAAAGCATTTCATCAAAAGATTCATTATCTCCCTAAGAGAAAATTCTGCTGAATTCATAAAGCATCCAACACAAAATGCAGTAAGCTTTTCAAAGCAGGTTTTAATCTTTTCTATTAAGATAGATACAGAGGGCTGGGGATGTGGCTCAAGCAGTAGCGCACTTGCCTGGCATGCGTGCGGCCCGGGTTTGATCCTCAGCACCACATGCAAACAAAGATGTTGTGTCCGCCGAGAACTAAAAAATAAATATTAAAAATTCTCTCTCTCTCTCTCTCTCTCTTTAAAAAAAAGATAGATACAGATATTCACAGAAATATACAAATAATTCTGTGTGTGTGTGTGTGTGTGTGTGTGTACTGAAAGGATGCACACCAAAAATGTGCAGGAAATGTTTTTACAGGACGGGGTATTTGGGGGAGTTTGTTGTGTGATGCTTATTTTTTAAGGTTTTGCACACTTGCCTGTTTGTTTTAACAATAAATGGGTATAATTTTTAATAAACTAAAATTCATATAATATAAAGGTGAGTTTGATGGCATCTCAGATAAAGATAGGAACACTGAGCCTTTTGAAGATATGTGTTTCCAGGGGTAAAAGAAGGCCTCATTCGCAGTCCCTCATCAATGTTAGATTTCTAGTCCAGAATACAGAAAGGAATTGACCTAGGCCCTGGACAGTTGCTAAAACAACAACAAAACAGCAACAAAGTACACGTATAAAGGCATAAATTGGTGTGAACATACTTTACATACAGAGATATGAAAAATTGTGCCCTATATGTGTAAGAAGAATTGTAATGCTTTCCAGTGCTGTCCTGTATTTAAAAAATAATGAATAAATAAATTGATTAATTAATTTTTTTTTAAAAAGGGGGAAATTTTCTTCCTCTCTCTCAGTTCTCTGCTCCTATAGGAAATGCGGAAATGCACCAATTAGAACTTTTGGGCTCTACCATCGAATATGATCATCAAGAGCACTGCAAAGCTATTGAGCATCTGAAAATGTGGCTACTGCAACTGGAAACTGAAATTTTAGTTTTATTCAATTTTAATTAATTTTCAATTTTTAGTTTTAAATTTGAAGAATCTACCTTTTCAACCACACTCTGTGTGTGTGTTTATGTGTGTGTGTGAGCACTGGGGGTTAAAACCTAGGCCTTGCAAATACTAGCCAAGTGCTACACTAGTGAGCTAACCTACACATTTTATAATATCTAAACATAGAACAAGTATTGTAATTAAAATGGTATCCAAATTTATATAAATTTGTGGCTGTAAAATGCCATCAAATTTCAAGGGTATATAACAAAAAAAGAATGTAAAAAAAAAACAAAAAAACTCATTGACACTATTTATGTTGATTGCATGTTGAAAATATAATATTTTGAGCGTTGTGAGTCAAATAAAATGTATTATTTATATCAATTTCACCTCTTTCTTTTCACTTTTAAAAAATATGGCTACCAGAAAGTTTTAAATGACTCATATTCTACCTCTAATGAACAGTACAGGATAAAATTATAATCTAATGGTAGAAACGATAAATTGATAGAAAACACTTAGCTCAGAGACTTCTGTTTTCATTCATGCAAAGTTTTTAGATATTAGCAACTAATTGCAAATAATTTAATTTTTAAATGTCTTTATATATATAGTTTCTGAAGAATCTCAATATTTGACATCTGAAAGTTAAAAAAAATTGGCAAAACTTCATTCATTCTTGCATGACAAGAATTTGTTGCAACTGACAGTGACTACTTCCTTTAGCTAGCACAAAACTCTTTATTTTTCACAGCCTACCTTGTCAATAAAAAATAAAATCACTGCCAAACCTCAGAAGACATTTGAGTTTGAAATCCTTGAGGCACATGACAGGATGATGTAAAAGAAGTGGGGAATTTTACCCACCAAATTTGTTCTAGGAAATGTTCTACACATTGGATGTTTCCCTTTCTAGCTACAAAAATTGATCAACATTTTACAAGGTGAAAATCCCATTGAATATTTTAACAGCTGCCCATAAATCAGATAACAAAACCAGAATGAAACAACAGCGTATGTGTGATGCAGGAAATCCTAGTTATATTTAATGTAGTCTGCTCCTTTAAATTCCAGGAACCTTCCAGGTCCTCTCTGCACTATTGGCCTATATGACAGGCTTTAATTAGCACAGATTTTTCACGTTCATGGATAGATTAGAAATTTGGAAGGACTTAATGAAAAAGGTCTGTTACCTTGACCAGGCTGAAATTGCAGTTAGAGGACATTTGCTTGCTCCAAAGGCTGACTGCATACAAATATTTGAATATTAACACTATGCATGCAAAAATGAGGTTTTTGTTTTTCTACTGAAGGAATATTAATTTTGATAGACTGCTAATACTCCTGAAAGATGTGAATGACATCTTACATACCGATAAATTAAATATGACTTTTTCACATCCATTTAGGCATCCTAACTTCCCGTTTACCTGTTGAACTAAAGAAAACGAGGTGAAAAACAAGATTATTCATCTTTTAAAGTTGCTCACTCCCCATATGGAGCTTATAGTCTAATAAGATGTAGAATGACTGATAGACACAAATACATACATATACATACATGCAAATTAAGAAAATAGAGTAATTATTGTAAATGCATTGAAGAAAACTGAGCTGAGATAGAGAATGATATTTGGGGATGAGGGGATGGTTCATCCTGGAAGATAACTTTGAAGAGATAAATGTGAGGTGACACAGGAGGAAAGAGCAGAGCTCTGTGAAGAGCAGAAAAATGTGCCATGCAGAAGGAAGAAGCTCTGTGAGACCTTGAGGCAGGCGTGCATAACCAGAAGAGGCCAGTAAGGCAGCAAATCCTGACCTGGCTGCCCACCTGTGGGCCACAGTGCAGACCTAAATGGGCACCATCATCTCCACCCTGGCAAGGCACCCAGCCTTTTAACAGAAGCAGCTGGATACTACCATCCTCCCTGGGCTATTCACAAGCTCAGTTTAAACCACTCAGCCCAGCACTCATCTGAGCTCACAAATCTAGAAATAACCCCCAACATGCAGCTCCAGAGGCTTTGCTTTCCTCCATAGGGGCTAGAATTCTCCCTTTATTTTTCTTTTGGTTTTGAAAACCTACTCCTTCTATTGTCTAATCTCCTCATCCAGAATCCAGACTCAGCTAGATTTTGTTCCTTTCTGGAAAAGAAAACTTGTGCACAGGGTACTCATTCTTTTGTGTCTTCACCTTTAATTTTATTTTTAATATTTGAACAGGAGTCAGATAGAATGCCGTGTAGAAGAATTGGAAAGTTAGGAGTTACAAAGGAGGCAAATACAATTTTTTTCCCCAACACCAGTAAGTTCTTGATTGGAATACTCCCTGTACTACCCAGATTAATAAGACAAATCAGAAGTTTATTAATATATGTATTGCATATATACATGGCAAATATCCAGGGACTAAGTCTCAAAGAGGTGGCCTCGAATTCTAGCTCACTTAACATCTTCAACAAAGAACATACATTTTTGGAGAAATGACAAGTGACAAAGACTTGGAATAGCCCAGGCTGGCCACTTGTGGGAGTGCAAATCACCTAAAGGCAAGTTAGTGAAGCTTGTCAATAGACTCCTGGTGCCATCCAGGCCCTACATGTTGAAAGCTGTCTTCAGTAGGTAGCCTTGGTTCTCCCTGGTAGAGAGCAGAGGAAGGTGTTATGTTTTAGATACAAACTGTCCCCTAAAAGCTTATGTGTGAGACAATACAAGATTGAGAAGTGAAATGATTGGGTTATAAGAGTCTTAACCCAACAAGTATGTTAATCCCTGATAGGGATTAGCTGAGTAGGGACTATGGGCAGGTAGGGTGTGGCTGGAGGAGGTGGGTCACTAGGGGTGTTCCTTTGGGGTGTATATTTTGAGAGCTGAGCTTAGTCTCTCTCTGATTCCTGGTGCCATGTCTCCAGTTGCTTTCTTCTACAACACACTTCTGCCATTATGTTCTTCCTCATCTCAGGCCTCAAGGAATGGAGTCAGCCATCTAAGGACTGAGACTTCTGAAACCGTGAGCACACAAATAAACTTCTATTTTGTCCAAAGAAGTAAAAACAAACAAACAAACAAACAAAAAACTGTCTAAAACAGAGGGTCATCTTTTGTCTTTATAAATCCCATCTTGTGCTTTTAGACACATGGAGGGAAGACAGAGAGAGTTTTTTCTCCTTCTGCAGATTCCTAATTCGTTTCAACTCATCAGCTTAGGCCAAGGAGGAAGATTTGGGGGTAGCATTTTCTGGTCTGCCATAGAGTCAAAAATCATAGTTATACAAAGAAGTTTGGGTTTCATTTTAAGTGACGAGTCAGGTTACAGAAAGCTAATAAGTAGGGGATGTGATAAATCTTATTTGTATTTTAAGATGGTTATTGTTGCCGTTTTGTGCAAAAAAAAAAAAAACTTAAAGCTTAAACACGGGTAAGAGTAGGAGCATAGGGACCAGCTGTTGGGAGCATCTGGATTAAGAAGTGACTGTTTGTTGAATGGTTGCAACATCAATATTTCAAATTAATAGGATCATAGAAACAATAAATGTTGGCAATTTCAACAACTGATGACCAGAAAAATCAATATTTATTGAGTGCAAGCTGCTTTATATGTTTCCTATATTGAATCCTTATACAAGCTTTGGAGTGTGTTTGAACTTATTTTACAGTTAAGAAAATTTATACTCAAAACAGTTGGCCTAAAGTCACATAGTAAGTTCCTAAGATCCAAACCAGGCTGTAGTGTAACTGAGCTCCCAGTCTCACATATGTAAATTTATTGATCAACAAAGAAGATTTGTACAATGAAAACTACAGAAACCTAAAGAGAGAAATAGAAGAAGATCTTAGAAGATGGAAAAATATACCCTGTTCATGGATAGGCAGAACTAACATCATCAAAATGGCGATATTACCAAAAGTTCTCTATAGGTTTAATGCAATGCCAATCAAAATCCCAACGCTATTTCTTGTAGAAATAGAGAAAGCAATCATGAAATTCATATGGAAAAATAAAAGACCCAGAATAGCAAAAGCAACTCTAAGCAGGAAGTGTGAATCAGGCGGTATAGCGATACCAGATTTCAAACTATATTACAGAGCAATAGTAACAAAAACAGCATGGTACTGGTACCAAAACAGGCGGGTGGACCAATGGTACAGAATAGAGGACACAGAGACTAATCCACAAAGTTACAACTATCTTATATTTGATAAAGGGGCTAAAAGCATGCAATGGAGGAAGGATAGCATCTTCAACAAATAGTGCTGGGAAAACTGGAAATCCATATGCAACAAAATGAAACTGAATCCCCTCCTCTCGCCATGCACAAAAGTTAACTCAAAATGGATCAAGGAGCTTGATATCAAATCAGAGACACGCCGTCTGATAGAAGAAAAAGTTGTGGGGTCAGGCTCCAAATTCCTTAATAGGACACCCATAGCCCAAGAGTTATGGGACTTACTAAACGAAAAAGTTTTTTCTCAGCAAGAGAAACAATAAGAGAGGTAAATAGGGAGCCTACATCATGGGAACAAATTTTTACTCCTCACACTTCAGATAGAGCCCTAATATCCAGAGTATACAAAGAACTCAAAAAATTAGACAATAAGAGAACAAACAACCCAATCAACAAATGGGCCAAGGACCTGAACAGACACTTCTCAGAGGAGGACATACAATCAATCAACAAGTACATGAAACAATGCTCACCATCTCTAGCAGTCAGAGAAATGCAAATCAAAACCACCCTAAGATACCATCTCACTCCAGTAAGATTGGCAGCCATTATGAAGTCAAACAACAACAAGTGCTGGCGAGGATGTGGGGAAAAGGGTACTCTTGTACATTGCTGGTGGGACTGCAAATTGGTGCGGCCAATTTGGAAAGCAGTATGGAGATTCCTGGGAAAGCTGGGAATGGAACCATTTGACCCAGCTATTCCCCTTCTTGGACTATTCCCTGAAGACCTTAAAAGAGCGTACTACAGGGATACTGCCACATCGATGTTCATAGCAGCACAATTCACAATAGCTAGACTGTGGAACCAACCCAGACGCCCTTCAATAGATGAATGGATTAAAAAAAAATGTGGCATTTATACACAATGGAGTATTACGCAGCACTAAAAAATGACAAAATCATGGAATTTGCAGGGAAATGGATGGCACTAGAGCAGATTATGCTAAGTGAAGCTAGCCAATCCCTAAAAAACAAATGCCAAATGTCTTCTTTGATATAATGAGAGCAACTAAGAACAGAGCAGGGAGGAAGAGCAGGAGGAAAAGATTAACATTAAACAGAGACATGAGGTGGGAGGGAAAGGTAGAGAAAAGGGAAATTGCATGGAAATGGAAGGAGACCCTCATTGTTATAGAAAATTACATATAAGAGGTTGTGAGGGGAATGGGAAAAAAAAACAAGGAGAGAAATGAATTACAGTAGATGGGGTAGAGAGAGAAGATGGGAGGGGAGGGGAGGGGGGGGCTAGTAGAGGATAGGAAAGGTAGCAGAATACAACAGTTACTAATATGGCATTATGTAAAAATGTGGATGTGTAACCGATGTGATTCTGCAATCTGTATTTGGGGTAAAAATGGGAGTTCATAACCCACTTGAATCTAATGTATGAAATATGATATGTCAAGAGTTTTATAATGTTTTGAACAATCAATAAAAAAAAGAAAACCTATTGTTTACAAAGTTATGCACTGATACTATAGGGAAAACCAATGAAGATGAGGAAATCATAACAGGTTTTTGTTTATTGTTACACATGAATAAGATTTATTTTTCCTATAAAAGGATAAAAATATAAAATTATAATTCCAATGCCTCAAGATTTTATTTCTCTTAATATCCACAGGACTTTTTACCAGTATACTACAGTCCTGTATCTCAAAGATAGCTTCAAAACTCTACGTGAAGGTAATTAAAGCAGCCACATAAATCTAGAATGCCTCACCTTTAAAAATTCTTAGCAAGGAGATTCATACCTTTCTAAAAGGTGGAAATGGATAAGAGATACTGGAGGAAATCAAGGCATGATCTAAATAAAGTACTATTTGCCGCAGTCTGGCTGGGCACAAATGCCGCAGTCTGGCTGGGCACACAATCACGAGCCACCACACAGCTTGTAGATTCAAACAGCAACTCTTTATTCCCGAACTCACACCAGCCGTCTACAATCACGTTCTGGGGAAATCCACGTTCTCTGCCCAAATCCACGTTCTCTCCCAAATTCCTCCACTGGGCTTCTGTCTCCCAAAATATACTGTCTGAATCCCGTGAGAACTCAAGGGGAACTCAGGCAGCAGGATACGCCCTATTCCCAGCAGGAATAATCTTAAACCTTAAACCTGGAACCTAAACCGGGAACGCCCTAATCCGCCTTGGTCCTTGAGCAAGGTCATCTACATTCAATGTCACTGCAACAATGTCAGCAACATGGGGTACGCTGGCAAGGAAATTGTCATACCTACTTGGCTAATGGCTCCCAGCAACTATTGATTTGTTAGTAGCTCTGCTAAAGCTCTTTTTGTTGGTTGACTAAACAACACAGGCACTAGTCAGGAAGATGAATTACTATCCTCATGGTTACACAAGCAAGTCAACTTTCGATCCACATCAGGAACACTCTCTTGTTATGTATCCAACTACTTCCTTGCTTACCAATGTTTCCAGCATGGTTGGGTGTGAGAAGGAATTAATTCGGTGTCCTAATCATACCCTGTTAGCACATCTTTTAATCCATGTATCCTTGTTTTATTGTTTGCTTGCTTGATTCAATTTCAAAAACTAGTTTTTGACATTTATACCATTTTAGTTCAAGCTAGTTATTTAACAAGGCAGTTTATTCTCAGCATCAGAATGGAAACCGGCATGTTCTGCCTTATAAGATCTTCCACTGGGACACTCATATCAGGGTCCATTAACACATCAGCCATGCTCTGGGCAATTGGCCACAAAGTATCACAGTCTCCAATGGTATCCTGGAGTAGGCAAGTCCCTGCCCCAAATCACAGAAGTTTTTATTCCCATTGGATTTGACCTTCCTTTGCTGACTTTCTGCCCCTTTTTTACTCCCCATTTTGGGAAGATAGCCCCAGTGGAAATGATTCCTTTCCACCTCAACCCCCACTTCCATGAAATTAATTAAATGATGTCATGCTTCATTTTATCTGATTTGGAAGTAATTCATCACCCTTTTGCTGGTTGTATTAGTCCAAGCGATCAGCATATTAATTCATTTGTGAGAATAAGCTCAAGGGTAATTACAGTGAGGAGTTCTAATGCCTAAACGTGTTAATGTCTGTAATCAGAAGTATTTTCTCAGTGCGGAACAATTGTTAGACAATTATTGTTGGATATGATTGCCCTGGTAGACAACAGGCACGGTATCAAGAGGGAAATAGCAAAAGCTTGTTTGCAAGTGCTGTATTATCAGCAAGATTCCCCCCCTCCATATTTTCTAAGATGTTTGGCTCATGTATAGCCATTCTCTTACTTACTCTGTGCATTGTTGATTAAGTGAAAGAGTTGTATTTGTTATGTAAAAGGATCATAGGAGACAGCTTGGCACTTCCTGAAAGCCTTACCCTTTTCTTATTCTTTCTCTTTAGATGCTTTGAGTTTTATCTGCATAAAATTACCAACTTAATCATTTCCTTTTATTTCCCAATATTGCCCCAGAGTCTCCATTACCTACTTTTTTCCAATAATGAGAAAATTCTTGTGTCTAACTGAATATTAAGACATAAGAAGTCTTACCTGAGAGCAGTCCTTCTCAATTAGCAAGTTGCAGTGAACTGGATAAATAGGTGAGAGAAGGTGCTTATTGATTATGGCTCCTTACTCTGCTGGAGTAATTCTGAATGTGAGTTTGAATTTAATTTCTATTGTTTTCCTTTTATATTTTTCTCAAAGTTTTACTATATATTAAAAATGAAAATGGATTTATAGTTTCTCTTCTACATGGTATTGCTTTCAGAACCTCTTTCAGGCATATATTGTATCTGTTTTCCAGAAACAGAAAAAAAAAGACAGACTCATTTTTAACCTATGAAGAGGATGTATTGCTTGGTGTAATTGACACATCCCAAGCTAGAGGAGGTTTAAGCATACTTATATTTTAGTTCTTTTTCCCTGCAATTGTCTGGCCCTTGAACTCTTCTCCATGTCAATTGTTCTAAGATTGGCTTCCCATATAGTCACAAGTGGTTATAACATCCTAGCCTCACAACTGCATGCAGACTCTAGTTGTGCTTTTCCAAGCATCAAATTGGGACCAAACAGTTTTGGTAACTTAAGTTTAAACATATTAACCACATGTATCAATAGCATTGCACTATAACATGAGTTTATATGACAATCAGAGCAAATGTGGTATGTGACTTTTGCTCACTCTGTTTTTCCTTTATTTTCCTGCTCTATTTTGAGCGGTAGCACTTTTAGTTTATTGTTAATGTTGGTAATGGTGCTGTGCCCTTTTAAAGCTTCTAGTGTTAATACATTGATGAACAATTAGAACCATGATGATATTTTTGTTACATAATTAAATTGTTACAGTAATATTCCAACTTCTATAAATATCCCTCTCATGGAAGTAAATTCATATAAAATCTTTTATAAATTGCCCAAGAAATGTAGATAAATTTCTCTGTCAAAGGCTGAGAAATTGCTCAACTATTACTTTTTCTTATTTGTATTTTTCTTGCTTCAGAGGCTTTAGTGATAGTAAATGTGTCTCATCTGCACAATTAGGCAGCTGAAGGCAGGAAATCAGACTGGAAGGTTTAGCACTAGGTACATTAGTCAGCCAGGGCTGCCATTACAAACTCCTGGAGACTGGGTGGCTTAACCAACAGAATATTTCCTCACATTTCTGGAGACTGGAAGTTCCTCATCAAGGTGCCATTAACGTTGATTTCTTCTGAGGCCACTCTTCATGATTTGTGGACATATTCGTTCTCATTTTGTCCTCATCTGATAGAGACAGAGATATCTCTGTTATTTCTTTCTCTTTTTATAAGGATAACACTCCTATCAGATTAGGACCCCACACTTACAAACTCATCTCACCTTAATTACTTTCTTAGGGTCCTATCTCCAAATATAGTCACATTTGGAGTTCATGGCTTCAGCATATAAATTTCGTTAAACACAAATCAGTCCATCCATAACAGTAGGAGTAAGAGTTAATTAAATTTATCTTCAAATAAATACTTCAATACTCTGTGTATTTGATATTAAAAGGTGATTTCTGGAATGCAGATTTTGGCTTCTAAACCATTTACCAAGAAACATAATCAGAACTCTTTGGAAGAATAGTTAATTCTAAGACTGAGGAAGAACATACATAATATCAGTCTGGAGAATCTTGTAGTGTCATAAAGTAAAAAAGTAAAAAGTACAAAATACATGGGGAATATTACTCAGCAATAAAAGAGAATGAAAGCAGCATTTGCAGGTAAATGGAGGGAGTTAGAGAAGATAATGCTAAGTAAAGTTAGCCAATCCCCAAAACAAATGTTTTCTCTGATATAAGGAGGATGATTCATTGTGGGGTAGGGAGGGGGAGCATGGGAAGAATAGAGGAACTCTAGATAAGGCAGAAGGGTGGGAAGGGAAGGGAGGGAGCATGGGGTTAGAAATGATGGTGGAATGTGATTGACATCATTATCCAAAGTACATGTATGAAGACACAAATTGGTGTGAATATACTTTGTATACAACCAGAGATATGAAAAATTGTGCTCTATATGTGTAATAGGATTTGTAATGCATTCTGCTGTCATATATAAATTTTTAAAAAATTAATTAAAAAAATACATGGGGAATTTCAAAAGGTCATAGGAGCCACCTAAAAGTGGTCCCAATGCCAAAGCTGGCATAAGGTGAGCAACAAAATAAAGTTATTGGATTAAAATCCAAAGTATAAAATAAATATCAGTGTCCGTACTTTGATATAAATGAATGCTTAAATAAACTAGTAAATGGTAAGAAAAGAGAGCTATCGGTGCATAAGGGTTCCAAACCATTTATGTAGATATTCTTCCTTTAAGAAAGGGAGTATAACTTCTCACTCCTCCAGTGTGAGCTGAGCACAGTGACTTCCTTCCAAAGAGTACTGTACTGACAGGGAGAAAGGAGAAAATATAGAGAAGAGTTGTTTAAGGTACAAATGTATGATGCCAAGAGATCAAGGTTGACATCAATAGGATAAGTCAGCTTGATAGTAAGTACCCTTGATAGGAAGTGATAAAAATGGCACTTTCCCTCTAAGGTCTTCTTCCTCCAAAGCCATAACTCCAGTGTAATGACAAAACCATCAAAAGTCCGGAAGAACAAGGAAAGAGGAAGAAATTGCTATAGCTAACAGGAGCGTATGGAGCCATAAAGATAAATTCATGATGAGATCCTAGAACAGAAAAGGAACATTAAGTAAAAACTAGGAAACTCTAAGTAAAGTATGGACTTTGGTCCATACTTATTTATCAGTATTTGTTTATCTGTTATTAATATATAAACCTGGCTATAATGGACTTAGAAACTCTCCATGCTATTTTCACAATATTTCTGTGTATATAAATTGTTCTAAGGGATGAAGTTTATCTTAAAAAGTGATAAATAGACAAATGGTCTAAATTTATGATTACGAGAAGGACTATTTGAATGAGAGAGAATAATACTATAAGGAAAAGTAGCCACTGGCACATTCAGTAATTCTAAATCGGTCCGATAGCATTAATCATAATGTTAGAAAGAATTTCAAAATTCTCTGATCCAGTTTCTGACTTTTAATTCATCTTAACATAAAAGCTTGTAACAGTACCTAGAATATAGCATTCATTCCATAAATGTTGTTGTTTTACTACCAGTGGTATTATTAACACCCTTAGTGACACTCAATGCAAGTGAAGCTTGTATTTATTGAGTCTCCACTGTCAATAGAAATGGCTCTTGCTCCCAGTCCCAGTGGTATGGCTTCTTCTTGCCCCTATAACCACAGGGTGGGAGTGAGGAAAGGTAGTAGGGACCAAGCCTACTCTGAGATGATGCAGGCTAAAGTCTTTTTATTAGTTGCCTCCAAAAGTCATTGATTTGTGTTCTCTCTGATATGCAGATGCTAACACACAATAAGGGTGGTGTTGGCAGGGAAGAATAGAAGTTCACTGGATTAGACAAAGGGGAATGAAGAGAAGGGAGGGAGGATTGGAATAGGAAAGACAGTAGATTCAATCAGACTTTCCTATGTTCTTATATGAACACACAACCAGTGTAACTCCACATCATGTACAACCACAAAAATGGAAATTTATACCCCGTGTATGTATGATATGTCAAAATACATTCTACTGTCATGTATGACTAGAAAATATAAATAAATAAATCATTTTTTAAAAAGAATAAAATATTCATTGATCTCCCTGGTGACTCCTAATGGCATCAGAGGTTCATATCCAAGGTCTCATGACTTACAAGAATTTAGATATTTTTCCACCTCGTGCCTAGACACAGTGGTAAGTGGTCACAGTACCCTTTGGGGAAGGGCAAGAGGAAGAAGATGTATGGTGCACCTTCAGGCAGAATTGTAAGGCTCTTCCTTTCTTACATCATCTTCTTCATTCAGAGGTTCTGTGTCTATGAACTGACCCCAGGTAAGGAATTGGGGGAGAGAAGATGGCTTTTTACTGTCACAATCCCAATTAGTCTCTATTCACCGGAAATGAATTATTAATTTCTGTGTCCTTTGCTTCTATTGGTCAAGACATGTTTGTAGACTGGCCATCTATTTCAGTTACAGGTACATCATGATGAATTAACAAGATAATGATAACTATTTAAGAGGATCAAACCATTTTGATGACAGTTTCATCTGTAATCATGCTCTCCTCCCCTACCCATGATATTCATGTGCCTCTGACACTCTTGGATGCCACAGTAAACCTCCACTGGAATCAAGGAGTTCATTTCAATGATAGAAACTCTTATTATCATATTTAGTCTGCAGAAAAAAGCCACCTGGATTCTAGGATTATGGTTCTTGACTTATTAATGTATATCCTAATATCTTGGCAGAGGGAATGTCATGTCCTAAGAGGCTGGATTAAAGATAAATGGGTCTGTCACGGGTGAGTCAATTTCAGAATTCCTACCACCCTAAGACTGAAATCTTTAAAATGTACAAAAGAAGCAACTTTTTAGTTTTATCTGACATAGGCCACTAACGAATCCACGATTTCGTGGGCAGACTAAATAAAATGTTGAAGCTGTTCCTAGAGTTCCAAGTTACACATTGAGGAATTCCTGAGGTGTGCACTGTATCAATAACTTTGGCAATATCTTATCTCACAGTTTTAAAATCATTTCTACTTGGTCTAAGAGCTTAAAAATTTATTCCCAATCAAATTCTCCAGTTTTCTTCCAATGTAAAATGATAAAACTTGCAATTTTCATATGAATGGAACTTGCTTCTCCATCAGATGTTTTATTCACCTGCCCCCAGAGTTTACCAGTAATTGGACCTGGTGGAAATGTGAATTGGTGAGAATTGTTAAGCCCCTGAAAGAAAAAAAAATTCTCAGGTGAGGTTATTATAAAAAAAAATGAAAGCTAAAATAAGTCACCTTAAGAACCTCAGAAATATTGGGACTTTTAAAGAACAGAAGTGCACATTAACTTAATTTTTCTATTTTAATTCTAGTATACTTACCCTTAACAAGTGAACATGAGAATTTTTATATGAGACATGATGAAACTGTAAATTCTGTTTACATTGCAATTTTGTTTAGGCCATACTTTAGTCACAGGATCAGAATCTGAGTTTTATTTTCAGACATTTCAGCTCAATGGAGGCTCAAGATGACTGCTTCCCATCAAATAAATAGAAAATCCTGATAGTTCAAAGTAATAAAACACTATTGCAGAGAAGTCATGGAAGGTTTTCTGATTTTTCTCTCTTGCTTTGGGATGAAAATTTAAGCCTTGAAAATTTTTCCTTGTATTTCAACTTCTCCTGTGCAGTCACAAATAGCAAAGCTCACCCTACAGTTATATATTATTATTTCCACAATATTCTATTGCAAACCCCACTTGGTGTCCTGAAATCGTACTTTTAAGAGTCACATGGTTCCATGCAATGACAGATTTTAAAAAAAAATAACTTTTTAGTCACAGCCTATCAAGGAACACTATATCTCATTCTCCACTGGCCAGGTTCCTATCTTTGAATTTGTATTTCCCTGGCCCCATAAAATGGTTCAGTCAGTTTGGTGAGGGAAAAGGAAACTATTCTATATACGTGAAGGGTTTAAAGTTAGGAAAGCAGAGGTTTTTCTAGCTGTGAGAAAGCTGTGGTTTAAAGGTCAGGGAAGCTGCCCCAGGTGATTGTAGCCTGCTGCACTAAAGCTAGTCATCCTCAAAGTTTCACTGTGGTCCTCATATTGGCTGTGCTTCCAGTTGCGATTGCCCCTGTGGAGTAATAGCCTCTTCTTCTCTTTCATCTATCAATTCTTAGTGAGCCGCCATTGACAGATTCTAACCAGGAATTCAAAGGAGAAAGGGAACATGGGAAATGTCATTCCTAGCATCTCCTTTGAAATGCCCTATATTGAAGTGGTGGTGACATCACAGTGACATGGATGATTCAGCACAGTCAGCATCTGTAATGGTGCCCAAAATAAGAGCTTTATTGGGTATAATTCACATAGCATAAAATCCACTTATTTATAGTTTAGTCTTTTTTTTTAATATGACAGTTATACAACCATCACATCAATCTAATTTTAGGTCCTTTTCACACAACATATCCTCAAAATCATCTATAAGATATCACTCCTCCTTCCTCTTACCTCTCACCTCCCATACTTAGCTAACCACAATTTTCCTTTTTGTCTTGATATGTTGGTTTAGTAATAGACATTTCATCCAAAAGGAATCATTATAATATGTGTTCTTTTGTAACTGTCTCCTTTTACTTATCATATGCTTCTATTTTCATCCATACTATGGCATCTTTCAGTACTTTGTTCTTCTTTATTGCTGAATACCATACCATTTTATCAATATACCACATTTTGTTTATTCACCCTTCAGTTAATTGATAATTGGGTCTTTTCTACTTTGGGACTGTTGTGAATAATGCTGCCTCATCATATATTTACATCTATGTGTGAGCATATGTTTTTTCTTTCTCTTGCTTTTTCAAAGCATTGTCTTTTGTGAGGAAGTCCTCTATAGTTTTTGTACTCCTATGATTCTTGCTAATGGTATCAAGTTTGTAAATTACTAGCATCTCTTAGCTGAATCATTTTTTCAAGACTGTTCATGTAGCTGACTTGCTTACTATATGCTATTAAAGCAGAGATTTCCTAAAACTCAAGATATGTCGGTTGCAACAGAAACCCACTGCATCTGTGGTATTCATTGAGGCCCACTATGATGCCCATGGACTTGTGGTGCCCCATGGACTTGGAGGCAGGGATACTGATATGACTATGCTGATGTTCATAGAGTTTGCAATCCTGTAAGTAATCAGATCTCTTGCTCCAAACCATTAATCTCATTGTCTCCTTTCCATATTTATGAAAAGTTGCAGCAAGTTTATCCCTCATCATCCTCTATGGTCCTGGGGCACTAACAATATTATAGAAACTTATTCTAAGATCCTCACAATAAGCCTCAAAGCTAAAAAAAAAAAAAAAAAGAAAGAAAAATTAAGGCTAGAGAAGTCAGGTCACTAGCTTTAGGTCACCAAACTAATTAGGTCACAAAACAAATTACAATTAAGGATTGTACCTTCCCTAAACCTATTGCTTCCTTCATGCAGTCCTTAATTAGAAATAGGCAAGAATCATAAAAAAGAATGAGTCTGAGGTCACCAGGCCTAGAGACTACCTTTTACCTAACTCAGTAACAAAAGAACTCAGAAGAAAAATTACAACCCTAGATTCCTAGATTTAGGATCTCTCTCAAGATCTTGACTGGACATTGAATTGTATCTATTAACTCCTGGCTTTGTCCGTTCAGTTTGTGTTTCCATTCTTCAGGGAATGCCTAGATTGCAATTGGTCTACTTTTATGCAGAATAAATATACACATTCCTGAACTTTGCCTAGATAGTTTGACAAGTATACCTAAGGCTTTTAAATGTTTCTAAAATTTGCCAACTTTTTTTTTTTTTTTTTTTTTACCCAATACTCCACAAAGAAATAGCATTCCACCCTGACTCAGCTAAGATTATCTGATTCACAAAACAGTGATTCCAAGATACCTGGAACCACTTGAAGCTTCCAACTTAAATAAAGAACCCACTTAATATATTAAGGCCTTTCAAAGGAGTATATTCTGCAGAAATAAATTCTTGTGGAAAACATTATTTGAAAAGATTTATTATTATTATTATTATTATTATTATTATTATTAATTATCTGGAGATCTTAGAGTTATTGTACAAGGGACCAACCCAGTTAGTTGCATGACCCTGCTTTGCACCACTCTTTATGTAATCATTCCACTTTACTTTAGAGCAGCTACTGTGAAAACCATTTGCACAGAAGGATATGAAATGTGCAAAATAAATCGGGTTTTAATGAGCTTTTTATTTAAGTTGGGAATTTTAAGTGGTTCATGCTCAGATTATTTGAGAATATTGAATTCACATGACAGTTCTAGGAATGTAAATCCATGACTAAAGTATAACACATGTTACACAATGAGCTTTTACCTAGGTATCAGAAGGTTAGTGCTCCTTCTTTTATAATCTCTGTGCCTTGCATAAATCAATTAAGCACTGCACTGGTTCAGTTTTCTAATCATCCAGGAGAGGATGGCTCATTCATTCATTCAATACATATTTATTCAAATTAATAGGGCAGGTTCCATGTTTCAGTGACACAGGTAACAGGATGCAAGTGAAGTCTAGCATAAAAATTCATTGTAATGAGAGAGACAAAGGCTATAAAGAAATAATTCAGCACAATCTAATAAGGGTAATCAATATATAGGAAAAAGTTTGGTGAGAACACAGAATTAGTCTATGAAAGTGACAGAAAAATTCATAGACATAATAGAAAAGTTAGGTTTTAAATTCAGAGTATGAACTTGCAAGAAAGAGGAGAGGGCTGCAAAGAGTGATTGTGAAATCTAAATGAGCCAACAAATGTCAGTGCTTTGGACAATATAAAACTTAAGCAGAAATTAACACAAACAAAATCAAAACATTATTGCATGTGAAGTGAGTACTCACTAGCTTTGAAAATATATGTTATTACTTTACCCCTACCTTCCCCATATTTCCTTTTATAAAGTTATTTTGTAGTCAGGCATGGTAGTATATGCCTATATTTCCAGGTACTCTGGAGGTTGAAGCAGGAAGATAACAAGCTTGAGGCCAATCTGGCCAATCTTAGCTAGACCCTATCTCAGATAAAATTTTTAAAAAGGATTGGGAGCATTCTCAGTTATAGAGCACTTGCCTAGCATGCATGAAGTCTAAGGTTCAATCCTTAGTACTGAAAAAAAATGTAATTTTGTGCTCAGAATCTTTGTAATAATCATTTAAATAAATAACTGGTGAACTTGGATATTGATTGAGCTATAATTATGTTCCAGCAATATTTAGGGTTGGGGTTTAACATTTTTTAAAAAAAGTTCTTACTTTCATGTAGTATATATTCTAAAGAAGAAGGTAGATTAAATAAATAAGAAAATACACTTAGAAGTACATAATAAGAGCTAATATGTAAAGACAAAAATTACATAAATAATAAGAGGAAAAATAATATTTTGGATAGAATCATCAGGGAAGAACTCTCATAAAATGATATTTGAGTAGAGATTAATGAGGTAAAGGAATAAAAGAATGTGTAGGTTTGGTGTTAATTCTGCTTTAGCAAGTGATAATTTGTCAGCCTATGAAAATCTCTTTCTATCCTAACAACATAGCACAACTCCAACTATGTGTTATGTCTGTAGTTTGTCTGCATTTCTATTCTAGAGTTCCTGGAAGAAATCACACCAACCTGAGGGTTCTACCATACCAATTCCTATTCTCCTATTCAGCTGGGTCCTAAATACTAGCCAGCTTTCATTCTAATTCTAATTTCATCCCTAATCTACAACATAATCACCCTAAACCTTCTCTATACTCTGTCAAACTCTCAGTCCCCTTTTTTCATCTGTCTCCCTCATTCATAGAATAAAGAAACATCTGTACAGAATACACATGGCAATTATCCATATAGATTCTTTCCTACAACCCTAAAAAATCCTACCACATACACTTAACTTTCCTTCTTCCTCCTGTTTCCAAGAGAAAAATTTTCCAATGTCAGTTCACTCCCAAAGTTTTTTTTTTTTTTTTTTTTTGCTGTACTGGGAAATGAACCAATAGGATCTAACTAAGTCACTGAGATACTTGCTAAGTTGCTGAGGCTGGCCTTGAACTAGCAATCCTCCTGCCTTAGCCTTACAAATCGCTGGGATTATAGGCATGTACCATTATGCGTGGCTATACCTGTGTTTTCTTTTTTATCAGGAGATGCAGTCGTCTTTTATCTTCAAGATTCTTCTTCCTACTGACATTTTTCTATTGACATTTAAACACACTTGATTTTTTATATCTCATTCTTCTAATCCTTACTTTGCATCTTTCTATCCAGTTATTCATTCATTATTAATTTCATGTTCATAAGTAAATTAGTTTAATACACGATGGCATTGCACAAGATTCTAGAGATATATTAATCAGAAAAATTTAAAATAGAATAAAGATAATGGTGTATCCTAACTGAATAATAACACTAAGAAAATGAATTAAAAGTTTATAAATGATTTAAAAGAAAAAGAGTACCAAAAAAAAAAAAAACCTCCCTCAGTATCTGACATAATCTAGAAATTCATTTATTCTCTAGAGGAATAATGTACTATGAAGGCAATGTATGTGGAGCAATAGTTTCTCATGTGCATGGAACAACACCTACAATGGTATAGCTGAGGTGGAGAAGAAAAAGGGGTGTTGACTCAGGAAGAGCTTAGAGAAGAAGATATCCTATTTCCACAGCACAGGGCAATCATTGGATATTTTAAGCAAGGAACTGGTACAATTAAGTTTAAGTTAACCTTTAGTATGATATTATATAGAGAATGAATTAGAAAATAAGAATAGATGAAGAAAGATCAGTTATTCCATAACTCAAAAATTCAGGAAAAACATGATAGTAGATTGACGTAAAGATAGAGATTCAAGTACAGTTTCAAGATAAATTCATAAAGGCAAACTGAAAATGTTTGGTATATGCTTGGATATGGAAAGAAAATAGAAATATTGCCTACTTTTGGAGCTTTGCACCTGAATGGATGGAGTGGACTTCCAAAGGTAGAATATACAGAAAAGGCCCAAGATGAGAAGATGGGAAGATCACCAGTGGGAGTGTGAGATCCATGAGTCTGATTTCTTACACTCTCACTGTCCTCCTTTTCCTTGCCAGAAGTCCTCCCTGTACAGAATCCTAGATTCCAGGTGGCATTTGGGGAAAGTATGAAAAACAGATGCTTCATTTTAAAATTAAAGTTTACTTAGACTCTTTACAAATATATATATTTAAGCTGTTTTTTAAGTTTTGTCTCATTAATGATTATTAACAATTACTTGAAATGTGATGAAATTTAGTTTACTCAGATATATTTCCATACATATTTTCTTTGGTTCATTGTTCCTTTTATCAGTCATTATCACCAAATTTGAGAGAAATATCATACGACAAAGTATACAAATTTCAAGCAAGTTCTTGGTGAATTCTTTGTTGTTGTTGTTGCTGTTTTTAAGAAAGCTATACTCTGTAGAGAAAGAAAAAAATATGAGGAAAAGTAAAAGAATTAGGAGATTAGGAGGGAACTCTTGTTCCCATGGAGACAACTACATTTCTATTTCTTTTTTCAAAAAGAGAAATGTATTTTTATTTACAAGATAGAAAATATTACCTGTGTGATATAAAAATTGTCAAAAGAGTACCATGTCTGTCTCTAGCAAGCTGTAACACAAATGCTTACACCCTCTTTTGTAAGTTTTTGACTCAATGTATTTTTGTACAATGCAAATGTAACTTTCATTGTTAAAAGGAAACTTACTGACAACATTTAAGAAATAAGATTTTCTACAATACAAAAGGTATTGCCATGGTTTCAATGAGTGCCCCCTCTAAAACTCATGTTGAATTTTTATTGCCAATATAACTGTATTGGGAGGGACTCTTTCAAGACGTGATTAGGCCACAAGGCTCCACTCTCTCTCATGGGTGGATTCATTGCCTTTATAAAAATGCTTTTGTCATTGGATTCTCCCTTTGTGTCTGCACCATGGGATGATGCAGAAAGAAGGCCCTTGCCATATGCCAGCATGTTGATATTGGACTTCACAGCTTTCAGAGCTGTGAGCCAATAAATTTCTAACAATTTTAAATTACTCAGCCTGTGGTATTCTGTTAAAGCGGCATAAGACAGAAAAAGGTAGTCATGAAACATCAATTTACAGAGCAGGGAAGATGGCAGCTTTGAGAAAGGGTTTTCTTTCTAGGTGCTACAAAGCTCAAGTTTCAAGCAGGAAGAGTGTTGCTTCTCAGGGGGATGCATGGGTGAGGGGACTCACTGAAATTCACATTGGTCAGTAAAATAATCAGAAGACACAAAAATCCAGGAGCTTCGAACATAGAACAAGAGATAAATGTTAGAGATGCACCAGCTTTTTCTAATTACCTGTCCGTTATAGAGAGGAGGGCTAACACAGGCAGGAAGAGAGAAAAGTGCTACAAATAAATACTAAATTTGGCATGGGAAAATGTGTGAAAAAGAAATGAAGGCTGATCTTAATTGACCCAGAGACAGCGAGACAAGACCATGATTGAAAAGTGTTCAGAATCTCTTGGCTGGCAAGCGGAGAGTTGGAGATGAAAGACATTTGTAAGTGACATTAGGGCAGCTTTCAGTGGCAGGAGCTGGGGAGAACATAACACCCATTGCCAGCCTGTCTCAGCAAATGTCTGCCCTGGTCCTGGGTGGGTCTGCTCCAGTGCAACTGAAATAGGCAGAGGATTGTGCCCAGGGAAGTCCAGGCTGGGATATACCAAAGGAAGAGAGACTTGTTTTTCCCTTTTCTGTGGAAGTTCATGTGACCAGCTGGGGCGAAGCCAGAAACTGGTCGACAGTTGCCTCTGAACTCCAGCTCTGATCTTGAGAAATCCATAACCATGACCACGGAATATATGAAACCTGCAGAGGGGTTAGTTCCTCACTGGACAAGTGGAATTTTAGGGAGGTCCCTGAGACCCAGATGTCCAGCAGAGATTAGCATCTACTCAGCAACAGGGGGTGTGAATCTAATCTCTCTGGAGTAAATTTCACCTGACAAAGTTCCAAAGACATTCTGAAATAAACCCAGATGGCTGAAAATTTCCCCATTTAGAACACTACATCAGCCCTGTGCTGGAAGTAAATCTACCAAGTCCATCCAGACAAAAACTCCAATTGTCAGTGCTCCCCAGTCTGTCCTCCTGCATCGTGAGAGGGGAAGCAGAGAGCCACTGTGACCAGCATCAGCCTGGGTCCACACCAACTGGCATCTCAATATGAAACACGAAAAGGTCCAGATTTAGCAGTCCCCAGTCCTGATCTAAGGGGTTCATAGCCCAAAATAAATGCAAAGAGGAAGGCACAACATAGGCAGTGAACACCCATCCTTGTTGGCAGTTTCAAATTCTTCAGTGAAGACAAGCCCTTCATTTTCCATTAGGATTTTTTCCAATTTTTCTTTTTTTCCTTGATCCATTCTACTGTGTGTGTGTGTGTGTGTGTGTGTGTTTATTTACATATAATTTTTCTTTCATTTTTTTTGAGGGGTAAAGTGTTTTGTGGATTTGTTTTAGTTTGATTTTTTTATGGGTTTGTTCTTACCTTTATCTTTCTTCCTCTTATTACTCCCTTTCTTTCTTTATCCTTCTAATAGCCAAATGCTCTTGTTTCCTCTTCCTCTTTTATTTTATTATTTCTAGTTATTTTTTTAACTCCACTTCTTTATAGTCACCGCCTATATCTTCTTTCCTGCTTCTGTTTACTTTTTATAAAGTTCAAACGGAGTTCTGAGAGCCTTAACCTAATTAATCAGGGGATTAATACACTGAGGGCATGCCTTTGGGGCTTACCTGCCGCTAGTAGAGAATTTCAAAATTTCTCTTGCTTTCTAATCTGTTTCTTGTCAATTAAGAAAAACTAATTTTGCAATCTGTTAGAACTGTATAGTTTATATAATTTTTGCCTCCATCATTCATATCATATTGTGGTTATTGATATTATTAAGGACATAATTGACACCTGGTATTTAATGCTAAGTCTAGTTTGTGGCTATTTATTATTGATACTGATGTTAAGTGCTGACTTACCATTCCTCTTTGTGTGACAATAGATGTTAGAGATGTCATAGTAGGCATAGATATTTATTTTAAGGCTGTATATTGGTCACTACCCTTTTGTTATTTTTTGATCCCCCTTTGTCTACAAGGAGCTAGGAAATGATTGGGATGGGACAAGTTTACAGGGGAGACGCTGCTACTGAGCTACAATCACAACTCAGCAATGTGATAGCAAACCTTGCTCCACGTACAATTAGCCCCACTCAAACTCTAACAATACTTTAACAAATGGAATAAAGGAGAAAAAAAATACAATGACCACTGAGGAACAGCTAAAGTGGGACCTCAAGCCCTACTCCTAGACCTCTACTCATACAATAAAAACAGAGAAAATCCCCAAAAGACAATAACTCAGAGGAAACCATAGTATTCCAACAGCTCTCCAAGAGTGGATTGAACCAGAATTTCTATATCAGCCAACCGAGTGACATTTTTGGAGGTTAAAATAAACCCTTGGATTGTGTTGCAGCTAGGTGATAAAAATAAAAGATACCAATAACACAGAAATTACTACAGAAAAAGATAACTATACACACAAGACATGAATATTAAGAGGAGGAGGGAAGGCAAAAGGGAAGAAGTAGAGAATGAAGTGGACAAAATTATGCCATGTGCATGTATGAATATGTCATAATGTATTCCAATTTTATATGTGACTATAATGTACCAGTTTTAAAAATAATTAAATAAATAGAAGGAAAACCAATCAGAATAGAGGAAGGAGATAGGGGGATAGAAAATGGAAGAGAATGGTATAGTACTGGATATTGAAATGGATAAAATGATGTGTTGTATGCTTTCACAATATGCCAAATGAACTGTTATGTATAACTATGATGGACTGGTTAGATGTTTCACCTTCTGTACATCTCAGCTTTCTCATGTAAGTATGTAATATTATCTACCTTAAGTATTATTCAATAATTACTTAGTAAAATAACAAATATAAATCTGAGCTCCATTATAACAGCATGATCATTTGGTTTACTATCAAAGCTTCAATTTTTTAAGAATAAATTGGAATGGTAAAAATGATTTTTAAATGTATAGTTATTTAAACTATTTAAACAAAATTGCTTTTTTATTGGTAGTTAAATAATTTCTTAAAAAACTGAAACTGCATAATTGTATGAACATTAAAGCAAAAAATATGAAATTCCTCTGATTATTCTAAATAACTCAAAAATAACTCTAGGGAAATAATTAATCTTGGTACATATTCACATTCTTTACATAATATGTAGACCATATCTGATTCTAATACTTTTTTTAGTATTTGTAACAGACTATACAGTTTTTTATCTTATTATTTTTATAAAAATAAAGATTAAATAGATAAATAAAATAAAAATTCTTTCTTTCACACAGTTGTAATACATTTAAATTTATTGACACCTTCAATTTGGTCTTTCCTGTATACCATGATGTTTTCAATTAAGAAAATAATTTTGAGTTATAAAGCAAAGGTAAAGAAATGTTAAATTTTTCCATGCTGAAGACTGCAAGCATTTCAGCTGGAGTAATTTTACATGAAATTATCAGCTTCCATTCTTTCTTTAATGAATACTAGAAAGGTTTTATACTTGTCAAATAAATTGACTCAATATATTTGTTTCAAAATAAAAATTAATAATTAAAAAAATTCTCTAGATTTAGATGTTTAGATATTAGTGTCCCCCAGAAGCCCATGTGTGAGACAATGCAAGAAAGTTCGAATGAGTTCTGAGAGCCTTAACCTAATGAGTGCATTAATCCCCTGATTAATCACCTGAGGACATGCCTTTAGGGCTTACATGCTGCTGGTGGGAAAGGGCAGAGCTTGTGGTACATACTTGTTCTCCCACGCTCTTTCTCTTTCTCTCCTTCCTGATGTCCTGTCCTGAACTGCTTTCCTCTACCACAACCTTCCTCCATTGTGGTCTGCTTTACTCGGGCCCTGAGAAATGAAGTTGGCCAGCTGTGGATTGAGACCTCTAAAAATCTGTGAGCCCCAAATAAACTTTTCCACCTTAAAATTGTTCTCATCAGATCTTTTGATCATAGCAGCAAAAAAATTTGACTAAGACATTACATGTGAGGAAATCATGTCTTCTCAACTCCTTTTTAGTTTAGTGTAAAGTGTAAATTTATTTAATTAAGAGCAATTTTTACCTTAAAAATATTTTTTCACCAAGTGAAGATCTTTCAAAGCTAAATTATAGAATTTTAATATACTAATGTTTCTATACTACTTGTGTTTTCATCATTTAATTTTTTTCTTTTCCTCTCTGCTGTTTTAGGAATAATTTTCAGAGAAATGCAACAAAGTGTCTTGGTGCATTTCAAGAACAATAGTGGGCACAAATGGTATACTGATTGACCAAAAAATGAACAAAAACAAATGCATTCTTCTATAGTAACCAACCAGGTCTGGAACAGATCAATTACCTTCAATTGTACACAGGAGTGATTTCTTTTATCAGAGGATATCTGCATGCTGCATTTTAAGAAAGTTGTCATGAATCATCTGAAAAAAAGTTGATAAAGATGGCCATTCCTGGTTATCTTTCACATTTAATCACATATTGAAAACCAAAATCTTTCATTAAACCTCAGTCTCACACACCACTAAATGAGACCATGAAAAAAACTGGAAACCCAATATAGAGGTCTACCATATTTTCCTAGCTTAAACATGTCCATTGATAATAATACATAAATTAAAAAAATTTGAAATCACACAAATCCTAAACTCTACAAGACCACAAGCATTAATGAAGACTTTCCCAACCAAACCATGCTCTATGGTTGCTTTACTTATAGTACATATCCAAGTTTTAAAAAATCTTATTTAAACTGTCCTTGTTGACATGTGATGGACTTTTGTGTCTACTTAAAATTCATATTTTGAAGCTAATTTTAATATGACAATATTTGGAGATAGGGTTGTTTGTCAGGTGATTAAGTCATGAGGGTGGAGCTCTTATATATGGAATTAGTGCCCCTATAAGAACATGCTGCACGAAGGCAGCCATCTGAAAGTCACGAGGCCAGACTTCACCAGACACTAGATTTACCAGCCTCTAGATTGTAGACTTTACAGCCTGCAGAACTGTGAGAAATATGTTTATTTTAATATAGCTGAAATTCAAAAAATAAAAACAAATAAAAAAATTCTTGGTTTCTTGTGTATATACCCACCAGATGGGTAAGATGTCTTTAAACCAAAATCTGACATGTTAGAGTTCATAACTAATATTTCTGAAGTCTAAAAGATAAATTCATAACTGCACCTTAAGATCATCTTTGCAGTGTTCACAGAGGCTGTCTCCATTACAATATTATTTCTGAATCTTTCATTTGCCGCCACAGGCCATTCACATTTCCTCCATCCATTTATTCCTCCCAGACAGCTTACTTCAGTAAATTGAAGTGATTGTATAAAAAACCATTTCTCTAGTCATGAGTGTCTAGCCTTGCTGTTGCCTAAACTTTTCTGAAAAGCTAAGAAAATGAAAAAAATAACAGAAATTTTATTTAGGAAATGTATTGAAGATATAGACTGGTTTTTAAGTGCTAGCCAGTCAATACTTTCATGCCTCAGTGTTAAGATATCAAAATAATTTGCAAGAATTATTTACAAGAATACTCCTAGCTTCTGGCAAAACTGACCTTTACAATTCTCTCCTTAAAATTCTGTAGTCATAGGCAGAGAAAACATTCCATCAATCAATGTGCTTTAGAAGATGGGCAAGGTATGCAAGGCCTTGAGAACCAACTAGATAATTGTCATGTCTTCATTGTCCCATCACTTCCTCTCTCAAGACTCCCTTCCCTCACACTCTCTTTTTTGGATTTCATGCTCATCATTTTAATAACATTCTTTGCTAACATTATTAGCTGTCTTATTATTTTAGGATTTTTTTTTTCAAACTGTCTGGGAAATAGGATCTCTTTGAATGGATTCAGAAATCCTTTTTCTCCAAACGTACATTTATATAGGTGTCACCCTGGAAACAGATCAGAGTGATTTTTCTATGCATTTTTTATCTCCTGCCCCATTACAGGTCATTCCTAGGTTTTCCACCCCTCTAGTTCTATAAATTCTGACCAGGTGATCCCATTTCTGCCACCTATAAATAGATTAAATAGATTTTCTTTATATGCATATCTCCTGCTCAGTTTCATCTTTGAACCATTAATGTGGCATGTTGAATCACCCAGTGATGTCTCAGAGGTACCACCAAAGCATCATGTTTAAAACTTAACTTTGACCCAATCAATAAAGTGCTTCCGTTTTTCTTATTTCAGATAAAAACAACACCATAGATTCAGTTATAATAATCATCAATTCAGAGGCATTTCATAACACCTCTTTTCCATTAACAAGTACCATGACTATGTTGTATGTTTGTGTATGTGTGTGTGTGTGTTTCCATCCAGAATCCCTGCCCCTATTCTGATACCCTGTAACCTATTCTTCATATTGCATACAGAGTAAGTTTCTAGATACAAGTCTAATCCTTATAGTTATCTGCTTAAATTGTTATGGTCTAGATACTAAGTGTCCCAAAAAATGAAAAACTTCAGAGATGAAATGATTGGGTTATTAGAGTCTTAACTGAATCAGTCTCCATTAATCCACTGATATGGATTAGCTGGGTGCTAACTGTAGGCAGGTAGAGTGTGGCAGGAGGAGGCTTCTATGGGATTCTTATTTTGTTACTGGTGAGCAGAGCTCTCACGTGGCTTCCTGTTTGTCATGTCCTGAATTGCTTTCTTCCTCCATACCTTTTTGCCATGATATTCTACCGCATCGTGGGCCCAGAGCTATGGAGTCAGCCACAGATTAAGACCTCAGAAACCATGAGCCTCCTATAAACTTTTCCTCCTCTAAAATTGTTCTTGTTGGATCTTTTGGTCACAGCCATGAAAAAGCCTGACTAAAAGAAACTTCTCCAATATTCCTGTGTTATTAGGAGAAATATCAGTATCCCTATCAAGATTTCTAATGTTTTGTGTGATCTGAGTTATTTTCCAGCATCACCCCAAACTTTTCTCTGCTTTGTCTCATTGGTCAAAATCCATACATTGTCTGCCAGCAGTTCCTTGTTCAGACACTTTAGATCCTCTGTTCTCTTGTGGGAGGTGCCCTTTCCTCCCCCTCTTCACCCAGATAATCACAATGTATTCCTCTCTCATAGCTCAAATATGCATTCCCAGAGGGTATTCCTTGACCAACCTAGCTGACTCTAAGTTCCCATCACAAGCTTTCATAGTACCAGATAACTCTCTTTATCATATTTGCAAATTAACTTTTATTTGTCTGTGTCCCCACTAGACTATAAACTCCAAAGCAGCATTTAGTTATTATGTCTGCAAGTTATATGAGTGAGTGTCAGAAGTAGGAATTATTGAACTCAAAAATAGAAGAATTCATTTTTACTTCACGGAAACTGTCATGAGCTAATAGTTGCTAAATACTTGCCTTGTGCCAGGCATTAGTCTAAGGATTTCAAATGCATTAATTAGTATATTTTCTCATTTGCCCCATTTTCTTTAAACAGAAACTGAATCTCCAGCCAAAGTGGGGCTGTAGATTCAAATTCCATGTCATTTGATTCCTGAACCTGAAGCCATATTGCTTCTTCAGCTCACAGGTTTAATTTAAGTTGACCCCCTCTAGGGACCTGTTTCTGATTTTACTCATGAGAATTAGTGAATGTTTGAGCTCTACTCTGATACTGCAAAGCAGTACTTTTGTATAGCACTCATTTATTTTTGCACCTTAATTAGGATTAACTGTTTAAATCTTACTGCTGCTTGAATAAGTTATTAAGACTTTTTTTTCTGTATCCTCTAACAATACCAATAATAGTAATTTAAACAAGGTAAATGGTTAAAAATATTAAAATGTTGTAGAATAATAATTGTTAAATTGAGGTTGGCTATAGAAAAATAGTTGACTGTAAAGAAATTCGTATTTCTGGACCCAATTTCCAGAAAATTTCTACTCAATCAGAATGAGATGTAGCTCAGGTATCAAGTTGATCAGGTAATGTTACCAGCCCTAAGAATTGTAGTGTACCACATGAAGGCCCCATATTAATGTGTTCCTGGGTCCTGAATCAGTCTATTTCTATGAAATTCAGTGGAGACTAGGCAAAGAAGCAGATAGGCACCTGAGAACACTGTTTCAAAGTCTGGGAACTTTGCTTCCTACTGTTTAATGTATTCCCTGTGGCATTTGGTAATTAAGGAGCCTTACTTTAAATCAGAAATAGAACTACAAATAATGTAAGATTTTCTTACAATATTACTTCGTTATGAAGAAATATCTAGAAATAATATCTGTGCATGCATTGTTCCTTTAAAAAACTGTCATTTTAAATTTCAAAGGCTAATTTGCACTAATTAACACTTACGATTCTAACTCTAGGTAACATTCTATAGCATCTGATTTAGTGGACATTGTTCCTTTCATCAGGCTACATCACTCCTAAGGAGACTCATTATTCTTTAAAGCCTATGTTTGTCATGATACTGAAATTAAGTTATTCTCCTAAAGATCACTAATATAATATGCATAATATCTTAATTTCTTGTTGCTGCTATAAAAATTGTCATAAAGTAGCTTTTTAATAATACACATTTACTATTTTAAGATTCTGGAGGCAAAAATTCCAAAAAAGAAGTCTTATGGAACTAAAATCACAGTGTTGGAAGGGCTATTCCTACTGGAGGCTCTAAGGGAGAACCCATTCCTTGTCTTTTACAGCTTCTAAAGCTACCTGCATTCCTTGGCACATGGCCCCTTCCAGAAATGGCATCATTCTGATTTCTACTCCAGTCATCTTTTTCTCAGACTTTAAACCCATTGCCTTCCTCTGAAAAGTACACTTTTAATTACACTGAGCCCATTTGGATAATCCAAGATACTCACTCATCTCAAAATCCTTAATCTCATTTTCAAGGTACTTTTTACTATTTAAGGAAAAAAATTAACATATTTCTGTGGCTTAGAATGTGGACATCTTTGGGGTTAATGATTCAGTATACCACAAATAGAATCTCAAATATAGTTTCCTTGATGACTGGTATATCCCATAAAACTTTAAAAATATGGCTTTCGTTCATTGCATTCAATGATTTTTTAAAAAAACATGTATATGTATTCTACAGATAAAGGAATGATGGATAGGTACATACACATATATGTACATAGAATTTACAAATTTCCTTACTTATATTAAAGTATTAAATCAGAACTCTGAGGGTCTAGAAAAGTCTCAGATGAGATGATCAAAAAAGGCAGTTGAAACACAAGAAACCTCAAGGGAGAGATTCTCTCTGTGAACTTTTTACTTCTTTCTATAGAGCCAGAGACTCCAAATTTCATACACATATAGTCCAATTTCTTAACATTAAGAAAATTGCCTCTTTTAGACACCTGCTCTTAAGAATCTATCATGGTTTCTTTAAGAACAGGTGTGGGGATAGTGTCATATCTCCAAATTTTTCAGTAACCAAAGATTTTTCAAAAGAAATCAGGAGTCATTGAGGAAAATTTTTTTGAACTTTATGCCATCTCTTGGTTATGACTACAAGTTTAAATGTGAACTGTTATTTTTGTGGATTTTTAAATGTTTAAATTGTAAGGATTTGCACACTTTTTTATTCTTTCCTGAAAGCCTCCATGTTTAATATTCAGTTCCTGAAGGTAGATATGTAAAGCCTGAGTAAACCATGTTCAAGTTTTCCATAAACATTTTCTTTCTTTTTTGCTTTTTTATTTTAATTTCTTCCTCCCTCCCATTTTTTTCTTTCTTTTCTTTCTTTCTTTTTTTTTTAAGAAAATGCTATTTGAAGTAGTTGGCCAAAGTTATACTCTATTCTTAAAAGAATCTTAGTGGACCTGAGTTTCTAAACACAACCATTAATGTCTTAAAATTCAGACTCCACCAGGGAAAATAACATTCATTCAGGTTGACATGATATAACTAACATAAAAAATTGTTTATTTGCTTGATTACTTACCTATTTTATTATAAGAGACTAGACTTTTTTTTTTTTTTTCCTAATAATGTTTGCTATGAACACTTAGAGAACTGCCTCTGAGAAACAGAGTATCCATCATTCTGACAAGTTTTAAACCCACGGCCTGTATTTTGGTGAACATTTAAAGATCATTCTTTTTCTAATGTTAATTCTATAATGTTTCTTGCTAAAAGGGTGTGCTTGCTAAATTTATAACAGAGAGTAATCACATTTTAAACCAGTCAGTCATTTTTCCTCTTTGACTTTATCAGAACCTTTTCACTCTCTCCCTGCCTTCCCAAGGGGCAACCCCACCAGCTTACCTTTATTAATTTTGGTCTAGCATCATTAATGTTAACTGGCGTCTAAATTTAACCCTTATAACAACTGAAAATGCAAACAGCACACCATGTTTCAGCAAATTGATGAGTACAAAAGCTATTTATTGGTGATTCCAATTTTTTTTTATATAATTTACTCCACATTTGAAATCTCCTGTAGTTAAAAAAGAACAATATACATTTGGATGTTTTTTGGATATAAGTAAAGAGAACCATGTAATGGTTTGCATTAGCATTGCTGTCTCTGTGATGGCATTTATCCAGCAAAATTCATAGAAAAAAGTCAGTTAAAGTGGGTGTGTCCCAGTGGTTTACTTTTACTGATCTCATACAAACTGCTCTTTTTTCAAACCATCAATTTTCTTTTATTGTAATATTTCATTTTTATTTTTTTGTACTATTTTGAAAAAACTAACATAGATTTTCCTCCTGAATCAGAGCAATTAATGCCTAACTTCTTCACTCATAATTCCTGAATTTATAAATATATACTAACAACCATTGAATTATATCTGAACTTTACACTGGCCTTATGAAAATGTGATTTTATTTTCTAGGAGTCATATTAACGATACATTGCTTGAAATTATTCTTAGCATAGTGAAAAAAAATCGTAATTTCCATATTCATATCTAAAAACTCCCCCCAAACATGAAAGAAGCAAGACAAAAAAGGGTCTGAGGTTTTCATGAACAATCTCTTTGTCTCCTAACAACTGGGAAAGAAGAAACCATTGCAAAGGCCAACTATGGGTGCTCTAGGGCTGAGTTTGCTAGAAGTTATAGGGAAGAATCAGTTTTCACAAAGAGATCTACATACTAATAAGAATTTAGGATCCATTCACAATAGGATGATTGAGATCTTTGGTACAAAATGTATCACATTTGGGCATCTACTGAGGGCACAGAACTTCCAGTACTCAGTTCCCAAGGAAAAAGAGAGAACGTGTACTGTGATCAGGATACACTTTTTAAATCGTTTGTTAAAGAAAATTATTATCACATATTATGGATATAAATAAGAAGATTCTCTTTTCCAGAGGAAGAAATATACCCATCCAATTTATTACAATCTGCTAAGTTCTAGGACTTCCATTTGAATCATCATGTGTAATGTGTGGCTAAAAATTATTCATAAACCATTCTCATTATTTAAGTCTTGATATGATAATTTGCAAAATAACTTGAAGTCTAGCTTTGTTTCTGTTAGTATTTGATAATTTGATTGTTTCTTTTGTTTGATGGAAGTATATATAGAACTTTGAGATATCAACAACAAAAAATTAAATCTAGTATTGTCAGTTACCTTAGATTTGAGCAAAGAAGTAAAGATGGTTCCAGAATTTGTCTGTTAAAAATTTTACTCAAAAAAAAATTTTTAATTGCTGATGGACGTTAATTTTATTTATTTATTTATTTATTTATTTATTTATTTATATGCAGTACTAAGAATTGAACCCAGTGCCTCACACATGCTATGCATGCACTCTACAACTAAGCTACAATATCAGCCCTCTCCTTATTCTTTATTACATATAAGAAACATATTTTAAGCCAGACATGGTGGCACACACCACTGTGACTTGTAATCTCAATGATTTGGGAAGCTGAGGCAGGAGAATCACAAGTTTGAAGGCCAGTAACTTACCCAGGCCCTAACCAACTTAGTAAGACCCTGTCTCAAAATAAAAAATAAAAATAAAAAGGCTGGAGATGCAGCTCAGTGATAAAGTGCCACTGGGTTAAAGTTTAAATCTCTGATACCAAAAAAAAAAAAAGCACAACCAAAAAAATATTTAACAACTCTTGTATATGCATGTATGTGTACATATATGTGTGTATGTCCATGTATATATACACATAAATACATATATTAGTACTATGTATTTATTTATTTATTTATTTATTTATATCTGATCTTATTGAATAACTATGTAAACATCAGCACTCATCAAACACACCAAATGTAGCTCAACTATAGCTTCCAGAAGCCTGATGTGAATTTGTGTCCCCTGTTAATGAAGCAGTATTCTTTTGTTCTGGGTCCTAACACCTCAAACCTATGTACACATTTCTCTTTATTACATATTGATTAGCCAAGAATATCGCTCCTAACTATGACTATAAAGAGCAGTTTTCAGTAATCTATAATTTCTTGAGCATGTTAAGGTCACTAACTGAAAAAGTCCGAGTCAGTGACTATAATCAAAAGAAACTGCCAAGCAAATTCAAACTTCTAAACTTTCACCCTATACAATACGAACACAGTTGTCTTTTCAATTATTGGTAACAAAAACTGGAACAGCACAAATATGTCAATTTTTGATAATGATAAAATATACCATTAAAAATTAATGGAGTTCATCATCTTAAGAAATTAGAGTCAAAAACTGACCATGACCATCCCTTGACATTAGTCACAAATTATGATTTTACATTTTAAAGGCATTTCAAGAAAGAATTAGATTATTTTATTTTAAAAGCTACAGGAATCCAAAATCACAATCAAAAGGTATTGTGTGAGTATGGTGGTCATGGATATAGAAGTGGACCAGGATTTTTTTTTTTTTTTTTCACAATGACATAAACTTATATTCTCTTAAATAGGAAAAAAAAAAATCCTGCCTTAAAAGATTCACTTGACAAACAGTTCCATGTACCATTCCATTACAGAATTTGGAGACTGTTCAAGAAGTGTATTTAGGAACTTTAAATTGAAAAAATTGTATGGTCAGGTTTAAAAGGTGGGAAACAGCTATTCAAAGCTATTGCAGTAGGGAAGAGAGGCCAGAACTCAGTCTGAGCTCAATTCCACTGAAACAAAGGGGTAGTGAGTTTTTAGGAGGTGAGGAGGATGGGGAGAATGAGCATGAGCATGGGGAGATAAGAAATCATCTGTCCTTGATAATTGATTTTACCAGAAGAAAAAGTAAATTTACCCTACCTTCCTGACTAGAGATATTGTGTCCACAGTCATTAGACTCCTGCCCTCACACAGAGACAGAAGATAGGGAGTGGGAGATCAGGGTTATAACGCAAAGGCACTTTACCACTAAGATGCATCCCCAGCCTTTTTATTTTTATTTTTTATTTTGAGACAGGGTCTTACTAAGTTGGTTAGGGCCTAGGTAAGTTGCTGATGCTGGTTATATCAGGTTATATACATTGCAAAAGGCTGCTTCCCAGATCCTTAAGGAAGATAGTACTGAATAGTAAAATCAGCAAGAAGCATTTGTTGTTGTGGTTTTTGTTTTGTTAATGGGGATTGAACCCATGGATGCTTAGCCACCAAGTCACAACACCAGGCCTTTCTTTTTTTTTTTCTTTTTCCTCCATTTTGTCATTTGAAGAAAGAGTCTCACCAAATTTCTTAGGGTCTCACAAAATTGCTGAGGCTGACCTTGAATTTGCAATCCTCCTGCCTCAGCCTCCAAGGTTGTGGGGCTTATGGGCATGTGCCACCATACCCAGCAAGTTTTTTTTTTTTTTTTCCTTAAACTGCATCTCAAAAAGACAAAGAAATTATTTGCAAGTGTAAGTTTTCTAAAGAAAATGTTCTAAAGAAAGGGAAGTCAAGGGTCCAGAGGCAGAAAGGCACCTGTCTAAAGTTTGGTCAGCTAAGGGAAATATTAAGGCTGGTGTTTGTCACATTTCTAACAAGAATGTTCATCATCCACCCATATAAAAAGTGTACAGGACTTCAAAATTTTAGTGTAAAATAAGTAAGAAAGAATGTGACATCAATAAAATATGTTTTTTTTAAACAAAAATAATCTATTTTTTTACTCTATTTTTTTCCACACTGCCCTGAGTTTTACAATGATATAAAAACTGTTTTGTACAAATTCAGGATCTAGAATGAAAAAAGAATAAAATACAGAAATGACAAAGGCCACATATTCTCCTTCAGTCCCATCAACTTAATTACCTGTAGAATAAACTTATTCCCCATCTGTGTTCTCAAACAGTAATTATTATCTTCTCAGATTAATAATAACAAAAAAATAACTGGGAAATTTTCACATTGTCATTTATCCCTTAATATGACTTACTTGAAGGTGTTTTTTTTTTTGTTTGTTTGTTTTTTTGGTCCCAGCAACTTGTTAAAATCTTATAAATAAAATAATAGTATTTATAATAAAGGAGGAATAGTGAAGAGAAAATGTATGCAGCATTAGGAGCCCAGGGCAAATTTAAATGGAATACCACAGCTGAAACATTTACTTGCCTGGGGGTGGGCAACAGGAATTAGAAGGTCAGAGAGAAATAGAGAAAAGAGAAATAGAAGGAAATAAAGGCATATTTGTTTCTGTTTACTCCTGTACCAGCTCTTCTAATGAGGTTTAGTTTACAAAAGATTTACCAGGCAATAGTACATTCATATTCAAAATGACTCTCTGTATATATAAACATTGAGGTTACATTATTGTGAGTAAAAGCAAGAAATTTACTGTTTACTGTGAAGCAAAGGAACCACCACAAAATGCAGACGATGAACATAATCAGCAGTTGAAGTGAAGAAACTTGATAAATGAATGTTGCCATTCTACTTGAATTTAATCAGAAGTCTGTTTGCCTGACAAGATACACTCGTAAATTTGGTAGTTAAAACACTTTTGAACATCATCTTTTACAAACTTCACATTCGTTAAGTATTTCTTTTGTGCATTATTTATTTCCTTGCAAAATGTCTCTTTTCTACATTACACTTTTGGTTCCAAATGATGAAAACACAGCTTGGGGTGGGGGACTACCTATGGTCACCCTTAGAGAGGAGAAACTGATTTCCATGAGGTTACTAAGATTTGGGTATTTTAAATATCTAATCCGGGCTGGGGTTGTGGTTCAGTGGCAGAATGCTTGCCTCTCACATGTGAGGCGCTGGGTTTGATCCTCAGCACCACATTAAAAAAATAAACAAAATAATGATGTCGTGTCTATCTATAACAGAAAAAAAAATTTAAAATTTTCTAATTGTGTTTAATTTTCACCATAATCTAATTTGGCAGGATGAAAATAATCTTATTTTATAGCTGTGGAAACTGAGTAACAGGGAGCTCATCACACTGGTTAGTGGTAGAGCTGGCATTAAAACGAAGCCTGTGCAGGGTGGTTCTAAACCACCCAATTTGTTGGTACCTGGGAGATTTTATAAATACCCCTGGAAGAGATCATATCTAAATTTGTCACCAGCTAATGCCTTTTTAGGATTACATTAAAAACTAAGTGAGGAATAATCAGATCAGCCCTTTTTAGGATTAAAAAGGTATTTGCCTATTTGAGGATTTTCCACTTCTGCCTGGCAGAAGTTAACAATGAAATCAAACACAATTCTGTCTTTTACCCTAGTGTACAGTGCAAAAAATGTCACATAGCAGCATTGATTTAGCCTTCACTTGGCATCTTCTAAACTAGAAGCGGAAAAAAAAAAAGGCTTAAATTCTTTGGAGTGGCTGGCAAGACCCTAACTCCTTGCTTATTGATTTTTGTGTTATTGCTCCTGGTTATGAATTATGGATTAAAAAAACCTTTTATGATGGGTAATAAAAGAGAGAGCTAGGAGAAAACTGTCCCTCCCAATTCTCACCAATACATTAGTTTCTTTTTCTTTTTTTTATATTAATCTATAAACAGAATTGGGAGAAGTATATAAAAATCCAATTTGTGTCACAGAAAGACATGTAGAGATTCTAAGATATAAGGACTCAGTATGATAAAGTAAATGAGAGACCCTCCATTTCTCTTGCAGCCAGAAGCAAGTGAGAGAGGGTATTAACCTTTTCCTCACCAAAAGAATGTGTGCCTGATGACCAATAGTAAATTTCAATTATTAGCCACTAAAAAGGAAAGGTCAGTATGTTTGTGTTCACGTATTCAGCCCATTACAGAGCTTCAGGTCTCACAATTTGATTTGTTCTATCATTGCAGGAAGCTGGAATATAAGGTGTTGGACTACACTCCCTTACAAAGAACTACAGCTCATGTGTTGTTTTTTTTTCCTGCCCCATTGTTGATCTAGGTCAGTTTGAATAGATGGTTCTAGTAATCTTACAGTCCAATTTGACAAATAGTTTGCTGAAAAGTACACAGGGAGATGACAAATTCTCTATGAATTCCTTAAATGGTGTGCAAGTTTTATGCTTTGTAAGAAATGCTAATAATATTAAATAACTAAATAAGCAGTGTTTCTACTTAATTCAGAACTCTAGGTGTGTTCTATTAAAGTAATAAGGTCTTAAAAACAAATATGATTGCCTCCAAGACTTACCTTATAATTGTAAGAAGTCTTTCAGCTTTCTTTCCATCATTATTAGTTTTCAGGGATGACTTTTCTGGTCTCAGAGGCAGCAAGAATAAAGCAGAAAGCAATCAAAAGATACAAGATCAAAAAGCACCATGAACACAAGGGATAGTGGGATTACCAGCTATATGATTTAAAAATTGAGGCACTAATAATGACCATGTTTTATAAAATATATGGGAGCATTAAAATTTCAGAAATAGCCTTGTCAAATTCCTCAGGGGAAGTTCTGTTTTATTTTACATGGAGAAGTGAATACATCATTTTAAACAATTCGGAACATTTGTTTAATAGGTCTAGAACATAAATCAGAATTCCACAATCACATAGAGGACCAGACAGAACCATCTCTGATATAAATGCTCAGAACCAGCCAAGGCCCTTTCCATACATGAATATATTATATTTATCCAGGAAAGAAAGTGTTATTCTTGATATTTAAAATATGCAAATACAATTGAGAGAGTTTTGTTAATTTCTGTAATATCACACAGTCACTAAGTGAAAAAAGGGGGAACATTGCCTTTTTATCAAATACTACTTTACAGTACATTATCCTCAACCTTAGTTTCCATTTTTAAAGTTTATATAAGGACATTCATTTTGGAATTTAATTTCTGCTTCATGTCAAAATATTTTGAAATAGTCTCACAGTTGCTGATTTGATGGTGATAGCATTCAAAAAAATATTTACTAAAAAATAATATCCTTAAGATTTGTAATGAATTACTTTTCTATTCCCTATTAATGCGGACACTGGGTACTTACCTCAGATTGAGAGTAAGCCCATATTTCCAAATCTATATGCTTTGTGCATCTCTTTATCCCTGTACACACTATATGGTGATGAGAAAAAAGAACTTTTAATAAAGTTTGTCAGTCTCCAACACCAGTGTATCTTTTCTCAATCTGCTGCTACTGTACTTGAAGAACTTTAAAAGAAAGATAAATCAGACTCTGGCATTCTTCTAATTTATTTTGAGCATTCTGCAATTTCAACTTCTTTATTGGTATAAGAATCCTATCTTGTCTTTCCTTAAGACAGAAATTTCTATCCAGTACTCACAACACACACACACACACACACACACACACACACTTTGGGTCATGATCCATGCATATAACCTTTCCTTTTCCTATCTCTCATTTTCCTTTCAAGTAACTAGTGCTGTGACATATTCCCTCGGGTTCCTCTTTCCTCCTGGATGACATAGATAATACAATTTCTTGGCCTTAAAGTAATTAAACTTTGTTACAAATTCCTCCCTACTTATATTGAATAACCTCTACACTATATATCCATATCGATTTATCCAGGGCATCTTTAATTACTCCTTTATAATCGAGTGAGCTAAATGCTATAGGGACTCAAATTTTTGGTTTTAGATTTATGGACGTATTCATGAAGAAAGTAGTAGTTGAGGCATATTCTTCAGGATGAGAACAACTTCAGGAAATCTGGAAGCTGTGAGGAAGCATTCCTATTGGATGTATCCATCAGGAGGCATGTTTTCATGCCCATGAAACAGAACAAGCACAAATCTGGACTCTAGCTTCAGGAGTTCAAACTCCTTCTTATGGTCAGTATTGTGGTTAATAACCCTACAGAAGGTTTCACATTATATACTTCAGATTTGTGCTTAATCTCTCCTTTTCCTCATCCTCCTCCATTCAAATCATGCCATTAGTTTAGTCTCAGAACATATCTTGATTACCATGTTCAGCTAAAAGACATCAAGATCTTGGTTTCCCTCATTCTGATCTTCCTCTGATTTTCAGCCAGCATTCAAGATGGGCCCAGTAATCCTCCTTTTCTGTTACTATATTCTTATGCAATGCCTTCCAAATTGTAACAGATTTGGCAAGCATTGGGACATGTTACCTCTGAGATTACATTTAAAAAGACACTAGAACTTCTGTCTTTATCTCTTAGTCTCTCTATCTCAATCTCAAGAAGGCTTGTGTGGACTTGAATGTGCGGCAGGGATTAATCTGAAGGCTCTGACCTGCACCTGTGTGGGTTGGACTCATGCAACTTCTCTACTAAAATTATGGTTTATGTGTGTGTCAGGACTTGGCTTGTTGATTCCTCATAAATTTGATCTACATTTGTTCTTCAAGTTCAGAAAATACAACTCTTGCTTTCCAGATGGTATCTGTCTGCTTGCTGTTTCCATTCTGTAGACTCCATAACCTGAATTATCTATGGTTTTCCCAATACTTTCTAAGGAACATGTTCTTCAGGAAATTTAGTTTCTGTGCCTTCTTTATGAAGGTAATTTTTCTGTACTAACTCACACAAGGCAAATCAGGAAAAGATGTTTTCACTCTTTAAGAATACATTAAGCATAGGAAAAAAGAGAAGTTTCAAAAAACTGTTTTACTCCTGGAAGAGTGCTTGAGTTGCTATTTTCCAATCATAGTAAGTTCATATTTATAAAAATATTCAAATGTACATGCCATATTTTTCAGGTTTTAGTTATCCTTACTGTCTTAAGATTATATTGTAGCTAAAGTTTCAATATGTTTGGGACATATTAATACTATACGATCTTATTATCAGAGAACTTTCCTCAATATTCATATGACATAGAGCAGAAATAGACCAGAAAGTCCAGAAATAGAACCATATCTATATGGTTCATTGATTTTAACAAAGGTTTCAAGGAATTCAGTGACATGAAAGTACTAGTGCAACACTGAAAAGGAAGGTTATATGTACAAAACAATAAGAAAAAACTTGCCCTTCATCGAATTTATACACACAAAAAATTAACTTGTAATGGATAATAGTCATATAAAAGCTAAGACTATTAAGGTTCTAGAAAAAATATAGAATAAACCTTTGTAATAGTAGGAAAGGAAAAGATTCTTAAATAAATCAAGAAGTATAAACTATAAAAGGAAAAAAAATGATAGTGTGAACTTCAATGAAGTATAAAATCTTTTGTTTTTCTTAAAACAAATAAGAGTCCAAATATCTAGTCACAAACTTTAAGAAAATATTTGTAAATCATATATTTCACAGAGAACTTATATCCCTAATATATAATCAACTTTTAACCTAGTAATAATAAGAAGAAAAAGAACCCAATTAAATTATGGGCAAAATATTTGAACAGACACTTCACAAAAGAAAATGTGCAAGAGGTCAAAAAGCACATGAAGAAAATGTTCAACGTTATTAAACGTTTAAATTTCTTTGGATTGCCATAAGGAAATATCAAAAACTATCATTTTAAATAAAACAAATTTAATGCTTCACAGTTGTCAAGGGTAGAGATTCAAATTGTCCTGAGGTCCATGTTCCCTCTGAAAGCTGTAAGGAGCCTCTTAAGAGGAGGTGTTGGCAATCACTGCTGTTCCTGGGATGGCAACTGCGTAATGCTGACCTTTGCCTTCATTATCACCAGGCATTTTCTCCATCAGGAAAGGTCACTAGTCTTATTGGACTAGAGACCCAACCTACTCCTATGTGACCTTACTGGAACTACATCTGCATTGACTCTATTTCCAAATAAAGTCACATTTTAAGGTACTGGGGGTTAAAATATATCTTTTTTTCTCTCTTTTTGGCAGAGGAGGGATATAATACAACCCATAATATCAGTTAATAGGAGAATAGAAATTAAAACCACAATGGGATATACCACAGTGAATCTCACCATCATATATATCCATAAGAAATTAATTTTAAAAAATAACTATGGGTAAATTGCAGAAAAATCTATAAAGTGGAGGAAAGGGACCAAGGGTTGGAAAGAGGGGAAGGGAATGGTAGGTGGTGAGATGGAATTAGAATGAGAATATTCCATGTTTTTATAATTATGTCAAAATGGATTTTATTGCCATGTATATCTAAAAAGAACCAATAAAAATTGGGTAAAAATCAATCAATCAATAAATATGCATGCTAAAAACAAAACCACAATGGGATACCCTTTAGATCCATAAGAATGAGTTATAAGGTTGAAAATGCCAAGAGTTTGCAAGGATGTGGAGTCACTGGAATCATCATACATTGCTCTTGAGAATGCAGAATTATACAGCCATTTTAGAAAACAGTAAGATATTTTCTTATAAAATTAACATACACTAATGATGCAACTTAGTGACCTCACTCCTATGTATTCATCCAAGAAAAATGAAAACAGAAAATACATGTACACAAATGTTCAACACATCATTATTAGTAATGGCTAAACCTGGAAATAATGTCAATTAATATGTTGAATGTTTTGAATATTCATTCTACAATAAAAAGCACATTATATGAATCCATGAAATAGTATGGATAGATTTATAAAAAATACTGAGAAAAAAAGTGATGTAAAAAATGCTGCATTTTTTATTATTCCATATATATGAGATTCTTGTTTTATTTTTATGTAGTGCTGGGGACCAAACCCAGTGCCTCATGCATGCTAGGCGAGCACTCTACCACTGAGCCACAACCCCAGCCCCCTATATGAGATTCTTTGAAAAAAGAAATTATGGTAACAGATGAATGGTGGATCCATGGCAACTTGTGATTAGGGACTAAAGGAGTCACAAGCAAACTTTTAGGATTGTGGAAATTTTTCTACATCTTGATTATTGGACGGATTATAAGATTATATAATTTCTAAAAATTTTTTAACTCTACACCTAAAAGGCTAAATTTTTTTGCACATAAATTATATTTCAATAAAATGGGGTAGAGATGAAGAAATATCTATGTTACCTGATACCAAGATTAATTTAGTTAACAGTTCCTCATGTTTTAATTCAGATTTCAAATCTTAAACAAAGGACATCTTTTAAAATCAATAGAAGTCAGGAAAGACTGGAATGCTAATGCTGTACATAGAAAGCACCAGCTAAACACAGTCTTTTTTTTTTTCCTCCCCATTTTACATGTGAAGAAAGACTCCTGATTTCCTCACTGATGATCTGTGGGGCCCGACTGGTATCACCTTGATAGCAGAATAGAACCTGCTGCCATGTGAGTGGTAGACATAAACACTGCTCTCTGAAAGGCACCTTCTGTTTGGAGCTGTTTCATGTACCAGCACTGTTTCCATCCACTGATAGGATCAGACGTCTCCCTTGCCTGTGGTTCAGAACTTCGGAGTGTGTAATGCTCTTCTCACTATTAATACAAATTTTGTTTGACTAATTGGGGCCACACTTCTTTCCTCAGAGCCTTTATTCCTAAGACTGAGTGTGCTATTTTCAGGGTGCCATCTCCTTAGGGGTCTTGTCTATGAGATGCTTCTGGATGAAGTCAAACAAATTTCTGTCCCTAATTCTCAGTGAAATCAGACTTTCATGAAGAATACATTAAGAATAAAGAAACCGACTTTGGAGGACAACGTGGCCTCCCAATATCATCTCTCATCATCTTTTCAACCACCAGCCTTTAAATTCTTACTAGTCACACCAGTTTTATTTTTTATAAGTGAAACTGAAATGTGTTACATTATCTTTTGTTCACTTTATTACATAATATTTGAAATAAAAACAAAATGTTGAGGATTAAATTAAGAGAAAGTTAGCTACTTAATCTTTTCATAATGCTTTTTATCATCAAAACTAATAGGTTTATTATATAAGTAATTACTGAAGAAAGCAGATAACTTGATGAATACTTTATTTACAATGATAAATCAAGAGGCTGAATCTGCTTCTACAATTTCCTTGGGGGATTTTCTAAGAAATAGACAATGCAGTTGTTTTACTTGGTTTGTTGAAATATATATTTAAGTGTAAACTTGTAGAACTATCTAGAAATAATGAAAGAGATTGTACCTTTTAAGTTGAAATGAAAGTACATTTTATATTTATAGATATACATAAATACATATACATGTGTGTGTATGTACATACATATGTATGTATATACCACACACTAAAACGTACATTGGACTTCCACTATTTTTATAGTTTCAGGTCCTCTAGTCTTTCATAACATGTCACCATTAATCCATTATATATATATATATATATATATATATATATATATATATATATATATATATATATATAATTTTCTTTCTTCCTTCCTTTCCTCATAACTGACAGGAATTTTCCAACACAAGAGGCTTTTGCCACCACTAGAAACTGTTGCTTTCAATGACCTTGTAGACATGTCATCTTTTCAGAGCCATTTTATATATTCCATATATATATCCATTAATATAAAAATTATGATGGTGGCTACAATAACCAAGCAGAATTTCTTCAAAGACACACATTTACTCTCCTTTCTCAGTGCCATGAAATTCAAATAACAGAGGCAAAGAGTGTTAATAATTGTGCTGTATTGGATGCAGGTACCTCTTAATAACAACATTATATGCTTTGGAGAATTAATAAAACCTCTTATGTAATCATTTCAGTAGAGCATTTCCTAGATGAAAGATTAAAAACCCCTTAATGAGAGCTGAAGAATAAAATTGGAAAGGAAATGGTAATTAAGTCAGGTTCTAAAATATGTGACTTTGTTCTGTAGCCCTATAATAATTCAACATTCAGATAAAGTAAAAAGATTTTGATCCAATTTTTATGGCATCCATAATGGTCAGGTTTTTGTTACTATGTGCTTTTGAATGCTTGAGGGAAAATTATAATCAATGTAAATTAAATTTTCTGAAATGTTTAGGAAAGTTTGTAGAACTACTGACATGGTTTAATTTCAACTCATTGAAAGTTTCACTCACATGATTAAGCATGAATATTGGTGGACAAAAGAGGGTGGTCTAAAAAAATTATCCAGACTTAGATAAGGAAAGAGCTGATTGAAAAAATACTAATACAAAGTGGGAGGGGAACTGTTGTAATAGAAGGGGATCCATGGCAATAGAGGAAGGGGAATATTATGGCACAGAAGGGGACTGTTTCAATAAATGAAAAGGACAATTTCAACAGGGAGATCATGCTAACCATGAGATCTGTAATTGTGTCAAAGCTCAGGTAGAGGGGATTAAGCAAGATTGGGGGAAAGCAGGTATGGAGAGTGCATGAACAGGTAAGATGATCAGACAATTGAACAGAAACTTTCTCCCACCCACCAATCAGCCAATTTTGAGAGAGGCCAATGAGCGCTTACTTCACCATACTTCCTGAAGCTAAAGGGTGGGCCAAAATTCTGGGGCCTTGGGGAAAGAGAAGAGCCATACCAATGTTTGGTTAAGTTCATGGGCATTTTGTGAAGATCCTTCAGTAGAGAGAAACAGTGAAGCTAATGATTTATGAGGCAAAAAGTAGGAATTCGGAGGGTTTGTCTGACCTTGTCATGGGTAACAATGGGCCTCATCAAGTCCCTTTTCCACTACTGACAGAACACACACAGAATGGGTAATTTATAAGGAGAGGAATTAAGTTTTATACTTCTGGAGGCTGGGAAGTCCAATATCTGGTGATTATGTTCCTACTGTGTGGTAATGTGTTGGAAACACCAAGAGAGAAACATACAAATTCACATTTTGCTTCTCTTCTGAGAAAGCCACTAACATGATCATGACCCATCTTTATAACCCAAACCCAATTACTTCCCAAAAGCTTCATGTCAAAATACCATTCAAATATAAATTTTGGGATTAAGATTTAGGCAACTTCAACATAAGAACTTTTGGGAGACACATTTAAACAATAATTTTAAGTTATATGGGGAAGGGTGATTCTTAGCAATATGCCATTTCCCAGAAAACAAAATGAAGGAGAATTGCTGTCCCTTTTTTTCCCCCAGAAGCAAAGTGCCCAGGTGAACTTTAATATTGTCAGGGTCCACTTGGGCTAAAGCAAATAATAATAATGATATCTTCTTTATCTAAGAATTTTAATTGGCAAATTATTCATAATTTGCATAAAATAAATTCCCCATAAGTGATCAGTCGGACGATTTAAGTTAGAAATTTCTTCTTTTTCCTTTCATAGTCTCAGCATCCCACAAGAAAATATGTTATTATTTGATTATGCCTTTGTTCAATCATTTATTTGTTCAACAAATAAATTGAGGATGGTGGTGCCAGAAAAAGACTGGATGTGGATCATATTGGGTGCATCGGGCTGTAAACAGGAGATTGGGAGATTTTCAAAGGAGGCCTGAGGTTTTATTAATGAAAGCAGACTTTGGCTTCCCCCAGTCCTTGCAATCACTTCTTAAGCCTCAGCTGCTAAAGGACCTTGCTTTAGTGCCTGCCACCCTCCCACTGGTGTGAGCTTTGGTCCTGGTAAAGAGAAGAAGATCAAAGAAGAACCTGCCAAATACTCTCTGCCTTTTTCTCAACAGTCTAGGACAACACCTGCTGCTCTTTGCTAGGACACAGACACTTGTCATCAGAAGTAATACTGAGAAACTGAAGGGTCCAGGTTCGCTGTGCATATTTATCCTTCAAGTAAAGGAGTCATTCGTGTTCCTTTTGCTCATCAGTATGATAATCTGGTTTTATTACACAATGGTACATCTCCCTCCAAACTGCCACACAACAGAAAGATTTGCTTCCCTCAACATTAAAGAGAAATTTTTGTTCGTTCTGTGAAAGGGTTCATCACAATATTTATTCAAAAATAATCTTACCTTATGCAGATATAAGTCTGAAAAATTGCGCTCATGTTAGTTGCATTTTGGAATGGGAAGAATTTCAGTGTGAAAATTGATGATTGGTGATTTAATTTCTTAGCCACAGTGAGAATTTTGGCTTATTTGTCCTCTCTCTCAGTCGTCTCTGTTCTGCAATGGGATGGAAAGCAGAGGGAAGTGCTTAGTGTACAGAACTTTCTTTTTCTTTCTTTCTTTCTTTTTTTTTAAAGTAAGTATCACTAATGTTTCTCCCCTCTAGAAGTGATAAGGGTATATAATACCAGCTTCTGAGACTTTATGAAAAAAGCATTCAGATGACAAGGTGCCATATGACAAGGTGACAAAGTTCATCCCTGCTTCTTTCTGCCCTGAAGGTAAAGTTCACACGAGTCTTTCTAGAAGATTCCAAATGATTGAGGTGGCTTCTACACAGCAAAACATTAATGAATTACCACTCCAATGTTAGTCCATACACATGACCTTCCTGAACTGGACCCTTTACTCAAAACCACCTGGCTCTATAACATCCAGTGGTTCTCCCATTTCTGTGCTGTTATTGGACAAGGGCAATACCATCACCGTCCAGCTATCTAAGTGTCTTGTGTCTTCATTCTCCTTAGATATTTTGTGATTATCCCAATTCCCTTTGAGAAAACTTGTCTTTAAACACTGCTCAGTACCTCAAACTTTTTTCCTTCTCCCACTTTCTTGTCCTACCAGAGGAGGATATGGTCTGTCTCCTTACCAGGAACATTCCAATTAATTTAGACTTTCACAAAAGCTAAGAGGATGATTGTGTGCAAAAAAACCCCCTTGAGATAAGAAAACAGAGGTGCTACAATAGTGGAAGAAAAAATATAGAAAACAAAGCACATGTAGCCTTTATTTTCTTTTCCTCTCTTGGTCTTTTACAGCAAAGAAAGCACGACATAAATTACCATCTGTGTATATATATATATATATATATATATATTTTTTTTTTTTTTTTTTTTCTGACATTTTGGATACTCAAATGTTGAAAGAGAATCACCTGAATGGAGTCTGAGGAGGATTCAATACAGAAAGAAATCTCACCTTTTATCTAAAATGAAGGAAGCAGATGAATGGGAGAAAAATGAAACCATCATGGGACTGGATTCCCACTCAGGCTACTGACAATGTTATGCATATATATGTAGATTTATGTATCTTTTAATGTCATATCTACACCCTTTCTAATATGGATGGGTGTGTATTCATTTTTACTCGATTGGTTCAATCTCCAAGAATTCCAGGAAAACAACTGGATGTGCCAAAATGGTTTAATGGAGATTCCAAGGTAGACTATGGGCAATATGGCAGCAGGTCTGGATCCTAGGAGAGAGAAAACAAAGATTGCCTTGGTGCATAGGCCTAAATAAGTATCTGGCCTAGTGTCAGAATGCAATCCAATCAAATATTAAGCATCTTGTTTTAAGAAATGAAGGCATTGTACAAAATGTAGTATAATTACATAATTTTTAGCTGCTTTTAAATATGGTTCATATTGGGAAATATGCTTAAGACATAAAATCTTAAAATATTTAGGTCCTTTCTGAAGAAAAACAAGAGTTATGACAGAAATAAAACAAACATGATATATTTCTTAGTGGGCGCTTCAACTATAAGTCAAGACTATGAATATGTGCACAATGCTTTAACCTGAGGATACAACCATATGGGTTTACAATTTTAATGCCTATGCTTTTAAGATTTAAATTAAAGGCCGGTTACTGGTTTATGAGCTTTCCTTGTGCTTTTCTTCCGCAGTTTGGATCTTCATGGTGTTAGAAAACAAATTAATAACAATAACCAAAAAGGAGCTTATAACAACCTAATTCCTACAGGAAATATGGAGATGACAAGATGGATATTTGTAAGAGGAATTTCACAGCCTATCTCTCAGCTGATTGCCTTTGTTTGGTTCTTGAATCCTTTGTGTCTTTCAGTGTCAATAAATGGTGTTTCCTATTATCTCCAGTCAAGTAAAATTTAGTTGCTCGTATCCTGACAGCTAAGCTCATTCAATTTCTCCTGCAAGTGAGCCATAACTCCTTGCGGCAAGATGAATAGCAGAGGTGGAGGAGGTTGAACCAGAGTCTGAAAAACCCAGTCCTGTTTCTGCACCTTAATAACTTTGAGATTGTGCAAAGTCATTTAGCATTTTTGTTATACACTTATCTTATTGCAAAAGGTATTAGTAGTGCTATTAATGATTCTCTCATTCAAAATAGTACAATGACCAATTGATGCATCATGTGTGAGTGCTTGGTAAAGCAGTATGTAAATAAAAAAACTAACTGTAATATTAAAATAAGATGCATCTTGCTGCATAAATTTGAGTTAATAGCCCCAGGAATTTTCAAAGTTCCTGGCCAAAGAAATCAATTTTTAGAAATACCCTGAACAAATGTCACCACAGGTTCTGGAGGAGGTGACAGTGAATATATACCTTGTGTGACAGAAGAGTTATTTAATGTGTGTGTGTGTGTGTGTGTGTGTCTCCCAGTACTTTCCTTCTCTCATTTAGGCAGATCGAATGCAGGTGGTAGTTTGTCAAGATGGAGAGTCATGGCAGGGTAAAAGTATTTCAGTCCTTTTGTTTTTCAAGACATGAACTCAGTGTAAAGATTATTCTAAATTTTCTTTAGGATTATGTAAAGAACTAGAAACTCTGGGGGAAATATTTGAATAATTCTAAGGAATTCTTAGAGACCAGTAAAGGGACCAGAGATCTGTGGGCTGGGAGATCAGAAGACTAATATCTTGATTTCAACATTACATTGGGAGGTGTCAAGAACTCAGAGGAAAATGGCTTCCTGATTCTCAAGCTTTCAAAGAGCCTCCTGTGCAAACATTATAGAGACAAGGACCTGAAGACATCATGTATTCTAGACCCACAGATGCCTTGGCAACTGGTATAGGTTGTTGAATAATAGCCAAAGGAGTCTTACCTGGTCCAAAACCCTGAGAACCTTTTCTTTACCAGCCCCAGTTGGACTTATCTGTTCTTTTGACGACCATAATCAGCACTTTCTGTTAAAATTAGATTGACTTTAAGAAAAGTGTTATTTTTGTCCACTGGAATTATGAGATGTCTTAAAAAAATCTGTGAAGTTTGAAAAAAAGAAGCCAACTGAATTGGCAAATATCTCTTCTTTCTTGGCAAAACTGAGCTGCATCCAATTGCTTTAGTAGATTTAATTGTGATTAATTGGTCAATCAAACCTATTTAAGACATTGCACCAGTCATTCACTTAATTTTTATTGAATACCCTCCATGAACATAGCACTGAGCATGGGAATAATTTAGTTATTACATGGTGATTGGATTAATTTTATAAATAGTTCTTGTTCTGTGTGCCTCTGTACCATCCTAGCAATTATGTGCCTGAATAAAGCAAATCTCTAAACCACACTTGAATCAATCATTGTTCCCCCAACAACATTTTAATCATACTTGTCTATAAGTAACAATATAAATTAAATTGAATCTATACTTTTCATGTAAAATTATGAAATTTTAAAACTGAAAGTGACTGTAGAGAGCATCAACGCCTAACTACCCTTCCTGACTGTCCTATTTAATAAATGTGAACACTTAACCAAAAGCTTAACTAACCTATCCAAAATCACAAAGCATAAATAGTGACAGAAGAAGGATAAAGCCCAGAATTTCTGAGTTATGGTTTTTACTCTTCCTTTCCCATGTAAACTTCTACTGACTATCTCTATAAAGATTATTTCGTTCCAAGGTAATTATACCTAAAATTGTCATTGAATAATAGCATTCTGGTAACCCCTCGTATTGAGGTTTTTCTGTATGCCACATACCATGCCGAATGAACTTTCTCATTCAATTTAAAACAATCCTATGAGGTAGGTTATATTAGTTTTCTTGTTTTATATTAGATTGCAAAGAAGAGTCAAGTCACATGCATAGCAAATGGAGGAGCTTCTGGTTAGATATAGATGGTCATACCCCAGAGCTCAATCTAAAATACGACCCAGCTCTCAAATTCTAGAAAATTGACCCAATTAATGTGTTATTTTTTTTATCCGACAAGTATTTAAGTCATATCCTTAATACTTATAAGCCCCAACACTGGTATATTGGAGATACACTGGTAAATGAGAGGAATAAAATCCCTGATCTTGTAGACTTTGTATTTAAATATTTGTTTAATATTTATGGAGTGCAAGGAGCAAAGGGTTGTCTCAATAAACAAGATCCTCAATTAAATGACATTAGGAAAATAAAAAACATGAGGGAGAAGACTGTATAGCAGCCCAGCCAGTCATCCTGAGTGGGCAGGCCACAGCAACAGCTCTGAGACCCTCAGAAGATCTAGTGATCAGATGTGGTATCCCTTAAGCTAATATCTACCATGCTGAACACTCAGCATAGCCCATTCTTAGTTCTGACTTGCTTCTTCAGTCTCTGGGTGATTTGCAAAAATCTCTGGAGAGAATCTGATGAGATCAACTGTCACTGTGTGAAACAAAGCAGAATTTTTCAGGATACTTGTCAGGTCCAGTCACTTTATGGCTGGTGACCCATTGCTAAATGGCTGCATCCTAGTCAGGTGCTGTCTCACTGGAGTGGAGCCAACTCTGGCTAGTTACATGGTTGTAATAGAGAGAGGGTAAGGTGAGTTCTGGGCATGAAGGAGCTCAGAGAACTGTGTCCAGCATAATTGCACTATTTCCGTTCTACAAATTATACTTACTCATGCTTGCTTTTGCTGATTAAAATCATTAATTCATTTTTTAAAAATAAATATTTACTGCAAATTAGTTGAGATATGGAGAGGTGGAGCTGTTAAAAATATATTATTTTCACTCAAACTATACTCAATCATATCTATTTAGCTGAGATACAAAGTATGCAGTTTCACAAAAATTCAGTTTTTTTTTTTTACTTTAATGGAATCATTTCTCATACGCTCTCTTTTCATCTATGTTCAAAGTATATTTTAGTATTAAAAGATGAGAATTCAAGGATAAAAAGGGCACAATTCTTATCCCAAGATGGTCTGAGGGAGTCAGAGAAGAAAATAAATAAGAATAATATAGAACCTATATCTATATCTAAGAACTGTAGGCGTGCTTGAGAGAGGTGTCTGCTGGGGCTTGGGCTAGGAGCAGGAAAAGGGCAGAATATACTTCCCAAAGACAGTGACACTTAAGCTCCTTGCTGACAGAATAAGACAGAAGAAGAGAAGCTGTCCTGAGCAGTGGAGGTACACACATCATTAGAAGGCAAGAAGATGAAAAGCTCCTTGGGGCAGCAGGAAGTAATTCAGAATATCTACAGTGGAGGATTTGTGGATAGTGGTATAAACGCAAGAAGATTTGGAGAGAAAGGAAGGTGGAGCCCAGATCTGCCAAATGTTCTTTCTTCTTTCTTAGGACTTTATCTCTAAGGCTTTGCAGACTCCTTAAAAAATTCTCAGCAAAGAAAATTTGAGTTTTAAATACTGTTTCTGTCCATTGTGTGGGATATAAACAAAGAGGTCAGTTACAAGTATGGAAAGATTATCACTGGGATACCATGCTGAAATTTTCTTCTCATCTCCCACTAAGGTAGCTAGACCTACTTTCACCTATTTATCTCAGGAGAGGACTTTAAGAAGTTAAAGCCAGACATTCTATCTCTGGCTTGTGTTTTTCTAAATTCAGAGACCTTGAAGAGATTATGCTGAGAATTTTGAAATTACCAAATGGAGAGAGAATATTTTAGATGAAAACAAAAGAGGAAAAGGAAATATTTCCTGGGGGGCGGGTGGGGAGTGTAAGGACCTGCTCTTGCACCAGCCTGTATCAGCAGTCAGAATAAATGACACATCCCCAGTGGGCTAGCAGCAGCTGCCATAAGCTACACCAAGTGTACTGAAGACTGTTCTGCTGCAATGGCTATTCCCCACCCCCATCACACTCCAAGGGAACACTGTGATCTTTACCTTGAGGATAGCAGAACTAACCACATTTAACTGGAATTCATAGACCTTTGCCCATTTTCTCGGTCACAGTTATGATGGTTGGATTTACCTTTTGCAGAAAATAAATATTTTTATTTTAGAGATGGGAGTGTTTTCATAACATTGCAATATTCTTACAAGTACCTCAAGCTAACCTGTGATACCACTGGAGCTCCTCAATACTGCAATATTCTCTTCCTCCATGACCTTTATCAGATGAATGTTCAAAATAAAATTGGTTTGATTAAACACATAAATAAATGGACCAATTTCTGTATACCAGTATTTAGGCTATGATTCATTCTGGCCACAGATGGTTGTGAAGTTATCTAAGCAAAAAAAAAAAAAAAAGAAAAAAAAACTAATGTGACTATGAGCTACATTACTAACGAAGGAGAGAAAGCAATACAAATAGATTTAAGAATTGTTGAGATAGTTATTGGAACTTAAAAATGAATTTGACATGGAATTACAGCAGCCAGAGTCAGTGACTAAACCCCATTCTCTTTACATAGCTTTACTGTGATATAATTCACATTTTATACATTTTATATGGATCTACTCCATAAGAGTGTGGCCCATTCATTACTGGGACCCATGGCCTTAAAGCACAGAGGTATTTATCAAAATTTAGGATCAGAACATTTTGCCATTGCTCCAGAAAATCAATCATCATTTTCAAGAATATGGACAAAAAGATATGAATTCTTTACTGACTTGCTAATTCAGCAACCACTTCTTGGCAACCACTTTATCAGAATACTCTTTGTCTCTCTTCTTTTCCCCACCTTTCTATCCCTCTCTATCATGCACTCACAGACACACACACACACACACACACACACACACTTCAGATAATACAGATACTTACTGTATATATCACAGATATTCCCTACTATGAGGTCAAACACGCAGACAGCTCTTTATCCACATTATTTAGAATGCAACCACTTCAGCTCATCCTGGGTAAATGCTGTGGTCTCTCCTCCCCAGGTCAGAAACTGGTGGACATAAACAGAAAATCATGTGACATGCTTTCCTGAAAGACCTCAGACTTGATCATTTTAGCATCCTTAAATTTAAAAAGGCATTTGTCATTGATGGTCCTGCGTGATTGTGAAAATTATCATCTTCTGGGAACCTAAAGCAATCAGACACAGCCTGACATAATGAGCAAGAGCTCTAAAAAGATTTTACTTTTTAAAATGAATTCTTGAGGACATACAAATGATTCCTCCCCACATATCAGATAATATAATGTGATGTAATAAATAAATAAACTTTTAAGTCAAACATATCTGAGTTTAGAAATCCCAGCTTCACCATTTAGTTTTTGAATATCCTTGTAAAATATACCTTACTACCTTAAGACTTACTATTTCCGCTGTCAAAATTGGTTATAGTATTAAGAGACTTATGAGAATTATGTATGCATGTAAATTATGTATGTATGTAAAGAATGTATGTAAATAGTAAATGTTTTGGTTACTTTTGGCTATAATAAATAATTACATAATTTTTTTTGCATAAAACAGCTTGTAGTGCATTATGTTTCTGTATTCTATGATGTGGGTAGCAGGGATAACTGGTATCTGCTCTATCACGTCAGAGTCTCAGCTGGGCAGAATCAAAGACTGGTGTGACTGGACAACTAAAGGCAGGTTTATTATCTGGAAGCATCTTCAGTGCAGGTCACAAGTCAATATCTTGTCTGACAGTTGATCTGGCTGTTGGCAGTAACTTCCACCACTATACTTTCGGGTTTCAAATCTCAAGTGAACCATTCGTGTGGCCTGGGCTTTTTCATGGCATATGAGCCTGGAACTTCAGTCCTCTAAAGAAGAGTGTTCCAAGAGAACTAGAGGGAAACAGTGTCACCACTTATGACCTAGGCTAGGAAGTCACACACCTTCACTCTACTCTGGTCACAGCCCCCCTGGATTCTCATTGTAATGATTATCAAATTCACTTTGTCAGAAGAGCACATAGGGGAGGAGATATTATTGGGACTAATTAGGGAAAATACAGTCTGCCATAGTAACAGGATTATTTTTAGTAATAAATGTAGCTTTCTCCCCTTTTCTCCTCATCAGGGTTATTTGGCCAAATTTCTGTTCAAGTGTTTTCTGTTCAAGGGTTTCTACTATTCATTATGTTCCTTCTCGGTATTCAATAACAAATTTCTGTTTCTGTTCTGTGTTTTGTGTTTTTTTAGTTCAACCAACAAATTGTTATTTCATATCCACCTGTGAAAATCTTTATTATGGAATTAGCGTTCATTGATTATTTTAGCATATATCAGGCACTACTTAATATACTTCCTGCATTGTTCATTTGAGTCTCATGATAGGTTTATGAGACAGACATTATAAACGATTCCACCTTTTAAAAGGAGCAAAACAAAGTATGGAGAAATTGAAAATAACCTTTTTAGGTAGGTTGCTATATCAGGATTTGAATCCAAGCAGTGTGGTTCTTGGGAGCACTCTTTTAACCACTCACTGTGTATTGTCTTCACCAGTATCCAAACTGATAATGTGATGTATGATTTTATTGATCTGTCACATTATTTTATAATGTCTAAGTGGAAAATTGAATCACACACATAAATAAATTGATTTTGTTTAAAATAATAACTTTAAATGTAGCTCTTTCAGAAGCTTTTAGAAATATGAGCGCCATATGCATTTGTTATTGCTGTCAGAAGATAACAGAGTTGTTGGACTCCAGTGTACCCCAAACTGTGCTAGATGGTTTCCTAAAAGGATGTATGGTTGATAACTGTGAATCCCTTTTCACACAACCAGTGTTCTACTATTCATTATGTTCCTTCTCTGTATTCAATAAAAATTCTCTACTCAGTAAATATTAACAACAAAATACTCTTGGGTCCAACCTATATACAGCCCCTGCTCTCATGTCCCTGACAGTTTATCAGAGAATATAGACAATTAAAGAGGTAATTACAATAATGTGTATAAAATGCTGTTTTGAGGTAGTTACTAGAAACCATGGAACCCATTGTTGGAATTCCCGGTATTGTCCAGGCCTATCAGAAAGGCAACCCTTAAGAGTGATACTAAAGCTTCATTACAAAAATGAAAAGTAAATTAATGAAAAACAAACAGGATATTATGTACATTTTCATATATTTCTTCCCCAAATATTAAAAAAAATACTAAAATCCCCATTTCATTGCTGAGTAAGATTGGGAAAGACAGGTAAGGGTTCTGGGGTTATGCTGATTATAAGAAGAGTCAAGCACAGACTTCTCTGAAGTCTAGAGTTTTACTCCCCAGCAGTTCTCAAAAAGGACAGTCCTGTAACCAGCAGCATTTCTAGCACCTTTAGATTATAGAAATATAGATTCATTGCCTCTACCATTGAACTGGAACTTGAAACCTGAGGAGGATGTTGATAGAGCCAAAGGCCTTCCAGAAAGAAGGAGGAGCCCTGAGAACTCATGTTTGGCAGTGAGTAAGAAGGAGGTCTAGAGTCTAAGTGCAGGCCACAGGCCATGAAAACTGGAATCCTGTTAGAAATACAGACTTGGGCCTCAACCTGAACTTCTGAGCCAAATGCTTGAGAAGAACTGGTCTTGTGAGCTCAGCTGGTGGAAGGGTGGGGGGCAACTCAAGAAACAGTGATCTAGACAGTCTCCAGATTTTATAAATGAGGAAACTAATGGCCAACATGGGTGAATGGTTTTCTAGATGTCACACAGTAACTAAGCAGAAATTAGAAGACTTCTTATTGTCATTCTACACCAAAATGAAGGAAATAGATTTTGCAGGTTATATCCTTACACATTTTCAGACTTAGAATGGCAGAAATGGGAATGGAGAAAGAAGAGATGCATAGGAATGTCATAAAATTGCAAAAATTTATTAGGAAAAAAAATTCCATATGGTCATTAAGATAGACAAAGAGATAAGAAATAAATAAAAATTCAGATTAAGAATTTTCCTAGAATAATGGTTCTCTATCTGAATAAGGTAATTTTTATTTTAAAGATAATAGGTTAAAATTATTTTGAGATGAATCACAGTTCAAATTTGTAGTTCACAATATGGAGATTTAAAAGTGAGCATCTAATTCCAGAGAAATTTTTAAACTATAAATGTGAAGCAGATGGTAGTACCACTAAAAAATGAGGGCAGTAGTAAGGGTCAGGTGCCGCAGTCTGGCTGGGCACAATCAGGAGCCACTTGTCAAAAGAAACTAACTTTATTTTTAGAATCACACACGCCAAACAAAACAGCTCCTCAGGAAAAACCCTCAGAGCCCCAACTGCCACCACTGGCTTCCCACAAGCCTCTCCCACAACCACAAGCCTCTCCACCTCCCACAATCCTCCTGCTCTTGAGGCCAATTGGCTGGGTCGTGTGGGCGGAGCCAAAAAAGTCCCCCAATGAGCAGCTCCGTGGTCTGAAAGGGCAGGGAAACAGCCCAATGAGCATCACCACAGAGGAGCCAATCAGCTAGATGTTGCTGGGGCCTCTGTGAGCCAATCATCAGCTGGCAGTCTGAAAGGGTGGGGAAACAGCCCAATGAGAATCACCGCAGAGGAGCCAATCAGCTAGATGTTGCTGGGGCCTCTGTGAGCCAATCATCAGCTGGCAGTCTGAAAGGGTGGGGAAACAGCCCAATGAGAATCACCGCAGAGGAGCCAATCAGCTAGATGTTGCTGGGGCACTGTGAGCCAATCATCAGCTGGCAGTCTGAAAGTTTTCTGGGGCCCCTTCGGCTGTGGCTCTCAACAGTCAGGCATCCCAGATCCTCAAAGGCTCTGACTGTGCTCTACCCCTTGACCACCATTGCTGGTGGGTCCAAGAAAAAGGTTAAATTGGCTAAGCAGGTAGTCAAAGAAGATCTGAAGGGGAGATGGGCCAGAAACCCAGAAAAGTAAATAAATATTCAGATTCAAAGGAGTAAACCATAGAGAAGGTAGAACAAAAAGAAAAGAGGACCACAGGAGCTCAGGCCAGGCCCAGATCCGCCCACACCAACCTGTGAGTGATCCAGGACCAGGATAGGTCTGAGTTCTCTACTTACCCCCTCACCAAGGAGCCCAAGCCTAACCCACTTCCATCTTGGGACACAGCAGGCATCACCATAGCTTTCCCCACACAGTTGCCCCTACCTTTTTGACAACAGACAGATCCTAGAAGCAGCTGCACCTCAGAGCAGGCATCCCAAAGACAGTGTAAGGCTCACCCTTTTAGGCCCATCTCTGTAAGATATTGCATCCATCTTGGGGCAACACCACTATTGTCTTGAATTGGCTATTGCCACCACCACTTTTAGTTGTAGGAGCACACGTTGAGGGACACCAGCAGGGTCTAGAAGCCCAACATCAAGGTGAGGTATAGACAATCTGCACAGGTACAAGAATATAGGGTAGAAACTGTAATATCTCAGATTCACACTGCAAGAAAGAAAGACACATAGACAAGGAAAAAACAAGGGAGAAAAGTGCCCCAAACAAGCCAGGAACTACAATAACAGAACCCATGGACAGCAAAGTTGATAAAATGTCAGAGAAAGAGTTCAGAAGGCTTATAACTAAAATGATCTATGAATTAAAGAATGACCTAAATGAACAAATACAGGCAAAAATTGATCACTCCAACAATTAAATAAGATAGCAAATACAGGTAGCAAAACATTACTTCAAGAGAGAGATACAGACCCCCCCCCCCCAAAAAAAAAAAACAGGCATCCTTGGAATGAAATAAAGAATAAACCAAATTAAAAAACTTACTAGAAAGCATAACCAACAGACTAGATCACTTGTAGGAAAGAATGTCAGATGATGAAGACAAAGTATACAATCTGGAAAATAAAGTTGACCACACAGTGAAGATAGTAAGAAACCATGAACAGAACATCCAAGAATTATGGGACAGCATCAAAAGACCAAACCTAAGAGTTATTGGGATAGAGGAAGATACAGAGTTTCAAACCAAAGGAATGTACAATCTCTTCAATGATACAATATCAGAAAATTTCCCAAGCATGAAGAACGAACTGAAAAACCAAACACAAGAGGCTTACAGGATACCAAATGTACAAAATTACAACAGATCTACATCAAGTCACATTATAATGAAAATGCCTAGCATACAGAATAAGGATAGAATCTTAAAAGCCGCAAGAGAGAGGAATCAGATCACATATAGGGAGAGACCAATTTGTATCTCAGCAGATTTTTCAACCCAGACCCTCAAAGCCGAGAGATCATGGAACAACATATACCAAGCTCTGAAAGAAAATGAATGCCAACCAAGAATCTATATCCAGCAAAACTAAGCTTTAGATTTGATAATGAAATTAAAACATTTCATGATAAATAAAAGTTAAAAGAATTTACAACTAGAAATCCTGCACTACAGAATATCCTCAGCAAAATATTTCACCAAGACGAAATGAAAAACAATGATGAAAATCAGCAGAAGGAGGTTTACACTAAAGGAAAAACTAATCAGAGGAGAAACCAAGTCAAGTTAAATGCCAAAAATAAACAAAAATGGCTGGAAATACAAATCATATCTCAATAATAACCCTGAATGTTAATAGCCTAAACTCACCAATCCAAAGACATAGACTAGTAGATTGGATTTTAAAAAAAATACCCAACAATATGCTGCATCCAAGAGACTCATCTAATAGGAAAAGACATCCACAGACTGAAGGTTAAAGGTTAGGAAAAATCACACCACTCACATGGACTTCAGAAGCAAGCAGGAGATTCCATCCTCATATCAAGTAAAGTAGACTTCAAGATAAAGTTAATCAAATGGGATAAAGAAGGACACTACATACTGCTCAAGGGAACTATACGCCAACAAGACTTAACAATTTTAAATATATATGCCCCAAACAATGGAGCATCTACTTTCATCTAAAAAACTCTTCTCAAGTTCAAGAGTCAAATAGACCACAACACAATAATTTGGGGTTAGTTTAACACATCTCTTTTACCACTGGATAGATTTTCCAAATAAAAACTGAACAAAGAAACTATATAACTCAATAATACAATCATCACTTAAACTAAACTGACATATAGAATATTCCAATCTTCAGTGAGAGAATATACTTTTTTCTCAGCAGCACATCTTCTCTAAAATAGACCATATACTATGGCACAAAGCAACTCTTATCAAATATAAAAAAGTAGAGCTACTACCCTGCATTTTATCAGATTATAATGGAATGACATTAGAAATCAATAATAAAATAAGAAATAAAAGCTACTCCAACACCTGGAGACTAATATGCTACCAAATGAACAATGGGTTGCACAAGACATCAAGGAGGAGATTTAAAAAAAAAAATTTAGATGTAAATGAGAACACAGATGCAACATATCAAAATCTTTGGGACACTATGAAGGAAAAGTTTATTGCATGGAGTTCATTGCTTAGATGAAGAAAAAGTCAAAAAATAAATGACTTAACATTACATCTCAAAACCCTAAATAAAGAACGAATCTACACCAAAAGTAGTAGAAGACAGTAAATTATTAAAATCAGAGATGAAATTGAAACAAAAGAAAAAATTGACAAAACAAAAAGCTGATCCTTTGAAAAAATAAATAGAATTGACAGGCCCTTAGACATGCTAACAGAGAGGAGGAGAGAGAAAGCTCAGATTACTAACACACCTTATGAAAAAGGATATATCACAACAGACACTACAGAAATACAGAAGATAATTAGAAATTATTTTGAAAATGTGTACTCCAATAAAATAGAAAATATCAAAGGCATCGAAAAATTTCTAGAGTCATATGACTTGCCCAAATTGAATCAGGATGATATACACAATTTAAACAGGTCACTTTCAAGCAAAGAAATGGAAGACACCATCAGAAGTCTACCAACCAAGAAAGCCCAGGACAGGATGGATACACAGCCAAGTTCTACAAGACCTTTAAAGAAGGACTAATACCAATACTCTCCAATTTATTTCAGGAAATAGAAAAAAAGATGGAGTACTTCCAAACTCATTCTATAAATCCAATATCACCCTGATTCCAAAACCAGGCAAAGACACATCAAAAAAAGAAAACTGCAGACCAATATCTCTAATGAACTAATGAATTGCAATATCTCTAATGCAAAAATTCTCAATAAAATTCTGGCAAAACAAATACAAAAACATATCAAAAAGATTGTACACTATGATCAAATGGGTTTCATTCCAGGGATGTAAGGCTGGTTCAACATCCGGAAATCAATACTTGTAATTCATCACATCAATAGACTTTAAAGATAAGAAGCATATGATCATCTCAATAGATGCAGAACAAGCATTTGACAAAATAAAGCACCCCTTTATGTTCAAAAAACTGGGGATAACAAAAAAGTATCTCAACATCATAAAGGGTGTCTATGCTAAGCCCCAGCCAACATCATTCTAAATGGAGAAAAATCAAAAGCATTCTTTCTAAAAACTAGAACAAGACAGGGATGCCCTCTTTCACCACTTTTACTTTACATAGTTCTTAAAACACTAGCCAGAGAAATTAAACAGATGAAAGAAATTAAAGGTATATGGATAGGTAAAGAAGAACTCAAATTATCACTGTTTGCCAAGGATATGATTCTATACGTAGTAGACCCCAAAAAAATTCTGCCAGAAAACTTCTAGAACTAGTAAAGAAATTCAGCAAAGTATCAGGATACAAAATCAATACCCATAAATCAAAGGCATTTCTGTATATCAGTGACAAATACTCTGAAAGGGAAATGAGGAAAACTATCCCATTTACAATAGCATCAAAACAAATAAACAAACAAACAAAAAACTTGGCAATCAACTTAACAAAAAAGGTGAAAGACCTCTACAATGAAAATTATAGAATTCTAAAGAAAGAAATTAAAGAAGACCTTAGAAAATGGAAAGATCTACCTTGTTCTTGGATAGGCAGAATTCATATAGTCAAAATGACCGTACTACCAAAAGCACTATACAGATTTAATACAATTCGAATCAAAATCCCAGTGACATTTTTCAGAGAAATAGAAAAAGAAGTCATGAAATTCACCTGGAAAAATAAGAGACCCAGAATAACTAAAGCAATCCTTAGCAAGAAGAGTGAAGCAGTTGGCATAACTATACCAGATCTTATACTAACATCATAGTATCGGCACCAAAATAGACTTGTAGACCACTGGTACAGAGTAGAGGACACAGAGACTAACCCACATAATTACAGTTATCTTATATTTGCATAGGCACCAAAAACATACATTGGATAAAAAATAGCCTCTTTAACAAATGGTGCTGGGAAAATTGGAAATCCATATGCAACAAAATGAAGTTAAACCCCTATCCCTCACCATACACAAAACTCAACTCAAAGGGGATTAAGGACCTAGGAATTAAACCAGAGACACTGTGTCCATTAGAAGAAAAAGTAGGCCCTAATCTTCATCTTGTGGGATTAGGCCTCAATGTCCTTAAGAAGACTCCTATAGCACAAGAATTAATATCAAGAATCAACAAATGGGATGGATTCAAACTAAAAAGCTTCTTCTCAGCAAAAGAAACAATCAGTGAGGTAATAGAGAGCCTACTAATTGGGAAGTAATTCTTGCCACACACATGTCAGATAGAGCACTAATCTCTATAATATATAAAGAACTCAAAAATCTTAACACCTAAAAACCACATAACCCAATCAATAAATGGGCCAAGGAACTGAACAGGAACTTCTCAGAAGAAGATATATAATCAATCAACAAATATATATAAAAAAAAAAAAGTTCAACGTCTCTAGCAATTAGAGAAATGCAAATTAAAACTAAGATTTAATCTCATTCCAGTCAGAATGGCAACTATTATGAAGATAAACAACAATAAGTATTGGAGAGGATGTGGGGGAAAACGCACACTCATACATTGCTGGTGGGACTGCAAATTTGTGCAGCCAATATGGAAAGTAACATGGAGAATCCTTGGAAAACTGGTAATAGAACCACCATTTGACCCAGCTATCTCACTCCTTGGTCTATATACAAAGGACTTAAAAACAGCATACTACAGGGAAACAGCCACATCAATGTTTATAGCAACACAATTCACAATAACTAAACTGTGGAACCAACCTAGATGCCCTTTGGTAGATGAATAGATAAAGAAAATGTGGTAAACATATATATATATATATATATATATATATATATATATATATATATATATATATATATAATGGAATATTATTCAGCATTAAAAGAGAATAAAGTTATGGCATTTGCAGGTAAATGGATGGAGCTAGAGAATATAATGCTATGTGAAATTAGCCAATCCCTCAAAACCAAATACCAAACAATTTCTCTGATTTAAGGCTGCTGATTTATAATATGCTAGATGGGGGGAATGAGAGGATTAAATGAACTCTAGATAGGGTAAAAGGGAAAGGGGGAAAAGGGGAGTGAGAAGGGAATAAGGGAAGGAAAGAGGGTGGAATGAGATGGTCATCATTATCCATCATTACCTTCATACATGTATGAAGACAAGAAGTATGAAAATCTACTTTGTCTACAATCAGAGACACAAAAAATTGTGCTCTGTATATGTAATGTGAATTGTAAGGCATTCTATTGTCATATATAAAAAATTAAAATTTAAAAAATTTAAGAAATAAAATAAATAAAAGTGAGCACTATTAAAAAAGAAAGAAAAAAGAAAAGCTGTAGAAATGGCTAATGAGAAACTTAAAGATGGACCTACAGACAGCTAGCTAGCAGAGTCCCTAAACCTAAGGGAAAACCCATACTGATAAAGCAGAAAATAAAGATATCAGACAGGATTCCCATGTTATTTATGTTATTATATGTTCCCATACTTCCCTTCATGAACAATCCAAACAAATATTTTAATCCACTACTTAATAGCTATAGAAGGAGTAAAACTGACCTCATGGTATTTTTAAAAAAACATATTTTTAAAGACAAATATTTTAAGAGGTAAAATCTTATACTGAATGATTTTGTTCATCAAAAAAAAAAAAAAGGTAAGGTGTTGAACTAATGGAGGTTTGTACTTATATGTAAACTTAGCATTTCCATGTTCAATGACAGAAACAGTTTGAAAAACAGTGTTTAACCAGTGTTTCTTCAAACAGTGTTTGAAGAAAACTATGAAGGTATGCCAAAATACATAAATTTAATCCAGCATAAACTCCGAGTTGTAAACTTATATAAGTTAGCATATACATCCATTTGTGGAATGTTACATGAAGTTTAAAAAATATAATATTCCAAACAATGAGAAACATGGATATTTCCAGTTAAGAGAATTAAATTTCTGGGAAATGACCTTTTCAGGCTAGTGAATAAAATATTGAGGTTGTTAAAAAAAAGAAAAGAAACAAATAGTTGGCACCCAGGGATATTGGAATATTTAAAAATATGCCTTGAAGAGCTAAATGACCTTTACTTTTTCTCACTAAATATAAAATGCTCACCTGCGTCCAGATTACACTTATATAGAGAGAATTTGATTTGAGGTGTTCAAGCATTTAGACTTTGGGCATTTGATTTACTGAAACTCACAGCATTAAAATGAAAGGAAATTTGCCAAGAAAAAATTTTATCTACAGATGAAATTCCTGTGATCTAAGACTAGTGCACAAAACATAAAGCATCTGTCACTTTCACTTGCAAAAGAACATTGCAATTGAAGGATGCAGGTTCCACTTTTCCCTAAATTGGACAGAAAACTAAGGGTAATGATAAGTTTAACAGCAATTGTACATTTCTTCTATTCCATTAACACTGCATTTTGATAATCAAACAATTAGAGGAACTTATCTGGTAATTCAATCCTTGAGACATATAGGGAAGGGAAACCTTTATGCCCATGTCTCTCTTAGATTCAGTGCCTGAAACCTGTGAATTAAGCTAACAAATAATGGATTAATAGGGGAAAAAGCTGATTTTTATGCACATGCACATGAGAGTGAACAGAGGTAGCAGACTTGTTAAATGGTTCAAAGTTTATATACCCAACTTTGTAGGGGAAGCTCTGTAGCTTCTATTAGAAGAACAAAGAGGGTAGTTTAAGAAAGACAAATGGGTTTGTTAGGAGAAAAAGCGAGAGGTAAGAAAGTTTGTGATTCTGTTTGCACTGTACAGGTCTGAGCACTATTTCTGTATTCTTCGGAGCCATAAAACTACCCCAGAAAAGAGATTTATGATAGTTTTTCTCTTGTTCTCTGTCCTGAGAGTAAGAGTCTCCCTTATGAAGGAGTTTACAGAAATCCTCATTTATCAGAAGTTTGTTTTCGTCAGATAAGGGAAGCTCTTAGAAGGCTTCTTTCTGGATTCACTGTCCCTCAAATAACTTTAAATTTAAAATAATCTTCATAACAACTTTGGAGTCCAAGTGGTACCCATAATCTCAGATTGTCTTTGAAGCATTTACTGTCACAAAATTAATACTCCTCATTTCTATGCTGAAAATAAATATATCTATTCGGTACATACAAAGAAATTTAAAAAAATATTTTTGGTCAAAAACAAACTTATTTCCCTTCCCTCCCAGAAAAGGGTCCCAATTGAGTTTGATCATTTCTGCATGTCCAGGGTATTATCTTCAATATGGTATTGTTACAAAGTCCTTCAGGTAAATACTATTAGCAGAAAATACCATATGACTTATATGATTTGAAAGTTTCTCAGCTTAAATTCTTCAACAAACATTCCTTTTATTTTATTCAAAAATAATTATTAACATGAAAATATACATATGTAGTAACAGTGGCTTTATTGGAAAAGGGTAGACAAAGGAGTAAAAGCAGACATAGTGATAATTTGAAGGCTTTATTAAGTTCAGTTGAAATTCCTTCCAAATGACCAGTAAGATCTCAGTGTCATTTTGAATATACATTAAAATTTATAATTTTTATATTTATGATGTTTTATATGGATTTGATTTTCTGTTTGGGATGAGTAGTGCTGCTTCTCTTGAACTATTTATTAAAGAAAAAAAAAATTGAAGTTATTTCCATAATCTGTGTAGTTTCTTTTTTCTTTTGTGCTGAGGATTAAACCCAAGGTCTCACATGCACTCTATTACTGACCTGCACTTCCAGTTTCCTGTACAGTTTCACTATTAAAATATGTCAGTAAAGATAGGGACCTCCAAGTGCAGTTGGTCATCCAGGTGCAGCTATTAAAACTCCATGCTTCTTAACATAGAAAATAAAGTACAATATTTTATCTTATCTGCAGTACTCACAATGTCTTTGTCAGTGCTATATATATATATATATATATATATATATATATATATATATTTTTTTTTTTTTTTTTAATAAGAGAATGGATACACAGTAGCACCAAAGCTGACTGGTCTCTCTAAGATACATAATAAAAATATGTAAGGAAAGTATTTCAGATCCCCCAAGAGAGAATTACAAGATCTTTTCACAAAACCAATGCAAACCTGGAGCTACTATTTATGGTTGAGGATAAAGTAACGAAAATCAGGCAAAGATATTTGTGAGGTTTCATAATCTATGTTCCTGCTCAATGGGCTAATGCTTTAAAGACAACTTCACATGCAACAGCATCATGGCCTCAGATTTCAGATCAATTTTCTCCTATAAATCCATTCCTTGTTTAGTTGTCTTGTTCAAGGAAAAAAAAATAAACTTTAAAAAGAATCAACATCAGTGTCACTAGGGAAACATGTCGCCAAGTGCCGATAAGGAAGTGCCTCTTTATAGAGAAATCCCTTAGGTCTCATTTGAAGTCAAAACATTGTCTCTATGAAAAGGGAGCTCAAAGTCAACATTCCTAGTAATACTTACACATGGAGTTCTAAAAACTGAACTGTTGAAATTGGTCCCCTGTGAGTTTTTGGTTTGTTCTAAATGACTCTGAGGTTGCCCAAAAAGATCCTCCAAAGATACACATAAATTGAGACAAACGAAATATTTTTTGTAATACCTTCAATATATATACTTTGATTGTGTCCAAAAATTTTGGTTTGGAATTTGTCCTAAGAAGATGTGATGTACATGAGAAGACTGAGAAACAGATGTTCTCAGTTAGAAAAAAAATTGATTGAAAATATACTTGTACACAATGGGAGAATATCAAACTATTAATAATAATAAACTTTAAAAGAATATGTATGGATTGTTCAAGAAATGTTTTAAGAGGGGAAAGTCAGTTAAATAAAACAAAAAGCAGAAAATACTCTGGTTGAGTTTAGAATTTGCATTTGACATGCTCTCATATGATCATTATTTTTTACTTTTATTCTCTGTGTTTTCTCATTTTCTCCAATAGATATATTATTTGTACAGTAAAAACTGAAGTATTTTTAAAAGAATTTGCCCGTGATGGCTGGAATATTGGGTTTGTACAACACCCGCTGACTTTCTGGCATCCCCTAAAATGCTAGAAATGGCAACTTCACTGTCTCCTCCTTCTTTAAGGAGCTCAGTGCAAACTCAGCTTTCTGTCCCTGTTTCAGCTTTCTCCAGTTCACTACCCTCAAGCAGCTAGAACTGCTATGTTTTAGAACATCAAGAGATAATACTCATACCAGGAATAGTGGCACACGACTGTAATTTCAGTGGCTCTGGAGGCTGAGACAGGAGGATTGTGAGTTCAGAGCCAGGCTCAGCAATGTAGCCAAGCCCTAAGCAACTCAGCAAGACCCTGTCTCTAAATAAAAATATCAAAAAAGGGCTGGGGATGTAGCTCAGTTGTTAAGCAAACCTAGGTTCAATCCCTAGTGCCAAAATTTTAAAAAATGTAAAAAAAAAAAGAGTGATAATGCTGACCACTTTCTCCCTCAAGCCTGGGGTGGGAGTTGTGGGGGCGGGGTAATCATTGGATTGCAACTCCAGCCTTCTCCCAAAAATGTGGACACAGATGTGAGGAAAGAGCACATTAGGTTTGGTTGCTTAATCATAGCATGTCCCCTGGGGAATCTGGAAACATGATTAACCCTTGATTAGTCCTGGGAATGTGGCCCACAGAATGCTCTCTATGTTACTAATTAAGGATGTTGTTATGTGTACCTGAAGCAATCAGGCGTGTTGTACCAACTTGTTATGACTTGTAAGGATTAATTTACATGAACATCAAGATTGATGATGTTCCTGTTTTCCCCCTTGGAGACCAGAAGTTCAGTTACCATGGGTGGTTGCATAGCAGGATGTACCGACAAGATCCGTACTTCATGAAAACCCTGGATCCTGAGACTGGAGCAGACTTCCCTGGACAGAGACCCTTTTCTTCCATATTTGGTTTTCACAGCAAGAGGGAAAAGCACATTTTCTGGGATCACAGAGTGGGGAGGACTTGAAAACTTTCACCTGATTTCTCTGGATACTTTCTAATGCATATTTTTTTCCTGGTGCCCTTGTTTTTTTTTGTTGTTGTTGTTGTTTTTTGTTGTTGTTTGTTTGCTGTAACAAACCTTAGCTGTCAAAATAATTACTTCTGCATCTTATAAGTCCTTCTAAAAAATCAATAAGCAGGGTTGGTAGTGAGAGGCCCTCAAACTAAGCTCTATGTTCCATCCCCAACTCTTGGACCATGGACATAACCCACGTTACCTTTTCAGTTCCCTACCAAGATGACATTTGACATTTGCTGGGGTTCATCTGTATAAAAATCTTGCTGAACAACTGAATTTAAAAGGTTCACTTCAAAGTCCTCCTCTCCAATTGGGCTTGTGATTTGCAGTTTACCCCTAAGCCGAAGACCTTGCTGAGAACTTTTGCAGCAAAAGCCTACAAATGTGACCTAGAGAACCATATAAACAATGGTGAGGTTTTTGAACACAAGGGATAATGCCAGAGAGGGGTCCAGGCAGGAGACAGTGAACTTGGTGGCTACAGAGAAAATAAACAGAAAAAAATCCAAAGCACTTATTTCTCTATTGGCTGCTTTCATTTTTTTGGCCCTTTGGTGTCACTTGATTTGGGGCAATTAATTAGGAAGTATAGTCACTGATGCCACTGTCACTCAATGGCTTTTCATACGGGAAGAATTATTATTTCCTTTCTCAGCCTTCATTTGTGGGTCCACATTCTTTTTCCTTCAGCTTTACCTCCTGGGAAACAATTTTTATATCATTTATCATTTGTTTAAATTCTGAGTTGTTTGAAATTTTATGTACTGGTCTTTAGGTATAAGACTCTGGTGGCAACATAACATTTTGCTATTGTTATGAATCTACCTACTGGAAAATCAGCAACTTCCTTTTTCATATGTATGGTTTTTGCCTCAAAGCTATTTTCATGCCCCTTATCTACAACCACACCTATTTCTGAGAGGACAAATACATTCTTCAAGTATTTAGATTTCTTGGACGCTTAGAATTTGAGATTCATACATTCATAATCTACAATAATAATCTTTAGTTATCAAAATGGTGAAAGTGATCAATAATTACAAGTATTAAATAAATTTAATATTTTTAGGATACTAGAAAAGAAGTACTCTAACATATTTCAAAATATGTATCTTGAAGAATACAAATTTATTTGAAATTATTTTATTTTAGTTGACTTTATATTTTCAGGTGACCTATCATCCTCATTCCAAGAAAGTTTAGATTGTTTTCATCATACTCCCTGGTGGATAATACCAGACTCTCTCTTCAAATATTTTCTTTCTTCACTTTAAAGATCAACCTGATCATTGGTGTAGGCAGGAAACTGCAGAGCATCTAATCTGTACCTTGTTATCTGTTCTTTGATGATCCTTGCAGGATTAAACTTAGTTTAATTAAACAGTGTTATTAAACTTAGTGAGAATGCTAGTTCAATCTTGATCAACATTAAATTTTTCTGCAATGTTGCTTCTATGCTTTGAAAGAAAGACGTCAGTGTTTTTTATTATTTATTCCTTGAGCCTATACAATTTTCAAATTAGTTTATAAAATTAGAAAACTCTAGAAGAAATTTGATATTCATCACATAATAAGTAAAGTTGACCCATCAGAAGATCAGAGCATGAAATGCCTTAGGATGGGCACTCCTTGATCAGTCATTTACTGAGGGTTAGGGAGAATTCAGTACAAGCCAGGAGTGAGGCCCATCATTTTTTTTGTTGAATGTTAAGCAATTACAATTCTATTGTTAAGTATAAAATGCTTTTAAAATTGCTCTATGAAGTAATACATTATATCTCATGCAAGAGATATTAAAATGCTTTTACCAGAATTATAATCTCAATGAGCATAATAATTATATTATTTTGAAATATTTTTCATTTGATTTTAAACAATGTAAGTACAGCCATTTTCTTTCCTTTCCAGATACTTCCTTCCCCATCCCTAAAACTCCAGGGGACAAGTGCTTACCAATAATCAATACTTTGGAAATCAGAATGAGCCAAGCAAAAGGAATTATGGGTCATGGGAGCCCGGAGAAGTGAAAACCCAGAAACTGAGCACACAGTCCTTGTACTCATGAAAGTGACAGTGTGCAACACAGGAGGGAGGAAGGGTCTAACGTGAGAAGACAGACTGCTGAAGAGTGTATAGGAGAATAGGTCTGTTTAGAGAGGCAGGATCACCAAGATCCTGATGGGCCTTGACGAGAATTCTAGTCATATGGCCTACTGGTTGTGTGATTTTGAAGCCAGGGGAAAAAAGGCAGTCAATATAGATAATAAATAATCGGGTTCAATTGGGAAAATGGGGGCTGGTTGGAAAGGAAATAAAATCAAATGCTGACATCTCCAAAGCCCTTCTCTCCTCTCCTCCTCCAACATGTTAAGGTAACCTGTCTTAGGAATTGTTCCTCCCTGTAGGATGTTGTAGGAGTTGTTAATTAATGCCTCCTAGGCTGCTGCCTTCTTGCTGGACCACCCTACTTTTTGGCCCACCTTTTGGGAGAGAGGCAAGATAAGGGGAGAGGGAGAGCATGAGAACAAAGGAAATCTAAAATATCTGCCCCCGACTTCCTTGGATATCAGCTCTGGATGCCTTTCTTTGCAAAGAAGTCTGTCTCTGTTTTATCCTTTAAATAAAACCTGTTTCTACACTTGCCTTGGCATTTTTCTGGTGTTCAATCTTCATATCTGCAGAAACAGAACTCAGCCCTGACTGATTTTCATCAGCTGAGTTATCTTATTTGGAGGACTCACTGAAATCATCACCAAGGTAAGCTCTTTTGCATGTATCCCACATCTGCCTGAGGTCCATCTTTCTGTCTCTTTCTTTCTGGAGGGCAATAATGGACACCTATCAGCTAATTAAATGCAGTTAGTGGAGCCACCATTCCACAAAACAAAGGGTGAAAGGACTCCCAGCCAAGGCAGTTCTGAATCACCTCCTCTCCTGTGAGTCATGCATGTTAGGTTCTGCTGAAGCCACTTCCCAGTATCCTATCCAGTCTTGGAGAGCATGTGGCATGAGCACACAGTGTCTCTAATCCCTGTCTGCCTTTGGAAGTGTGGAGGCAGAGGAGAGTTTGAACAACTGTGGGGTTCTGGCCTGTTCACTCCCAGGTGAACCCCAAAGGTTCCTTTTACTGACTCCTTTCCTGACCACCCCAATGGGGTCTAAGTGGCAATTGGTCGATAGCTGCATTGAACAAAAGGACCAATAACATATGCCTCCAGATGGGCTGTCCTGCAGTGTCCTGCTCATTCCTCCCAAGTGCTCCTTTTCCCTCACAGATCAGCCTCTAGGTGTTCAGACTCTGTGATTGAGAGAGGGACATAGAATTGTTCTTAAGAAGTGCCTGGGTTCCTTTGTTCACAACCTTCACAAATCCTTAGAGATTCTCCCCATTGTTTTCCCCATGTGCTTTGATAACTTCTTTTACTACAAAAAGGAAGATTTATGCCATTTATGTTCACAGCCTTCTGAAGATTCTTTTGGTCCACAGTGAGCATAAACTCTTTATTCCAGCCTTTACCCTTAGTGTTTGGCTGCTACCAAATATGGTCTCAATACCAATTCTCTAATAGAGAATATTGGTCATCAGAGGGAAATATAAATTTTAATATCATTCCAGAGATCAGCCTGTTCTGTAAAAAGGAAGAAAATTTTCTGAGGTTCTTACCTTGTTTAAAAAGCTCCAATTGTGCCAAATGTAAATTAGACTTACTTATAATCCCTATTCTAAGTGAGGCCAAATTTCTCCTCCCAAAAGTTCATTAACTAATGGGAGGCTCAACACAGACAGATTAAGATTCATTTCAAATGGGTTCCATGTTCTCCTAAGGAATCACAAGTCACACATTAAGGGTGGATAATCTGGAGGCTTGCATCTTTTTCAAGGCCATCCATGAAAAAGCACATGGGTCTTACCAAACTGGTAAGGCAGCAGTTAAATCCAGAGGTCATACATGGAAGGAGAGATGTAAACTGCTGATGCTAGAGGCTCCTGCATCAGAGTGATGTCCCCTAGCCAAAGAGAGAGTTCATTGGTGCAGGCACTAATGGATCCTGTTCTCTTTTGTTTGGTTCATCCTTCATGTCCATGTTATTCAGAGAAGGGAGCCTTGTCCTCAAAAGTTATAGGAGATAATGTATCATAATTTTCTGCATCCAAACCTGACCTGACTACCAACTTGAGAAATGAAAAAATCATTAAAATGCCTATGCTCAAAATAGGAACCTCACTTATTTTCTGTCAGAACTCTGTCTCCCCAAGGCTTGCATTGAAATGTAAATTGTAGAGGCCTGAGGGACTTGCAGGATCAGCAGGGAATCAACTTGGGACTAAGGATAAAAAAGTGTTATGTTGTCACTTCTAAATCTCAGCCACTTGTGAGACCTAAATGGTTGGCTGCAGCAGAAGGAGGGAAAATGAAATGGTCAAGTCTTTACTTAAGAAATTCAGGGATTTCTCTTATTCTTTCAATATCTGAACTGATTCTAATCTGAGACAAAAATAAACTGCATGCTGCTTACTAGAATAATTAAGAACCATTTCATTTTTCTAACTTTTAATTCTATATTTTTGAGCTCATGGTTTTATCGTGAATTCACATTTTGATCTTGCATGCCTTGGTTAATATGTTTTTCTGATCAGTCTTATTTTATCTAACTATAGACCTTTTGCACTTTTTCTTTGTTCAGAGGACAATTTCAAGGGTTACCTTGAAATACATTGGGGAAATTTCCTCTTACAAGATTGTAAGTAGGACATTTTAGTGATGCTGGAAATAAATCCAACAGAGGATTTAATATACAACTGTAATATTATAGTGGTGATCTACCTACAAAAAGCTATAAGTTCTTTGTTTCTTGTTTGTTTTGTGTATGTGTATATACTTGTGTATTGAGTTGTTTTGTCTCCATATCTGTTTGTGTCAATATATCATGTACATGGTATGAAAATTGTCATATACATAATTGAGCACTCATAAGTTAAAGTTTAAAAGATAAATGGATCCAAATACCTTCAATTCATGTGAATTTTAAAAAGTGTTTCAATTTAAAAACAGAAGAGAGTAAAGAGGTCTTTAAAATTACTAACTCATAAGTTTTTCTAGATGGTCAGACAATTAACAGAATGTTAGTTTCTATAAAATGTCTAGAAGGTAACATCCATTACTTCTAGGATTTTTCTTCAACAAGAAAGAGATGGCTAATACTCTTAACTATATTTGCCTGATATCTTGGTTTTTACAGTTAAAACTAAGTAAATTAAATTTGACATCAATGGGATAAATTTTCATAAATGTGTTTGTTAGAGAGTTCTGATTAATTTTCAAAGTGAAAGTGCTAAAACCTCAACTAATAATATAAAATCAAGTCCTCTTAACTTAAAATTCCATAACATTATGTGTATTTTATTTATTTATTTATTTTTATTTATTTTTCATAAGTGGGTAAATTAAAAAGGTTTAAAACTGCTTTGCATCTGTGGCTCCACTAAAGCAAAGTTACTAAGAAGTAAAGTTCTAACATTTGTAATTTATATGCAGAGAATATAAGAGATTTCAGTTAAAGTACCATAAAAACATAAAAGTATTTCATCTTGTAAAGTGGAATAGTTTATATAAATTCAGACATTTTTAAGGGTTGTTTCAGTGTGTGAATTAAAAAAAGAGGTCAACAACCAGGAAAAGAGCTACAAGAAGGTCCTAGGTATGGAAATATATTTTAATATGGAGAGTAGAAGAAAAATAAATGTTTCTAGATGAGAAATTCTTTCAAGTGGTAAAGTAAAATGTCTAAGTAAGTTGCAAAGGGTTTGTGGAGGGTAAATTTTAAAAACTCTCTGTGTGTTACTAAGTTGGTTATATATATGGAGAAAGATATAATTAACATAATTAGTTAAAGTTATTCAAGGTTTTTCCCTAAGGTCAAATATTATTGTACTTGTATAAACCAAAGTTTGGTTTATGTTTCGAAGTAACAAGGATTTCTTAAAACATTCACCTGCTCTTATCTATCAAGATAATTTCTTGTGCCTGTTAAGTTTTATTCTTTAGAGAAACTGGTCTTAAATGAACTAGGGCTTGTACAACTCTGGTTAAACTACAACTGTTATTTTAGAGTATTACCCTATATTACAGGGTCTAAATTTTTCTTTAACTGCTAAATTTAGTTAATATAAAACAGTGTAATTTTGGTGTTATTACTGACTTTTTGGTATAATAAATATTCATATCTTTGAGGTATACAAGTCTTTAAAGCATAGGTTTAGAAGAACATTTTACCAAGCTGGTGTTCTTTAAACTAAGATTCAAAGTAAAGGTCTGGGATAATGGAAATTGTAGTTCTTGGTTCATAGCTATTATACAAACTCAATATGTTTTTACTCTTGTTAACTTCATTTTGTATTTTCCTTGTAAATTTTAACTGTTGCCTATTACCTACAGAAGTACAACTTTTAATATAACAAACCAAATTAATTTAAGGTCATAGGCCATCACCTACAAGACAGACAATATGTAAGGTTAACTTTCAATACTTATACAAACCCCAATTAAATAAAAGGTGCATATCACTGTCAAATTATAGACATATTAAAGTTAAAACCCAGTACTCTTATTATAAGACTGGTGAAAATGGCTTGCAGGGTGTCTAAGACCAAACCTTAGAGATTATGGTTAAATAATAAAAGGGCCAAGAAAGAAAATAGCCAATATTTGGCTCTTGTCCTGAATCAGCTTGAACCCAGGGAATAAGGGAATTTCTCTAAGGGCTTTGAAACTCTGCACCATCCACTTAGGGAGATCATTGAGACCCTAGAGAATAGAAAGCTGACCAGCACACATTCTGCAAAAAGGAGGGTCATTTGGAGAAGAGAAACATCCCTAATGCTTCCAAGGGAAGCCACATGGTTGAGAAAACCTTGACCTATTCTGGAAGATGGTACTCAAGAAGCTAAGAGGCTGCTTAGAAGTTCCCAGAGAGTGACCTCCTGAAGTAATTCAGTTAACGCTTAACAGATAGGTACAAGGTCAGTTTGACAAGTTTGATCTTAAATACCTAGAAAGGACAGTTATAACCAAAGTACAGCCATCCCTGGACATTCAAAAAGAAAGACAATAGTTTTTTAATGTAACTTAAGATGTGCACTTGTGTTAGCTCCCCAAGAGTAAATAAGACTCTAGTCTTATTTTGTAGCTTCTAAGCTACAAAAGAGGGATTCAAAGACAAGAGTGGTTGATAACCATTTAAAAAGACTATCAGAAGCTGGGTAATGGTGGTGCACAGTTGTAATCCCAGCAGCTCAGGAGGCTGAGGCAGGAGGATTTCAAGTTCAAACCAGATTTAGCAACTTTACAAGGCCATAAGCAACTAATGAGACCCTGTGTGTTTCTATTAAAATAGATGGGGATGTGGGAGTCAGACGTTTCTTTAGTCAATCGTCAATTTAAGGCCAGCAAATCTTCCTAACCTCCTATACAGGTAAGCTTAATCTGTTTGATAGTATGATTATCTAGCCCTAAGTAACAGAAGTAAAAGGATCTCTATGAAGCACAGAAGTTATGCCAATAAAAAGCTATTTTACAAAAATCAGATGTCATTATATATCTTAACTACATTTTATAAGGGCATCTATGACATTATTGAAACTGTCAGATTTACATTCCTGATATCTCTGGTAATGTTAAAAATTTACATTCTCAAATAGAGGCCATGTCACTGGCCTTGTTATGGGAACAACTTCTTATCTCTTCCACCTCCCAGTGAGAGATTGCTAGTTTCTATAAAGATATTCATTGACATGTTCCAGATGCTGTGACATTTATTTCATTCATTTTGTATTAATCTCATTCCAGTGCCCATGACTTTTTGTTTCTATCATAAAAGCACCTGCCCCTATATGACTTTACAACCAGTTCTTTCCCAACCAGACTCTTGCCACAGACACCTTGACCAACCCAAAACATCCCAAAGAGGGAAACTCAAATTGCTTGCCCCACATTATCCTTTCTTAGATCAAAGCAGTCAGAGCAGTCATCATCCACTTTTCCTCTAACAACAATTAGAGTTGCATTCTCAGAGCGGAGACAGAAGGCAGTCAATGTAGATAATAAATAACTGGGTTAAATTTGGATAATGGGGGCTGGTTGGAAAAGAAAGGAAATCAAATGCTGACATCGCCAAAGCACTTCTCCCTTCTCCTCCAACCTGTTGCTAAGGTAACCTGCCCCAGGAATTGTTCCTCCCTACAAAGAGTTGTAGTTGTTAATTATTGCCTCCTGGGTTGCTACCTTTCTGTTTGAATCACCCTACCTTTTGGCCCACCTTTTGATCACATATGCAGGATAGGGAAGGGAGAAAGGCAAGAACTATGGCTGGAAGCTCTCAGTGCTTCTTTGAGGGTAGTGCTAAGTCGATGCCTCAATCCCTTCCCTAATAAGGTTCTAACACTCCTGGGTTACAACACATATATCCCAGCTGCCAGAGGCCCTAGCAAACCAATATCTAGGCATAGCCCCTTCCTTCATGGGTGATGGATCATTCAAATTTCTCAGTCCACAGAAAGCCTTCTAAGCCTAACCAGGTCCCCCACCATCTTGTCATACAAAGGCTGCGCACAGTTCCAGTTTGTGCAGCCCTGTGTGGCAGTCCTATGTTTTGCTGCTTCACTATTAAGTCATAAATATTTCTGCCTTTCATCATTTTATTGTGCCCTACCATCTTCAGAATGTAATACATGTTAAAGTGCATCACTTACCTTATAATTCATAAAAATTAAGTGAAAAAATACATGTGATTTGCTTTATACACTACCCAGCACAGAATTATTTTTCTTCCTCACATAATTTTTTTATATATGAGGAATTCCTCTTCCGGAACCATGGAGAGCACAACTAGAAGAAAAATGGCCAAATTTTGGCTTTTAACTTTACTGTTTGGAAAAAATGTGGATTAGATTTATGCCATTCTTCAAAATAGCCCTTCCCCCACATCAAACTCACTTTCAATCAATAAAGCCTGTCTGATCTAGGGAGGAAAAATGATAATGAAGAAGAAAATGACACATTCTGTTGAGTGTCCATGACCATGTGATTTTTTCCTGTACCTCTCTTAGATTAAGTTTGGAAATACAAACTATTCCCTGCTTTCTGCTGGAATCTTGAAAAGTGGCCTCACAAAGTTTTACTTGCCTGTGGAATGAGAGTAGCAAGAGCCACATGTAGCTGAATCAAGTTTTCATAGCCTAGAAGTAATAGGAGTGAGAAAAAATTAGCTGTTTGCTCTAAAATGTTCAGGGGTTTGCATGAGAGTTTGAGGACCCTAGTCATAGTAAGGGTATATGAATGAAGGGTTTGTGTTAGACCAAATGACGGTACAGATGGGGATGCAGATATCTAAAAGGAAGACAGAATAGAATAGTGAAACTACCAATAATCTAATAATACTGCAATATTAGACATGGGCAAGGAAGAGACATTTCCCTTGTCATGATGCTACATCAGGCACTTGGCAGACAAGCTTACATTCCCTCAATACCCACATGTTCCTATATTTTGAGTGTGATTAGTAGGAGGTAGTTAGTTTAATCAAGAAATTATGATCAGAATTAATGTTTCATTTCTGGGTCACGGCAGTGAAAAGACCCTATTTTGAGGGTCTTTTTTTTTTTTTTTGCCAACCTTTTTTTCTCTGTTAAGATCTTTAAGGAGGTAATGTTTAGTGAGATGAGCCAAAATAACTAGTCTGTTCTCCTAAGGTATCACATAGAAAGAAGCTGTCAGAACTATAGGAGAAATAAATATTTTCTATGTTGAACCAGAGTTAATTTATCATCACTACAAAAACCTGTGAATCTTTAATATACTGTAAAATTCTTAATTGCTCAGTTCATATTTTCTCCTCTTGGGTAATCTAGAAATTTGGGAAAGACATTAAGTTTTGTTTCAGAAAAATATAAAATTTTATTTTTTGCACATTTAAATTATACTTTTTGAACATCTAAATTTAAATGTTCATGGATACCCATTTGTGAAGAAAAGCATAGCTGCCACATCATCATGGATATTATAAGGTAACTATAATATACCATAAGGGGAAAAGCATTTAATGGTGAAGCAAATTTATAGCTCTGACACTTTTTTGTTAGGTTTTGATCAACGTTTTTAATTTTTCTCAAATTTTGCTTTCCTCATTTATGGAAAGAAGAAAATAGCAGAAGTTAACTAATAAATAGTGAACATCAAATGAAAAAATGCATAGAGAAAGTCAGCATATGGAAAACATCCAGCCAATATTTGTTATTATTTTAATGTCCATGTCAGGGAGGTGGTGACTGGAAATCCACACAAGCATAATAGTTGCATACTTCTAATGGCAGGATGAGTCCCAAAGTTCCTGAATACATGGAAGAACATGACATAAAAATATGATGTTTAAGTTAACTGGAAGGTGATATTAAGATCCAATCTGTCTTTTGTGTATCTATGTGCCCTTTACAGTAGGAATCAGTGGGTGGCTAATAGAATATGTTTTTAAAGCTTGGAAGCTTTGTTTTCCTATTTGTCAAAGAGTCAGCAATCTTTGTATTATTTTGTAGAACTCCCACCTTATCTTGGAAAGATAAGGAAGTAGAAATAGGTCAAATAGTTTTCAAGAGGGGTATTTTTCTTTTAAAAACCTATGGGTAGCTTGCAAAAGCAGGTATGCCAATATTCACATGTCTCCTGTGTACCATTTGGTTTACAGTCTCCTGATTGCTATCTTGTGGTGAATTGTTCTGTTTATAGCTTTAAAATTGCTATCTGGGTGACAGTCTTCTGTTTCTAATCTTAAGATGGTTGTCTAGTGGCTTTGCTCCCCATGGTTTATCATGCAGCTTGATAATACTGTGGAGGGAAATACAATTAGCTAACTACGCACCTGCTCAGCCTACAGTTTTATGAGTATAGCTTGCAGTTTGATATATTTCTTGGGGCTTGTGTTGAAAGAGCTTGAAAAAGATTTTGTATGAAGTTTTTCATTATATAAATATGTTTAAATGTTTTATATAATGTATTCTTTTTCTATATTCTTTATAAAAATGTATATCTATATCCCCATGGGGCTTTTAAAATTAAAGAATTGTGAATTCAGGATCTTGGAGTGTATAGCAGAATAGAGTAGCTAGAGGCTGAATTTTGATATTCATTTTAGTCTTGAAGCTCTAATATATGTCACAGTCTCTGCCTGAGTCCCTCACCCCACCATTATTATTTTAAATAAAAATTGGCATTTTATCAGCATTATGTTTTGGATATGAAGTGTCCCCCTAAAGCTTATGGGTTAGACAATGCAGAAATGGTGAGGAGAGAAATGGTTAAATTCTGAGAGTCTTAACGTAAGAAGTGGATTAATCGACTAATATGAATTAACTGGGTAGTAACTGGGAAGGTGGGGTGTGACTTGAGGAAGTAGATCACTGAGTGTATGATTTTGTGGTTTATTTTTTGTCTCTGATGAATGGACCTCTAGCTGCTTCCTTGTTGCCACACACTGAGCTGCTTCCCTCCACTATGCCCCTCCACTATGATGTTCTCTATCACCTTGAGCCAAGACCTATGGAATTGGCTGACCATAGAATCAACCTCTGAAACCATGAAACAAAATAAATGTTTCCTCCTCTAAGTTGTTCTTCCCACTTCTTTTGTTCAAAGCAACATTAAACTGACTGAAACAATGAGAATCAGATTCTTTGCAGTGTTTTAGTTTCTAGTGACCATGTAACATATAATAAACCCCATAAGATATATCTATTTATTTGTAAATTAAGTATTTTATGCGAGGTTTCACCTATATTAACATTAATGTACACATTAATATTGCCAGAGATAAATGTAGTTTTCTGCTATATTCTCTGACATATTAAATCTACCTTTACCAGGAAGATTTATAAAACCATACTTAACCAGAAGGCTATTTACATCGTCATTATTTAAAAGCTTTTTATTTGTGGTTGTGTTGCATTTATCTTTCTTGAATGAAAACAACCTGATTCTTCATTATAGATAAGTTGCTCCCAGGTAGTTTGAGGAAGTAGAGTGAAGTGTTTAGTTGTATTATAAGAGCAGTTGTCAAGGATTTGAGGAAGATCACTGGTTGCCTTACTCAGAGTTAATGTGTTAGTCTAAAGTACACTCCTGTTAGAATGAGTTCCTCTTTATCTGAGAGAGAAAGAGAAGTGTTTAAGTAGAGGAAAGAACAATATTTGTGAAAGGATACAGCTTTGCAGGTAACACCTGTTAGTAATGTTTGCATGACTCTAGATTTATTATTTTATTTTCCTTATAGGGAGGTGCGGGAGTCTTCCAATAGTACTTATTTCAAAAAGGTATTGAAAGCAAAGTGATCCAATATATGCAGAACTTTTTTAATACATGGTAAAGGGCAGTGTAATTGGTCAGTATTACAATTGATATAAACTAACATGGTGCCACTGGAAATTTCAATTGTACCTTAAAGCATTAGTAACACAAGTTATTTTTCTATTTTAGTCTATCAATGGCTTAAAATGCAGAGTGCTCTGACATTATCTCACCCTGAACACTAAGATGACAATGATTTCAAATGAAAAGGTCAAAATATCTAAGGAAGAGTCTGTGGGCATGTCCATAAAAATAGTAGGAGGTGTTCTTAGCAAGATATTTAAAGTGCCATAACTGAACATGTTTAAGAGAATTTACTATGATATATTACATTGAAAATGTGTTTTTGTCCATTGACTCAGTTAAAACCATGTACAATCAAATGTAGTAATTTGAAAGAATTGCAGATTCTCTAGTGAGAAGTTATTAGAATCTTAAAATTATCAAACTTTGGGAGGAATCTTGTTCATGTCACCAATGCCTCTGAAATAATTCTCCTAAAGTTCCAGGGGCTTATCTTAATTGTTAGTCAAATGCTTGATTATTTAAGGTCTCCCTCCCTCTCTGGAAGAATGGTGTTCACATTTGATATTCTTTACAACGAAAGGTTTGAGAGGAACCATCATTTTCTAAATTGCAACCAGGAAGAAAAAAAATATTAATACTACTGGGATTTAATCTACAAAATATTCTATGATTTTTTTTTATTCCAAAGAAACAAACCAACCAAAATTAATTAAGCATGGTCTGCACAGATGAGTACTCTGCTCACATCGGTAGGCATATGTGTGGAATGGTGAAAGCATATGGAATGGATCACAGTCCAAACAACCAAAGGGCTTCAGGAATAATTAATGAGATTCATAAATATGGTAAAAAAAAAGCCATTTTTACATCTTTAGGTGATTAAATCCAGAACAAACCTTATTCTTCCCCAACCAGTTTTTCTTATAACAAATTTCTGACACAGAAGAGAACATTTGTTTCATATTTTATTGAATTTCATTTATATTAAATTAAAAATATATTTCTGACAGATTCATGTAACAAAAAGGCAGAACAGTTTTCAAATTGTTCAGCTGGGATGATCAGTACGGAATGAGGCAAAGCAGTTCGCATTCTATAATTGCCTTGAACAGGTATAATTCTTTCCCAAGAGCCAAAGGAGGATCCTTGAGAACTAACTGAAAAGCCTAATTACATAAATTTAAAATACTGTTTCTCCCTCATTCTTGAATAACAACAGAAATCAGGGGAAGGGCGGGGAAAGGGGTGAAAGGCTGGAGGAGAGGAGAGAATAAGGGAAATTATACTAAAAATATACCTAACATTAAAAAAGTTAGTATGTGTTAAGTGCATAATCCTTCATAGATAAAATAGAAAAAAAATTAAAATAACATTACACCACACACAATTGGCATATCCTATTGTGTAAGCGAGTGCAGAGGTTGGACACGTCACAATAGTGCTGAACACAGAATCACGAGTAATGTCAAAATGATAACTTCCAACCAAAAAAAGAAACAATCACAAGCCAATTACTTATATACAAATCAACCCTAAAGACAATTATGTTCCATATAAAGATGTTCACAAAAGAAAATCAAAGCAACATTATCCTTATTTACAAATGCAACTAGCCATGTCTTTAACAAGCTATAAAAATACTATTCACATTTTCAAACATACAGTAGTATTTTTTGTTTGTTTATTTCAAAAAGGCAGCTAACTTTGAACGCTGGGATTTAAATGAAACATTGATGGCTTACCAGCAAGTTATTTTTGTACCCCTGTCCTTTGAAGATACTTCAACAGGAGAGAGGACTTGTTTTCTTTTACAAGTTAAGAAAATAAGGACGTGAACACAACTCTGCCTTTCGGTAAAGTGTCTCCCTTTATCACCCAAACTGACCTTAGTCAACTACTTTGATGCGTGCATGAGATGAGAATTTGAGAGAAGATTTCACGTGGCTTATTGTTTTGTGCTATGAGTCGTGTGACACGTTCATCTCATTTTCATTACATCTTAACATCTTGTTCCTATGCTCAAGAAACAGATGAACGACTAGTCAAACAGTGAGAAAATGCATTTTCAACATGCAGTGGTGCAATCCCTGGTGCTCACAATATGAGATGTAGACACACCAGCCAGTGAGATGCACATTCAAAGTTAGCTGCCCTCGCACAGCTGCTCAGTATAATAATCGACCCATTTAACAGCAGTACCAGTTTATGCTACATATTTCAAAGTACCTTACTTTAAGAGAACAGCTTACATATCTACACTTAGAAAATAACTTTCGTAGTTGATTACTGTAGTAATTCCAAAAGGGTTCTTGGAGTGCTATGGTTGTAGTCCCCTCACTCCCCCCTCCCAGCCCCTGAGAGATCCAGAAATATACAGGAAAACGACTCACACATTAAGGGGAAAGGTACAACCTCTCCATTAACTGAAAACTCCAGAAATGATACTTGAAAACCAGGTTTATGTCAATACATAGAAGGTCTGATTTGCTTTTCTTCAAAAGGGCTATAGGCCTGGGGAAAACATATACACGTTAGGGACAAAAATAGCAGAAAAGGAAAAGTGGCTTGGACAAGAAGACTATAGCCTACGGGTAAGAAACTTTGTTTTCCTATGTTTGTATATTTGGACAAATATAACCAGTTCTCATGATACAGGGACAACTTGCTAGGGCATTACAGGAAAAATGTCCTTAAAGAGCAAAAGTAGAGAAAGAATGGTGTTCTATCAGAAAACATGGATTTCCATTACAGTGAAATTGCACTCGTTATAAACTGGTTAGATGGGTGAACGGTCTGAAGAAAAGTCACAGGAGGTTCTCAAAGTTGCTAAGCCTTTACCTTTATGATAATAAGACTCCTCATTTGGAAAACAAATTACAGCAGCTATAAAATATTTGCAATTAGAAATAAAATAAGATGAATAAAGTAAATAAGTTAATTTTTTAGCAAAATCACTTCTCAGTTACACATATAGATTTACAGAAAGATTATATCTAAGACCTAGAAGAACATGTGCATGTATGTGAATTTTGAGATGCATGTTGGGGCTGATTTCATCTCAAATTCAAGAACACAGGAAGAGAATTAATCTTCATGGAAAAACAATTTTAATATTCTAAAGTATTCTCTGTGCAATAATCTATTTGAAAATAATTTAAATAGTGTCCAAATTGGTAACATATTTTATGGAAAAAATCAGGCATCTGAGGATAAAGGCTACGTCAGTATTTAGCAGAGCAGGGTGTTGGACCCCAGAGATCCACTATGGCTTAAGAGAGGGTCAGCATCCTAATGAGCCACTTTGAACTAGGTGGTAGAAAGTGAAGACAATAGGGGCAGCTGTGTCAATGAGGGGGGGAAAAAAGTAAGGTGCTATTTTCCTCTAAAGTTCAGACAGAAATAAAATTTTCTGTGATTCCTAACAAGATAATCATATACTTGCAAAGCTGACTGTCAAAGAGTGTTTTCCATGTGAATGCCCCCATGAAATTGGGGTTTGGAGCCTTTTCAACACATGACTCTAGAAGCTTTCTCTTCTTGCCCAAAATATCACCTGGCTAGGAATGAGATGAGGCAGCAGTTTGGAAAAGTGACATATCCTATTATTTTGCCTCTCTACAAAGTCAGTGGGACTTGAACAGCGTGTGGAATTTCTACTATTTTACAGAATCCTTTCTTCTAATGAATTGAACAAAGCAGCCCATAGTGTTAAAAGAAATTAACCCACACAAAGTCAAGGGCTCCTGGCCCCACAGGATACCCACAACAGCTTTGTGTTTACAACTGCGGAGAAAACTCCTTTTGTAAAAGCATCTCCAGAATCAGGAAAAAAAAAAAAAGGTATTAATTCTACCCAAAAGTATACAAGCTGACCCCACTGTAGTAATAGTGAGAATAAGGTCTTTACTGATAGTGATCTCCTAAAATTATACGTTATCTACTTCCACACATTGTTACTTGTTCTTGAGCAAATAACAAGCAGGCACCAGTGTGCCTTTATGTGCCTAGACAGGTATAAGGCTGTCCTTCACCTGACACACAACAAAGTCCATGAACGCAGGCAGATCGGGATGTTCTGCCCACAGTGCATACAATTGAAGTTGATTTATCTGTCTTTTTAACAGCTAAAAAGTTATACCTGAATTTTTCATTTGCCCCATACCAAATCATCATTCTAAAATCTAGAGTCCAAAAGGATGACAATATAGTCATTTAAAATGTTTGGTTTAACATGTGTTTGTCAGAAAAAAAAAATGTTAACTAATTCCGTGTTGGTTTTGGAGGCTAAAAGGCATGTTGAGAAAACAAAGGATATGTCACAATTTAAATACATTTTGTTTGCTTTCTAAATGACAGCACTCTTTTTCGCTCTCTTTTTCTTTTTTTAATCTCTGCATAAGGTAATAGAATATTTTCATCTTCTTTACTTCATTTTGAAGACTTCTTAAAATCTCATGCAACATATTTACCTACTAAATGCTACAAGGTGGTATTTGCAAAACAAAATGAAAAACATAAAATAAATTTCTCTTTAGGCTTAATACATTTGAAAAGTGATAAAGAAATAAGAAAACTAGAAACAATTTCACTGTAGTGCTTTAAACAGTTTCCAAATTTGGAACCATAGATGTCTACTCTCAGCTAAACCCCACAAGTAACAATTTAAATGGCAAACTTAATTTTACATTCTACATTTTCATATCCTGAATTTTATTTAGTTACATTATACCTTATGGTTAGTTTTCTATTTGATTTAATTAGTAATATTAAAACTGCTTAACATCAGATAACAACCTAACTAAATCTACATCTTACAGCATTATCGTGATTCTGTCCAGTTATATACATGCTTTCATGATCCCCTTTTCTATTACCTTAGGAACTACATAGACTAGTTAAATAATTAACAACTACAGGTGGGTGAATAATTCAAGTTTTTAAATAAAGGTTAGATAGCTCTAAAAAAAATTTGTATTTACATCCTTCCCTGTCAGGCGTAAATGATGTTAATTTTCTTTTGCTTTTTGACACTTCACAAAGTGCACTAATCATCCTTCCAAGTTCATCTAGCAGCAGAGCCTCAAAGCACTTTTTCTATCTTTCCCTAGCATTGGAGATGAGCACCATCCTCGTGCCACATCAATCTTTGACACTGACACACCAGGAAGAACTTCAATGTACACTACTAGGTCCATTCCTCCTGATATACAAAGCTAAGTTTCTTAGTTTTTAATAGAGTTTAAATATTGCTTTGTTTTTCATGTTATTTGAGAATGATTCTGAAGAAAACACTCTGATCCTGTGCTACTAATAATATTCAGAAAACCAACAGCTGCTAGGTCATCAAAGTACCTCTGTGCCACACATGCCTTGTGATTCTGGATTTACTCAGGTTTAGAAGACACCTTTTCGTACCTGTTTAAGAACTAATTCTTTAAACAACAATTTATAAGGTTTTCCTGTGTCTTAAAATAGGATTCTACAAGATAGGCTCAATTGACAAAATCTGGCAATTTAAAAAAAACAGTCAGTATAGTTTTAATATTAATTTTCTCAAATTTACACAATAGATTCTGCATATTTCCATTGATACCACTGGCCTCTGGTTTCTGATATTCCAAAGCAATTTGGAAGCTTTAACTTGTGTTTTAAGATTTCACTCTACTGGGTTAAAATGTTATTTTTACTCCTTCTTATATACTGTTAAATATGTCTTCCTAGGGGACAAAAATAAAACAAAAATGAAAGCCCCAAACAATGGAAATCAAGCATATGAGACAAATCATTCAAAAGAAACGTTAAGTACTTTAGGCCAGTTTGAATTGTACTTACATCAATCTCTAGTGATTACAGGGAAATTACATAAACTGTAAGTCTTATGTTTTAAGAGAAAGGAGACTGTATATGCTAAGTATATATCTATTACCTTAACAGTTAAAAAAAGATTATTATTTTTCCTTCTTCAAATTAGGTGTTCCTGCTTCCCATTCATATGGCAAAAGTCATATGAATATTGTAAATGAAAAGGTCAAGTAGTGCTGTCAATGATGACTTGATACAGATTTATCTAGAAAGAGGGGTTTATATTCAATTCTCATGGGTACAAAGATGAAGTGCCCTTTTCCTAGAAATTTCTCTGAATGGAGGAGAAGAGTTTTGAGATGGTAGGTTGTGGTCCTGAGTCAATCTGTGTTTTCATCCTTGAGAAAGTGATGAACTTCACTGGAAAGAACCTCACTAATTTTCCTTCTCCTTAACCTCACTCTTTCAGCTTGCCTGACTCCTGAGAACTTGAGACCAACCCCAGCACCTCTAAGGGATTTCACCAAAGATCATTCATCATTGGCTATTGTTTTAATGGTGAAGTTGGAATCCAGATAGACCAATGAGCCAGTGAGGCTATATCCTATTAGACCATGTTTGGAGGATATGGTAGAAATTATCCTATTTGCCAATTTCAGTAACTTGAAGGATGTTTCATTCATGTTCCAAATTAGTTTACAGGACTTTTTTACTTAAAAAATCTGATTTTATGGATGCTACTCACAAAATAATCCATGCAATCTGAGTCTTTGAACTCATGGAGAAATTAAAATTTCATTCTAAATAAGTCTTGACTGCAAAATTTTGAAGTCAGGGAGGATATTCTATTTATCTCTATGTTCCCCACATAACATAGTGCCTTTAGTAGACTCTAAATCAATATCTGTTGAATAAATAGGTTTTGGATGAATAGATTTGTTTTTCAAATTAGGTAGAAACAGATTTACTTGGAATTTTCCCCCTCTAATCTTTCTCTGCTTTACCAATGGACATTTTTAGTTTAACTGATTATCTTTAGGTTATTGAATTTCCTTTGCTCCCAATTCTTAAACATTAGAAAGAAGTAATTTTTTAAATTATAAATGATTTTTGGGCAAAACAGAAAACATATATATATATATATATACACACACACACATATACATATATACGTGTATGTATAGATATACATATATATGTATATGTATATAATTTTCCTATTAATGTGAGCCCCTGCTTTACTAGAAACTCAGCTGTCATTTGTTTTCATCACTCATCTTAACTCAGTAGATGTTCTTTTAAAATGAAAAGTCACAGATGGTTATACATCTCGGAGCAGTGTGTGCAGAAAAAGAGTTCTTAAGTCGAAATGTCAAAAGATTCATGTGTTAGAGAATAAAATGATTGCATGAGAAGAATTTTCACATTTATTTACAAATTTTGACCCAAGGACCTACCTACAAGCTATGAATATTTGTTTTTTTCTTCATGTTATACCAATCTATGCAAAGAGTTACCTTCTATTCAATATAAAGAGAGTCTCCTACTAGAAATTCCATGGAATTCAAACCAATCCTTTACTTGCATTCCTTCATATGGAATATTCAAACTGAACAAATTTCCTTATGTAGCAAACATGATATCCTATGGAGCTAATGTGCTCGCTGTGTCACTGTAATCCCTGGATTTTGTTCCAAAATCCTAATTTGCTTCATTTGGCATTTCCACAGTCTGTCTTTATCTTAGCTCTTAAAGAAAAAACGTACTTAAATTAGTTAATTTGCTGGTTGCTTCCATATTGCTTCATTCAAAATCCAAAATGGAGTTCAGAAAAATAACAAATAAATTTATAGCTTAAGTGCAAACTACATTTCTGAATATCTTCCAAGTAGACATACCCATCCAGTGTGTTTCTTCCAGTTCATGGATTCCCCCATTGGACCACCCCTGAATGTATCAGTAGTTTTCTTGAACCACATAGAACGATCTCCTTGATTCCTTCTATTCTTAAGATTATCAACTGCCTATCAAGTACTGCCATTTATGGAAGAGAAGAAAATGTTGAAGAATGTAAAGGGTGGGGGAGAATATATTCAATAGTGCAAAACATGAATGCTAGAGTTGGTGCAGAATTTAACTAGGGTCTTGACCTTCCCTTCTAATTTTAAAGACTGATTTTTTTTAAATAGTGCCCATTTCATCATATTAAAATATTTTAAAAATGATATAAAGAAGCTTTGATGGAAATATTCTTGCAAGTAGAAATTAAAGCCCCAAATAGAAAAGTAACCAATACAAAGACATAAGCCAAAGCAAAAAAAGAAGAAGTTAGAGAAGGAAAAGAGGAGGAGAAGAAAAATAAATCAGAAAAGGCTTCCAAACAAAATTACTATATATGAAGTTGGTGAAGATTTAAAAATTATGAAAGCTGGGATTTTCATTCTTCCTTGCCAGGATAGAAACTATTGAGGAAAAAATTGGATTCTGAATCTCACTTAGTCTCATGTTACTGAAATGATTATCCTTTTGTTCTAATGGAAATTTAATGATTCCCAGGGATGCTGAATATGGTCATCAATTACTACAGGAAGGAACAGATAGTGTGGGTGGTTCAACCATCAGCAATTAAAAAAAAAAAGGAAAGAAGAAAGAAGAAAGGAACAGAGGGAGGAAGGGAGGGAAAGGGAGAGAGAGAGCTAGTTTGACAGCAGGCAGCATTGCCTTATATTTTCTGGTCCATCTCCAGCTGTTCACTTTCCTAACCAACCCATTCAGAGAGATGAAGAAACAGTGTGGTTCCTCCTGTCTTTCTCTTTCAGTCCTTCCTTCTTATGCTCAAGTTAGATAAGCGAGTAACTATCATTGCGTCTCTATGTCTTCCCCTGGGAAGTGTCAAAACTACTGGCCTTGGGGGGGTAGAAGGAAGACCACCAGAGAAAGAGAGGGGGTGGGGAAATTGGAGCGGGCGTGTCTCTCCACCTTAGAACCAGGGCTGAGCTTACACCACAGTATTCCGGTGTCTGTAGGGTGGAGGAGGCAGCACAGTGCCTGGCTTCAGCGAGAACTCAGAGAGGTATTCAGGATTCTCTGCCACGATAGGCCGGATCCGTCCATTCTGTTTATAAAAATATTTTGTGCTGTACTCCTGCAGGTAGTCTGGGTGCTGTAGGGTGCTCCTTGGGGGCAGGCTGTGGTTCCAGTAGTCAGGGTTGTCAAACGCTTTCCTGGCCTTCTCTGGCACAGACAGAACGTTGTTCTTCAGGTATTCAGCATTCCCCAAGGTGTTGGCAAAGGTGTTAAGGTACAGAGGCTCGTTCACATACTCATCCTCTGCCTTGGGTGGGCCACTGGAAGCATTGTGATACTCGGGATTATCCAAAGCTTGAAGGTCTCCATTTTTTCGCCGAGAAACAAAAGGGTTCTCCTCCACTGGATTCAGGTATTCTGTAGGAACACAGAAATATCAGGTAGCATCTGCTTTCAGAAGAACGATAATCATACTAAGGTTAGCTTCTTTGTCTAGAACAGGAAAGCCACATATAGGTGTTCACAAATTCTCAAGCTGTTTGTAGATTACTACTGCTCTATGAAAAAAGGAGTATTCATGACAAAGCAAGGCACTGAGAAGGCCAGGGTCAGAATTCCTGTCCTCTAGATTGCTCTTCTTTCCACCCAATTTTATTTGTCTGTCCCACATATGGGCTGGTTGTGTAAAAGCTTTTATTTTCTGAAAATTGGTAATTTATATTTGAAAAGAAGATGACCTGTCTGAGTTAAACAGCCTTCAATATAGAGGAATTAGAAATTTTATAAAAATATCAAAAAACCAAAACATTCATGACTTAACCTTGTGCCAAAAAAAAGTGGATAAAGTGAAGAATCATGGTTTTAGTCTATGTGATTTTCCAAGAATGCCTATACCATTAACATTTGATTGTAGCTACTCCCAGAAAGCTTTTGACCTAGGAAAGGAAGCAGCCCAGGAAAAATTTCAACTTTTTAATAAAATAAATCTGACAGACATCCTACATGCTTCTAGCTGAGTTGCTTGCTGTTACATACGCACTTGCTTAATAATTATAACATTTATTTCCAAAGTCTAATCATAGTCACAAAAGAGCAAGTCATTAATTTCAATCATATAAAATAGTCATTTTTTATGGTAAAAACAGTGTCTACTTTGCATGGTTCAATCTAATAAATCCATTTAGAGAAAAGGTATTGGCCTAAAACAAAAATAACTCTGATACCTAACACTGCTTTCTCAAGCTGAGTTTCACCTCAAAATCGGTAATAGAGCACAAAAAGACATACATCTAAATATCTACTAGAATTCTTTGTCCTCTCTTTTTACCATACATATAAAAACCTAAGGTATTTGCATTTTGGAGTCAGGATATGGAGAAGGCAAAATTATTTAAGGTATCACCTTTATAAAACAAACTTTCTATCCCCTATTCTTAGCCCAACATGCACAAAATGAAATCCCATTAGCCAGGATTATTTTTCCCTGAATAAACATATGCTTGATAGAGTTCACTGTGTAGCATTACTAGTACAAGCTAAAAGGCAGTTCTGAATATCCCACCATCATGTATATAAATTATAGTTCAAAACGTACAAAACGCTATCATTTCATCCCTACCATAATTCTTGAGCAAGAAAGTGCAAACCTTATTTTTACAGCTTCATAGAGAATTCAGATCTTCTCATTTCTCTTATATAATCTTCTTGTTCTATTACACTGTTTTTACTTTTTCCCCAACAGGAGTAGGGTGAACTATATAGTTAGTAGCAAGATTTAATTTTGAGGAAAAAAAGTATGAAGAACTTACAAGGTAGCTAGATTTTGAATTTTCTTAGCAGATTTCAGAACATTCTTAAAAGTGTAGGAATGCCTATAGTAAAATTCTATACTCTGAGGAGTGGGATAGAACATACTACAATGTTCTGGATCTCAGTGTCCAGAGATAAAATCTGAAAATATTCTTCAGCGAGTCTACATAGACTGACTTACTCTTCTCTTAGTAGCTTATATTACCATTTTTCAACACTATCTAGTTATCTGCTATACTGATACAAACGTGTACAGCTGTTCAGTTTGGGAGAGATCATTCTAGTTGAGGTGACAATCTTCTAAAGAGAACTCTGCTTTCAGTGACTCTACCAAATCTTCACAAAACCTACATTTGTGCCACTTTTGGACAACTCTATACATTAAACTGTACATTCGATAATGTCTTCAGGAATTTCTAAGAGGTATTTTATAAAAGTGAACATAATCATATAAAAATAACACAAGAGGCTCTCATATAGAGTCTTAAAATATGGCTATTGACACTGAAGACTCAGAGAAAATATCATCATTTTTAATATCAGTTATTCATCTCTGTTTTGCAATACTGTTAGCATAGAATAAAAGAGGAACTTGTGTCTTTTTTCTTTTCTCAAAACTGAAACATTTTATTTGGGTGTTTAACATTTCTACCACTAACTTTTACAAAGTCATTGCTGAGCTTTGCAAAACCATGAATCATTCTTTTCAAGACTTGGTGGAATATGGAAGCACATAGAGGGTTAAAACTTTCATTTTGAGAAGTATCATATGAGAAATCATAATTTCCTAAAATAAACTATGTTATTTAAACTACATCATTTTAATGAAGCCACCACATATTTTACTGGTGCCATCAAAAGCTTCAGACACTTTTTGCCAACACCAGCCTTTCTATCCATCACAATAATGGTTCTGCAGTTGTGCTGTGCTACCAAATTCATACATTCCAGTGAAGGTGAGTGCTTCTTCAGCTTGCCTGTGCATACAGATTCCCTGAAGATCCTATTCAGGTGGGGTCTGAGATTCTGATTTCTAAGCAGCAGCATCTAGGTAATGTGCATGCTACTGGATGGTTCAGGAAGAATACCACAAGGGATAGCAGCCTAAGGCTTTTCCAGGTCACAACCTTACACAGTCCAGCTGTCCAGCAGTTCCCATATAATACATTGTAACTTTTGATGGAAGTGAATGTGGGTGGCAATCATTTTCTCAATGTTTGGTCTGTACCTTGTTTGGGTTTGTCTCTCATAGGCGTCATGTAACCTTCTTCATCCAGCTCTCCTCGTGGGCTCCGTTCTGGGGCAAATGCTGTGGGGTCAGCACTGTACCTCTGGGTGCTACTGTCCTCTTGGACATGGGGTTGCACGGGCTTACGCAGGGTGCCATTACAACAGGAGTCGTCGAAAATCTCAGCTGCAGCTCCCTGAGCAACTGGTGCTTCTGGGATTGTGCTGGTTGTGGCCCTGTAGGGCACTGCCATTCCTTGTTCTGCAGCAAAACCCCCATCCCGGTATACAAACTGGTTCTGTTAACAGTAGAAGCACATTTAGAGAGAAGCTGTGGTTAGGAATGGTAGGAAAACATGAGTGCTACCAACCAGAAAGATATCAATGCTCGTCTTTCAAAGGAAAGTCACAGTATTTACTACATTTTTTTTCCCTTAGTGGCTAATGAATTTGAATTACAGACTAGAAATAGTTATAATTCCCATTTCCCTTGGAAGGTAAATCACAGGAAAATAATTTGGAAATATATATATTTTTTAATTTTACTAACCAGCTAAGGCGATCGAATAAAAAAGTATTACATGTCATTTTCCCACAATTTTGCCTATTTTTGATAGAAAAATGCAAAGCGAATTTTCACAACAAATGACTCTAAGAGCAGAAATTACAGTGATACATCTTGCATGGTGACATTTCCTTACTGCTTTTTATTCTGTGGTAACTGTGTCTGAGTCTCCAGTCTGTAACTAGAGAACCATCACTGAGATTCTGCCTTTTTAGCACATGACCTGTAATCATGGCAGTTAAGATAACCTCCTCACCTAGAAGAATAATTTATGAGCCCAGGTAAATCCTTCAGATGAAAGTTGAAGCCACTGATGATGCATGATATCTCAGCTTTGGATTATCTACTGAGATAAAAGACACCTACAAAGGCAGCTACACAGTCTATAAATTCTTAACTCACTGTTGGCAAGGCAAAATGAGGAAATTATGGGGAGATGTGAGAGAAGAAACATGGTAAGCAAAGACCAAAAATCCTGAGGTGAAGGTTGATCATGAAATACTTACTCCTGACATGGGGGTGTAGGCAGGAGGAGGGCTGTGTCCAATTTCACTCTAATAGGAAAGAAAAATGGAATGATGGATATAATAAGAGGCAACATGAATGGAAAATTAAAAAAGAAAAGGAAACGAAAAAGCACATGAGTTGTATGAACTAACGTGGGAAATGTGCACAACAGTGATTTTCCCTAAACATTAAAACTGTATGTATTATGCAAATGAGTGTATTTATGTTTTGAGGAAATTAAATATTTTAATTCAATTCCTGAAAAGGAAAGTTATATGAAAAAAAGAAATTTTTCAATGGATTGAAAATGTAAGTTAATAGTAAGCATTCTTCTAATTAACCCTAGAAGAAAGGAAAAAGCAATCAATAATTAACTATACTTGTAAATGAGATACAGTTTCTTTCTTTACATGCCAAATGACGGAAATAGCCTCATATCATAGCATTAGCTTTTCTCTTAGAAAACAACAACAAAAAATGTATCTAGAAGGTCATAAAGTAGATTATAATATGCTGAAATAATTTGTTATTAAGTTACATTAATTTTTCACCACTTCAACAATGGACATCAGCAATGGATTTCTTAGCCTCTCATTATAAAAAGGTATACACTATTTTATCTTTGGTCTTACTTTATTTTTAGTTAAGAAACAGTGGGAAATTGGAAAAATCAATTCCTTTCTGGGAAATGTGCTTTTACATTTCTTTTATGTGTTTAAAATCTGTCAAAATCAGATTTCAGTGAAAACACCAAAAGACACTTATATTTTTATAGCTTAATAGTCTATCCTATGGACTAAGTGAAAGTGGATATAGAATGTCATAAATTATTAAGAACAATGTTCCTTAGGGTAAGTGAAGGGGTTGTATGTATCTCAATTGTGTTTCTTAGTATTTTCACTCATTACTAAACACGTTTCTTGAGAACCTGCTGCCTACGTGCCAACTCTTTTCTACTTTTCTAGGCACTGGGGAAAATGAAAAATGCAGACAAAACTACTTTATCTTAAAATTTAATTATCTGAAATTCGACTTTATGTGAATAGAGATGATGCAAATATGGCAAGACACCTACATCATTCATGAGAAACATTGCTAAACATTATCTCAGGTCAATATTCACACAATTTAGAGATTCGTAAAATAATCTAAGAAGCATATGGCCCCCAGGAGATTAACCATTTAATGTAAACCAATAACAATTGAACAATACAATCACTCTTAACTAATCTGGTCTCCTGGACTAGTCAAAAGAGAAGTCTGGAACTCCCTAGAGTGTGTTTACATTTCATTACCACCCCAAGTATGATATCATAGAAAGTATATACAGATTTCCTTCTCTTCTAAGTTAGCTAGCTATGCCTTCAAGATTATATCATGGTAAGCTAGCAACATATTTTATATTTGAAGAGTTTTTCTTTTTAAATTCACTTTTTTAAGATATGTCTTTAGTTGTTGATGGACCTTTATTTTATTCATTTATTTATACACAGTGCTGAGAATCGAACCCAGTGTGTCATACATGTTAGGCAAGTCCTCTACCATTGAGCCACCACTCAGCCCCTTAAAATTCATTTACAATAGATATATCATACCACAAAAATCATACCTATTAGTGGATACAATGTAATGTTTTGATACATATGCATGTTGTATAATGTTTAAATTAGGTTAAACATACCTATCCTACACATTCATCATTTCTTTATGGTGAAAGCATTCCAAATCTTTTCATCTAGCTTTTTGAAACGTACAGTACATTATCGTTACCTGTGTGTCCCTACTGCACAACAGCACAAAAGAAATTCTTATTCCTGTCTAACTGTAACTTGTTACCCAGTGTTCAACCTCTTCCTTTCCCTCCTGCTCAGCTTCTGGTAACCATCATTCTACTCCCAACTTGTATGCAATCAGCTAGATTCCACATATGAATGAGATCATACATTGTCTTTCTGTGGCTGGTTTATTTCACTCAATATAACAATTTCCAGCTCCATCCATGTTGTCATGAATGACAGGATTTCATCCTTTTTCATGGTCAAATAGTACCCCATTATGTATATTCACCATACTTTCTTTACCCATGCATTAGTCGATGAAGAATTAGGTTGCTTCTAGATACATATTTAACATGCAATGTATAGAAGTGATATAATGCGTTAAGTAGATTGTTTTATATCCTGTTAGAAATTTGGGCCTCAGTCCCAATTACTGTGAATTTGGTCAAACGTGAAATATCTCAGACCTTAGTTTTTATTCTTGGTCACTCTACTTTGTTCTTAGGCATGACAAAATAGGTTTCTGTATAAACGGACTTCGTAAGCTCTGCATTAGTATATAAATGTAAATAATATACATGTTTAAATATTCACATCAGCTAAACTGAATTTTTAAATTCAAGCATCAATATGCCCAAGCCACTCATCAAAGTCATTTTTAAATGCTTAGCTGTTCTCTAATTATCTTAAATATAGGCATACTTTACTATCTTTTAGAAAGACACAAATAACCTCCTTTATAAAATTTGAGAAAGGAAATTTCAATACAATCCAAAGATTTAGAAAACATTGGGATGATACAAGAACTAAGACAACTGCCTATCAGAACTGATCATATTAAAAACCCTGATTAACTAGTAAGTATTTGACAAATACGTATTAAATCTCAACAATAAAAGCAAAGGCACTGTGGTAGGTGCTGAAGATAGCAGGATGTACTAGAAGAAACATGGCCATTGGTCTTCGGGATTTATACTGTGTTATCAGATGGTACCTGAGACTTTTAGGAGAAAAAACAAGAATGAAATGAGGCTGGAATGAATTTATTTCAATTCTTAGATCAAATGTTAAAAGGCTAGGTATGCCAAAACCTAACTAAATACCATTGTTTTTTGAGCCTTTAAACTTAACTTTAAATCTTGTAAGATTTGTTGTACTGGGTCTTATTCAACTCAAATTACAGCTAAGGAACTTGTACACTTTTCATTTTATAAAACTTGAGAGAGATAAATGATTGAAGGACTAACTCACAAGACATTCTTCAGCAGTTCATTATCTATCTTCATTACCTGGGCCAGAATGCCTTTGATTATAAAGGCATTGTATTAAAAATCACTGTACCTCTATTAGTTAGCCTGCTCCAAGACAGGAGGCTAGGCTGTGCCCTATTAGAATGCACCTACTGTCCCTGCTTTGACAAGTGTCTCAGTCAGAAGCCTGCCAACTCTATCTCTGGACAGCCTGCCAAATAGCATCACAGGAATAGAGCATCTTCTTCATGCTTTCCCCCCGTTTTCCACATTAAAATGGAAAAAATGCTAAGCAAAGCCCCTCAGCATTCATTGTTTTTAGGGGTACTGGCTGCTTTTTATGCTTCTATTTCCATTTTTTTTTCAGTTTGCTTTTTTATCTGTTTTCCATGATAAAAGGCACCTCATTCATTTCCCCCTGGAAGGGCAATGTAGCTCCAAGGGAACATCTGTGAGGCCAATTAGCTGGGCTGGAAATGTGATATAATTGTTGTTTAAATATATTTAAATTACATGTTAATCACTATGTCATAATTTATAGGCTTTGAAAATAACTTTTTGTACTTCAGAGCCAAGCCAGATTTCACTGGTTCTTGCTGTTTTTAGTCCACAACAAGCTCTTCTCATTCCCCTCTCCCTCAATTCCCCACACTCGAGAAGCTGAACTTTTAATATTGGAAGGAATGACAGCTGCAAGTAAATTGGTGGAGTAAAAATTAAGATCCTCACAGCAGCCAGAATGTGCTGGAGTGACCTTAAAGTTCGGAGCAGAACAAAGCGGTGCTCTCAGTTAAAAGGCTTTTGTTTTCCATTGTGCCACTTTCTGCTGTCCATCAAAGCCCAGCTTTGTGGATTTTTAGGAAGCAGCACTGGGTGCATCTGTTCAATTAGCTGGTGAGGGGATTTACTGTCAGCAGGACAGAGTCAGAAAGAGGTGGGTTATGAACTGGCAGGTGATGTGGAGCTTGTTCCTGGTGGGGGGATTTGTAAGGGTGATGATAGAGTTTAATTTCGTGGCCATATCACTGGAACAGTGTGTGATTATCTTAGACTCAAATACCAGAGGTTTTAGAGAAGGGAAGGGTCAATAAATACAATGTTAAATGCCCTTTTTAAAACATCACACCCTAAACTTCACTTTAGACTCAAGTGATAAATATTTGAACTTTTATCTTATTATGTACACACTATTATTATATTGGCATTATTTAATATTTTTCCTTGAGAATTTTTAAATGGTTAAAAAAATATCACTGTGCTCTATGATATTTTTAAACTATCATACAAAATCTATTTTGTTAAGAAACAAAAATAACATGCCTATGACAAATTTCTGTCTAAACTAGACATGTGCTCAGTGAGAGGTATTTATTTTCTCTCTAAATAAGTATTTGCTCTCAATAGTAACTGTAGGATTATCGTTTCTAGGGTCAAGAGATACTCTAAATCCTGTTAACTAAAATAGAATGTGTGTCTGTAGACACTGCCAGTCCATCAGCACGAGTTTATTATCTAGACACTTCCACGTAGTAATACTAAGAGTTCTCCACCTTTATCCTCCTAGGTATATGTCATTAGTACTCTGATGGGCATTTCTACATTTTCACAGGTCAGATAGCCCCATAGAGAAAATATTTTTGCACTGGAGGTGCAATTCTTGATGCATGGCTGTAACTCTATATCTTTCTAACAAGTGAGTTCACATACTGGTCAGTATTCGGAAACATCTAGATTTAGAAGCTTCATTTTTCATAGGACAACCAGAAGAAAACAAACAAAATGTGTCCCTTCCCCTTCCACTGTAATCTCAGCAGCTGACTTGATTGTCTAGGTCTATATCTATCTATATTACACATAGTATCCTTTGTCCATTTACGTATTTATTTAGTAATTAGTTTAATCATCATCTATTTTATTTGATTATGTTGCACTCAACTTTTCTGAGGAGACAATTTTACTCTGCACAGACACAATATTAAGTACCCTGTGATCCACTTGGAGGAATACAGACTGGGGCCTCCTTATTTATCCACCTTTCACTAATCCTGGAACCTTCAATTTTCCGTATATGTCTCATTTATTCAATTGCTGAAAGCATTTTCAACGAAAGGAGCTGTAGTGGTGTCAATAAGCATGAGTGAGAGTCAATACAGAACTCATAAAGTTTAAAAATGGGTGTTTTAATAAACAGTAATAACACTACTTTTCTTAGTTCTAAAATCTACTTAGTTAAAATGTCAATTCTGTTTGTAGACGGATATAGGACTACTCTTAGGGAAATAAATGGGAAGGGAAACTATAACATGTACCTACCATATGCCTAGGCCTACTTTAGATTTTCTTTATTCTTACAATTTTTCAATGCAAATATTATTAAAAGTTAGAATTCCCATTTACAGATGAGAATCTGAGGATCAGGGAAGTTAGAGGACCAGCCTATGGCCACACAGCCATGGATGAAGCCCATTATTCTCTTATCTTTCCATTATGGCTCACACAGATTTTGACTTTAACATTTCTGTTCTTTTTCATTTTTGCCCCTTCCTCTTCCCCTGTACTGTGTCTCAACTCTTTTCTCAAATCAATTATCATGGCTTCTTTTTCAAGTTTTAGTGAAGAATTAATCTCAAGGAGGCATTTGAAACTCATTAGCCTTAAGTATAAAAAACCAATAATGGGTTCCAATATAGCCCCCCTAGGATCATTTTCATTCAAATTAATTACAAGGTCTTAAGCTATAAAGAAGAAAACTTTAATTAGAATATTGCGTTAACAGTGTATGTGTATATATGTATACATACATTATACACAAATACACATATAAAACACATGTATACATACATATATGCATACATACATATGTATATATCTTTTATCCTTCCCTTAAAATTCTTTCTTGAGTTTCTGCAACCATATTGTATGTAAATGCATTTACCTCTCTTGCCAAGAGCAAATCCAGTCCTGAAGCAGGAGGAGAAAGTCTTAAATGACTGAAGAGTATAAAGATTCTCCAAGACAGCTCTCTTGCTCATGGATTTATTGTTCCTAGTATACGGCTTAGTTCATAAATTCCTCTTTCTGGTTCACTGGGGGTAAGTAAGCTATTTTACCCCCAGGTAGCAATTCCTATACCCTTTCCAAATATCAGTAGAACAAGAAGATATTTCTCTTTAAATATTCATGGCTAGAGGAGTCAATAACATGAAGCTGGAAATTCCTAACTTTACACCTTCCTGCAATAAATTGCTGCTCTGAGCAATATTACATGATGCAACTAGAGAATGTTATTAGCAAAAAAGATAGAGCATAAAGAAACAGCTTCACATTGGTGCCAGCATTTCTTAACATCGATCAATAGAGGAAATAAAAATAGTGTCACCTCTCATAAGATTAGTTATTACACAGAATTCATCCGTTCACCCTAGTGCCAGTTCTAATTTGTCTCTTTGTTGCTGTGGTTTGGATATAGACTGAGTGTGCCACCAAGGGTTCAGTGTGATGATGTTGAGGGGGAGGTGGAGACTAGTAGGAGGCCCTTTGGTCACTAGTGGTACTACCCCTGGTAGGAATTAACATAGTTCTACCATAGTGATAGCATGGGCAGGGGTTGGCCTAACAGTACTTGGTTCCCGCTGTTTGAACTTTTTAGCCTCCAAAATTGGAAGCTAAATAAGCTGCTTTTATTATGTTACCCAGCCTCAGGTATTTTGTTATAGTTACAGAAAATCAACTAATACTGTTGATTCTGGCAACTTTTCTTCCTTCTTTACTTCCCTCCCTTTTCTCTTTCTTTTCTTTTCTCCTCCCTCCCTCCTTTCCTCTTTCTCTCTCTCCCTCCCTCCCTCCCTTCCTTCCTTCCTCCCTCCCTCCCTCCCTCCCTTCCTTCCTTCCCCTCTTTCTCCCTCCCTTCCTCTTTTCTCCTCCATCCCTTCCTTCCTTTTCAAAAGCATGTTATAATAATAGAACTTTTTTAAATTTTTCACTTAGATACTAGCTAATGATAAAAGAAAACTTGTAGCAGGTTTTGCAAGGACCTCCCAATTATTCTTTTTGAGAGACTAATCCATTTGCCTAATTTTTAAAAAAACAGATAGTTCTGTTGCAATATCTTTGCTTAAGAGCAGAAATGAAACCATCAGTTCTTTATTTTTCTACATTCTTAATTAGCCTAATTCTTCAAATGAATCCTAAACTTTCACTGCCTGAGTGATTTTTATCACATTGTCATTAAATGTGTTTGATGAAATTTTCTTAACACATAAGTAGTGCTTTGAGTTTTGAATCTTTGAGGACAAACATTTCACAGACTAAAATAAATAATTAAATGAAATGCTTCTTCCCCTAAAATTTATTTTTGAATACTTTTCATAGAATCATGTAACTTTGAACAAGTTCCTTAGTCCCTTGGGCCCTCAATTTATTGAGCTTGAGAAAGTCCTTTAGATATGGCTATGGGGAGGACATTCATTTAGAAAGAATATATTTTTTTCCTTCAACATAGATAAAAGTTTTGTCTTAAATGTACATTAATACTCAAGCTGGACATTTTTTTAAGCTGAAATACATATTAATATACTGAAAGTGACTTTAATAGAGATTTCATTTTAAGGCAAATATCCACCTTTTTATGGAATAACTATGGTTATTAACAAGGAATAATACCCTTACACTGCCATGAGGCCATTATTAAAACTATATACACACACACACACACACATAGTATTTTCAGCTGATACACTTTTACCTTCGTAGAGCTTCTCTCTGTATTTATCTACATAATTAGATAATGTCTTGGGATTACAAAAAATAGTTTTAAAATAAGGGACTTATAGGAAATATATGAACTAATTAAGAAAGAAAGACTATAAACATTGTGAATTTGAATGGCATTGACTTCAGAAATTGAAATAAAATGCCATAGTCTGTATATACTATTTCCTTCTGTACTACTGTTGAAGGCCCACTTAACACAAACTTAGGCTCTTCCTGTGGCTAGTGTGTGTGTACATACATGTTCATGCATGTGTGTACAATGCATTCAAACACACAGAGAAAATTAACAGCTTAAAACACAGTAGCAGTGGCTTACTTAATCCATTCTATCTAACTCATTCTCTTTTGCAGACTTTTAACTTATTTGGAGGATTGCTTTTATTTTATTTTTACCTGCTTTTTACTGGTATTGTTTACCAGCAAATCTTGTTCACTAAAACTCCACATATAAGAATTCCACTTAAAGTATTTGTTTACGGTTATTTGTTTTACTGACTTGAAAATAAAAAGCCAACAGTGACATACTCAACCTTCTCTTTAGCAAAAATTCAAGCTTGGGAAGTTTTATTATTATAGTCAAAGTAGCAACAAAATTATTAGAGATGTCTATGGGTAAGAATGTAAAAATATAAAGAGCAGAGTTTGTGTATTGGGAGATAGATAACAAATAATATGGGAATGAGAACTGCAAATTTTAAAATCTTAACCTTGGCATGTAGATTTTATTTGGTGCTTTAAAATGATAGGTAATGGCAATAAGCAAACAATTTCTCATAATCCAGATAAAGCCTCTCTTGAAGTGCTCATAGCATTTCAGTGTGGACCAGGTTGAAAATATCTGCAGTCCTACTAGTTTATGCAAACTGTTTACCAGATGAAAAGTGAATTTGTAACAGTGGTTCATTCATCCGACTACTTCTCTTTAAGCTACCAGGTGGCACAGCTGTTGCTGTAAGTAAAAAGATTTCCCACAGTCCACCTGGAATAAGGACAGCTGGTGCGTGTGAGCTGATCTGAATAATGTACTGTGGATACCCACATACAGCTACTGACAGAGCAAACAGCACATGGCTGTCCCATCAGCCCAGAGCAAACACCAGTTACATTTCACAGAAACAGGCTGGTATTTACAACTGATCTGAGCCAAAATGAATATCAGATTGAAGGCAGCACCCCAAGAGAAAAATGTTCTACCCAAGAGTGGCTTGTTAACCATAGTCTAAGCAGCTTTTGCTATTTTTGAAAAGACCCTCAATCTGACTTTGCTGCACATAAAAAGGAAAAAGAAAAATATATAAAGCATTCCTGTATCTATTTATGAACCACTTTGGAATTTCCTAAAATTAAAAAAAAAAAAGTGTTTCCCATTTATACAGTTTGCTGCCAAAGTCAACTAGACTATTCAAGATCATGGCTATAAGAATTTCCTTTCAAGTTCTAAAATAGTTAACATTCTGCTTAAAAGAAGAAGAAGCAAACAAAAATAAATAAATAAACCTGAAACTAGAGAATCTAATTTAAATCTTACATATCCAGATGATCTAATCATACTCTGTTCTCAGCCAAGGTAATAGAGAGGACAAGTGACTTCCCTCAGTTCACATGGCTACTTACTAACCAGCAAAAATAAAGGAGCCTAATTAAAAAACTATTTTTTATGGTTTACTATGGGGAGAAAAATAATCTGCTAGGGGATCCTTTGATCATGTCTGCCTGAGTCAGGGGCAGTTCAGATGAAACTTCTGAGCAAATGAAGTCTGATCTCAATATTTCCTCACCAAGGTTGACATCTCAATTTCAGGCCCATGATTCTTTTCTGCTCTCTCAAAGAATCCTGGGCCCATTTCTGCCCTGGTTTTACAGGAAATATGACTATGTTGTCCACACATTGTAGGTGTATCACTCTAGGTAAGTATCTTACACTCTCAAATCATTGTCTCTTATTTACACTCTTCAGGGACTTGGCTTTAGCTAGGCGAGAGGGCATCTATTTTTGTCTGATAAAATAATTTGGAGTGTTTTCTCAAATTGGTATTAGCAGAGCATAATGGACCTTCCTCAAGCAACACTGAGGTAATGAAGACTAAGTCCTACCCATATAATTAACTGCTTGCCTGACATCTCTACTGGAATATTTCAAAGTCACATTTTTTAAAACTGAAATGGCTATCTCCTCTCCCTGCATCAAATCTAATTCACTTGTCATTCCCCTTTTGGTGAATGATATCAATAACTTATCTACTTGTACAAGTCAAATATCTTCATATATATGTATATATATATATATATATATATATATATATATATATATATCTCACAAACACACACATATTTACATATGTATGTGTGTGCATGTATACACATAGTATATATAGTGTATATATATATATATATATATATAAAATTGTGTATCATAATTAGACATAATTGCAGGCTTAACTATTACATATTCATACATGCAGATAACATAGTTTGTTTATTTTAATTTCATTCTAACTGCCCCTTCCTTCCATTTCTCCTCCCCTCTGGTACCATTCTTAATGTTATCCTTGATGTCTCTTCTATATCGTTCCTCATATAAAGCACCCAAATTCTATTCTATCAAATGCCTTTAGAAACTGAGAATCCAATCATTGTCAACATCCTCATTGCTACCATTTTAGTTTTGATTAAGCTGCCATATAATTTAACATTCCCACTGGGATAATTTTAGGGTAAAAGAAAGTACTGTTAGTAATTTTGCCAGGATCCCAGGAGTAAACCGGGATTTGCTAGGGAAAATTGGCACTTAAGGATAATCTTAATCATGAGTAGAGCACTGTAGTTATTTCTCACTGGACTCATTGATCCCAGACTTTCCTTTTACCCCAATCTAATTTATAATTCATTCCTTTGTTTACAAAACTGCCAAACCTCCTGTTGCCCTCAAACTAAGTGAAGTTTCCATTTTCATGGCCTTGAGGCTTTTGGTAACTATTAGCCTTGCCAGTTTCTCCAGTCTTACCTCTCTACTCATTCCTTTTAGATCTCCTCTCTAATAAATTAGCAGCAGTCCCCCACTATGGACCATTCCCATTCTCACTCCCAGGCCTCTGCGTAAATTCCATTTTTTCCATGCTCTCTTTGGCTTCTTTGCCTTAATTACCTGTTGATCCCATGGAAACTTATCATTATCCTAATTACACTTAATTATTGATTTAACAAATATTTATCAAAAATTCATATTTGTCCCATGTGCATAGTTTATCAACTCCATCCTAATTGTTTTTCCATTGGTCTGTCTTCTTTTTGAGACTGACTCCAGTTAGAAGAAGACTCTCCCTAACTTATCTTTATATCTTTCAGACTTTTCACAGTGCTGAAAGCATGGACACAATGAACATTCAGTAAAGATATAATGAATCAAAGGATGGAATGATAGAAAGATGCCCTAAAGCTAAACTCACCCATGGCTCTATGGATCATAATCTCAGGGACTCTTTCCATTCAATAGGATACATTTTTGAAACACTGGATTTTAGCACTTCTCAAATTATACAATTCATTTTACTCTAAAAGGAGAGCGACTCCTGAATTGAAATTTAATCCAGATGCAATATATATGACCATTCTATCTCATCTAGTGCATGTACTTTTCTTATCAATATCATCTATTTGCTGGGTGCAGTGGTGTATGCTTGTAATCCTGGTGGCTCAGGAGGCTGACGTAGGAGGATAACAAATTCAAAGCCAACCTCAGAAATGGCAAGGCACTAAGCAATTCAGTGAGACCCTGTCTCTAAATAACATACAATATAGGGCTGTGGATGTGGCTTACTGGTCGAGTGTCCCTGAGTACCTGATACCCTGGTACCAAAACAAAAAAAGAATATATATACTACACACACACACACACACATACACACACACACACGTATATATCATCTATTACTTCCAATGAAGTCATTGATTAAAATCTAATTCTAATGGCAAAATTATAAAAAATATTCATACATATAGTAAGAGGTTCTAAATGAAATGACGTTTCACATCTAGCAACAAAACTTCAGGATTCTATCCTAGTATAACAATATTTTCCTGAGATATCTTTCTATATATCTATGTGTATCTACATCTACTAATGCTTTGGAGCCTAGGAACCTCATGCTTTAACTTTATCCCCGAAGAATAGGAATTTTTCACTGAGAACAACAGGAAAAACAGACTGTATAAGCAGATGCAAAATATCCTTCCTCTAAAAGTGATATATCTCACCCACTTACATTTCCACATTATGGTTCATATTTTATATTTTAAATATTTTGAAATTTTTTTCTAGCATAATCATGACTAAATAGCATAGAAAACCAAAGTTATAAGTCAATGAGACTCTAAATCAACATTACAGAGTCTGTGTCCCTAGGAAGCGTCATAACTGCAGGAGAAGAAAGCTAGATTTGAGAAAAACTTTTTCACCACAAATGAACCTTGAAGCTTAGTATCCTTACCTGTCACATTATAATGCCCATCCTGCATGTTTTGGGTTTTCATAAATTCATGTTTATCTTAAATAACTTTAAATAATGCTTCATATGAATTTGCGACATTTTTCTTAAGTAAAAGAAAATAATAGCTGAGTGTTCTAAATATCATATACACACATCAAAAAAATTAAATGCTGCATACCAAGTAAGCATAGATTACTTGCATGCCAGAATAAAAGTATTTATACAACTACATAATTATCTATGTGATGGCAGGGACTTTGTTAAAATTTTTTTTAAATTTTTTAACACAAATTTTACTTGAAATAACTCCTAAAAATGATCAGGGTTATTATCTAAATAAAATACTGAGAAACTCACAAGTTTTGTTTGAATGTGTATTGATTCATTCATCATTCACAGAATTTAAAAATATTCCTTTGAAAGTTAAAAATGTGAGACTTTTCTTAGAGCAGCAGTAAATGAAAGCAAGATTCCTTCAACTCTTTCAACACTGGGTCACAGAAAGATCTATATTATATACCTCTCCCAATAATAAAATCCTTGACCAACTAAAACAAATTAATGGAATGACCTACCAGTAGAGACAATAATAATCTGAAATAAAATCTTTGTTACTTGTGTTTTCTTTAGATGGTGAGGGCAAGAGAGTCAATGGAACACAAACATTGGAAATTCGCATTTCTGCAGAGTGTGTTGGCCTTGGTTTCCTTGAATCACTTCTACTGAATACTTGAAAACGTCCCGACAGACTTCTAATAAGATATGTCTCAGAATTCACGCTGAGGAATTGTCAACAGGCCAAAAAGAAGTCCTCCGTGCTGAACACGAGCTCAGATTAAATTCTTTCCTCCCTGTGATTCCCGATCTTTTCAGGGAAAACTGACACATGAGGAGAGCCACCTCGTCATGGAGGGAATGTTTGAACTCCTGTACCTTGTGTGCTAGAAACAGAACCTCTCTCTGTGTGTCATCTTTCATAAACTGAGATCTGATGTATTTTTAAAACACAGTAAATCTTTTTTTAAAAGTCACATCTTGGAAAGTAGTCAAGTAAAAGAAAAGTGCTTAGACTAACAACCAGAAAGTACTTTGATAAATGATATGGAGTTGACAAAAAAAATAAAATAAAATAGATTAGACTTTCTCACATAATCTATATACTGGCCTTTCTATCAATGACCACCAAGTAAACTTTTAAAAAAGTATTATACAGATGAGAAAAGCTCATACTTTATTTCCCAGGCCACCAAGACCTTTATTATATTACTAGCACAATTATTATTGATTATGTCTAAGGAAATTAAGCTAAGGTATGTTCAGGCAAAGGAAACACTAATAATTGGTCTTTGAGAATACAATCTCAAAGGAGAAAGAAAATATTTTTCTTGTCATGTCTTAAATGATAGGGAGCCCAGGCTCCCTTAGGAACCTTTATTGCTTTTGTCATCTATAAATGCATCTTAGACTTTTAGAAACTGTGTCTACTTCATTATTGCCATATTTTAGGATAACAAGCTGCTTAAATAGATAAACAACCTGTTATATCAGTATTGTGCCTCCAATCTCTCTCTAATTGACTCTAATTTAAATAGGAAAAGGATACCTAGTAGTTGAGATTTGGGTGAATAAATTTATATTTATACCAAAAACAATAATTAAGAAGGGCACATTTTGGTCATTCTTAGTACTAATCTCTGAAATTCTCATTGAAAGGCAACCAAAGCCTCAAGTGAAAATAAGTATAAGTAATATTAGCACACTGGCCACCCTTCTAGGATTCCTGGACCACGAGTTGCCATTCAAAAGCATATTGAATGTCAATTATGCAGGAGGAGAAGATATTTCTGAGAAAGCTTGACACAAGCTCAGGCTGTGAATTATTTGCTTTGAAATGCCTTCATATTCTCCTGCTTGGAAATTCTGGTCAAGGGAAGAGCAAAAACAAGTTGTAAGCTCATTCCAAGCACACGGTCAGGTGAAAACTCATAAAATGTTTATCAGCTCACAAATAAAATTTTAAAAAGGACCGTCCTCCTCCAGAAGGGAGGAAGGAAGAACAATAAATAAAAGGTCTGTTATGATTTAAATACGTGGTGTCCCCCCAAAAGCTCATGTGTGAGACAATGAGAGAAGGTTTAGAGTGAAATGATTGGGTTATGACAGCCTTAACCTAATCAGTGAATTAATCCCCTAGTAGGGACTAACTAAGTGGTAACTGAAAGCAGGTAGGGTATGGCTGCAGGAGGTGGGTCATTGGGGGCAGACCTTTGGGGTGAATATTTTGTCCTTGTAGAACAGAGCACTCTCGCTCTCTCTCGCGTTCTCTCCCCCCGCCCTCTCTCATTTTGTTGCTCATAGTTCCCTTGCTGGTAATGAAAAATCATGTATTCAAGCAGAGTGGTGCATCTAAGAAGCCATACTTTCCATATGTGGTGAGTTTTACATTTGTTGGTCCCTTATTAGTCTTTGTTTATATGTTTTCCTGTTTATATGTTTTCTAAGCCTTAGCCAGTATTTTCCTACGCCATGCCTACCCTCCTGTTTCTCAATCAATATCCTTGCTCTCTATATAACAGGATATTATAAAATAGGTTAGGTGCCCTTCAGTGCTTCTCAATTTAATCTATATGTTATAACAAAATAGAAAACTTGTTATTACAACTGGACTAAAATATCTCTTAAGAGAAAACTGACTTTGCTTAATCTTTTAAAAACATTTTGGTTAAGGGTTTGAGTAGTTAGTGAATCAGTTGAGAGAAGAATACCCTCTCTCTTTAGATGAGAAGGAACTTCATACCACAGGAGAGGAAGGAGATTTTGGATATGGGAGGAAACAGAGCTGGGAGGGGCAGAGAGTGGAGAGAGAAGATAGATGGCAGAAGACTGCACCCTCTATATAGTGACCCTTCAATCAAGCCCACCAGTTGTGTTTTCAATCACACCAATCCACCCATCAATCACGTCTTGGTGTGAATTATTTATTGCCATAGAGAAACAACAAAACAAGAGAGTTTGAGCTGTGGAATTCAAAGAAGGGAGGGAGTCAAAGCTGTGCAGGCCACAGCACCACAGGAGGAAGACCTAGGAGGAGTACTGGGGTTATGGATTTTTGGTTTGGTGTCTTAACTACATGGCTGCACAGACTCCTTACACACAGGCATGGTGTTTATTATTTTTATCCATTTATGGGAGAAGAATAAACTGAATGGCTAAGTGGCCAAGTTTACACAACTAGTCTGTAGTAGAGCCAGGATTTAAATACAGGTAGTTGGGCCTCTGATCCCATGGTGTACTAAAATAAAATAAATAAGCTATATTAAGTGCCACTTTACTAAATTGGCTCTATAAGCATTCTTTCCCCAATGAATTAAATGAAAAACTGAGAAACTGTTTGAATATCTTTCTATCTGTAAATCTTAGGGTCAATAAATTTTACCCTCCCCCATTGCCCCAGCTGACCCCCAAAAGTGCTCTTGCTGATCCTCTGGTGTGCGGTGAGGGGCTTTCTCTTCCCTTCCTGTTTCAGACTCCCCTACCATCTCTTGCACATGGGTATGGGAGGGTGGCAGGGGTCCCAGCCGAGAGTTGTATTATTATCACTTTATGTTTTTGGTTATTGTTTGTTGTTGTATAGACCAAAGCAAAGAAAATAAAAATAACACACAGAAAAAAAAATTGCTTGAAGAACAGAGAAGCAGCTCCCATCTGACATGGTTTAAAACCTCATTTTCAAATTTCCTCATGCCAACATTACTTCCTGAGTAAGATGAACTTTTCTGAAAATATATCCATATTTCTATTCCTCTAACTCCTTCTGGACTTTCTCTGTTTACTTTCTTACTTTTCTTACTATTTTCATTCATCTTCATGGTTTCTTTAGCTCACTCTCCTCTAAGAATATTCAGATGCCTGTTATTCTAGGAGATTTCTTCTGACCCACCTTCCTCCCCCAGTTCATTTTCTGGCTTCTTTCTTCCCTTAGCATGGAAGTATTTTTCAAAGGAATTCACCATTCCTGCCTTTGCTCCTCAATCAACTATATTCTCTTTACTAGTTCTGCATTCTATGGAAACTACTTTCAAGAAACTAGCATCAGGAATCAAGAACCATAATGGCTTACAATCGCAACCAACTTCACTTGATTTCTAGATACATATCCCGACTAATGACATCTACTTATACACCCAAATATTAATTCTATATCCTTATTCTACTCTTCTATTTTTGTATACTAATCATAATGCTAATATCTTCCCAGAAGTATAATTTAAACACTTAGTGTGACCCTTGACTTCTCTCTGTACCACTCTACTTTATCTGTTATTGATATCCCATTGATTCTATCTTTTATCCATCACTTACATCAGACTTTCTGCTGTATCTTCTCTGATCATTTTAGATTTGATATATAGTTGATATCTAAATAAATGTTTGATGAATGAATACAGGATTGAATAAAGAGATGGGTTCTGTGATTTGCCTGAATTAGTTATTATTGAACAGCGGTAAGTGGAAATTTCTGTCAGAATTATTGGATAAGCTTCTGCTAATAAGATCATTCAGATAACCCCTTAAAGATCAAAATTAACATTCAGGAGGAATCTAATGATTAAAAGGTTCAAAGAGTAAGAATTCTTACTGATGCACCCTCTTTAAATCACCAAGCACTGAATTTATAGCAATGATAAAATAGCAGAGGCAGAGTGAAAGCCAACCCATCACTAAGGTGGTGCACAGCCCCTAGGGACCTGAGGCACAGGCCCTGGGGCCTACCCTCTTATAGCTGTGCCTCTGCTTCTTCACATACAAAAGGGAAAAAAAATATATAGTAAGTAAATAGGTAAGAGCAAAACTAGTAAAGAGTTAAATAATTTTTTAAATGGTAAAAAATACTAAAAATCAAACTCAGAGTTTTCATGAGGTTGAATCAACTAATAAATATTAGATTCTTAATATGAGATGTGGCACAACATAAAGAATAATAGGCATCACTTGTTATTTACTCTGATTCATTTCAACCCAATAACATCCAATAGCCTGTTCTAGCGCACAACCATAGTACCTCATTCTCAATAAAAAGAGGCTCCAAATGAATGTGAATTATGTACATCTCAACAGCTCCAAAATGCTAAGCATTTTAAACATTTTTTTTCTTCTAGAGAGGGAAAACAATTAAGTATGGATGTTACTAAACAATGTCTATGATTATTGTTGGAAAAAGCAAACCAAATTGGTTGTGGATTAAACTTCCACTTTCATTCCCTCTCTGATTTGCAGTACTTATCTCATCACAATGTGGAACATTTTTGCAGAAGAGATACAGTCACAGTATTTGGAATTGTTCCCTGGTGGTCGATCCATCTCTCAATTCAGCTTTTGCTCAAGTGTCACAAGGGGCTGGTCCACTGCCATTCATTTACAATGTCTGAGTGAAAACCGCAGAGTACAAATTAGCCTCTCTTTAGAAAACTCTGGTATGTCAGAGTTCCGAACTGAAAAAGGAACTTTTCCTTTGGGCAGGTGAGTGAGGAAAGGGGCTGAAACACAAGATTCTTGTGATTAGGGTACCTTAAGTACAGAGTGCACAAAGAAAAGCTGATGAGCAAGCCCACCCCCTACGATCCACAGCCATCTTCTCAGTTCTGTTTCTTGGGGCAATCAAAGGATATTCTGAACCTCTCAAAATGCCATCAATCCTTATTGAGAATGGAACGGAGCAACTCTCTCCCAAGCCTTTGCCGAAGCAATCAGCAGAGCAAGCTAGCCAGAACAGGGAGCTCTGGCAGACAAAGATATATTTGTAAAATAAATAAATAAATACATACATAAATTAAATAACCTCCTGAAAATCTGAATAGAAAGTTGATGATAATGTCCCAATTCTATTATGTGAACAGGGAAGAAACTCACAATTGTGTTCACTGGGTCTTGCACAGTAAAGAATAGGTTTCTTGATGAGGTTTGTCCAATCATTTACAGCAGAGCTGCAAATCTTGTGGCAATAATACTAAAAAATAACCATGTAAGTGATTTAGATAAAACATTCATTAACATTCAGAATTTATGTGTCCTTTTTAGTTGTCCCTCCCTCCTCTTTGTTTCCTTTCTAGCTCTGATTTTCCTTTTGCACTATTTAACAAAAAAAAAAAAAAAAAAAAAAAAAAAAGGAAAGAGGCTCTTCTGATTGTTCAAAGAGGCTTCTTGTGCTACTGACAATTGCTCAAGTGTAAGATAATGACATAAAGACCTCTGAAATGTTCTTTAATGTCAGACTTGCCCTCCATAAGCAGTGCTTATAGGCACAGGTTGTCTTAATGCTGTAGGATTGGGCTTGGCAGGTTCCAAACCCAGTACTGATAAGAAGTTACCAGCAAGGACAATTGTGTGGAGCATCCTTAGGTGAATTATTATGTCATAGGTCGGTCTCTTTGTTTGGGGTCACAAGACCTGATGTTGGTTTGGTCCTTAATGACCAAATTTATCACCAATTTATCCCAAGTCATTTAATAGGTCAGGAATTTCAGCTATGGCATAATGGAGATTCCATTATATACATAAAATGCTACCTATGACAAAGTACTTTGTAACCTTTAAAGCCATCACTGAGCTATCACTTATTTTGTGAAAGTTACAAGATGAAGGTGATTCTCTGGTGTTACAATCATATTGCCTCCTATAGCAAATTTTGGTAATGAGGAAAGGTGAGAGCATGTTTCAGAATATGACTTTGTAGGCTAGAGTAAAAAAAAAAAAAAAAAAAAAAAAAAAAAAAGGTCTCACAGACATTTTTCCCAAAACTAAAAAGAAACCAAAGATCTACAACTACTTTTTTTTTTTTTTTTGTACTGGGAATTGAAGTCAGGGGCACTTTACCACTAAGCTCCATCCCAAGCTCATTTTATTTTTTATTTTGAGACAGGGTCTAACTAACTTGCTGAGGCTGGCCTTGAGTTTGTGATCTTCCTGCCTCAGCCTCCAGAGTCGCTGGGATTATAGGTATGCAATGTCACAACTGACCCAACTATCTCTCAATGAATTTCACTTCAGTAATTATTAGTTGTACACTTACATTTTGTTTAATTACTAACAATGAGTAGTTATACATTGATTATCACTTTTCTTTTACTAAATGAAGGATGTATTAAAAGAAGTTAGGAGGATAGGCTAGAGGCCAGACAGATCTCGGTTCAAATCTAACTGTTCCCCATAGAAGCTAGAACTCAGCAAGACGCTTTCCTTCCTCTCTAAATTTCATTTTCTGTGTGTCATGGCAAGAGTGATGCTTTGCACTTGCCCTTGTTACAACAAACTCTCAGAGCAGAGCTTGACACATAAATATGTGATCAATAAATAGTAGCTATATTTAGCTTTGTGTTTGAAATTTTTGAAACATTTGTTAATCTTGTAAGGATCATTTTATCTTCAAGTCTGTAATTAATGAGGCCAAATACAGACACTATTCTCCCTCCTTTTTTCCTTTGATTTTTGGCTCTATCAATTCCATTTGATCTTCCTAAACCATTAACTCTTGATGACAGGGAGTCTCTCAGAAGCAAAACAGGGGAGGCAAAACAGCAGCAGGGGCTCTAGCTTCTAGTTGCACTCCCAGCGGGAGCCTTTTAAACCACTTGGTACTAAATCTCATTAGACTCTAAGTCAAAAATCAAGATTTCCATGGTATTGACCAATAAGAACACATTGACAGAACCTATAGAGGAACAGACCCTGGGCCAAGTCTTGAGGGGTTGGAACAGTCCTCTTGCCTCTCTCAGAAGCACAAGGACACAGGGCTTTAGGTTTTGTCTTTTCCAGTATCAGTTTGCACATTTGTAAAATGAGAGAATTAACACTAGAAAGTGTTTAATGGCCCTTTTGGCCCTGATACTCAGGAGTACACAATGATTTACGTATCTACATTATAATATATTGGCGCATCTCAGTGATGAAAATTACTACACTGAATTCATGGATACACCAGGGCCAAAGACCAGTCACACTGGTATTATTTCTATTGAGAGAAGAATTAATTGAAATAACTGTTCAGAGAAGAACATTCATGCTTGGGGAAAGAAAGAATAAGGAAGTGGCAGATTAGAGAGAAGACAATTACATTCTTGCTATGGTAAGGAGAGCTTGTCATCTCTGTGTGAATGTTACTGTGGGAATTTACATACAAGAATTAATGGATTTTTAAAAATTTTTCTTGAAATTAAAAAAAAAAAACTTACTACCAACCTCTCCTAATTCCCCAAATTCAAGGGTGGGAAGTTCTAATATCTGGTTAGAAGAAAATCAAAGGATGAAAGGATTTTGATTTCTTTGTAATTTCCAAGAATTCAGAAGAATAAATAAATGTGATTTGATGTTATGATCTTATTTTAAAAAGAGAAAAATTGATAACACATAGATTTTTGTTGAAATAAATCATCAACACGCTTCCAGAGTAAAACAGGAAGCACCAACATGATGTGTATTTTGAAAGAGATCAACGTTGAGATTACGCCTGCAGCTCTGGGCAGTTATGTGCCTGTGAGCTGGAGAGCAGAGGAAAATAAATTGCAGTGACTGATCAACTGGAATGACCAAGGCATTTCCTAGGATAAGTGTTCAAAAATCATTCGGGTGTTAGTGACAATAGGATTATACATCATATAAAGAGAGACCTAATAAAACATTTATCATTCAAGTTTATCCCATGGAGGAAAATAGTAGGAAAGTATATTCTAAAGAATGTGAACAAAAAAGGAAATTAAGAAAGAATGGGTGCCAATAAATGATCACGCACTGTGAATATTCTCTACTATTATCTTTCTTTGGCACAACATAAATGCTAAATTTGGGAATTAAATCCATTCTCTCTCTCTCTCTCTCTCTCTCTCTCTCTCTCTCTCTCTCTCTCTCTCTCATCTCTATCTCTTTCTCTCTCTAACACACACACACACACACATTGATATCCAGTAAGGGAATATGGGAGTAAGTTTCCTGTGAAGAGATGAAGACCAGAAGTAGAGTCTTGACAGGAGAAAAAAGTATGAATCTGCAAGACAAAGTGTGAATCTGCAAGACAAATTGTGAATCTGCAAGCTGCTTTTCAGGAAAGCCAAGAAAGGATTTTGCTTTGAACTGGATGGATCTCTCGAAGAAGAGCAAGAGATTTCAAGACCATGTTGAGTCTTGACCTCCTAACACTGACAAAAAATTAACTAGGAAGATTGGGAGAAAGCCCATCTCACCACCTCTGCTGACTTAAAAGTTCTCTAGCTTGTACAGTAGAGAAATTTCACAAGAACCAGGATTTTTAAAGCAACTGAAAAACACACCATTTTACCTGTCAGCATATTGAAGTTTTGTTTGGTTTTGTGTTGTTTTGTCATCCCGCTGACCCAGTTCAGGTCAATTCCACCAAATTTGTTCCAGGCCTAATCCGCTTCTTCTACAGAAGTACAACTAACAAGACTCCCTCTGCCCTCTTAAGATGATTTGATTCCTTTCTTTCTTTCCTATGATATCTGAAATTACTCTCTCAGAATATTATCTCCCCAACTAGAATATGAACTCTTTCAAGGTAGAACCTCTTGCCCGATACTGTGCCTAGATATCAAAAAATGCATTAGGTTAATTTTCTACTCTTTGATTACAATGAATTGACCAGTTTAAAAGATCACTAGTAAGATGGGGAACACCCTGAAACAAACAAAGAAATAGCTAATAATATGGAGTGTCATTACAAGAAGAGATCCTTCTTTTGGCTTAGTAGATAAAAACAAAATAACACACACACACACACACACACACACACATCATGTCAAGGACAGAATGTAAAAAACCTTGACATATTTTGGACCAAATGTAAAAGTCAATATCTTGCGAACACAAGTAGCAGCTGTTGTTAAACTTGATACTGATCCTTGGTAAATTGCAACCAGAATCAACTTGTTATATCATCACAACATTCTTGCACTGTATTTTCTAGGTATGAGATGTTCCCTGAACCTTTGTCTATAGTACTTATCCTGTATATTCAATCACATAAAGAAAACAGTTGTGTATAGAGGTAACCTAAAATGCTTTTGGTCACTTCCTAATTAAATAATCCTTAGAAGGAAACATACTTAAATGCACAAAATACAATAACTATAAATTCATTCTATGATAAGATAGTTTAAAACTTGGAAGGAGCTTATAGATAATCTAGTTTAATCTTATCACTGAAGAAACAGCCTGATTAAGAAATAGAATGGCGTCTTAAGTATTGCTGAGTTGGTTATAAAATCTGAGATTCTGGATTTCCCATTCAGTCTCTTTTATCCATGTTATCATTTCGTGAATGAACATGCTAGGTCCATCAGTAGAAGGAATTTAACCGCAAGTAATAAAATAAGTAACCACCCTAAGACACTTTATTACTTTAGAAATATTACTTCTCTGTGGGATTATTGAAATCTGAATTCAGTGTCTAGGTCTGCTTTTCCTCATTTGTAAACTATTTAAACTTTCCATTGTTCAGTTTTCTGAACTCTCAAAATGAGACTAACATTAATACGTACCTCATAAGACCATGAGAAATAAAGGTGATAAAATTAAGCTAAAGCACTCAGTAAAATACCTGGGTTATAGTAAGCACTCAACAATTTTTAGCAAATATTATGATTTTCATTATTTCATAAAATAAAAGGACATGATTTTGATTTATTGAAGTATAAAGGCAAACCCAGCTGCAATTCTCATATTTTCAGATGTTTGTTTTTAGAATGATATCTTGCTTCTGCATTATCATTTTGCTTAAATTTCTAGTACTTTACTCATCATTAGGAAGCAAATCTAGTAAAATATCATAAGCTTATTATATCCTGTGGAGACCAAGAGCTTGCTTGTATTTGTTTCTTTTTCAAGGGGAGGGGTGGTAAATATCATATAAATCTTGAAGATAATTATATCAGGTGTGGTAAACTTATTAAAATTTTATTAAATTTATTAGACTTAGTATGAGAAAAAAGTAATATTGGTATAAATTAAAGTTTCTAGAATCACATATCTTAGTGATAATAAATACTCAGTTTATACTCAATAGTTAAGAAACTGATCAAATTTTTGAGATATGAGACACATTTATTTTTCTACATCTTTCATGTCTGCCTACACTTTTGTCCATTTTTTTAATTGGTTGTTCAATACACTACAAAGCTCTTGACATATCATATTTCATGCATTAGATTCAAGTTGGTTATGAACTCCCAATTTTACCCCAAACACAGATTGCAGAATCACATCAGTTACACATCCACATTTTTACATAATGCCCTATTAGTAACTGTTGTATTCTGCTACCTTTCCTATCCTCAACTATCCCCCCTCCCCTCCCCTCCCATCTTCTCTCTCTACCCCATCTACTGTAATTCATTTCTCTCCTTGTTTATTTTCCCATTCCCCTCACAACCTCTTATATGTAATTTTGTATAACAATGAGGGTCTCCCTCCATTACCATGCAATTTCCCTTTTCTCTCCCTTTCCCTCCCACCTCATGTCTCTGTTTAATGTTAATCTTTTCTTCCTGCTCTTCCTCCCTGCTCTGTTCTTAGTTGCTCTCATTATATCAAATAAGACATTTGGTATTTGTTTTTTAGGGATTGGCTAGCTTCACTAAGCATAATCTGCTCTAGTGCCATCCATTTCCCTGCAAATTCCATGATTTTGTCATTTTTTAGTGCTGTGTAATGCTCCATGGTGTATAAATGCCACATTTTTTTTTTATCCATTCATCTATTGAAGGGCATCTGGGTTGGTTTCACAGTCTAGCAATTGTGAATTGTGCTGCTATGAACATCGATGTAGCAGTGTCCCTGTAGCATGCTCTTTTTAGGTCTTCAGGGAATAGTCTGAGAAGGGCAATAGCTGGGTCAAATGGTGGTTCCATTCCCAGCTTTCCCAGAAATCTCCATACTGCTTTCCAAATTGGCCGCACCAGTTTGCAGTCCCACCAGCAATGTACAAGAGTACCCTTTTCCCCACATCCTCTCCAGCACTTGTTGTTGTTTGACTTCATAATGGCTGCCAATCTTACTGGAGTGAGATGGTATCTTAGGGTGGTTTTGATTTGCATTTCTGACTGCTAGAGATGGTGAGCATTTTTTCATGTACTTGTTGATTGATTGTATGTCCTCCTCTGAGAAGTGTCTGTTGAGGTCCTTGGCCCATTTGTTGACTGGGTTATTTGTTATCTTATTGTCTAATTTTTTGAGTTCTTTGTATACTCTGGATATTAGGGCTCTATCTGAAGTTTGAGGAGTAAAAATTTGTTCCCATGATGTAGGCTCCCTATTTACCTCTCTTATTGTTTCTCTTGCTGAGAAAAAACTTTTCAGTTTAAGTAAGTCCCATTTGTTGATTCTTGTTATTAACTCTTGTGCTATGGGTGTCCTATTAAGGAATTTGGAGCCTGACCCCACAATATGTAGATCGGAGCCAACTTTTTCTTCTATCAGACTAAATAAAACTTACTTATATGTCCACTTGGAAAAGAAGGGTCAAAAAAGACAGGGAAGATGCAAATTTATAAAAATATTTATTTCTTAGTAGGCTAGAGAGAAGTGGAGAAAAGTTAAAATGGAATGATAGATCACAGAGGTCACTCACTCCACCTATGTGAGGAGCTATAGTTCCTCTACCTTCCACTGGCCTGAATAACTGAGAGTTTCCTGATTATACATGCTTTTTAAAAAATTGACACAAAATATTTGTACATATTTATGAATTGATATGTTTTAAAAGGGAGTGACATTTAATTCTTCACACTATTCATTACAAAGACTAAATGAAACTTCCACAATTGAAATCATGCCCTCCTGTACAAAATTAAATTGAAGCTTTTACATTAAATTAAATTTTCTAATATCATTAGAGCTAAAATATCTTCAACTCTGTCAACTTATTAGATATTTTTATTCATTGCTGTTGCATTTATATATAATTCATTATATCAAACAAATATAAATCTAGGTAAATCAAAAGAAAAAGACCAGCTTTATCCATCTTAACAGAAAAAAAAAATCCACGGAGAAATTTCTAAATAGTACTGAAAATTTAGTTGGAAATATTAGATAGCATTGATTAAAATAAATATATCTAGTGAGAAGGAGGTCACAATGGAACCTAAAACTTATTGATAGACTGAATATACAATGGGAAAAATAATTGAACCTCCTTTAAAAATAAAACTCTGATCCACAACCTACAAAAACCTGACCAGGAAAGAATTCTCCTTATCTATAATATACAGCCTAGGAATCTGGTCACCTGCAATCAGATTTGAAGGAAGTGGCTATTGCTATCTCTAATAGGCTTACACAAGGGAATACTGGTCTCGGAAACTCATTGGCTGCCCCTTCCCCTTCCAATCCAGCTGCTTTCTGTACCTAATCAAGAGAAATGCAACGGAGATTCCTGTGATGCAATCTTCCAGCAACTGCTGGACCCTGGAGGTGCTCAGATTTAAAATCTCCAGACCAATTGGCATTCATCAAAAAGGCTGGAGCATACCAAAGCCTACACCTGACCTCTAGAAGTTACACCTCTAGGATCAACCCTCTCACATTAGCAATCTCACCCACCCTGAGGGTGGACAAGCATCAAACTCTAGATAACCCCACCTAACTGCTGAGAAGGGAAGCTGAGAAACTTGTGAACTTCAAAGGAAACAATTATTCAATTTCTTTGAGATTTTTTTTCTTCCCTTTTTTTCTTTTTCTCTCACATTTCTACCTTGTTTGAAATCAATTATTGTTCATACAACAGTTTATTGAAGACTGGGGTGTCTGAATAGTATTATTTCAGTTTTGTTTTATATTCTTTTATTTTTACTTTTTTCATTCTATTTTTATTTTTTTTCAATCTTTATTATATATATATATATATATATATATATATATATATTTTTTTTTTTTTTTTTCCTCTCACTTATCTGTTTCCCTTGATTCTTTTTCTATTATCATGCTAACAGTCAATCTCTATTATTTTCTTTGTCAGTCTTCCTATACTTTTTTAAATTCTATCTTCTCTCCTCCTTCATAAACATCACATGCTATACTACTTTTGTTCTCTCTTGTCCACCATTTGAAATTGTAAACCCTTTTTCAAACTTACTGTTTTTACTGTAATCAGTAACTGAACATATCATTTCTGTCTATTGTGACAAAACTGTAAATATCATAGTAAGAGTTATTTAGTTTAAGGTTGTATATTGTTTGCATTGGTTGCTATTATTATTTGTCTCCTCCTTAAAGGCAAGATACTGGAAACTTTCAGGGACACTATAAATCTATAGTGTAGAAACTATACTGCCTCAGACCCACACAGCATATTGGTAAACACACAAACAGTATGAAGAAACAAGGGAACAAATCACCCCAAACAAACCAAGATGCTCTAATAATAGAATCCAATGATGCCACAGTGGAAGAACTGTCAGAGAAGTTTAGAATGTACATGGTTAAACTGCTCCAATGAAGTAAAGGATGATGTAAGTAAGGAGTGAAATCAGAGATGAAAGGTGAAAGATCACTTCAATAAAGGAAGATTCTGAAAAGAAATCACACGGAAATCCTCAAAATGAAGGAAACAATAAAACACATTAAAAATTCAATGGAAAGCATAACCAACACACTAGACCATTTAAGGAAGATAGAATCAAAGGCAATGAAGGCCAAATATATAATCTTGAAAATAAAGTTGACCACACAGAGAAGATATTAAAAGAACATGAATAGAACATCCAAGAAATATGGGATAACATTAAAAGGCCAAATTTAAGATTTATTGGGATAGATAAAGGCATTAAGATACAAACCAAAGCAATGCACAATCCTTTCAATGAAATAATATCAAAAAATATATAAAACCTAAAGAATGAAAGGGAAAATCAAACACAGGAGGCTTACAGGAACCTAAATATACAAAATCACCACAGACCCACGTTAAAGAACATTGTTATGAAGATGCCTAACATACAGTATAAGGATATAATTTTAAAGACTGCCAGAGAAAAATGTCTGATTACATTTAGGGGAAACCAATTTAGATCTCACCTGATTTTTCATCCCAGATCCCCAAAGCTAGAAGGTCTTGGAATTCTATATACCAAGCGGTCTGAAAGAAAATGGATGCCAACCAAGATTTAAGCTTCAGATTAGAAGATGAAATAAAAACCTTCCATGATAAACAAAAGTTACAAGAATTCACAACTAGAGAGCCTACTATATAGAACATTCTCAGCAAAATAGTCAATGAAGATAAAATGAAAAAAAGGGTGAAAAACAGCAAAGGGAAGAACTACACTGAAGGAATAGCCAATCAAAGGAGAAACTAATACAAATGAAAAGCCAGAAATAAATCAAAATGATTGGGAATACAAATCATATCTCAACGATAACATTGAATATTAATGGCCTAAACTCATCAATCAAAAGAAATAGATTGGCAGATTAGATTAAAAAACAAGAATCAACAATATGCTGTCTCCAAGAGACTCACCTCATAGGCAAAGGTATCTACAGACTAAGATGAAAGAATGGGAAAAAATATACCACTCACATGGGTCATGAAAACAAGCAGGTGTTTCTATCCTCATATCAGATAAAGTTGACTTCAAGCAAAAGTTAATAAGAAGGAATACAAAAGGACATTTCATACTGCTTAAAGGAATACATCAACAAGACATAGCAATCATAAATATTTATGCACCAAACAATGGAGCATCTACTGATATCAAAACAAACCCTTCTCAATTTCAAGAATCAAATACACCACTACACAAAAATACTGGGTGAGTGTAACACATCTCTGTCACCACTGGCTTGATCCTCCAAACAAAAACTAAACAAAGAAACTATAGAACTAAATAATACAATCAATAATTTAGACTTAACAGAGTTGTATAGAGCATTTCATCCATCAATGATTGAATATACTATCTTCTCATCAGCACATGGATCCTTCCATAAATAGACCCTATCTTATACCAGAAAGCAACTCTTTAGCAAATTCAAAAAAATAAAGATAATACCTTGCATACTATCAGATCATAATGGAATTAAATTAGAAATAAACAATAATATTAAAAATAGACTCTACTCTAACGTATGAAGTATAAATAATAGGTCATTGAATGACCAATGGAGAGCAGAAAAATTAGGCATGAAATAAAAAAAAAAATTAGAAGCTAAAATAAATGAAATTTAAACAAAAGAAACAATTCAAAAATTGGCAAAACAAAAAGTTGGTTCTTTGAAAAAATAAATAAAATTGATAAACCTTTAGCCATGCTAATGAAGAAAAAGAAAGAGAAAACTTAAATTACTAAAATTCATGATGAAAAAGGAAATATCACAATGGACACTACTGAAATACAGATGATACTCAGAAACTATTTTGAAAATTTATATTCCAATAAAATAGAAAATCTTGAAGACATCAACAAATTTCTAGAGACATGTAATCTACCCAAACTGAATCAGGAGGATATATACCATTTAAAAAGAACTATTTTAAGCAGTGAAATAGAAGACACCATCAAAAGCCTACCAACTAAGAAAGGCCGAGGAGCAGACGGATTCTCAGCCAAGTTCTACAAGTACCTCAAAGAAGAATTAACACCAATATTCCTCATACTATTCCATGAAATACAAAAGAGGCAACTCTTCCAAACTCATTGTATGAAGCTAGTATCACCCTGATACCAAAACCAGACAAAGACACAACAAGGAAAGAAAATTTCAGAAAAATATCCCTGGTGAACATAGATGCAAAAATTCTTTAAAAACACTGGCAGATTACATAGGAAAACATATTAAAAAGATAGTGCATCACAAGGAACTGGGGTTCATCACAAGGATACAAAGTTGGTTCAACATACATGAATCAATAAACATAATTCTTATAAAATCAATAGACTTAAAAGCAAGAATCATAATTATTTAAATAGATGCATAAAAAATACAACAAATACAGCACCTCATCATGTTCAAAACACTAGAAAAACTAGGGATAGTGGGAACATACCTCAACATTGTAAAAGTTACCTATGCTAAACCCAAGGCCAATATCATTATAATGGGAAAAAAAATGAAAGCATTCTCTCTAAAGACTGGAACAACACAGGAATGCCCTCTTTTACTACTTCTATTCAACATAGTCCTTGAAACTCTAGCCAGAGCAATTAAATAGAAGAAAGAAATTAAAAGGATACAAGTAGGAAAAGAAGAACTCAAACTATCCCTATTTGCCAATAACATAATTCTCTATTTAAAAGACTTAATATATTCCACTATAAAACTTGTAGAACTCATAAATGAACTCAGCAAAGTAGCAGAATATAAAATTAATACCCATAAATTAATGCATTCCTATATATCAGTGATGAATCTACTGAAAGATAAATTAGAAAAACTACCCCAATCACCTTTGCCTCAAAAAAAAAAAATACTTGGGAATCAATCTATCAAAAGATGTGAAAGATCTCTATGATGAAAACTACAAAACACAAAAGAAAGAGATAGAATAAGACTTTATAAGATGAAAAGATCTCCCATGCTCTTGGATAGGCAGATTTAACATTGTCAAAATGGTCATACTATCAAAAGTGTTGTACAGATTTGATGCATCTTCTATTAACAACACAATGACATTCTTCATAGAAAAAGAAATAGTAGACATGAAATTCATTTGGAAAAATAAGAGGCCCAGAATAGCAAAAGCAATCCTTAGCAAAAAAAGTGAAGCTGGATGCATCACAATATGAGACCTCAAATTATACTATAGAGCTATAGTAACAAAAAGGCATAGTATCAGTGCCAAAATAAACATGTAGGCCAATGGTACAGAATAGAAGATACAGAGACAAACCCACATAAATACCATCTCATACTAGGCACAATAGTGCCAAAAACATACATTGGAGAAAAGATAGCCTTTTCAACAAATGGTGCTGGGAAAAGTGTAAATACATGTGTAGCAAAATGGAATTAAATCCCTATCTCTCATCCTGCACAAAACTTAACTTGAAGTAGATCAAGGACCTAGGAATTAGACAAGAAACCCTATGCCTAATAGAAGAAAAAGTAGGCCCAACTCTCGACCATATCATCTTAGGAAACAAATTCCTCAACAAAACTCTTAAAACACAAGAAATAAAATCAAGAATCAATAAATGGGATGGCATCAAGCTAAAAAGCTTTTTCATGGGAAAGGAAATCTAGAACATGAAGAGAGAGCCTATAGAATGGGAGAAAATCTTTGACACCTGCACCTCAGATAGAACATTAATCTCCAGGATATACAAAGAGCTCAAAAAACTTAATACCAAAAAACCCCAAATAGTCCAATTAATAAATGGGCTAAGGAACTGAGCAGATACTTGACGAAAAAAAAAAAAATGACCAGTCAACAAAAATATGAAAAAATGTTCAACATCACTAGTGATTAGAGAAATGTAAATCAAAACTAAACTAAGATTTCATCTCACTCCAGTCAGAATGGTAATTATCAAGAATACAAGCAACAATAAATGTAGGCAAGGATGAGTGTGAAAAGGTACACTGATACATTGCTGATGGGACTGCAAATTGATACAACCACTATGGAAAGCACTATGGCAATTCCTCAGAAAAACTGGAATGGAACCACCATTTGACCCAGTTATCCCTTTCCTTGGTTTATACCCAAAGGATTTAAAATCAGCATACTACAGTAACACAGCCACATCAATATTTATAGCAGTTCAATTCACTATAGCTAAACTATGTGACCAACCTAGGTGCCCTTCAACGGATGAATGGATAAAGAAAATGTGGTACATATACATAATGGAATATTACTCAGCCAAATGTTTTCTCTAATATGCAGATGCTAATTCACAATGAGGGGTAGGGGTAAGGGAAGAATAGAAGTACTTTGAATTAGACAAAGGGGAATGAAAGGAAGGGAGAGGGAATGGGAATAGGAAAGATAGTAGAATGAATCAGACATTACTATACTATGTGCATAGATTACATGGCCAGTGTACTTCTACATCATGTACAAATAGAAGAATGAGAAATTATATTCCTTTTTGTATAACATATCCAAATACATTCTACTATCATGTATAGCTAATTAGAACATTTTTTAAAGAGAACTAACTACAGAGAACCATATATATACTTCCAACCGATCACTTCTAATTAGCCTGCCTACAGCTTCTCTAGACCTGAATCCTTTCCTATAACCCTACAAAGCTTTCCTACTTCTCTGCCTCTTAGCTTCTGCTAAAGTGCAAATGATGGTAGTTGATTCTTGCTATAGCAATGCTGAAGGCAGGTATTTTCATTTATTTCCACACTACTGAGAATCACCAACAGGTTCATCAAAGGGCAATTATGCTCACATATGCTAAAAAGTTAATCTTCACAACATTCTGTAAGAAATTTTTTTAAATCCCCATTTTATGGATGCAGAGAACTAAAGGTTGCAAAAGTTAAATAGCTCCTCATGTTTTCCTTTTTACATCATGGTAGAGTAAGTGTTTAGTATACATTATTTTGACAAAAAGTTCAAAATATTAGCAAAAACATGTTTAATGATAATGATATCAGCTATAATTTTAATAGGTGTTTTCTAGCATTATTTGCAATTACTTTCATCAACTTTCTGGACAAATATCAACAATGTATTTTGAATATACTCATAGCCTTAAAGTTACTACTTTTCAAAACACACATAAAATTTAGGTGATATTAGAACATATCAACAGAAATAGTTTTCTTGCCCAATTGTGATTACATCAACAGGTTTTTCACAGGTAATGAGTAGAAAACCTAATAAAAAAGTATGATTATTTATGATATATGATACTGACAAAAAATGAAATGTGGGTAATTCTAAAATGAAGGTAATATTTATTTGCCTGTCACTTAACAGAAACTGTGATTTTTAGAAGTTCATTGCATAACACTAACATCAGATAGATATCATACTGTTTATTTCAAAGTTGAAAAAACATTAACTAAAAGCTTCTAGACTGTGGGCAATAAGGTCTACATTTAAAAACTGAATTGTTATTTCGTTTTAGTCTACCAAACATACTTAAGAAACAATTGATCAAAATTTAAGAGGTTCCCTTAGGAGATGATTTGGCCACACAACCCCAAATTGAAGTAATTGTATCCTGAGTATAAAAATAACATAACTTAGTCTTAGAAAATTAAGGAGGAGGAATGATATTCATGTAGATTAGAATTTGCCATAAAATTACATAAAGCCAGAAATTAAAAATTAGAACAATATAGATGACTACTAAGAATTTTTAGTAACTGAAAAATATAATGATATTTAAGCACAATTCCTATACTGTGAACTGAAAAAGTAAAAAGAAATTTATAGATAATTTTGTTTAAATAAAGATGCAGAGTAAGAAAAGATGATTAGGGTCAAATAAGTCCTCCTATGACTTCTAGTTTATATTGTTAACTCTAGGTAACTCAAACTTATTTACTAAGAATTCCTGGCTTTGAGCATTATAAACTAAAATGAACAAAAACTTAGAACTTGAGAACTATAAGAAAAAAATTTCAGGTTCTCAAGAATTTCACTTTCACAAATTGTTTCCTTAAAATGTCACCAATGTATTAAAAAGCAATGAATTTTCCATCTTAAGTTATAAAAACAAGGGAATAATTTGGTCATTTTGCAAAGTACAGAAAGGAAAATGTGTCTCCCTGATATATCTTAAAAATGCTCCTACCTATATAGAGAGTGATTTTCATTATATACCAGTGGATCAAATATTTAAAACTTTTACTAATCTGTTCTCCATTAGGCATGTGGTATAATTTTCAGCTTGGTCTACAATAACATATATTTTATAGAAAAGAAAAATTAATTGAGATTTTTTTAAATGGAGGCAGGAGGGTGAAAGGTTGAGGTACACATTTGATAAGAAAATCACCGAGGAATTTCTCAAATAAGACAACTCCCAGATTCTGGGGTTGAAGCCAAGATTAACAATCAAATCATGTAAATAAAGACATTCCAATCATTTTAAAGCCATAGAACAGTACAGTACAGACACGTAGCTTACATAGAATTCTGCTCTTCTAATGGGTAGCTGTGTAAACTAGACAAATCACTTAACTTTTCTGTGGCAAGTTTCCTCATTTGTAAGATAGGCGTAATAAAAAATTGAACCTCTGGGTTGTTGTAAATGTTAAAAGGATTAACATTTATGTGTTGAGTAGTAAACAAAGGGCAAGCATTACTTTATTATTATTGCTGTCAATCTGAAAAAAGCAAAGAACTTCATTTTAGAGAATTAACGGCAAGTTAAAAATTTCTTTATGCCTATGGTCAAGAAAAATGAGATACTATTTGGTTTTACAGCTATGATAATGTTCTGAGATGGAGGAGAAGATTAAGAGAATGAGTAGCTTCCTAGAAAAAAAAATGTTAAGCATCATGTGGTTATCAGTGGAAGACACTGATTACAGGAATAAATTTACTGCTTCTTCATTCTCCATAATGGTCAATAAACACTTGATTACAGCATTTATCATGAAGTCCTCCACCTCTGTAGCTGTGTGACTCTTTAATTAGCCTGGACCCTCTTTGAAGGCAGAATTTATGTCAAAATTTTTTGACTCTCAAATGTGTACTAATGTTTCTTATGCAAAAGCACTTAATACATGTTGCATGAATGATAAATGAATTTTTAAAAATAAACAAATGAACAAACATGAATTTGATGACCCTTAGAGAAAAAATGATATTCATACAAAGAGGAAGCCATATTGAAACACATGTAAATTATTTTCAGAAGCTTCTTCCAAAACTTAAGTCTGTCTTAGAAATGGTTCTGATATCCTCTAATATGAATGATTTAGATCAAAGAATTGTAGTTTTCTGTGTATTTCAATTTGACAGAAAATATTTAATGCTTCCTAAATAAGTGAGAGTTATACTAGTATTACTTCTTGACCACTGAGTCACATCATTTTTTTAACAAAACAGTGTATTTGGTAAGAATTTGTATTATATATATATATATATATATATATATATATATATATATATATATATATATATTTATAAATTTGAATTGGCTTTTAAAAAATTAAGATCCGTTTTAAGTAACATGAGTAAAACTTTCCTTCTTTTGAAATTTTGAGGTATTTCAGAGTACACATTGAATTATCCATGCTTGTCTTCCAAAATTAACTGTGCATATGGCAAGCATGGTACATCTTTGGTGGTATTGGTATGTCTTTAGAAATCAAAATTATTTTAGCTATCTAGTTATTTTGAAATTTTAGCACTTATAATATGTTCATATGATTTTACTTCTGAGACATGCATGTAATTGATTCTTACCCTATTTGAGTCAATTCTTGCTCTGGAAGTATAGATGGGGGGAGGGATGTTGAAAGCCTGGGGGACCAGGTATTCCTCAGCATCCATCATATCTTCCAAGTCCTCTTCATCCAAGAGATTCTGAAAGAACTTGCTGTCATTTGGACTGGGAAGCTTCATACGATCATCACCCTGAAAGAATTGCCCATCAGACACATAAAATACATGATCCTTCTCTTCATTTTAAATATGTGGTCTCTAGCAAATTTATGTAAGAGCCAAACAACTGTTGAAAAATCCATGTATACATTTCAGGAGATAATTCTTTGGCACAACTTCAGCCATAAAGAAGCCTATAATATGTTTAGGTATGACACTGTAAGATAAATAAATTTAATACAAGAAGAATGTGATGAATGACATCAGAAAGGAATAAAACAGAATGCTATAGATGTTTTAGAGAGGCAAAATCCACTTCAGATCTGAGGCTAAGGGTTCTTTGTCAAGATGGTAGGTGGGCTGGACTTTAAGAATCAATAGTAAAGGGCAATCGATTTATCAATCTTAATTTTATGTAGTTAGTTTGATGCTGTACAGTTATTAGGATACAGAAGCTCTGTGATTTGTTATACGGTATGAACGATGGCCACAGGGTCAAAGTGGTAGCATTCCAAGTCACAGCACAAATGGCGAAGAGAATCAATGGGTATGGGAGAGACACCAAAACTCTTTTTATAGTGTCAAAAAACCCTTTCTTTCACCTTCTTTCTTTCTTTTTTTTATTTTTCAAAATTGTATGTTTTTTAATAAAAAATCAGTTCATAAAGGTTAATTTGGGGGAAAATAACTAGACATCATTAACTTTAAAGGGTGACTTTGATCTTAATGTAAGAGTATTGATAGGGAAATAAAGGCTCCTTTGTTTTAATAAGAAAATATAATTCAGAGTATCAAAGGTCCATTTGTTTATGTTTGGGGTGAAAAAATATCATAGATAAATTAGAATTTTTTAATCCATTTTTCCATCCACCCTACCCAGATAATTTGCTCTTGACTAAAGATTACAAAAGTATGTTTGTTGTTAAACATAAAATGATCTTTTGGTCTATTATTTAGTTCATATGTGCATCAAATTATTTGAATTGAGTTTTTTCTTGGATGCTGCATGTTTCTGCAAATATAAAAATATATTGTAAGACATTTTTCTAGGAAACTAAATGTTACTATATGTAAATTTTCGATTCATTTTTTCTCTGATTAAAACAAAAATCCATCATCCTTTGATTCTATAAAGGAAAGATTACAATAATGACCATGAGTTATACAGAATACTAATAAAAAGCAGAGTGATAGAAGGTTTTTCTGAGGATAAAACTTTTTTACATATATGGGTTATCATAATCATTTGGCTGTTCAATAGCATTCATTAGAGCACTAGGGGAAGGCTCTGAGAGGTGAATCTGAGATCAGGTAAAGAGTTCTTTTGTATAAGTTGTTTCACACCATAACACACTTAATTAATGTTAGTGGTCTGGAGCACTAAAGTTGAGATTGTCATATTTTGCAGTGCATGTGCCAGGGGGATAGTCTTAAAAACAAAGTCAAGTGTACTAACTTGAATAACAAGATATCTTTGAGGATCTCGAGCCATCCTTGAAAATTCGGCAGCCAGCTCCTTAAATTTAGGTCTACTGTCAGCGTCAATCATCCAGCCTGGAAATTTACACACAATAAAAGTGTCAGAATATCTATATTTGAAAAAAGCAGTGACATTTAAATTTTGTGAAAATATAGGCTAAAGTGTGAAAAATATTGTTTTAATAATAATGATCTGAAAAATGAAGGAGGCTAGTGAAAGAACTCAGTTTGCTGATACTCATCACTTACTGTCATATACTATAAAATATCAGATGAAATATTTTAAATTTTTATTTTCTTCTTAGAAAACAGAATGCAGACTAGCTATGAGAAGTTATGGAAAATCAGATTTTTGTTGTTGTTTTGGGTGTGGAGATAATTTTTTGAAACTTTGTTGATTATAGATGAGGTGATTGGAATATAATTTATCATTTTGTATCAGGAATGACAAGAGAGAAAACATTTGGTGCAATACTGATCACTGAACAGAGAGAGGAAAAGGGAACTGAAAGGAACTTTTGTGCCACTTTTTCCTGGTGGGGAAAAAGAAAGAATGTAAAATATTGGTAATGTTTGTCCAACAATAATCATTAGCTTATCTTAGTACTAACCTTTCCTGCATAAAAATACTATCAGCAGTTTCTAAGGTATACATTATTATTTAGCTGGGAGTCTAGATAAAATGGATCTTATCTTTCTAGATGCTATTTAGAGGATGATATGACAAGAATAAAAGCATCAGCTTTCCTTGATTTTTTTTTTTTTTTTGTCAAATTATTCTCTTCTAAAGTATTAAAATTCCTGGGGTGGGGGGAGGTAAAATTCCCAGTAGAGTTTGCTTAATAAGGTAAAAATTTTGCCTAATTTTATATCATTTCATCAGAGTATATAAATCATCTCCTATTCTGGTTATGGGATCAAATTATATAATGCTTGCATATTTTAATACTTTCTTCTCTGGACATTTACCAAGCCATGTTTGATTGATTAAAACTATAAAGACTGTTTCTCCTATTCTGGGGTTCAATTTTTATTCCTGTTCTGGGAATTCTTTGGGTATTGTTTTATGTATCATTGATGTCACCTACTTTTTTTCTTTCTTAACAAAACTCAAACACTGTACATTTTCTATATACTCATTTTAAAGAAATGCTTATTATTACTGAGATGTTCATGAAAAAAAATATTTGTTTATGGAACTCTTAGAGCCACAAAAGGTTAACTTCACTGTGAGATATGTGGTCCTCTCTAAATATTGAGTAAATAGAACTGTGCTTAGAAAAAAGGGCATGTTGACCTGAACTGTAATGAACAGTTTTTATTTCTTGCCTCCCTGTCAGAATGCATCATGCATGTCATGAATATAAATTTGAGTAGACCTGGGTCCAAAGTCTCTTATTAATAAGGTGCTTATTCACCTTCACCAGTTGGTTCCTTTGCTAACACTGTGTATTTCAAAAGGGGAAAACCCCAGATTATGCAAGAGAGACTGTTCCTGTTAATCTCACTTAAATTAAGTCTGGAACTCCAGAGACTTCCCTAATTCTATTTAAATTAAGGGCCTAGACTTCCAGAACACATTTATAATACATATGTGTCTGGGGCTTAGTAAGGGGAAAGAAAAGTAAGAGTTTGATGTAAACAAATGATCAAGTTGATGAAAATAAACATTCCTCATCATTTTAGCTGAATGTAGAGACATTTCTTCTACTTCCCACCCTACTTGGATAATTTGCTCTGACTAAAAAAACTGACAAACCTATTTCCATTTAATTCATTTTTTAAACTATCAGTTTCAAGCTTTCTTTGTTTAGATCATTAATTTTAGTCTGACATACTCCCTTAAAGATTACTAACATTAATGTTACCACTAACAACGTTGTAACTAATTATATTTCTTTATGGTAGGTAGTTCTGAAAATTATAAGATTTAAGAATAGTTAGAGTCATCTAACTTTGACTTCACAGTATGGAAGCATGATATTACTGTATATTAATAATTACAGTAAACAGGTGTTTACATGCTCCATCAGTGATTTTTCAACTGTTCTGTTCTCCAATACAGAGAGACATTATACTCTAGTATACTCTCTACTATTATTTTATTAAGAACAGTGATAATGACTATAAAATTATTTCACACTCTTACATTTGACCATGACCATGTAAACGTCAATGGTGCAGATGGGAGGTTGAGGCAAACGTTCTCCTTTTTCTAATAAATCAGGAATTTCTCGAGTTGGAATTCCATCATAGGGTTTCCCTCCAAAGGTCATCAGTTCCCATATAGTGACTCCTAAATTGGAGATAAAATTCTTCCATAAGCATACTGACAACATAATTCAAACAAACAAGCAAAATGTCAAGTGGCAAAAGAATGCTCCTTAAAGGTCAATCAAAAGAAAGTTAAAGAAGGTTCCTCAGATTCCCGCATTTACTAAGTGCTAAAATCTTTGTGGGAGAATTTGATTCTTTTATTATTGTTTCGGAATTTTTAATGTTAATGCATAGTAGAGGTGATTTAGAGTTGATGTCAGAGTGTAGAATCTATTCCCGTTTCTACTGATAAATAATGCTAATGTTTGCTGACCCAAGCTATGTTACAGCCCAGAATACAATTTATTTATTGTATAAATATGTGTTCAGCTCATCAAATAAAAATGATTTCAGGAAAAAATTGAAATTGATTTTTAAATCTCAAAATTTAGCCCTTTTCTATAAAAGCCTTAACAGTTAGTTAAGCAAAGATTTTAGAATAATTTTCTTATGCCACAGTAAAGACCTGTGGCTCACCTTTTCATTAACAAAGAAAAAACAGTAGAATAAAGCATATTAAGTCATTTATCACATGAGAACCAAAATGCAGGGATAAATTCATATGTAAGATATAATACTTAAAAAGTGGGCATCCAAAAAATGGAAAGTAATCAAGAATAGTTTATTCTTTGCATAATGAAATTACTTTCTTGAGCCACTGTAAACACTGATTCCTCTGGAAAAAAAAATATACTAAAAGCATTCAAACAACCTGTTTTGATAACAATAGTAATTCTGATTCAGGCAATAATATGTATACTAAAGAACTCTTTCTTATGATATAATAAACAACCACATACTTAAAGTTACATTTTTCTTAGGGATAAAGATTTTTAAGTTGTAAATAAGTGGGCACAATAATATTACAACCTGAGTTTGATTGATGCATACAGACAGATACATTTTAAAAATCCATTAGGTAAGGCTATGTTTTCTTCTCTGCTGCCAACTGGAATGAATGGTAGTATATTTCTAGTTAGTCATACTCATATAATATGCATTTAATGATTACATTTTATTAACTCAGGTAGGCAGTTATAAAAGTCAGAACAGATACTCTCACATCTCTATCAGAACTTACAACAAAAGCAAACTGCACAGCAATTACAAATAAAAATATATAATTGACAGAAGCATATATACAAACATAAAAGCTGAAACTCAAACCCCCACTTATAAGAACAATCCAATCCTTTCTTGGTAGAGTGATGACAAAATAAGTGTTAAATAAGGATGGCTTCATGGAAAAGAACAATCTCAGAAAAATTCAATCAGAAACAGCTTAAAAACATATACTGCAGCTCCATCACCTGAAGATATATATATCATCATAGCTGATGCACATTTTTATAAATATAAAGATGCAGCCAGTGATAATTTCCCATAAAGGTGTACTATAAACAAGATTATGTAGCTTTCTCTGCCTTTTATGCCTTTTGCAATCACTTATGATATATCATAAGAATCTTAAAGTGCCTGATGATATGTATTGACGATCTGGGCTGTGTTTCATAATAGAATACTGTATCTCCACTTCTTCATTTTTACTAAACAACATGAGATTTTTAGAAACATAACGTGCAGAAAACTAGTACAGCCCAAGTAACAGGATTTTCTTCAAAGACACATTTTATTATTAAAATTATGACAGTTCTGCCAACATTTTTTGTTGGCTTATTTTAATATCATTTAAAATTTGCCTCCAGCAAATTATCACATCTAATTCATGGAAAAGAAAGTACATAAGGAAAAGAAATAGAAAAAAGCCTATGTGTATATTATACTAATATACATAAGAACATACATAAATCTTCTGTGATACATAATTTATAAATCTATCCAGATCATGTATTTATGCTATCATGTAATACATAAGTAATAATCTGTATGCTAATCTGCATTATATAAAATGTCTATCATATATGTGGTAGATTTGCTTTTCTATTAAGCAGCACATCTACTAAATTTTGCCAGGCTTTTCTCTTATATTTGCCTAAACTTCAAACACACATTTATACTTCTAAGAAAAGTAGAATATGTGCAGTCTTTTTGAAATTTACATACTTTCTATGGCATACACAGGGGAGACACATTTTATTGAAATGTCTTAAGTAGTTTTTTAGGAATAATGAATTTCTTTTCTACAGAAGAGTCGTGAGTTCTTTAGTAATTAAATGGTCTAAATATTTTATTTTTAATGAAAACTTAAAAGTAAGCTTAAATTTGAATAAAACAAATTGTACCAGATCTTTAAATCCCACCATTATACTTTTCATTTAAATAGGCATTTTGGTGCTTTTTATTTTAAATAAATGCTATATTTTATGTCATATTCAAACTCAGAAAAGTCCTTAACTCTTGCTAAGTGATAAGCAGACCAAGTTGTAAGGAGCCAGATAGATGCTGAAGAGCTCATCATAACCACTGAGTTAAACACAATGAAAGAAATGTTCTAATTATAAATATCAATCTTTACAAATTCATATTATTCACTCTATAATGTTTCTATTACTCCAAAAGTTGTTTGTAAATTAAAACTGAAGTTGCAATTAGAAGTCTTCTCTCTTACCTCTATTTTCAGTAATTGTTAATTGTTATGACCATAATCTCTAAATTTTCTACCATAGAACAGAAATTCCCATAGCAAAAAGGAAAACAAAAAGCTGTCATTGTTTTTATTTTGTCCTTCAACATTCTTTGCATTCAGAATTATATTTTCAAAGAATTGTTGAAAATTAACTCCATGAGATTCTGTGAAATTATCCCTAAACTAAAAGTGGCCGAGTTTTGTTTTTGTATTTGTTTTCAGTAAAAATGATCAGACAGTTGCTACTAAACCAGAGCTGATGGCAGAGATATCAACATTTTCCATTTTAGAAGACCATGAAATTAAAAAATAAAAAGTACTCTTTACAGTATTTTTCTTTTGCATTTTTAAATAAGTTAATTTCTTTAGGAAATTAGGCCTATAAATAGATAGTTTTAACACAATAAAGTACTTTGACTTAGGATATTTTACATGAACTGAATGTATTTATTTTTGGCTTAAAAACCTTAATTCATAAGGAAGATTTATTTACCATAGCTCCAAACGTCACTCTGGTGGGTGAATTTTCTATAATGTATACACTCTAGTGCCATCCATTTAATTGGCATCTGTAAAGAAATAAGAAGTGAAAGTTTTATATAAAAATGCAATTTATATACATACTAAATCTGAAGCTCTGAACTTGATCAATTATATTCTTTGTGTGTTTATAGATATAAATTTTAAAAGGTTATTTTTCAAGATTGTGAGAAAAATGGATTGAAATTTACAAAGTGAATTAATTCAAAGATTCTGTGAAATTGTCCCTAAAGTATTGTACTTATTTTTTTAAAGAAAAGCTTCATATACAGGTTTAAATATGAGGCAGCCCCCGAAAGCTCATGTGTCAGTCAATGCAAAAGTGTTTAGAGATGAAATAATTGGGTTATAAGAGCCTTAACATAATCAGTGTGTTAATCCACTGATTTAGGCAATAAATCAAGGATTAATTGGATGGTAACTGAAGGCTGGTAGAGTGTGGCTAGAGAGAGTGGGTCCCTAGGGCATGTCTTTGTGGTTTATATTTTGTCCCTGTTGAGCAGAGTGCGTGGTCTCTCTCTCTCTCTCTCTCTCTCTCTCTCTCTCTCTCTCTCTCTCTCTCTCTCTCTCTCTTTCTCTCTTCCTCCTTCCTGGTGCCATGTTCCCAGGTGCTTTTCTCTGCCACATGCATCCACCATGATTTTCTGCCTCATGTCAGGCCCCAAGAAATGGAGTCAGTCTCCTATGAATTGAGACCTCTGAACCACAAGCCCCCAACTAAACTTTTCCTCCTTATAATTGTTCTTGTTAGATCTTTGGTCACAGCAATGAACAAAGCTGACTAAAACATATAATAAAAAAGTAAAATAATAAAACAGGGACAACTTTCTTATTAGTTATGAGTTAAAGTTAAAATAAGTTTCTTATTTTAAGAAAATGTCTTATAAGTTATGAGTTCAAATTATGACCCACATACCAAATCCAACCACTAATATGTCTGCTTCTTAAAAATGTGTCCATGTTATATTTTTTCTTAAAAAATGGGATGTCTTACATTTTCAATTATCCCTTTTCACTCCAGACATAATTTGAGCTAGGAATACAATGAATCCTTTCTACACTTACCTCTTCCTCTCTTATGTAAGTCGGTCACTAAATTGTTTAAAATCATGAATTTCAAAGTTAGCTTTGCTTTGTTCCCCAGCAAATGACCTCCCTTGTCTGGGTTAGCCAGTACTGAAAATCTGTACCGTTTCAAAACTGGAACTAGTATATTAAAAAAAAAAAAAAAAAAAAAAGTGAGAGGATCAGCACAAATCCATCATCACTACAAGAAAAACAACTCAACCCACATACCCTGCTGTTGATGGGTCAGCAGAATGCATTTCAACCCGAAGGGCAGCATTATATGTCTGGGAATATAATTAGATTCTATGGAATAAAGACAAACACTTCTACTTCGCAGTTGAAAGCTTAAAACTAAATAGGCCTTTGAAATCATGAGGTTGGCTGCTCACCAAGGTGACATCAAGGTAACTCCATGACAGAATCATGGTATTCAGTGAAAGGGAACAGGAGACACATTGAAAATGATTTCCCTATGGGCAAGGAGTTAACTGAGTTTATGGACTACAGACATTGTGTTAAGGAAGTAAGTTTAAATCACAGGTGGCTTGATAAAGACTTAATGGTTACCAGGCATTTAAAGCTGTAATGAATCTTGCTTTAGACAAATCTTACAGCTGTATGTTCTTAAGACAAGTGAAGTCATGTGATTTATAGACTTTTTCTCCTGTGCAATCTTGTAGTGAACTTCAAAGTTGAGGTCCCAAACTACTGCAATTTGGTAGTGAAAAGTCAAAATATGTTCTTAAAATCAAGGAAAGCCAGATAAACCTCAAAACGGAAGAGTTTTTTTTTTTTTTTCTTCTATTTCACCTTTTGATAAGATTTGAATGTAGCAGGCATATAAGCATTTAGGGTAAAAAAAAAATCAACGTTAAGCACTTGGAAGCCTATCATTGCAAAATATTTATATTTTTGGATTTATATTTTTTATATTTTTGGAAAAAAAAAATATATATATATATTTGACCCAGAGCAGGAATAATGACAAGTGATAGAACTGGGTTATAATCTCCTAAATCTCAGGCTAACCGGTTTCTTCCTAAAAAACATAAATAAATAAAAGAAGATAAAAGGATACCATACTGTATTTTCAATCAATATTGTTTTAAAAAAGATACCTACCTTTCCTCCATCAGCATTATATTCTTTTTCATCTCCTTCCAAGAGTCTGGCTAATCCAAAATCTGTGATTTTCACATGGTTTGGCGATTTCACTAACACATTTCGAGCTGCCAAGTCCCGATGAACAAGCCGTCTTTCTTCTAGGTACATCATTCCCTGAAAAACATCAAAATCCACTAAGACGGTTAGTTAACGCCCAGCTTTTTCCATATTCTAAGAAGGAATCTCAGCATTTAATTGAAAGTGTTTCTTTTTTTTTTTAAAGTGAAATCAGTATTCTGAAATATTTTCACAATTAAAGAAAACTTTGGGGAGCGGAGCAGCTATCTTTTTGCCTTTCCTCCTAAAGTCGTCTAAAGTAAACTGAATCATCTGACCATGAACTGAATGTCAGATTGTTCTCCTCAGAGACCAGATACCCGTTTGCAATCCCTTCATTTTTGAGGTGTGTAGGTGTCTTAGCAGGTCAGCTTACATATACTTATACTGACCCACATATTCCTCACCATTTTTTCTCCATAGCTTCAGCTTAATGTCATTTTGCCTTGCACACTCACTCAAAACAAATACATCTCTCAATAATTTTTAAAAATATTTCATTTGGGCCCTAATGGTTCCAGAATCTCCATTACAGATTCTATTAAGGCTGAAGAATGATATTATTCTTATTATGAATGCACAGGATGAAGTATACCCTTGGGGTCTTGAAAGTATATAATTTTTTAAAAAGCTTCTGTGACATTAGTTGTTATTATAAGAACCCACAGGTTGAATTACACAGCTCATAAAGAATCACAATTAGACTTTAACATGTTATCTTCAAAACCTTAGAAAGAAATCAAAAATAAAATCCATTGCTGATTACTAACAAGATATAATAGCTGACTCCCCCATACATACACATGTTATTTATATAAAGTATATATTAATATCTATGTGAATTCATAAAAGTAGTGATCCATACTAGTAATAATTAGTTTATTAATTGTACCTCAGTGGTGGGGAGACTTAGAGCTATTAAACACTACTCTTAATTAAAAATTCCATGTAAAAGCAAGACATTCAACTCAGAGGCATAACTTAGATTAGAGTGAATGTACTTTTATTGAAGTATTAAGGAAAATTCTATAGTCAACAATTTCATTGTCAAAAAAGTCATCATTCACAAATAGATCAGAATTATACAATGGTTGAAGCATACTCTCATGCCAATTGCAAATCAATGCGGTTGGCGGTTAACATTACAACTGTAGGACTTTGAAGGATTAATGGTTTCTGATCCCAAAACAAAAGCTGTGGAAAACACACACATAAATCACATAGGTCAAAAAATTATGAACCGTATACCTGATGCAGTGTAAAGAGAAGATTGCTTCAAACAGCATCATGGACCAAACTCCATATAAATGCCCATTAAATACAACTGGTGGAGATGGAGATGCCACCTGCTATGGGCCAATCAGTCAACAGTTAGGTGACATCATATGTATTAGTGTTTTCTGAAATCAACCCACAAATGATATTTATGGCATTTTTGCCCTCTTTCCTACATAGCACTTTCTCTTTGAGTATACCCCATTGAAAATTCCTAAAATAAGGTGAATCTGAGCATATATAACCCTTATATGACTCAGAATCAAAAATAAATAAATCTATCACTTTGGAGATAGAGTATTTTTATGTCCCCCTAAATTATTTGTCCCTTTAAGAAATGTTCACAAAACATCCATCATTCTGTTTCTTAACACCTGCACATCAGAATATAGAAAGTGTGTTGGCCACAAGTAAAGATAGGTCCATACATGTCTTAACACATACAATGTTCCCCAATACTGCAAGACTCTGGGGAGACAACAGGGAGTCAGGTAAGGCATATGCATTAAAGGAAGAAAGATGCTAATTAATGAAGTGGGAAGATATGGAATAAAAAGTCAAATGAATTTCTGTGATACGTGCAAGGCATTTAAGGATAGCTGTATTCTGATAATTTTTTTTAGTATTGCTTAGCAAGTGTGCTTGAGAGGAAAGGTCCCCACACCTAAGTAAGGTTTAGAGAACAAAACTGCAGGCAGAAAGAACAAGCATGGACCTCAGTAAGCTGTGTACTTGGATAAAGCTATATAATTCTGTATTTCTGTATCACAGTACATGAGAGAGGGGTAGAAATAAGCAGTGAGATGGAAAAGATACAAACAGGCCAGATCCAAGAAGGGCCCCTTACACGTCAAGGGAGAGAACTTTGAGTTTTGTTTTATACAGTATACATCTCAGTAATAAGAAAGCTGTTATAAATGGGGAGTGATCCAATTTGCACTAGAATCTTGAAAACATTCCTCTGATGCCAGAAACAGAGGATGGATTAGCCACAAATGTAGCCACAGTACAGAAGAAAACTGACAATGATGTAAAGTTCAGTTTGAAAGCTGGCAGTCCATGAGTTACACCCACTTTCAGACTTTTTAAACTGAGTCTCCACACAGGGCAGGGAGTCACTCACTCTCTCTAGCTGAGCACCGTTTAGGACATCTGATCTCTAGTTTGCCAGGATCCTACCACTCATTATTACTTTTCAGGAAGTTTGCTTGTATCATTTATGATACTCTGGCTCATAATGAGTATGAGTCTTCTAAACTAGGCCAGAAGTAATACTACAGAGAGGATAATTCCAAGGTGTATTTGCAAAATAAAATGATCATCCTTGGTAACTGATTGAAAAATGAAGGACAAGTAAACTGAGAATAATTGTTTTTTTAGACTTTGTAATTTAGGTAGATAATGATTCCTTGAACTAAATAGCATTGTAATAGAAAAGCAGTTTGTTTCTTAAACATGTACAAGAATAGTAATATATATTTTACCAACAGAGAACTAACATTCTGCAAGAAACGTAAGATACTACAATGGTATGAATGTTAGTGCCCCTTCCAAATTCATCTGTTGAAATCCTACCCTAAAATGTGATAATATTAAGACATGAGGACTTTGAGAGCCCTTAAGAATGGTATGAATGACCTCAGAGAGATCCTTAGCTTTTTCAGTCCTATAAGCAATCAGGAACTGGGTCCACACCAGACACCAAATTGGTGGGCAACTTGACCTTGGACTTGCTAGCCTCCAGCATTATAAGAAAAAAAAATCTGTTGTTTTTAAGTCACTCAGTTTTGTATTTTGTCATAGTGGCCCAAACAAAGATACTGTAATGACATTCCACAATACACACAAAATTTCCAAAATTCTAATAGTTCTTTGGTATTCCATATGCAAAACTTCAGTAGATGATACACTATCTTTAACCTTCATACCATTTGTCCAGAAAAAGTAATTTCTTCATAATAACAAGAATTCAATCCAATGTACAGTCTATATAATTTTCTTCACCAACCTGGTCATCATTAATAGCAATTTAATAAAAAGAAAACAGAACTGCATATCATTACCAAACCATCTAAAAAGGTTTGAACAGTTGCTTTGTAACTAAAAAATATCATTGTGCAGAGACATACTTTCAAATCTTTAATATGACTGCCACTTTTGGCCCACTTTAACACCTAGAATTAAAAGGTTGAATAGTCTTTGGATTTTTCTTAAAAGGTTACTTCACAAAACAAGTCATTAAGACAAAATTTTCTTACTGAAAGATCTCATTAAAGTCACATTTTCTGCTAGATTCCTTCAAAATGAAATCCCTCTTAAGGTTAAAAGTGTGATGGACTAAGGAGGCAGACAGTTGCTTGAAGAAGAAATAATAAATATAAACTGAATGAAGTCCCTGGAAGTTTGAGGATTAATCACAAAAACCCATTCATTATGGTAGAGAGATGTTGTACCAGTAGGAAGAGAAATCTTCTCTACCCCAGAGCAGCTCCCATGACCAGGCCAGGCCAGGTAGGGTACCTGATGGGACTGCCTATATACCACAGCTAACATTGACCAGAATTTGGGACACAGCAGGCACCAACAGAATGCTTCTACTTTGGTTATTTAAAATAATCCTATGAAATACACACTATTTTCAATCTCATTATAAATATGAGAAAGTTCAGGCTAATAGAGGTAATTTTACTTGTTCCAACTCAAGCAGCTAATGAGTGTTAGAAGTGGGATTTGATCCCTTGCTGTGGGACTCTGGAGCCTACACATTTAAGTCTATCCCCCCTTAAACACTTCAGAGGGACATGTGGGCTTGGAGAAATTAATGTGTATAATTATATTCTGTGACTTTGAAAGATTCTTATTTTTTTTCTAAGAAAAAACAATACCATAAGAGATTTCAATGAATTTTAGCACATAATGCAATTGATTAATTTATAAAAAATTTATACTTAAAATCCAGCTAAATTGCAGAGCTGTTTGTAATTTAGCAGGAATTTTAATTATATAAGTTCAAGACTCCATTCTTACTTTGATCCCAGAGTATGCAGATGGTCCAGTGGGGATGGGTGTAGAATCTGGAGTCAATCACCTGGTTCAGTCCCCAGCTTGGCCATCTTCTAGATGTGTGACTCTGAACAAGTTATTTTAACCTTTCTGTGAATAGCACCTGTCCCACAGGTTATTGTGAGGATTAAATAGTATACTCAAAGCACTTACATAGTAACTTGGTATGTAGTAGGTATAGAACATGTAAACTTTTAGTATTGCTTCAAAGATAAATATCAACAGTCCTAGAATGGACAAGAATTACCTTCATTAACTTGGACTGTCTATTTTTTTTTTTAAAATCAAACCTCAGCTCATATATCACAGTGGGTATTCAATAAATGTTTGCAAATGGGGATATGTATACCCATAACTTACCAACTATAATTAATTCATGGATACAAATTTCAGAATTATTACTATTTGAAATCTCATTTTAATAATGATACACCTGAGAAATCTGCCATATAATGAGAAAGAACAATTAGGGAGTATATTAAGGGATTTGACACATTCCATAAATACATCAAAGATTTCAGGAACTTACTGAAGATAAAAGTCACAAGCAAGATAGATCTAAAAGTCTTCAATGCTTCAGAATGTTTTCTATGAGTTAATAAAATAGTACATTTGCCATAACAGAGTCTGCTATTTATCACACAGCATGGAAGAGGGTTTTTGGTAAATGTTTGAGAGGCAATTTTACCCATTTCATGATCCAAGTGCTGTAAGTCTGATTTTATCCAATATTCACAATTTACAATTACCTAAACTATTCATAATTTCACCGTTTTTCATACATTCTCTCATATGCCATTAAGTTTTCAAAGATTGCTTACTTATTGTTTCATTTTTCATCTCTGTGATCAAAAGACCTGACAAGAACAATGTAAAGGAGGAAAAGTCTGTTTTGGTTCACTGTTTCAGAGGCCACTGACCCCATAACTCTGGGCCCAAGGCAAGGCAGAACATCATGGTGGAAGGGTGTAGCAGAGGAAAGCATCCCAGGATGTGGCAACCGGAAAGCAGAGAAACTTCTGCTCACCAGAGACAAAATATAAAGTCCAAACTCACACCAGCAGTGACCTACTTCCCACAAGTCACCCCCATCTGCCTACAGTTACCACCCAGGTAATCCATATCAGTGAATTACCCACTGATTGGGTTATACCTCTCATAATTAAATCATTTCACCTCTGAAAATTCTTGCATTGTCTCACCCATAAACTTTTGGGGGACACTTCACATCGAAACCATAACACTTATGTTTTGTTCACACCTGTTAAAATGTGGATCACAATAGATATAGTATATGTATACTAGTATTTATAAACTAGCAGGAAAAGTCAAATTTTGCTTTTGATTTTCAAAAATACACTTTGATGTGCAAATCCAGTGAAAATTGAATTTAAAGTTTAAATCTTTGCTTAGAATTAACTCACACGAACTTCTCTATGGAAAAAAATCAGTAAATGACATAATTTTAAAATATCAGTTATGGATAAACAAATGGAAATGACCTTCTTTTCAATCTTATGGCATTTGAGTCACAGCTATCTAGCTAAAAAACATGATTATTATGTCTTCATTCGATGTGAAATGTATTCTTCCCAACGGCAGGATGCTAACAGAAGTCAAGAGAGACTGGACTATTTCTGACAATAAATATTTGCTTCTCACATATTGGCCATGGGACAATTTCATCAAATATGTGTGTGGAGCTAAAAATTTCAAGCTGCAGTCAGATCTCACAGGCATTAATCTCTGGAGTTAACAAGAGTGCATTTTTTCCTGTTTTCATTCTAATAACCCGAAGCTTTCTTTTTTTTTTTTAATAGTTTTTTTTTTTAAAGAGTGAGAGAGAGAGAGGAGAGAGATGGAGAGAGAGACAGAGAATTTTAATACTTATTTTTTAGTATTTGGCGGACACAACATCTTTGTCTGTATGTGGTGCTGAGGATCGAACCCGGGCCACACGCATGCCAGGCGAGCGCGCTACCGCTTGAGCCACATCCCCAGCCCGAAGCTTTCTTAATAACAGGAAACTTCAGGAAATCTAACTTCAAATGAAAATCTCTCCTCTCTTCTTCCTTTCCTTATAAAAGAAATTCTATCTTTGTAGAAAAAAAAATCACACTATAATGCTTGCTACTATTAGGGCTAAAGGTATGAGCATGTTCAAGGGAAGAAAGCCTCTTTTTGGATGTAGTCACTTATTTTATCCAAATCATGCATGAAGAGAAACTAAGGGGGCTCTATGATTGAATCATCTGAAAAGTCTTTCAAGAAGCAGAGGTCATGGCATGAGCAGGGTGAGGTAGAAGTAGTCCTGGACATATTGCTAACTAGGTTTATGACCACAGGAATTCATCTCACCTCTGTTTTAAAAGTGACAGATCAGTCTAAATGATCTCTGAAGTTACCTCTAGCTTTACATTTTCATTTTATGATAAATGGAACTGCAAACTGTATATATCTGAAATACTAAATTGTGGGTCAATAATAGACACAGAGAATACTAAAGAGGTAGAGTAGATGTCTTCCTTCAAATATTCAGTGAGATGGGCTAGGGTTGTGGCTCAGACATAGAGCACTCGCCTCCTATGCCTGAATTACTGGGTTCGATCCTCAGCACCACATAAAGTAAAATAAAGATATTGTGTCCACCTATAACTAAAAACTAAATATTAAAAAAATTCAGTAAGAGTTTTGAATGTGCTTTCATAAAGTAATTTTAGTGTATCCTAAGTTTAAGACATTAGACTCTGGAAATAAACCCTGGGCACTTACTGGATGCAATATGTTGGTCAATATATATTTATGTGTTTCACTTTCCTTACCTGTTGAATGAGCAATTAACAATAATATCTCCCTTGAGAATCCAATGGCTTAATATTTATAAACTACCCCAAATACCACCTTATGATTAAAAATATGATGATCATCACAAGGGTGAAAAAAAAGGCAATTACTTGAAACATATATTTACTACCCAGCTATGTTTGGGGTAGTAAATTCTATCTCTCATTATATTTGTCCTTGAATGATTTTCCCATTATTCTAGAGAAAGAAGGTGGATTTATATGATTGTCTTGTTCCAGCAGGGAATATGGTAATTCTCACACTTCCAATTGCAGTTATGATCCTCAAGAGAGTTGGTGAAGTTGTAGATCTTAAAAGGATTTTAGAATATTGAGAAGAGTCAACTTTCTGTTATTTTAATGAAATGTGATGAAAATTTTTTTGCTATTTATTTGAAATATATTTCCCCCAAATAGTCCCAACAATGTAGTTGAGTGTGTGTTCATGAAGACTTGCATGAAATAGCAGCTTTGGTGTGCTGCCCAGAAACCTCTTCTGGACCAAGATATCCATAACCTCAGTGTTGGTGTTGGCTGCCAGTGGCTCTCAGATGCATTATTCTTGAGGTACTGATAACCCAACCTAATCCAACCCAACCCAACCACAAAGGAAATACTTTGCTAGGGATTTTTCCTTTCACAAGAGGCAATTCACATCCAGTGATTGGTTGATGTAGAGTTACAAAGTTCACAGCCCTTTGATGGTTATGAAGAGCTATTCCAGCTCCAGGACTCTCCATGAGATGAGGATGCAATTTCACCACAGCCTAACTCTTCCTCCAACCAGTACTGCTTTTCTAGGTGCTTTATGATAGAGAAAAATTTAGAGCTAATAAATTCTATAATTTATGCACATGATTATTAATATTCTTCTATAATTTCCACCCAAATCCCATTCCCCTAGTTCTCATGAGTACCTAAAAGAGTGTTTTTAATGTATATCCTTCCAACCTCTCTCTTGTATGTCTATTTAGTTTCATCTATATTTTTAAAAGTGGTGTTCTGTGTTATTTTTAATACATAAATAGTTTGTGTATTGCAGTTTCATGTTTTATTCATTATGCTTTTAGATTCAAGCACATTGTTATAAGTAATCTAGTTTATTGCTTCTTGGTGTTGCATTAAGTTATACAAACATTCACAGATATATAAACAAATATAACACACACATACACACATATACACACAATTTATTATCCATTTCCCTATTGTCAGGCACCACATTTTCCTTTGAACTACAACACTGAATTACACTATTGTGTGATGCTATAAATTTGTTTAACTATGTAATTGGCTATTCAGTGTTAACTTTATAGTAAGATATTCTGGAAAATAGTGGTAATAGTCACTGTGGAAGATCAATTTGGAGGGGTCTATAGTTCATTGAGAGCACTGAAATCATATGGGAAAGCCAAATTTTAATTGTGCATGTTTCCATTATGTCTATTTGTAAATATAAAATAGGTAATATTTATTAAGCTCTTACTCTGACAGGTACTCTGTATAAAGGAACTTAGAAGAATCCAAGGAGATCTATATTATGCTATTATTTCCTTTTGAACATAAGGCAACTGATATACACAGAGGTAAAATAACTTGCCCCAAAGTGAAAGCTAGTGCATGGCAAAGCTCACCAGAACCAAGAGCTAACTGCAAGCAGTTTGACTCTGACAACAATGATCTTGACCATTGTGCTATATGACCATATTCATAAAATTACACTCAACAGGCTATAAAGCCTAAATGACATTAATAAAGGTACATATAATTGAATGACTGCCACATAGACTAGTGCTCTAAGGAATCAAAAATAATTCTTGCACATAACAACCACTTCAGGCTTATATATAAATCGCTTTAGTTTTTCTGGTTTCTCCAAGGATGGTGTCTCTGGAGGTACTTTATAAACAACTACAGCCATGCATTGCTTAATGACTTGGATATGAAAAGAGTGTTGTAAGGTGATTCTACCATTGTACAAACATTACATGTAAACCTACCCAAACCTAGACAGTATAGTTGGCCATCACTCAACACGGTCTCTTAATGCAATCAAGAGTCACAGTAAACTCGAGATATACAAGCTGCAGCCTGTATAACAGAGCACCCTGCTTTACAGCCAGGTTTCATTTTTTATTAAGTAGAAGAAGTAAATTCCAAAATAAGGGCCAAAGTATAGTATAGTAAATACATAAACCAGTAGCTTAGTCATTTATTTTCATTACTGTGCTATTATAGGACCAGTAGTGCAATGGCTTTGTTTAAACGATGATCACCTCAAATGTGTGAGCAGTGTGTGGCACAACAATGGTACTATGGTCTATGACTATATTTGTTGTATTTGTGAACTCAACTGTGTGTCTTCAACAATTTGAAGATTCCTTGGCTTTGAACCAGCACTTAATACATATTTGTGGTTGAATTAAATGAACCATAAGGCCAAAATTTGGTAAGGCTGTCTGGAAGTAGCAATTTTTCTTCGTAGGGTTGGTAGAGCAAATTTCAGATCTATAATGGGATGGAGGAAAGCCAACCCTGTAGCAGTTAGGTCAACCCCAGACTTCAGTGTCAGAGTATGGGGGAATGAGTGGGAATACCATTTACAGATTCCTAAGGCTGGCAGAGCTAACAGATTTGTCTTCTTCTTATTCCCTGCATTTTCTTCAGAAATTCCATTTACCACTCTTCACAAGTTTTTGGAAAGTTCCATCTGAACAACAGCCTCCTTGGGACTTGAAAATCCCTCTTCAGGAAGCCAGAACATAAAATCAATAAAGAAAAACAAAAATAACAAAAAAATAAATTAAATAGCATAGGTGAGACATTTCTACTTCCCTCCTAAATAAATGGTGAGTGAAAAGCTATCTGCTTGGATCAAGAGAATTCCCAAGCAGGCTACAGTTTCCCCTCCCACAGACCTCCAGACAATAATGTGATTACAATTGGAGGGGTGTGTGGGGGGGTGGATTTCATGACACCCACATTTGCACACTCTCCTGGGGAGGGGTACTTAAAATGGATTACTTCTGCTCTTTAGGCAACTGATCAATAAAGATGTGGATTGCAATGAGAAAGGAGATGTTTGTGGGCTGTTGTAGTTATCCTCTGTGTCTCCTCAGAAATTAATTAAAAATCAATGAAGTGTACAACCTATTAATACAGCAGCCTCTAGATTAACTGATAGAAACTTTGCTCTGAGCATGCAGCAGCTGCAAATGCACTCAAACAGTATAGAGAGGAGGTTCAACTTCTGACACCTTAGTTATAACTGAGCAGAAATAGTTTATGACTTACATTTTGGTTTTACAGAGTTCCATACTTCTGGTGAAATATTTAAAAAGTTCATGGTTGGGAATATGTACATACAATTTTCTTTCTATATCAAGTTTTATGAGGTATTCTTACAAGACAAAACTTCTGCCATCATACAGACCTAAAGGTTTTCAATAACTACTTGCTTAACTGTAAGTAGCTAAGCTTATTTATAACTGTTAACTATTTGATCTTCTCCTGAAAAAGTGAAATTCATAGGAAAATAAAGAGTCTTTCATGATTTGACAAATTCAGTGTTCACTTAGGAAACTGTGACACATCATTTAGTTCTGTTCTGCCTCTGAGTCATTTGGACATCAATGGACTGAGCTCACATACAATTGCTGACTCCGCACATGTGATCCATGTTCATTTCTAGAAGTCACCCAGCTTTGACCCATACACCTTTTGCTCAAGTATGTTATTCCTTAAAATCCTCAGAAGGATCTGAACCACAGCTTTCCGTTATCATCTCCATCCTTGCAGTCCATCTAGAATCCCACGTTAGTGCCCTTCCTTGCTTCAACCTTTGGGTTCTGCCTGGCACAAAATTTGAGGGCTTTATTTCTAGTCCCTGCTTAAAGACTCAAAGAGACTACTATCTAGCACCTTCACTCATTTTCTAGTCCAACATCATCATGGAAGGATCTGATATCATCCCATAACTTAAAATGAGAACAGTGTGTCATTCACCATTTCATTATTTAATGGTCTGTCTTTCATTATTTAAACTGGCAAGAAGTTGCCTGAGTGTAGACTGTCTTCACAAGCCTGGGACCGTAGCATCATAGTAAGAATATAAATTTCACTGTTTATTGGACAAATTTGATTGCAGAGCACCTGTACCTCCTTGTCTCTTAAAAGCCTTTTCTAGAAATTTCTGAGGCTTCCCTGGGTGCCTCACAGATGCTCATGAATACTTTTTCTTGATTATTTTTTTCAAAGCTCCTCGCTTACATCAGCAGCCATAGAACCTACATACAACTAGAGCTGGAAATGTTCATGTCTCTTCCGGAGCTGCAACTTCTGCATGCTAGAGAAGCTGGAACTTATGATATCAAAATGATGATGTCCTTCTGTCCTCACCATGTCAGATCCCTGTTGTCCTCCATATAGCCTCAGCCAAGTGCTCTGGTACTTTTAAACTTTGTGCAAAGTTTGCCCCCAGCCATATTAATAGCTATTCTTGAGACTCCAGAGACGAACAGTTTCCTTAAAAACAACTCCTTTAGCAACCTTAATCCCCGACTACTCAGATCTACTCCAAGTGGTGCACAGGGAAGAATGTTGTATTTCTCTTTGTGGAGTTTTACTCTCCTGGACCCCTGTACCTGCCATCATGTCCTCATCCCTTTTTATTCTCAACATACCTTCATGCGTGTATGCAAGATGTGGTGCATATGTATTGACCCACCTTGTCTCTTATGTGGTCAGAAAGTCCTCAAGCAACTTAGTTTTATGTGCCACTTAGGTTTCTTTTCTACGAATTGCCCCCTAGAGCGCTACAGCCAGACCAGCTGGAAGATTTTCTCTAGGTTCTTCTGCTTCTCCAGTTTCCCAAGCTCGTGATACCACCTCCCTGTACACTGCTACACTCTTCCCACCCTGCTGCAGACCTGGACTTGCTAAAATCTAACTTTCCCTTAGATCAGAAATCAGGCACAGTTTCCTCCACAAAGCCTTCCCTCGTTCACAGGTAGACTCAGCCAATATCCGGCTTTCTCTTTCTATCATTTATCTATCTGGAAGTAAACCCTGAACATTTTCAAGCATTAATTTAAAACAATTTTTTGGTTTATGGATAAATCAAAGTTATTTTATAAAGCAGAAAGCACATATAGTTTATTATAAACTAGGCTGCATCTCTATGGTCACACTTCAGAAATATTATGTAGTGCATTATCCAACACTAGCAGTTTCAGGTAAGAATGAGAAAAAGCTCAAATACATCTGTATTACAATTAAGCACTTATTACTGACCTGGTTAGTTTTTTCAAACTGTTTTTTTAGAGTGTTAAACACCAAACTGAATGATGGAAGGAGAAAACTTTTTTTTTTTTGCTTGTTTTCTCAAGTCCTAAAAATAAAAATTGTAATCTGAATACAGTTCATTGTTTGGCTTCAAATCCTTATGGATTGTCAGCTGCCACAGCAGTGGATAGGATTCTGCTGAGAGGATATAACTGTGCATGACCCTCCTCTGTTTACCAATTCCATCACATTTTGACAGTCAATAAATAATAGTTGATTGATTACCTCCTCCTCCACTCTATCCATACATTCCTATTTCTCCTACTTCATTTGAATCACCAGGTTAAGAAAGAAGGAACTCCCAGCAATCATTAATATACTCCTGTACATAGACTCAGAGCAATTAAAAGTGAAGGAAGAGAAAAAGGGACAATAAAATTTTAATATTGTTGGTAGTAATTGTGTATTGCTTATGATGGATTTTATTATGTTGGCTCTTTGCTGTTTTTTCTGTATTCAACATCTGCTAATTTTCAGGTTTACATGCATATGTTACAAATTGCTTACTGAATATTTTTAATTCCAGAAAGCTCTTGAGGTTCCAGGCTAAAAAATGTTTTCCTGCAAAGGTAGGAAAATGAGAAAGTGTTGTTCGTGCATACTGCCAAAATAGAATTTGAACTTCTCTCTTTGTTGGTTTCCTCTCCAGTTGGTTGATTTATGCAGTTGATATTTCACATGGAAGAAAGATGAAAGCACACATCATAAAAGGTGTTCTAAAGGGTCACTGTTAGTCCACTCCCATTTATCTTTGACAGCAGAAAGTATGGGAACTATGGTAATGGAGAGTGTTGGTTTAGAGCAAGACATCCCAGATTTCCATATTAGCCCAGCCACTCACCGCATGCAGCTATTTGTGTGGCTTTACACATTTTAGCTTCTCAGTTTGCCTTTGTTTCCATCTATAAAATGGGTAGATTAACAATACTCATCTCAAAAGGTTATTCTGAGAATTATCAAGATACTCCATTTGAAATTCTAAGAATTGTGCCTGGTCAAGAGTAAACTCAATATTATTAGCTATTATTATCACTTTGAAACATCACTTTGCATTATACGAACTCTTGTTTTGCAAAACCCCAGCTTTCAAGTAACTCACAATTTCTTGAGACATATCAAAATATGCTTTTATACTTTGAATCCCCAATGATCATCTATCAACCAACAACCATATCTTTTGGTGGTGTTATCCTTCTGATGACAGTTTAATTCCAGCAACCTGACCATCTTTAAACTTTGTTTTATGTTCAATACCTTTGTTTCTTTGTTCAATGTCTAAATGGCACTTCACTTTGATGTTCAAAAGAAAATAAGGAGGAAAATGGAATCAAAAAGAAAAATGTTCCCATGAAGTTAATAAAATTATAACAAATAGAGAAATCATTGAGGATGATAAAATTGGCATGCATTTAACTTCACTGAGACACTCATTGAAAATAAGCTGAATGACAACATATTAATCTTAAGAGTGAATTTAAGTATATTGGTAGGGAGCTGCAAATGTCCTTGAGGCTAAAATACAAAGAAAACTAGATATTATGTTACTCTGAAGTTATGTATAGCTGAATCCCACTCATACCATGGAGATCTTCAGTTCACATTTAATATTAGCAAATTTTGAATTTTTAGGAATATGTAAAAATTAGTGACATCTAATCTTTTTGTATAAGTATGCATATTCTGTTAGGTTATTAGCTATATAAAGGAACAGGAAGAAAAATAAAGTATTATCTTCTCCTGATCACTTTCTACCTTTTGTGTATACTATACAGATAACTATATTTATTGTGTATGCAATTCATATTCAGGTGAAAAGGATAAAGAAAGTTCCCTTGTTTCCCTCAACAATTATCTGTTGAATATCTACTCTGTGCTGGGCACTCTGCTATTTATTCATTGTTTTCATTTTGAGACAGGGTCTTGCCAGGTTGGTGAGGCTGGTCTTGAACTTGCAATCCTCCTGCCTCAGCCTCTAGAGTCTGAGGGATTAATCCTTGGGATTACACGCATGCACCACCATGTCTGGCTTTCTATTAATTATTTTACATGTAAAGATGACAGTGTTTCCCCTTCAAGCTGTTTGTAAGTTGGTGTGTGAGACTGCTATGGTTGGAATGTAGTCTGTCCTCTTCAAAACTCAGGATGAAATTTGGTCCTTGATATAACAATATGGAAAGGTCTTGGGATCTTTAAGAAGTGATTAGGTTATTAAAGAGGATTTACGAAGTAATCTTGTGAGATTGGGTTAATTCCTAGGAGTGAATGAATTCTGGCTTCCATGGGACTAGATTAGTTACCATTAGAATGCTTTGTTTTAAGTGCTTTTGTCTCTTCCAAACTCACCACATGTTTCCATTTCTTCATCATGTTATGATGTGGCATGAAACCCTCCCAGGAGCAGAGCAGATGCAGGCACTCTGTGGTGAGCCTTCCTGACCAAGAGCTAAATAAACTTCTTTCCTTTAAGAACTACCCAATATTACGTATTTTATTGTAGCACAACAGACTATGAAGTATACATAGACTCAGATAGAAGATGTAAAGGAAGTATTTAAAAAGTAAAGACAAGGGGGAATAAACATTTTCTATGCAGAAATTCCACAGAATAAGTGGAATTTGAGTTTGGCAGTATATGAAAAATAAATATTTAAATTTTCACCTGTAACACAGTAAGAAAAAAAGATTCTTGACATTATGAAAGGCTTGTAAAATTTTTTTTTTTAAAAAGTCAGGCATGGTGGTATGTACCAGTAATCCCAGAAGTTTGGTAGACGGAGGCAGGAGAATCACAAGTTCAAAGCTTCAGCTACTTAACGAGGCCCTAAGTGAGACCCTGTGTCAGAATGAAAAGAGATGTGGCTAGTGGTTGTTATGGTTTGGATGTGAGGTGTCCCCCCAAAACCTCACATGTGAGACAATGCAAAAAGGTTCAGAGGAGAAATGATTGGGTTGTCACACTCCTAACCCAATCAGTTTATTAATCCCCTGATTGAGATTAACTGAGTGGTAACTGAAAAGGTAGGGTGTGGCTGGAGGAAGTGGGAATTGGGGCATGGCTTTGGGGTATATATTTGTATAAGGCAAGTGGAGAACTCTCTGCTTCTGATCATCATGTGAGCTGCTTCCCTCTGCCACACTCTGCCACCATAATGTCCTGCCTCACCTGGAGCCCGAAGGAACAGAATTTGCTGTCTATAGATTGAGATCTCTGAAACTGTGAGTCCCCAAATGAACTGTTTCTCCTAAAATTGTTTTGGTCAGATTTTTTAGTCACAGCAGTGAAAAAGCTTACTAAAACAGTGGTTAAGTACTGGGTTCAATACTTGGTACCAAAAAAAATAAATCAATAAATGAAAGCACACAGTCGTATAAGATAATAGTATGCTTAGAAAAAGAAGCGAGGACTTCTGTGAGGATGGGATCTAAGCTTACATGGGCTAGAAGTGCCAAAATTGAGTTCCTAACTTAATTGTGACTGCCTACCATGACATACAAAGCAGTCTGAATCAAAACAACATTGATATGATTAGATTTGGCAGTTATAGAAAGAATAGACAAGTTAAAGGTGATCAATTAGGATATTACATTGCTAGTTCAGATAGCAATGATTTATTGTTTGACCAAGGTAGTAACTTGGAGAATGAAGTTTAGGTTGAGAGTAACAGATAGAGATGGATGAGTATCATTGGCAATGAAGCCATAAAAGAAGGGAGATCACCCAGAGTTTTTCCAGGGAAAATTCAAGAAGAACACCCTTGCTAAATAAGTGGGGAAGGGAAAAGAAATCAGCAAAAATAACCCAAAACAATGGCCAGATCCCCAGGAGAACCAGAACAGAGTGGTATTGAGAACTTGGAAGGAAACAAGAGAGAATTTAAAGATGGTAAAACTAGTGATGGTCAAGTACAATAAGGAAGTCAAAAATGATAACTGGACTGGTGATGTAGCTCAGTCGGTAGAGTGCCTGTCTTACATGCACAAGGCCCTGGGTTCAATCCCCAGAAATTCTCACACACACACACACACACACACAAAAGAAAGAAAGAAAGAAAGAAAACTGAAGAGGCAGGATCCTTGGGAGTAGGGCAAGGATTTGAAGAATACTGGTAGATAAAATATTGTGCTCTTTTCAGAAGTAAATGAATACGTGGACAATCACTTCAGATAGAGGTGGAGACAAGTTTGGGCTTGTTCATTCCTTTTCCCCAGAGAACTGATATTTTTACAGGATGTATGAGAGGATCCAGTGTATCAGGACAGTCTAGTGATGCAGGATGAGAAGCAATGACGGGAAAACACTCCAGCAGCCATGGAGTGGGGTCAAGAGTGCAGGGAATGAGGCAGGCTTTGGAAAGAAGAAAGACTCTTCCATGCAACAGACAAGAAAGGAAAAGCAGGTAGATGAGAACCAAATTGGGAAAGTTCCTGTCCTCTTAACCATACAGCCAGAATGAGGGCAAATACAAGGCAGAGGGAGGAGGTCCAAAGTCATCTAAAGAAAGAACACTATTCTGATTTCACTATGTGCCCAAGGAAAGTAGTTATCCACAGGAAGTTGGGAGGAAGCTCACAGAAAGACAGGTAAAGATTGCTGTAGAAAGTTGAGGGCCAAGAAAACAGAGAACCCATGGGGTTATAATTGTATCACCTAGCTTGAGTCGTTTCCTGGCTTGAGTCCTTTTCTGAGTCATCAGAAAATGGGTATTTTGGTTCATTCAAGGAAGGGAAAGTTAGACATGCAGGCAGAGATAAGGGCAAATTAACAAAAATAACTATAAAGACACAAAAATGTTAGAAAAATTGAAAAGAAACTCAGACATTGAGGTTTTTGCACATCAGTATGAGTTTTGGAGTTAGTTTCTTCTTTTAAGGCTTTTTATTGTCACCAACAAACACAAGGTCATAAGTGTTTACTCTTCCCATCTAAACGTTTAAAAAATAAAATCTATAACCTGGTACAGTGGCACATGCCTGTAATCCCAGCAGCTGGGGAGGCTAAAGCAGGAGGATCACAAGTTCAAAGCCAGCCTTAGCAATTTAGTGAGATCCTAAGCAACTTGCAAGTCTCTGTCTCAAAATGAAAAAAAAAAAAATTAAAATAAAAAAGGCTGGGGATAAAGATCAGTGGTAAAGAACCCCTGGGTTCAATTCCCGGTATTCTCCTCCAAAAAATTTAAAAATACAATGAAATCCATTACTATAAAATTCTATTTTTAAAACCTTATTTTTAGCTTAATATCAAATATTAAAAGTTATCAGACTATAATTATACATTATCAGGTCAAGATGTATATTCTGAAACACTGTGACTTAATAAGAAAAGTCCTTTTCTTAACCAAATATACAAAATATTTTTTCTTTATTTGGTTTATTTTAACAATTTGATTTCTAGTAATTCCCTTTATACTTTCAGTTAACAAGTGGTTCTCATATCCTACAGAATTTTTTTTAACTTATATGCATTTTGAAACAAGTGAGAATTTTGCTCCCATATCTCAATATAAAGCATTTAGCAGCAAGTTCCTACCTTTAAGAAAACCATAAGCCTTCCATATGCCACTGACAGAATAGCACAATGAAGCACCAAACACAAGTCATGGAAATGAATAGATGGCTTTAACAAAACCAGTGACCCTGGGTTACAAAAATCAGTAGGTTTATTTTGCTGTCAGACTGAATTTATTTGAATCATAACTTCTATATTCCTTTACAATTATGATCCTGTTTGGCAAAGTTGGACTACCTTTATATGATCTTACAATATTCAATTTCATTTTGAAAACATTCAATGCAAATTTAATACTTTTATCTTTTATGACAAGACTTAGCTCAGTCTGAAATAATCACTGTATTAACATTTTTTACCCATTCAAATAGTTCAATTCATTATTACAAAACAGCAAGCATCCTCAGCCTGTCATTAATTCCTACTGTTTTAATTACAAGAAAAAAATACTCTATGGAAGTCTTTTGTGGATAATAGCACCGTAAACACAATCTTATGCAAAGATATGAAAATAAAATAGAGTAATTTTTTCTACATCAGCATTCTGGTAGAAATACCATATTTTCTGGAAAAAAAAAAAACCACTTGAAGTCTGTTAAATTATAATGGTTCTTTCTCTAAATTTAGTCATGAACAGACACTGTTAGGAAATACATATTGCTTTCCACAATTTAAAGCACATGAAGGCTGCATTCAAGGTCAATATTTTTGCAAAATTGTTACACTTCCACTAGGACTTCACAGATTTTCCCCACTTTTCTCCAACCAGACTTATTTTCATATTTGTGCACGTTGTGATTTCATGTAAATGATTTTCAGGAGTCTTAAGAAATTCAAACTGAATTCAAATTAAATGCTACATAATATTTATCCAGAAACAAAATCCAACTTTTGACATTAGTTCTCAGTAGAATATTGACATTACATTCATCACCAAACATAACACATTCTGTAGAAGGTATGTTAGGAAGGATATGGCTGGAGTTTGGAAAGTAAGGAGAAACCTCATAGAATATTTTGTTAGACTAATTATAATCATTATCACCAAAGGAAACTCTTTTGAATTTTCAAGCCCAAAGAAAGTGAATTTCATCCTAAACAGTACTGGAGACTTATTAACCTCAGGCAGAGTACTTGCATAGTCACGTAAAATCATCTAAGAATGACATGAGCAATTGAATACTTGTACCTCCATTTGGCACTGCCCCTTACACACACACACACACACACACACACACACACACACACACATGATGCAATACAGAATAAGAGATAGCCTACACGAAGGTGCAAAGGTTCACACACGTAGGTGAAACATGGAGTCTGAATGGAGGAATTAGCAATGTTTCTTCACAAGAATAGGAACTGAATTACAGTGAAGTTTAAGTTTCTATGACTTTTGGTAGAGCTATAAATGCATAGTCCATTTGTTCACTTAAGATTAAACCCAAGATTAGACAAAATATGCTCTGTAATAAGGAATTAACTTTTATAAACCACTTAAAATACATAGATCTGTGATAGATGTCTGTCAACATCGAGATCATACTATCTTTTTCGAGGCATGAGAGATTAGTTCACTAAAAGATGCATACAAAGAACTGTGAGAGATCAAAAAATATTAACAGCACCTTCCTGTTAAGATACTTAAAATCTTTGTGGGCAAATTATAATATTCAAGTATATATTTTTAATATATTCAGTGTTTCTAAACAAGAAAAACAATCAACAAATTTATTAATCACTATTCTGTTTTCAGCTCTAGTATCAACTTTAAACATCTTTACAAACTAAAATTATTTGTCTAGATAAGAATACCCATTAGAGCCTACTAATGAACTTTCTACATAGGTATTGATAAATGTTCAGAGTTTTTAATGTTTAAGTGATTGGTGCTAATTTTTCTGAATTTCTATCAGGGTCATTTGGCAGAGCTAGACAGAATTGACCTAAAAAAACAAGCTGTATTTTCATGTTATTACAGCATTGTCTCAAAATGCTTTGGATGGTATAGTATAGCAGAATACTGAAACTTGTATATAAATAAGATGTTTCCTCATGGGCTTGTCTTACAAAATCTAATATTTTGTATTCCACAACCAGTCTAAAGTTCAGCTACTATTTTCATCCATTAACATTTGAAGTGAAGGCATAGAGTTTTATTAAATTAGCAAATGGTTATTCATTATAATATAACCATAAATTGAGCTCTAACTCATGAATGTGTTAATTGTTATTTTCTGCTGAGGACAGTAGCTTATACTCACTTTTAAAACTGAGCAGACATAGTTCATATGCAATTTAGATTAAATCTGAGTATGAAATAGAAAGCATACACACCATCTGTGAAGAAATATCCTCATCCCTAATTAATATGTATCATGTATTATAGCCCATTTCATTACTGAAGACAAGTTATAAAACATAAAGTTGGGTTTAATGAAAGAAAGCTAATTTAATGGGAATGAGAAATTACCTACAAGAATATTGTAGATATTGGTTACAATATTCTTTGGCTAAGGAAGGATAACTTGATTCCCTTGTAAGTTAGAGACCTGGATATAAGTGTGCTTAAAAGGAAACAGGAATACGGCTCTAGAGGCTGACTATGGAATTGATTACCACTCAATAAGTATTTATTGAGAATCTATATATTCTAGGCACTAATGATAGGAAGAATTTACATAATGGTAAACATTTACTTAGCACTTACTAGGTGATAAGCACTGTGCTAAGCACTTTAAACACCCCCCACAAGTGCATACTATTACTATTCCAATTTTACAGAGAAATGAAACCATGGCACATAGAGGCTCAATAGCTTTTGCAAAGACAGACAGCAAACAATAGAGCTGAAATTCAAGCTGAGGAAATCTGAATTCAAGCCCAGGAAAGAGCATATGCAAAACTGCTCTCTGAGGGATTATGGGATTTGTAAACCTATAAGCAAGCCCATGAGCAGAAATAAGAATATGGAGAATTTGATGTTAGATGAGGCTAGGGGAGTATAGGTGTGAACATGCCAGAAATGGGAGGCCACATTCAGGATTTTATCTTAAGAGCAATAAACATCGTGGGGTTGTTTTAACTGGGGAGTCTGGGAAATGATATGACTGGATAACACATTGAGAAAATTTCACTGGGTATAAAACCAATGACAAAGAGGATAAAAGTGAAAATGAGAATTAAGAGGGTGTTTTGTAGTCCAAATGAGAGCTTATACTGCACAGATTAGCGTGGTGCTAGCATGGTTGTGGAGATGAAAACAGTGGATGTGACTGGAAAATAATGTCAGAGCTAGCAGGGTGTGGTTGGCACATGCCTGTAATCCCAGCAGCTCAGGAGGCTGAGGCAGGAGGATCCAAGTTCAAAGTAAGCCTCAGCAACTAAGCAAGCCCTAAGCAACTTAGCAAGACCCTGTCTCTAAATAAAATATTTAAAAAGGTCTGGGGTCTGGGGTTGTAGCTCAGTGGTAAAACGCTAGCCCCACACATGTGAGGAGGCACTGGGTTCGATCCTCAGCACCAAATAAAAAAAAAAAAATAAAAGTATAAAAAAATTTTAAAAGTGATGGGGATGTGGTTCATTGGTTAAGCACCTTTGGGTTCAATCCCAGGTACCCCCTCAAAAAATTATTTTTCAGAGTTAATATCAACAGTCCCTCATATCAGACAAACTAGGAGCATGAGAGAGAAGAAGAGTCAAGAATGACTTCAAAGTTTTAGCTAGTGCTACTGATTAGATGATGAAATGAAATATACAGTATCTCCCATCCCCCTCTTTTTTTGATTGGGGATTGAGCTGAGGGGTGCTACATCCCTGATCCTTTATTATTCTGATACAGGGTCTTGCTAAGTAGCTGAGGCTGGCCTCCAACTTTTAATCCTCCTGCTTCAGCCTCTAGATTCTCTGTGAGTACAGGCATGTGTTATTGTACCAGGCTCAGGATCTGCTTCAGTCTGCTTAGGCTTCTGCTTAGGTATCATCAACTCAGGGAAGTCTTCTTCATCTGTGAGAACTAAAATACTACTTCTCTTCTGTAAGTGTATAAACCCTGAGCCTGCTTTATTTTCTTCGGAGCACTTAGTATCACCTAACATTATTGAAACCTATTGTTTACTTACCTGCTGAGGGTCTATTTCACTGACTAAAATGAAAGCCTGAGGCGAGTATGCCACTCATATTCCGACTGTCCAGTCTACCCTTTAGTTTTGGTCAGTATTTTCTTTCCCCCACTGTGACCAAAAGACCTGACAAGAAAAATATGAGGAGGAAGAGTTTATTTGAGGCTCACAAATTCAGAAATCTCAGTCCATAAACAGCAGCCTCCATGGTTCTGGGCCTGAGATGTGGCAGAACATCATGGTGAAAGAGTGTGGTGGAGGAAAGCAATGACTCAGACAATCAGGAAGCAGAAAGAAAGCTCCACTTAAAAAGAACAAAATATAAGCCCCAAAGGCACAACTCCAGTGATCTACCTCCTCCACCCACACCCTGTCTATCTGCCTACTGCTACCACCCAGTTGGTTAATCTATTCAAGTGGATTAACACAATGATTAGGTTAAGGCTCTCATAACTCAATCATTTCGCCTTGTTCTTGTGTCGTCTCACATATGAGTTTTGAGGGGATACCTCATATCCAATCCATGACACCTGTAGAATAGCCTCTTGCATATCATACATGGATAATGAACATTTAATTAATGAGTAAATGCATGAATGTGAGAGCAACTAATATATGTGGGATGGTAAGAGTTGTGGATATGGATTTTTCCAGGCACCAATGTGAGGAAACATAGGTGAGTAATGGTACAAAAGACCTCAGGGAAAATAAACCTAATGATAGAATTAGAGGGTAGAAACAAAAGATTCCTCTGAGAGCAGATAGTGGAAATCTAGGTTTAGGCTACCCCACTCAAATGTATGCAAGTAGCCTGACACAGAATATTCAGAAAAACTTTCTGAGCAGTCTCAAGTGGTAGCTCTTCATGTCTAGTTGAAGTGCCAGGCAAATGGTTGTATTCTAAAGGTATTAGATGTACCATGTATCCAGTTACCAGGAGTAAACTTCTGTCATCGGTACCATTGGCTCTTGTCACTTCATCGTTATCACATTTCATTGAAATATGAATCTCGGGAAATTTATTTCTCATTTGTACTTATTTTCAAGCAGCATTCTTTCCAAGAAGCAGCTTTATTTCCCTAAATTCAGCATTTACACCCACATAATTATATCTGATTTAAAGATGTATTACTGCTTACGAAAGATTTCAATATTTATTTTGTGTCTCAGGGAATGTATCTGTAACTAAAATATCTAAATAAGCCCTGTCTCTTCTCATTTTCTTCATAAGTAGAAAACTTACAATGTACTGTCTTTGAATCATTGCTCCATATTTCTTTAATGAATCAGCTAAACATTGATTCACACCAAAACATAAAAACAAGTAGTTCTGTTATTAACCTTCTCAACATCTAGCAGATTATCTATATTAATATGATATTGGTCAAGTTAAATCATGGTAGGTAAATATTGTTATTTGCTTCCTTTGTAAATATGATTCGGGTCTTAAACATTTCCTAGCATACAACCTTAATTATATTTCAAAGACACCACATTGATAGAGAATTTCATTGAGTTTTACTTAAAATGATGCTATCACTAATCATTTTAAATGCTTCAATATTTCTAATAATAACTTATAAAGGCCAACCCATTAAAATCAACATGAAATTGTGATTTAGTCTAAAAAAACCCCCAAATGATTAAATATGTCTCTCAGAGTGTTTTAATTTAGTTAGAAAGAAGACTGAAAACAGAATCACTTCCATCTTTAATAACTTTTCCCTAATACCAAATTGCAAGGAGAAAACCCGTAGCCCAACCTGCCCCATAATTTGCTATTTCTTTATTACTTGTCATCTGTACCTTTCACTCAAGGTGCTAGAGAATAGTTTCAGCAACAAAATAGTAACAGTAAAGAAAGGGGTAAATTAACATTTGATTAAAAAATTCAGACTGTTTTCATTTAATAAGATCATAATTAAATTCATGTCTTTAAAGTTTCAGGTCTCTAAAGTCCTGAATTCATTTTTAATGTACAATAAAAATACCAAAATAGTAGAGATTACTCAGGGCCACTGTATAGCACAACTCCAGAGAGCTCTTCACATTAAAAATTTTTGGTTTATTAAATTTCACCATGTTTATAACTCCTCGTTATATTTTCCTGATATTCCTTCTTCCATACTCCAGTACTCTTTAAAATCACCACTAATTAATCATAATTTAAAGGGAGAGAGAGAGAGAGAGAGCAAGGGAAATGGAATAGCACTTTAAAGTGTACAGTGTGATTTAGAATGCGTCTACTAGACACATTTCCAAATGAAAAGCACTAACGTTTTCCTAAATTCATTTAGTAGCATTTAGAGTGCTTCAGAGCTTCACTCATGCACACACGTTATAAATCAGTACTATCATCTCATTCACAAGGATGTCGCAGAGCAGCAGACACGGGTCCCAGGACAATAGGTGTATTTTGTGTTGGATCAGGCTAACTAATATTAAAAAATGTGTCGATGGCATCTAAGCCATCTGTTCACCTGCTGTTTTGTACAGAGTTGTTTGTCTGTGTTAATGTACCTGTACATTTCACTTCACAAAATACACCCACATTGCTTCAAGAACTATCTAGGAAAAAACACATGAAACCACTAAAATTCAATAGCAGTTGTAGGAGTAGTGAAATGATGGAAACTCTAAATACTCACAAATGGGAAAAAAAATCCAGTGATAGATCATATAAATTCTCTCTTTAGAGTGCAAATGTCTCTTTCAGAAAAGATTTTAAATACATCTCTAGATCTGTACCTGTAATTGTCTTGTATGGATTCCCCATCTTCTTCAACTGTCAATAAATCCTATCAGCTTTTCTTTATAGAATTAACACTGTGAATTAAAATTAGAATAAATCCAGTCTTTACTTTGCAAAATATAGAAATATTTTATTTAAAAATCTATTAACTAGGGGCTGGGGATGTGGCTCAAGTGGTAGCGCGCTCGCCTGGCATGCGAGCGGCCCGGGTTCGATCCTCAGCACCACATACAAACAAAGATGTTGTGTCCGCCGAAAACTGAAAAATAAACATTAAAAATTCTCTCTCTCTCTCTCTCTCTCTCTCTCAAAAAAATCTATTAACTACATGTGTGATATCTTCCTTTAAATTTATTTGCAACCATAGAATATCTGTATCAAGAATATGAATTGTGGCCTATTAATACTCATGAGTTGATGAATAAAAACTCAGAGGCATCAAATGGTAGAATATTATAGTTACTTTTAAGACACTAAAGAATTGGAAATAAATTTAGTTTATTTAAATTCCATGTATTTTCTCCCTTCATGCTTCATACTTCTTAGATGATATTTTGAAAGCAGTAATAAGAAAATCAGGTACTGATGCTACAAGATCTCACATATTGAAATTGTAAAACAGATTCATATCTATCTTTTTTTAGCAGCATAAAGATTTTAAAGATGTGAGTTGATGCAATAAAGCAGAATTTTAAAGAGTACATGCGACAAGAGAAAAGTAACAGTGGGTGTCAGTCAGGGAGTTATTAGTTTAATTTTTAACTTCACATCTCCAACTCCTTGTTTTAATTGGGATCATTGTAATTGATGTTATTTAGTGTCTGGGAAGAGAGACCCATGAGAGCTCCATTAGCCTTCTTGGGATAACAAGCAAAGGTAATAACTTCTCCTATTAAGCAAACAAAGACCGTGGCCAACTCTCATTTGGCTTGTCAGCTCTTCCCGCCAGGATGGCTCTGCCTCCCCACTTGTATAAGGAGCTGGCTGGCTGGCTGGCACACACAATGTGCTATCAATATTGCCGGGCCAGTTTTTAAACCATTTCCTAAATAAAACACTTTACAGATTCTAAGAACTGTTCTCTTGCTGAACATTTCAGACCTTTCCTCCTTACAACAAGGAAAGTACATTATCCACCATGGTACTTCTCCAAGTCCTTTATATTTCTGTCACCAATAAACTTCATTAGCACAGCAGAAGAGAAATGACTTTGGTTAATATGATCATCTATTTCAATAGAAAATGCTCTGACACAGATGGCTTACATGTTTGGGGTGTGTGAAACACAAAATTCAGTCGTATTGCAGAATCTACTACCCGCTACTGAGGGCAAACTGCAGTTCTCTGATGGCCTTACAATAATTTCTTACTAGTTAATATGAGAAGTTACTTGTGTAGGTAATCCTAGGGACTGGTTATTTGGGTGCCAAAAAATATCTAACTGTTCATATTCCGCATTTGCAGGGGATAATGAATTCACAACGGTGCTTGACAGCTCTCTGAGCAGTAGGTGGCAGCACTGTGCAGCTACCTTATGTTTTTGTTTGGATTTGCCAACTGAAGTCAGTTTCTTCACCATCAGAACCAAAAAAAAAATCAGAAAGACAAAAGCATCAAAAATGTCCAAATATTTACATCTAAAACCCATACATATTTTTTCATAATGCAAGTGAAAGTGGTTACTTGAGAATTAAATCACAAAATAGTTCCTATATGCTCTTTTTCTCAGCTTTATTAGTATGTGATTGCTCACTTTTATTTGCATTGTTTTTACTCTTTGAAGTAAAAATTTTTAAAAATGACAAACATGAAATATGTTCCAAGTGAAGCGCTCCAGAATTCAGAGCTTCTATGTCCTTAATTGCTGCCAGTGTCGGGAGTATTCTTTGTCTTCTCAGAATCTTTATAATTTACACTTACTTAATCTAATCAATTCACCTAATAATGAACTTCTCGAAATTGCCTATTTAACCAATTTTCAATCAATTTTTATTATAAAGTTTCTGTTTCTCAAAGATTCAGGCCCTAAATACACAGTAACTTGCTTTGCTTTACAATCACACACTATATACATATACATACTTTTGCATGTTCTCTCAAACCTACAAACTTACTGTGTACAGAGTTATGAAGGTTATGTGTTTGTGACGTACGTCACCTATGATACAGCTAAGGAATCTGAGGTAAGACTCTTTCTTCTAGGCTTGTATTTTTTCAGTCATTAAGTGGGTGGTACCAATAGCCATGTAACAAGTTTGATGTGAGAAATAAATAAGATTCAGTATGGAAAACTGTAAAAAAAATAAATAAATAACCTCATTGCTCTATCATCTTATGCCTATCTTTTCACTAGGCACTAGTCTGCTCCAACATTGTAGGGTTATTTTATACAATTTTGCTTTCCCAGCACTTAGCCCAGTGCCATACAAACTTTAGGCACTCAGTAAATACATTTTTGAATCAATGAATAATTGCAAATCTTCAGCTTACAACAGAAATCAAGCTGGTCATTCTACTAAAGTAAGTCCAAATACCCATTTATTCCCTCAAAATTCAAAGAGGACTTTATTACTTTGAATTTAAATCTAAGCAGATGATGTGGATATATTTAACTTATTTGTCTATGGATATACAATGGTTTATAAAATATATATACCAGTGTTTTATTAAATAAGTGGTCACATAATTTCACAAAGGAGATTCTTTATAAATGATATTTTGTTTTTTATGAAGTTCTCATGAATACATCATCATTTCATTTAATTTTGTGACAATTACTTAGTTAAAAATACTTACTATTGATGATCCTGAGACTTAAGAGTTTAAGAAGCTTTAAGAACTTTTTTTCTAAATTATCATCTTTTTACACTATACCATGTGCAAAGAACCCATAGGAGTAATCAGTTCTTATTATAGTTGGCTAATACATTATTATTACATTGAGCCAACATTTGATCTCTACAATAGTCTTTGATTATATGGTTTCACATTATCCATTTAAGGAGAAGGACTTGTTTACAGATGTTAGCTTTCCTCTCAAGGCCATAGATCAATTTGTGTTTTACAGACTAATTTCCTGTACCCATCTATCTTGTGCTTTACATTTGACTAAGCACCGTCTGTATGTTAGTCATTGTGGTGACAAAGGAAGCAACATGTTTATTATTCTTTCCATTAAAACACTCTCTGAGCCAGATACAGTGGTATACACCTGTAATCCCAGCAACTTGGGAGGCTAAGGCAGGAGGACTGCAAGTTCAAGGCCAGCCTCAACAACTTAGCAAGGACCTAAACAACTTTGGGAGACCCTGTCTCAAAATAAAACATTAAAAAAAAAAAGTTGGGCATTAGTCAGTGGTTAAGCACCCTGGGTTCAATACCTGGTACCAGAAAAAGTCAAAACAAAAACCAAAACAAAAACCTCACAGTAACTCTGCTACTTCTCTTGGAGAGGTAGCAATGTGTTGCATCAAACATTCCAGGTGAGAACTGAATCTTGAATGTGAGCTGGGGCGGGGCCACAGTCTTGGCCTGAGTCAACATCTGCTCTTGAATTTTGCACAGGGAGATGAAGGTGGTGAAGGAAGACACCAGCATTACATAGGCCCAACCCACAAGAAAAACTAAGGCTACATGCACAAGGAAAATGATGTCATTTTTTCTTGCTCAAAATCCTCGATTATAAATATACTCTAAGACTTATCCTTGAATATATATTCAAGGATGTTTGACTTTTTGTGATTGCATTTTACTGTTAACCTTTTTTTTTGAACCCAGAGTCTTAGGCATGCGAGGCAATCACTCTACCAAATGAGCTATATCCCCCAGCCCAAACCTTCTTAAGTTGACAACTACTTCCACAGCCTTTCATGCCACTGTTTGAGAACAAAGCACCTATTAGAGGAGTTGCTGGCCAGTGCGGGTCTCAGGTTAACCCACTCAATCTCTCACCTCTCATATGCTACAGCAGATGCTATGGGCTTGCCTGGCTTCTAGCCTTTGGCACTTTTTGATTCTGGCTACCAGCTCCATGTGGGCCCTAATCAGTTTCATGTAAAAACCACCAGAAAATACCTTGCCTCATTCCCGTCCCTCACACCAGTTATTTCTACTTCCTGACCTGGGATTCACTGTTTACCCTGAGGGTACAAGATGTGCCCAGCCATCATGAGTGTGCAACCCTGAAGAGGGGAGACCAGCCATAGCAAGGTGAGCCTTGGACCAATGGCAGACATTACACAGTGAATAAACTCCTCTGCCTTATTCTCCTGCAAGGGTCTTTCCTGAGATGCAGTCATTCAATGACAGGAAGATTGTCCCAAGAGATAAGTAAAATTTCCCCTGACTTCTGCTTTCCTGAGATTGTACTTCCTAAAAGGGAAGTAACATGTAAGCTTTTGCCACAGGTTTTGCTTTCTGTGGGACTTGGGCTAAACACACATTACTAACGAAAATAGAAAATCCAAACCAAATATATAATAAAATCCCTCAGCCATCACCAATACTCTGAATCTTCTACAAACATTAAAATGAGCAATGTCACAGATCTTTGCAGCTCCAAGAAAGTCATGAAGAGGCATTATTGATCCAACCAAATGCTCTGGAACAGGAGAGTCCCCCCACCCCCAGCCCCGCTTTCTTTCTCTCTTTTTCTATGTCGCTAAAACAATTAAAATTATGTTTTTTGAATTTAATTCAAATTTTGATTTCACTTATCATAAGCTTGTTTTTTAAAAAATTAAAAGAAAAAACTATTGTTTGGAGAAACACTCGAAACACTTTGCTCATAAAATGCTCATTTTAATAATTGTAATAATTGGTTGATTATGTAACATACATCCAAAGCCAGCATGTAGCAATGTTCAGAAAAAGTTCAAATGAGAGACTTATTTATTTCCTTCTTACTTTGTCTGATTTATAGTCTATGTTGTTCCAAAAGAAGACTTAGGAAAAATGATTAGGAACATGCTATTGTGCTCAATCAACTACTTCCTTGAAGTAAGGACAATTTCTTTGAATAGCCTATAGTATCTTTAACATTTTCTCTATCCAAAAAAATGGCATTCTATCACTCTCCTTTTAGGAAAATTATTCAAAGTAAAAAAATAAATAATAGGCACACTTGATTCTGGGAAGAAAAATGTAAAATTTGGATAATTTCATGGTTGTTTGTATCTATAGCACAAGCATTGAGATAAGCCACCAGTTGGATTAAAAACCTATGTTCACATGCATATGCTCCTGCAGAATGGCTCATAGTCTCATTAAGAAATTTAGGTTAGAAGAGAGGAACAAAAAAATATAAAGTTTAATAAGGACTATATTAAAAGGGTGAAAATAATATAAATATAAATATCACCTTTTCTTCCAGAAATCCTCTGGTTTTGAAATTTCTATAACTTAATATTCATAACTTACTCACCCAACTCCAGTTCAGACTTTTAATATTTGAAAACACCAACACTATTACTATTATTATTTCCCAAAATTTACAAGTACTTTTATTATCAATGAATCAATGAGAATGAGTAGTATATTTCCCACTACCTCTTTTTTCCAATCTTCATCTCTTTTAAGTTAAACATATTTTCTGTTGTTGACCATGATCTCATTTCTACTGGACTGTGATTACTTTGAAAGTCTTGTCTGATTTATCTTTATAAACTTTTCAGTTCCATTGCCCCTTACATATAAGAGGTCAATAAATATTTACTAACTAAATAAGTTCATTTGTGTTGACTCTGAAGCAGACTATGCATTATAAGAACACTAATTTCTTAGACTAGGTTAATAACCATTCTTAACTGAGGTTACATGACTGGGGGTCAACCATGAAAAGTTCAAACATAATCATTTTTTTTAAAAACAAGGATAATTCAGGTTGATTTCCAAATTTATAAACTTTTCAGTAGAATATTTATCCGAGCAAAAATTCTACTACAACAAATTCCAATCATTAGCTTGTGTTATGTATAATCAATACTTTTTCGTATTTCACTTTGCCAAGTGAAGAATACAGCCAGAGCCTGGATTCCTGTGTAATTGATATAATCCTGATTCAAAGGAATGATTCTGCTTTTGCTGTCTACTTTTCTCTGAATCTTTTTAATTTCAATGTTATAAAATTTTATAACTAGAAAAACCAAATGAAATAGTGTTTCTTAATTTACAGCATTGAAGTTTTCTACTGTCTTGACCAGTGTGTTGCTCTTCCCTTTGGTCACTTCTCTTATTTTTCCATTTTAGAGAATAAAAGATAAAGTGCAGGAAGGTTTCAATGTGGTAGATATCATAGCTCACATTAGAGAGTAAGCACTCATTTTGTCTGCTTGCCTTACTCTTAATATGGTTTGCATATGAGGTGTTGCTCAAGAACTCCCTCATTAATGCAAAGAGGTGAAATGATTGAATTGTGAGAGCTATAACCTAACCAGTTCATCCTAGTTTGAATGGTTTGACTGGGTGTAACTATAGGCAGATGGAGCGTGGCTGGGGGAAGTGAGTCACTGAGGGTGTGCCCTAGAAGGTTTCAACTTCCCTGAAATTCCATCCCCCTTCCCCCCCTCTGCTTCCTGGCTACCATGGAAGGAGCAAATACTCTTCTGCCATGATGTTCTGCCTCACCTGAAGCCCTGAGCAGACTCAGCCCACTATAGACTCAGACTAACCTTCTGGAACTGTGAGACAAAATAAACTTTTCTTCATCTAAATTGTTCCTACTGGGTATTTTGATCACAGCAACAAAAAGCTGACTATCACAAGATATCAGGAAATCCCTGATCTTGATTAGGTCATCTTGCTTCAAGCTAACATCACTAGGGTAGCTATCCTTTCTTTTACTTTTATGTAATATCCCATATAATCAATATCTGATCTGGAGGAAATTATTAGTTTTAAATTGAGGATAAAGAGATATTCTTCTTTTTTTATTTATTTATTTTTTTTAGTACTGGGGATTGAACTCAGGGGCACCCAAACACTGAGCTACATCCCCAGCCCTATTTTGTATTTTATTTAGAGACAGGGTCTCACTGAGTTGCTTAGTGCCTTGCCATTGCTGAGGTTGGCTTTGAACTTGCTATTGTCCTTCCTCAGCCTCCCAAGCCACTGGGATTATAAGCATGTGCCATAGTACCCAGCTGATAAAGAGATATTCTAATTTTAAAAATTTACTTCTTACATATGACTTCTAAAATATGTTTATGGTTCAGGAATGGAGAGAAGCAAGAAAAATAACTACGAATGTTAAAGTATATACATATATGAAGAATTCATACATATCTATATACACACACATATACATAATAAGAATGTGGGAAATCAATCTGAGCAATAAAGAAACAAATTGAGCAGATTTATCTAGAAGAGTTTATTTTAAAAAAAAGATTACTTAAATGAAAATCTTAAAGATGATAAAAGGGAAATGGTAATGTGTTTTTAAATTTTTCTGAGACAACCAGTTGATGTGTCTTTTAACTTGCAAATGAAAGTAAAAATGAGGATAACAAATAGTCTGGAGGCCAGTTATAGTAGGTGAGCAAGAGCTTCCTCACAGAAAGCAAGTTTTACGTGGTGCCAAAGGTGAAAGAATAATTTTTTTTTTTTTTTGGTGCTGGGGATTGAACCTAGGGACTCGTGTAGGCAAGGCAAGCACCTTACCAACTGAGCTATATCCTCAGACCAATTAAATCATTTTTTTAAATGAAGTGATTACTACAACTAGAATCCCAAAAGACTGTTCATTCCTTAAATTAGTTTACTATAATTCTTTACTTGTGATGGGCTTTTAGCTCAGAATTCCTAGGAAAACTAGCACTCAAAGTATGCAATAGTATCTTTTCTAAAATTGGAAGAGGAAACAATCTTAAACAAACATTTAGGGGAAAACAACCTTATCAAATTTCAAATGATTCACTTTAATCTTTATTTAAATGGTTGGTATTTAATCTGAAATTATACTTCTAGAACTCTCCACCAGTAACGTGTTTTTTCTCTTCAATCTAATCCCAAAGTACATTTTATAGTTTCCCCATTCTATTCAGAAAGGAAAAGTAATGCATCTAACATCACACCCAAATTAAATCTGAGAGATCACAATTTATGACTTCTTAGAGATAAACTACCAAAGAATCATACTGTTCCTGCATTCTAGTCCATGGCTAGAATTACCCACCCTCATATTATCCCAGAAAACAGAGTTTCTGGGGCCTTCAGGGCTCAGATGGAATGTGTTCCTGAGTGACATGCTATACTGCCCTTGCTTCATAATGATTCCAGACCTGGAAAAGAGGTTGGGATGCCTAGTGCTGATCGCGTAATTGGTAATTCTCCCTTCTCAGCAAAAAACAGAGCTATAGTTTTTAATTTCAAGGGTTTCTGGCTCAAATTCCAGCAGGGGTTGTCCAGATACAAATTGCAAATGTACTGATTTGATTAAGAAGGCTAATTTAATGCTGCCTTGTGAATTCCACACAGCACCTCAATGATTTTGCACATACTTCTCCCTGGGTTCCTATGGGGAATTTAGAAGGTGCTAGATCAGCACTGGTTTGTAGAAGTTCACACACAGACTCTCATAGCTTCATTAACCTACTGGAAGTGAGCCTCATTTAACATTATCCAGATGGTAAAATTGGGGTTGATTATCTGCTCTTTGGAAGCTGAAATGTGCTAATGGGTCAGGCAGTACTTCCCCAAGTTTAGTGGACATAGGAAGCAGCTGGGAACAATTTAAAATGCAGATTACATGACCCTATTTCCAAAAATACTTACTCCAGATTTGGGTAAGAATCAGTATTTTCAACAATTATCTCCTACTATTCCTCTGGTAGGCCTTTCCTGGAAGTTGGTTAGATGGCACCTCTATCAAAACAGCGACTTCCAATCTCAGTCAAAGAAGAAGTTTAAGTCCCCACAGCTATTGATTTTCAAGATGCTAAGTTATCTAGTAGTCCCCATTCCCTGTCTGATCTCATCTCCCATGTCACTTGTTTGGTCCCAGTTGACTGGCCACCTTGCTTTTCTATAAACATATCAGGGACATCCCACCCCAACTGCTTGGCATTTGTTTTTCCTTCTGTCTAGTTCTCTTTCCCCAAATATCATTATGTCTAGCTTCTATTTTCTTTAAGTCTTAACTTCTATGTCATATTCTCAATGAGAACTACCCAACTAGAGTTGACAACCACCCCCCATACTTCTTCCCTGTTTCTTTGCTTTATTTTTGCCCTGACCTCTTGTCTTGTTATTCTCTGATTTCTCCCACAGAAAATAACCTAAGTGAAAACAGGATTTATGTTTTTGGTCTGTCTTTTTGTCTGTTTGTTTACCTCTATAAGTTCAGCATCCAAGAAAGTGCCTGGCACAAATATAATAGGAATTTAGAAAACGTTTCTTGAACATTTGAATTAGTGATGAGATGCTGCATGGGGTTCTGCAATGTTGTGGCCTTCCAAAAGACTGGGGTATTATCCGCATAAGCTCTTATTTCAGAAATATGGCCAAAGTTTTTCAGTTTCAGTAAATTTCAGCAATACCTCATAAAAACTCAAAAGACATTATACAAATGGCAATGTGTTTTAGAAGGGTTAGGTATGATAGAAAGACATTTCGCTAATTTGTACTTGGAGCTAAATCTACTGCAACTGATGCAGAATAATAAAATCAAAACCATCCTTAAGTGGGAGGAGTTGGGTTCAAGTCACAGTTCTGTCACTTATTATCTATGTTGTCAGTCACTTAAAGATTCAATATGAAAAGTACATGACTAACCTCTCTAATGTACATGCTCATCTATAAAAACAAAAATAATAAGTGCATCTCTCAGAATCTTGAGAACAAGAAAAAAGTATTGCTGACATTATAAATTCTTACCTATGTATAAGTGAGTTTATACTAATCATACTTCACATTTAACATTTCAATCCAATATGGCAGACTTACAGCAGTGACTCCTAATGGACCATACCTTACTATACGTATAAAGATGTACATTGACTTTGGGACTTTGCCAGAAGTCTTCCTTCACCATATTAACAAGCAAGCAGGATGCAATCAGAAACTTGATAGGCCTTGCACCCTGGAGCTTACCCTCCTGAAAAGCCAGCTGCCATGTGGCAAAGAGGTTCAAGCTAGACTCTCCACTAAGGAGAAACCACATGGAGGAAATACAGGCAAATAAGAGGTACTGTGGACATTCTGACTCAGTTAAGTACACAGATGAGGGAAGGGGCCTCAGACATTCCACCCCAAAAAGTACCTCCGAGCTAAGTCCAGTCAGCCACAGAATCAAGAGAAATAATAAATCATTTAAGGCCAACATTTTAGGATGGATGGTAATATAGCAACTGATGACTGAAATGACTGGGCTTTTGAAAATGACATCATAGCTCCCAAAAGTAACTTCAATGGCAGCAGAAATTCTAGACCTTGTATAAAGCAGGGGACAAGATAATAGAGAGAGTAGGATGCAAAGAACTTTGAAAAACCCTCAAAATAAAATCAAATGTTCACCTATTTCACTTAGTTTTGAAGCATAAATGAGAGCTACTTCATAAGTTACTGCTTTTTCTATAAGAAAAGAGCCCCATATAACTGGAATCTGCGCTGAACAAAGAGCAACATATAGTGTGTACAAGCTTTTTACTGCACTTTTCTAAGACTTTCCAGTTGGGAATAACAACATGCTACTAGCTACTAGAGCCATTCTGAATTTTTATTCTGTAACTTAGAGTAGTTACCCCTTGGCAGGAGTCTATTGTTAATGATTAGGACTTCGAAAGGGGAACAAATCCTCTTGCAACTTCCAAATTTACCAGTGGGAATCTGTGCCTTGCTGAATAAGCCCTATTGCTGAAATTTCATCTGAGGTCTTAATCAGTTCAGAAGCTAAGTTCGGAATAATCAAAGGTCAGACACTTTTTGCTGTGATTCTTGCATTGTGTAAACCCTGTCCTGTTTGGAAGTATTTTGTCCACCATTTGGCAAAAGGGAGTAAAGTCTTTGCGAAGCAGTCACAGGGTATTTTATTATCATTCTGAGAGAAATGTTCTCAACTCAGAAAGAGCCCTGACATTTTACAAAGAGATATTGCTAACCCTTTATATGAAGTCTTTGTGTCCTCTGAGTTGGCATTGTGATTCAACACAATAGCTTTCACTTTCTAAGCAGTAAGGTTGGAAGCTTTTCAATGTAAGGTAAAAGGTGTCTTCCTACTACAAGTAAGTAACATGTTTTCATCTTTTTCGTAGTGTGGTTTTTTTTTTTTTTTTTTAACTGAGAACACATTCAATGTTATGGTGAAAAACAAACTTTTTTTTTTTTTCCCTTCAAATTTGCGGTTAACATTCTTGTTATTGTTGAGGAATTCAACATTCTAAGGAGGAAATTTTTGTTGAATTTAGGACAGGATGTCAAGCTAAATCTAGATTCTTTGGTACTGACTTCTATGTGCCACAATTGATCTCCAACAAAATTTCAAATGTATCAGAAAAGTGCATGCATGCACTATTTCTAAAACAGAGAAAGAAAGAGAGTCTTGTGACTAACTGTCAAGCTCAATGAATTCAGTGAATAGATCAAAAAAAGTGTCAGGAAGTACTAGGATTTAGAAGTGTGCTTTTTGTTTATTGTTTTTGAGTAAACAGACAGTCATCAAATGACAAAATTCTTATTACCTGAAATCTATGGGGACTGCCATATTGTAATGCTCAAATATAAATGTTGTGCTGCATAAAAGGAGAAACTCTCATGCTATAAATGGTCATGTATCCTTTTCTCCTTTCTGCCTTTTTCTCTCATTTTCCTTGTCTTTTCTCTCTCATTCCCCATCATTTAATTACATACTTTCCTTTATTAAATATATAATAAATGACAGTATTGTAAAGTAATTCTTTTCTGAATTAAAAGAAACTCTAGTTGTTTTTATTTTTATATTACTGAGATCTTCAGATATGTCACAGACTGGACTCCAATGTCCATGTTAGCAATTATTCTAAACATAATTTCTTTAGTTGTCAGAACCCAAAATAACTTACCTTGTATTTATGCAAGGAATTCATGTTTACTATAAAACAAATCCAGCATTTGTTTTATAGTAAGATACTTATTCCAAAGCAAGTGCAAATAGTTTTGTAAAGATTGAAAGGTTCTATAGGAGAATGAGCATTAATTGGGAATCAAGAGAACTGGTTTCTCATTTTCCTGAAATCCTGACTCAATCCCTCATCAATACCCTTACGTTAAAAAAAAAAAAAAAATGGATGTCTGTCTACCTCCCTGGGTTACTATGAGGCTTTAGTTAGATGGTTGTAAGAATGTCACATGCAAAAGTCTGATGCATCATAAAAATATGCAGGCTTACTATTAGATGTTTGGTTTTCAGGAAGAACTGAGTTATTTTTATTTTCCATCTTAAAACATACCTGCTTGTCTATGTTCACAATGCCTTTACCCGTCCATGCAGTGAGTTTCATGCTTCGGGAGACTCTGTGGGAAAACATTCCCTGGACAGTACAAACCCAAAAGTAAACACGCACTAAGCAGAAGCTTATTATTCAATACAGAGTGGTTGGATGCAACTGGAAGTGGGGAAGTACGGAAGGAAATTCATTGTTATTCTATATATCCTTTTTGTTTACATAACCCAAAATAGGTTTAAGGAGACAATAAATTCCTTGTGGAAGCTGTCAATCCATACCTTCTCCAATCTGCCAATGGGTAATCTTGAGATAAGACAGTGACTTTAACCATAGATCAGTAGTCAGAAGGCCTAGGGCTTCCCAAGATACCTGTGGAAATTGGCTACTGTGGCTCTTACCCTGAACGAAAAATCGTGAATTATCTCCTTGGGGGGAAAGCAATCTATACCCATATTTGAAGCAGTTACTGAAGGAGGCCCAGTCAATGAGACTGGGGTAAAGAATGCAAGTATCAGGGAATGGATCATAGGCAGGGAAATGTTCTTAGGTGCAAGTAAATTTTTGGATAAACACAGAAATACCACCTTTTGTCTTCATGTAAATCAGTTTGGAGATACTAAAGAAGAAGTAGTAAAGGAGGAGGAAAAAATAAAGAGAGGGGCCGGGCTGGGGTTGTGGCTCAGTGGCAGAGCACTTGCCTAGCATGTGTGAGGCACTGGGTTAGAGTCTCAGCACCACGTATAAGTTTTAAATGAATAAGATAAAGGTTTATAAACATCTTTAAAAGAATTAAAAAAGACAAAGAGAGTTACATTTTTCAGTAATGAAAAATAGGGCTAACACATCTGTGAACCACCACAAACCAGAACACTTGGGCAGAGAGAGCAAAGGGAAGGAAAATACAGCACTGCCAGAGCCCATTCTGCTAAGAAAAGGTGAGATCAAATGCTGGCCTTAGTGAAATGGAGATAGCACAGCAAGACTTCTGTGTATGCCAACCCATGTGGGGATTTTGGCGGTGATGTATAACACAGGGACAACAGCATGTTCAAAGGATGAGGGCAGTCTGACAGAGAACTGCATCGTGTTTGTAGCAAGCCTATATGAAAATCTGGAAGTTATGGACACAGCAGTCTGGTTGCCAGGAAAGGTGTACTTGTGACATAAGGAGGTGAGAGAAATGTCCCCCTAAACTGCAGATATTGACTTAGATAATGTGATTGATCTAAGGACTTTGAACAAATAAGGTCAATGAAAGATGGCATCCCCCAATGATGTTTAAGAGGAAGAACCTAAAGAGAGAAAAAAATGTTCAAGTGGGATTAATATTTTCTACATCCCCCCCAAATATAAATGAATAAGAACAGCACTATGCTGCTTTCATTATTAGCCTCAGAAAATACCTGCCTCTGGGTAATTTGGGTCCTGCAGAGAAATCAAAACAATAACAAAAACATCAACAAAAATCCCTGCCTACTCTTTTACAAAATATATATGTATATTTTTCTTCTGAAAGAAAAAAAAATCCCTTAAAGGTGGAGAGTCCTATGTTTCATGTACAGCATTGTCAACTCGTCTGGCAGAGATGAGAAAGCTGACAGCCCTCGGGAGGGCTGCGTGCACAAGTCTGGAACGGCAGAGACCTGATCCCGCATGTAATGAGACCAAACAGAGCTGGGAAGAAACTCTGCTTGCAAGCCCCCTCAGACAAAGCATCAAGCAGCAGCTGCCTGCCTGTCATGCTTCAGCCTCCTCTCCATGGCCTTCCTTCTCTGCAACAGTAGGAGCAACATGAAAAGCCCACTGTATATTAAGGTCAGGTCAGCGGCCGTTGAGGCCACCGTGTAAATATATTCATTTACTTATCCATTTGTGCAACATTTATCAAGAATTTGCCATGCCTGGTGCTGTGCAGAGTGTTTGGGCTGCGGTGGTAAATAAAACATGCTCTTCACAAGGGAAGCCTTTGGAGTCTGGTGAGAGAAGGGAAAATGTAAACAAATAGCCATAGCCATATGTAAATGAGCATGCATGTGCGTTCCGGATCAGCAAAGGCCTTCCACAAACATTTCAATGCACACAATAAACTATCCAACTAAAACATATGTATCTTCACCAGGTTCTTCATCCTTAAAACTTGAAGAAAACCATATAATGACAGAAGGATTTTGGCCTCCAGCGTAAGGTTGGTTAGGAACCAAAGTCTTTTTAAATTAAAAAGGGAATAAAAGGAGCCTTGGCATCATAAAATTTGGTATGACTAATCAGGTATTAGCTGGAATTTTTGTCGTAGCTAAATCACGTCTTAGTCATAGATAACTCTTTGTCATGAAAATATAACTGGGGGTACCTAACTTTGTATTCGGGGAGGTGTGTTTGCTTACTTTCTCCTTTCTTTTTAAGAACAGGAAATTTTTAGCAGAGCAAAGACATTTCTCGCAGCCTTCCACGGGGGAACGGTGAAACTTAAGTGTGTTTAAGTGGGCTTGGGAGGAGATTCGAGTGTTAAATCATATAATTTTATTAAGAAGGATACCTGAGGAACTGGGAATTCTGGCTATAATCATATACTTGAATACACGAGGAACAAAGCACAAGTACTTCCTTCCTTTTATTTGAAACATAAAATATCTATAATTAATAATAATCCTTCCTCACAGCACTTAGTGATTACTTTAAAAACAAAAAGCTTTGCTCATTGTGATGTGCTGAGGCAGCCAAAGGGTTCATATTCAAATGGAAAGAAGGACTTGTCTCACCAGTGAAAAAGGCAGCAGGTACAGAATTGAGTTTAGTCAACACTGTATTTTTTAAGAGCACCTCTAAATTCTTGAAAAGAAGGACAGTGTCAGTGGAACTGGCACTTGGGGACTTTGCTTATGCCTCTTCAGCTCTCTGACTTCCCACATATTAGACCTTACAGTGGAAACCAGAAAGTGTTACAGAACAGTCGTTCTCATGTAAAACGTGAAAGCAGATATCACAGGAGGAAAAACACCAGTCTCACAATTTGGCTAGGTGTGAGGAGGGAGGACTCCTATGAATCAGTAATAGGTTATATTTCTACTTTCATCTACTTATGTAAGTTTTGATGCCTCGAGCTAAAATCAGTAAAATGAGCATCTATGTATTCCACAGAGATGCCCCCAAGACAACTTTAAAAGTTAGGTATGATCTTTGTAACACTGGGGATTGCAAGATACCATCAACCAGCACAGTGCATTGCAGACTTTGATGTACATCTGAATCATATGGATATTGTTATAATACAGAGTCTTATTTAATTGATCTAAGATAAACTCCCATATTCTGTATTTCCAGGTGATGCTAATGTTGTTGGTCTTTGTACCACATTTGGAATAGAAGGGTTCTAAAAAACACATTGTTTAACTTCCAAACTACTGTCAAAACAATCTTTCTTTAGTACCACGTGTTTTTTGGCAATTTACATTTGAGACTGCTGTATCAGGGAGAAGAGTAGAATCTATTCCTACGCCTTAAATCTGAGTGGGTTTTATGACCAGTTGGACAAATAGATTATGGTAAAACTAGGCCAGTCCTTAAGTGGCCTGGTGATTTCAACTTCCAAGGTTTGGAGCCAGGTACTATAGAAGGAGTTTCACTACCAAAGTCTACTAGGAGAGAGAGGACCGAGCTGTGAGAAGCCTAGGAGGACTGCACTGTCATGTGTGTGGTAGGAGGGGGGAAGGTACAGGAGAGAGGGGAGAGTCAAAGAACATGGAGGTGCAAGGCATGGGCGTGAAGAAGCCATATCAAAGTAGTTCATCCAACCCTAGGTAACACTACATGGATTACAAAAACCATTGACCAAGCCATTCATGAATTTCTGATATGCAAGATCTAAACAAAATTAAATGATTGTTTAAGACTTTAAATTATGGGTTAGATTGCTACTCATAATAAGTATGTCAGAATTTGTACATAGGAGAATTTTAAATAGACTCAAAAGTGAAGGCCAGTATTTTAATTCTATTTGCATTCAATAAATATGTAAATGGAAAACTTAGGAATGACCTGTCCACTTTTCCCCTTTTAGAAAACATACTTTTGTATCAATATTTAACTGAGAACAAAACATAATTTATGCAAAATTCAATAGGAATCTCTAAAATAGTAGTAATAATTAACATTTCTATTATTTTTGAAAATATTCTTTACTTACATGAAATAAACGATAACATTTGATATTTTTCTATTATATACATTTTCTCTTCAATGGAGCAAATAGAAGAGAAGGTCTTGGCATTTGTTTCTTTTGTTTTGATTGGGGAATTCATCATCTTAGTCATTTAGAAACAATTAATGACTTGTATTTGACATTATTAATAAGAGATAGAACTTAGATTTGAAACCAAGTGTGACTAATATCAGAGAAACCACATAGAGAACCCAGAGAAAATTTATGTTTGATGAAATTCTAACTAAAGGGGAAGATACTTGAACTCAATGTTGAAGGGAAGTGGGAGTTGGAAAAAAAAAAGAGGTTCAGAGTAGGAGAGATGTGTCAGTAAGGACAGTTGATACATAAGAATGGCAAACAGATGAGCTGGATAGAGTAGGAGAGATGTGTCAGTAAGGACAGTTGATACATAGGAATGGCAAACAGATGAGCTGGATAGGAGAACTGAAGTAATACAGGGCAATTCTGGTGTGGGAGGCTTGAAGTTATGGATAACATGCAAGCTTTTAATTAATGCATCATTTTTGACCAAACGTGTTTTGAAAGATCACTCACTTTGGTGAGGATAAATTGGAAGAATTTAAGTCTAGAGGTGGGAAGTCTAGGGTAGAGGTTTTGTAGTAGTAATAGCAGAGGTGAGACATGGTTCTTTCATAAACTAAGGACTGGAAGAGGAAATCACTGCTTCTAAAGATATTGTGGAGATAATAACAAGTATATTAAGAACCACAACATCAATGCTAATAAATAATATTCATGATATTCTATTGTCAAATGGGATAGACTAAGAAAATACTTCCTCCCAAAAGATATCCAGGTCCCTACCTCTGAAACCCATGATTGTTACTGTTTGTGAGGAAATCGAAGTAGTCTTTGCAAATGTAACTAAGTGAGAGATCTGGACATGGGGAAATGATCCTAGATTTTCAGGGTCCTTACTGAAAGACAGTAGCATATATTCTCATAAGATGGAAATGTTGAGATTTTCCATACACATAAAGATGATGTGAAGATGGAGGCTGAGATTAGATTAATGAGGCCACATGTCAAGGAACACTGGCAGCCATCAGAAGCTGGAAAAAGCAAGGAATGGATCCTCCCCTAGAGCTTATGGAGGGAATATGTCCCTGCCAACAGTTTTATTTCAGCCCAGGGATTCTCATTTTAGACTTCTGGCCTACAGAACCATAAGAGATTAAATTTCATTTGTTTTAAGTAAGCTACCAGTTTGTAGTAAATTGTTAGAGCACCCACAGAAAATGAATGCATGAGAAAATAAATCTTTCTTGAAAATCTCAGTGCTATTATACAAAGGGCCTGCCTTCTGGGACGTGGAAAGGTATATGATATAAAGATAGAGAATATTTGCCTCATTTCCTCTAAAAAATATTTTTACATTTCATGTACCGAGAAGATTAGATCTATAGACATTTGTCAAGTTAATTGCTGTGTTCCAAAGGAAAATAAACCTTATTTTTATAATCCTGAGAAGGCCAAATATTTACAACTTGGTCGAGGTCCCTGGGTTAAGCTCCCTAAAAGCAAGAAAACCTGAAGCTCTATCAACCTAATCACATTTCAAGGGCAAATGAAGCCCAGGACTTGATATAGTAGAAAACACCCAAACAATGGCTCTCAAATATTTCTGAAACTGAGTAAGAGTGGTGGCATATAACTACCAAAGTGAATTGAAGATGAAGACATTCCTAATTCATTGAACCAGAGATAAATAGGCATGGTGAAATCTGGCAGCTGGAGAAGACCTGGGTTAAAGAATCTATAATCCTCTCCCTTTCATCTCTAAAGAGCATGGATTTCCTCCCTCCTTTCAGGGTGCCTCTCCCTTTCTTATGGAGTATCTGGCCATGTGCTTCACATAATTTTTTTTTTTTTATCAGACTTTCATTTTGTTGCCTCTGGGTAAGGATGAAGTAAGAGGGGCCAACTCAGTTATCATGAGTGGAACTCAGCTTTATGTCATTGTAACAAAATATCTGAGATAATCAGTATAAAAGGAGGAAAGGTCTATTTTGGTTCATAGTTGGCTGATCAGTTGGCTCCATTGTTTCAGAGAGTATGGTGAGGTGGAATGTCATGGTAGTAAGCACATGGAGCAAAGCTGTTTACCTCATGGCAGTTGGGAAGCAAAGAGAAAGACAGACAGGGACTAGGATGCCAATGTTCCCCTCAAGGGCATACCCACAATGGGCTAATTTCCTTCCTCTGGACCTGTTTTAAGTCAGCTTTTTTATTCTCTATGACTAAAAGACCTGACAAGAATAATTAGAGGAGTAAAAGTCTGGCTCACTATTTCAGAGGCCTCAGTCTCAGGGCAGCAGGTGAGGCGAAACATCATTGCAGTGGAAAATAGCTCAGGACATGTCAACCAGGAAGCAGAGAGAACTCTACTCACTAGGGACAAAGTATATACCCCAAAGGCACACTCCCAGTGACCTGCCTTCTCCAACCACACCCTACCTGCCTACAGTTATCACCCAGTTAATCCATTAAGATGAATTAATGTAATAATTAGCTTAAGGCTCTCATAACCCAATCATTTTGCCTGGAAACTTTCTTATCTCACACAAGAGCTTTAGGAGGACACCTCATATCTAAACTATATAACAGGATCCTACTTCCTAAAGGTTCTACAACCTCCCACCAGAACCAGAGGCTGGCAACAAGCTTTAACACTTTCGCTTTTTTTTTTTTTTTATCTATATGATGCAGATAATGATATCAACTTCAGAGGGCTCTGTAAAATTTCAGTAAATACTCTATACAAAGCATAAGGTATGTATAGTAGGAAAGACCTGATCAATGGATATTAATCGAATATGAATCTGAAATACTATAGTGACATATGAATCTGTAAGTGAATTTAAAACTGCAGCAAATCATACACCAACAATTATGTTACCTTTTTGCTTATTATTATCCATTATTGTCTTAATTTTGATATTCATTTTTATGGAGCAAAAGAGGGAAGAATAATATCACACCTTCCAAAATTGGACTAAAAATAAAAAGTAAATTATTTTGTTGACAGTTTAGTTTTTAACTGCAAATCAATCATCTGAAAAGAATAAAAATGATAAAAAAAATTTTAGGATTAAATAACATTTTTGAAAATTGTTTCAAAATAATAACAAAAGTAACAAATATGGACATTTAAATTTATAATAAATTATTGATTACATCTTGTGTCAAATTATGTAGCAGATGGGCAGAAAAATATAAAAAACAGCAAAGAAGTGAAAATTAAAAAAAAAATTTAAAAGAAAATATAAAATAGCAGGAATTTGTCCGATGAAGAAAAATAAGTATGGGAATGAGTCAAATATAAGGGAAGATATTGTGAGTACCACAGTATAGGATATAAAGTGTTTAGTAAATTCCAAATGGAGAAAAAGATGACATTTAGAAATTCCAGATAAGAATGGACATTAGAGTGTCATGTTCAGAGGATGAATAAAGGAAGAGAATTTTAAGACGGGGAAACATGATCACAGGCCTTGAGGCTGAAATAGCTGAGACAAGTTCAGGAGACTGGGAGCAACACAGTTGGTAGAAAAATAAGAAGTCATTGTGTCAGTAATGAATACAGAGTTGGAAAGATACAGCAGGAACATGGTATGGAAGATTATCAGTGCTCAAAAAAGAGATAGGAATTTCCTTTGTGAGGTAAAGGGGAACCAGTGAGATATTTTGGGTGAGAAGTGTTTGGATCAGAGTTAAATTTAAGGAAGACTAATCTGAAGGGAGGTAACATGGCTTGTGAGTCTGAGGAGATCCTGGGTCACAGAGGAGTGGAAGAGTGGATGCCCATCTGTTAGTCCACCAGCTAACAGATGAAGAAGAAATGAGTGGCTTACAATATCACATCCTGAAACCTCTAACAAGTCAATGGATTTAAGCCTCAATGGCCATTAACATCACAAAAAAGGGAAGCACCCAGATACTATGTCAAATAAAGAAACCTATGAGTTTTTCTTGCAAAAAATAGAGTGAAATAAAAGCATCTTGGTATTATGCTGTATGTCCAACTAATAGTTTAGAAGAAACGCACATAGCAGAGTAATATATCAAACTACACTGTCACAAGTCAAAACTGGACAGCTGTGAGAAACTCTTCAAGTCAAAACACCAAGTTTCTTCAATAAATAAATTCCAAGGTAAAAGGGGATAAAAGGGGGAAACCTACATGTGATAATTAATTTTATATGTCAGTTTGACTTGGTGCCCAGATGTTTGGTTAAACATCACTCCAGATGTTTCTGTAAAGGGGTATTCTTGAGGTTATTAAAATTTAAATTAGAATTTGAGTAAAGCAGATTACCCTCTATAAAGGCCCATTAAGTGGGCCTTATGCTATTAGTTGAAGGCCTCAACAGAACAAAGACTGATCTCCCTCAAGCAAGAAAAAATTCTGCCAGCCTGTGGATTTGATCTGCAGCTCTTCCCTCTGTCTCCAGTACACTGGCCTATTCTATAGATTTTAAACTCATCCACACTGTACAATCATGTGAGCCCATTGATGAACACAGACTGAGAATACATACAGAAGTAAAAATGGCAAAAATCAAAAATAAATTATAGTATTTAAGGATGTTTACTTCTTCCACAAAATTATAAAGGAAAGCAAATTATCATGAAAGTCTAATTAATGGCTATAGGAGGGAAGCGAAAGAAGTGTGGCTGAGTTGGGGCTAATGAAAGGGCTTCAAGGGCATTTGGAGTAATTTCATTTCTTGGCCTGGGTGATAGTGACCCTTATAAAAATTGTTTGAACTGTTCTTATGTATTATACAGTTTTTCTAGATCTATATTTTATAATAATCACCCCCTCTCCCTCAAAAAATAAAACTACAGTATAAGGAGAAGAATAGTCATAAGCTATTAATAATAACTAACTGAAATCAGGGGATAATTGCCTTGGAAACCACAAATTTGCTCAGGGTTTTAAGTACTAAAGTTCAAAAGTAACATTTTATTGCATAACATTTCTCTTTGCCTCTGTGGAACAACTGACCTATTATTTATTAGAATAAAAGAAGGATACAATAACAGCATAAAACCATTTTGCATAACAGTTGTCAGAGAATAAATTCAAAAGCCTATTCAGGTGGCATGAGAAACCAGTTCACGGTTGGTCAGAAGTTGTAAATCACTTAAGGAAAGGTCCTGTGAGCGGTTCAAGCTAAAACACCCTTGGCTCATGAATTCTTGGCATTCCAGGCCAACAGAAAGCCAGATCTGCCATCAGTTTCTACAGATGGACATTCAGCCAAATAAAGAGATGCCAACCATAATTAATGAAATTTCTAGAAAAGTCTATGAAGGCTACCAGATAAGAAAGGAGCTAGGTATTAGGGATACATATATTGTGGATATACACACACACACACACACACACACACACACACACACATTCACACACACACACCAACAGCTTGACCAACAAATAAAGTTTCTCAGCCACCAAGAATTCCTAGGTTAATATATGAACAGCTGGGGAATGACGTCAATGAAAGACTGATAATATAATTTAATGCCCCTCTATAGAAAGACATATTTAAATTTCCAGATACATGTTGGCTATTTCTACTTGAATATGCCAAGGGCATGTAAAAATATGCATGTTCGAAAGGAATCTCATATTCTTTCCACAAACAACATCTCTTGCTAGCATCCCTGTCCCTATTCATGGCATAATCTTCATCTGAATTCACCAAGTAAATATATCTCAATACATCTTCTTCCTCTTCATCCTTCATCTCTAGTCAGAAACCAAATACATTTGATTCTAAAACTCCTGAAACACCTCTTGCATGTGACCAATTGCATGTGACGTCTTGCATGTGAAACACTTGCTTTCGGCATCCTAATTCAAGTTCTAGTACTTCTTGTGTGGGTTACTATAAGTCTCCTGAACTCTTCACAACACCATTTTACCTCTATCCTCACTGCTCTTAAAAATATTATTGCATTAATATCTTTCAGATGTACTAATGATAACTTCTTTCTGCTTCTCAAACAAAACAAATACTAAGAATAAACAACTTCAGATGTGCATTATCCACAGCATAATATTAAAGCTCCTCAGGCTGGTGATTTTAAACTTTCTTCATGCTTCTCCAACTACATATTTGACTTTGTCTGTCTAATCACCCTTACCTATCTTTTAATTAGCCACATGGGTCTCCTCTAATATATCTGCCACACTTCATCATCTTGTCCTTTTCTTCTAGAGCCTCCTCTTACTTAGTGCTTCTCAGACTTAAGTGTGCAACAGAATCACCTAGAGAGCTAAAGCAGATTTCTGGGCCCCAACCTCAGCACTTCTCAGCTGGTATAGGGTGAGGCATTTCTAACACTGTACTGGGGATACTAAGGCTGATGATGGTCTAGGGAGCATGCTTTGGTAACCACTACTCAAACAATAATCTACTCTCCTCTTCTTCTGCAATATACTCATCATTTAAGTCTTCATGCAGTATTGTTTCCTACTCTGGGTAAAGCTGTCAAGACAATTCTGTTTTCTCTGATGTCAATACAGTCAGATTTCTGTCTTTCTTAAAACACTTGATTAATAGAGTCCATATTTCATGGAGTCATTGAATCGTATTTAATTTTCCCTATAGACTCTACTCTTTCAGAGTACTGTCCATGTTTAAATTTTCTAAATTACAGCTCCATAGTATGACGTGTGGAGTCTTATCTATGAGACAAAAAATATGTATTTCTGCCCACTAAATAAATACATCTGAAAGAGGCTATAAGGATTCTACCACAAGTATCTATTGAAATATGAATTGGCTTAATGATATAAAGTTGTCTTTTGGTCAAAGCTTGGTTGTCACTTTGCATGCGTCCCTGCTTTGTCAATGAATCTGGGACTGCTGACTTGCTTCCATCTGTTAGAGTCAATTTCAATGTTTGGGGCAAAATATTGGGGCAGATTATTTAAGCAGTTCAGTTACAAAATTTTATCATATCATGAGGGAAAATAGAGTATTTTCTTTCTAAACTTCAAATATTTAATTCTGTTTTCTCTTTACTTCACAGACAGGATCAATCTCAAGGCAAAGTGATCTTGAACAGAGAGGCTCATGGTCTCATGGGAAATGCAGAATAAGGTGGCAGGCAATGGGCATGCTGAATTGTTGCAGGACTGGTATCTTTGCTAAAAAACACTTGAACACATATCTGATCCATCTGCCACCTCCGGAGTTGACTTAAACCTTTATTTCTGTTTCTCCATCTATGCTTTTTTCTTTCAAATGCCATGTAATAACTGTGGAAGGGTGTTTGGCTTGGTATTCATGTTTTTCCTCTTGCTCTCCTTGGGGAAAATGGCATGGTTTTATAGAACAGTGGCGTAGCAATGAGAACTTCCTTAGTTATAATTTTCCTGTTGCCCAAATCCAGCTCATAGAATATTTTATTTCATTTGGCTTTACAATTTTTAACCATCAAGTGAGAGGAAGAGATGTTCATTTTATCTTGGGTACTGCATAAATCAATCTATTCCTCTCTGGACAGAAGTAACCAAATGGTACTGTAAGGTAAGACATTGTTGTCCTCAGAGTTAATGGAACCTCTGAAAACTAGTTTTTTTATTGAATCAGGAATAGCATGTTCATTATATTCATTATGACTGAAGTATATTTAGTTCAAAAACTTCCATTTCTGTTATTCGATCAGCTCTATATATCAGCATGACATTACTGCTCCTATGCACTTAACTAGGACTCACAACTGCCAGTCAATTTGTTCACCAATTACACACCTATGGTAGCCTACATCTCTCTCATTTTGAATAGCATTATTTTCATTGTCAGTATCCCATTAAGAAGTCAAAGGAACATTAGTGAAAAGTGATGGAATGCCACTTTGAACTTACAACAAAGCTCAGTGGGATATTTCAAACATAATGGGAAAGTAATAAGAAAAAAGATAATTGATATGAACAGATGAAACAACAAGATGGAAAGCACCCACTTTGCGAACTTGCATGTTTGAATGCTAAGAGACTGGTGCTGTTCTATTAGTTTCAAGTTCTGATTGAAATGTTCATACATACCCAGGCTCTCCTGACATATTTCTTAATCTTTTTCAGCATCTAAAAATAAGCATTAGTGCTTCAAATATTTCTAGGTAAAGAAACTGATGTTCTTGATGAAGAACCTGTTCAAAGTCAGTCATGAAGTAACAAACCAGGTTACCCTCCACCTTTTTCTCCCTTATACACCAATATTGGTTCTCTGGAAAGTTGGCATGCTTACAGGCAAAGAGATATGTGACCAAGGTTATGCACTCTGTGAGAAAAGAAGATACTCATTAAATGACTGTGTGTCTCTCACAGTGTTCACTATAGCACCTTTCTCAGTATATTTAGGAAAAGTTTATTGAATAAACATTGCTTCAGAATTTTGCTTCTCAACACTTTATTTCAGATATTACTAGTGATTAAAAGTTTACACTTCTGGTTAAGATGAAGGAACACCTGAATTTACTCTCCCAAATAACAATTAAAAACCTATCAAGCAATGATATTTGCCATGGTTTGGATCTGTAATGTCCTCCAAGGGCTTATGTTAAAGGCTTGGTCACCAGCCTATGGCATTACTGGGAGGTGGTGGAACATTTAAGCCATGGGGCCAACTGGAAGGAATTTAGGTCATTGGGGTAAGCCCTAAAAGAAGATATTGGAACCCCAGACTCTGCTCTCTCTCTCTCTCTCTCTCTCTCTCTCTCTCTCTCTCTCTCTCTTAGGTTGCCATGAGGCAAGCAGCTTCCTCTACCGCACCTTCCGATGATGATGTACTGTGTTGCCAAAAGCTCAAAACAACAGGGACAAGTGACCCTGAACCCCTGAAATCATGAGCCAAAATAAAACTTTCCTCCTTTTATTTATCTTGTATACTTTATCACAGCAATTGGATACTGGCTAACACGTGCTCAACAGGTAATGAAGGAGAGTGACCCTTAAGAGAAAAACCCTAGGAGTGTTCCAGCTTACTGTTTTGAGTAAGTTTCCAGTTCCAGGTCACAGTGCATAAAGAGGGAACCCAAGTAGAGATAAACAGTCCTTCTGTATTAAGTAGATAGAACTGGGAGCCCAGGACTAGAGTCACAGGGCAACAGAGAGACAAGAGCTCTGTATACAGATAATGTAGAGAAATGCAGAATGTCTTCTTTGAGGATTCATTAGGATGCTGATCAGTACATGAGTGTAAAGAAACTATCCAAGGCCAGGTACACCATTCAAAATTATTATAGGAAAGCAGTGCCTGATTTTCACATAAGCCTTGAACAGCTTCTGTCCCACAGCAGCCACAGTAGAAAACCTCATGATTTAGGAAGCATATGTTAAATAACTAAGAAAGGCCATGTCTTAGTATTAGGGAAAAAATTAAGCTAAGACTCAAAGCAGTTCTGGTCTGACCTAACAATGGTTAATAGGAAGACCAGAAAGTTATCTTCCAAGTAACTGGAAAGCATCTTAGAATAAATTTTAAGAATATTTATGGGAATAAAAATAATCTAGCTCCTAGGAAGTAAAAATTTATATTCTTTTGTCTGTATAAAAAGAAAAACAAAAAGAAACATGAAAACACAACTAATAATGAAAGGAAAATATGTTAAAACTGAAGCAGAAATGATATAAGTAATATTAATAGTAATGACATTAAAAAGCATTATGATTACATTCCATATATTAAAAAGCAAGAGATAGAGTTGTTAAAAATCAAGATATAGTGGCTGAGGTTGTGGCTCAGAGGTAGAGTGTGTGTGGGGCCCTGGGTTCGATCCTCAAAACCAAATATAAATAAATAAAATAAAGGTATTGTGTCCACCTATATATTTAGGGAAAAAAAAAACAAGACACAGATTTAATTTATAATGTCAAAACACTGGAATCTAAATTCCATTGGATGGGATTAAAACGTTAATATTGCATAATAAAAAATTAGTAAAGTTGAAGACATAGAATTAGGAACTAATAAAAACACTCATGAATTGATGGACAAATGCAGCAACCAGAAACATGTGCATCTGGATTCAATGGACGAGGTGGAATAAAAAAGGAGTAAGTTAAATAATTTTAAAGAAATAGTGGCCAAAATTTTTCCAAATTTGAGGAAAATTATAAACCCACAAATCTAAGAACTGCCATGAGCCCCAAGCAAAAGACACATGAATCAAGCTATTTCAATATCAGAATCATAATTAAATTGCTTATAATGAATAATAAAGAGAAAAATTCTAAAACAGCTGGAGGAAATAGACACATTACACATACAGACAAGCATGGCAGCACATTTCTTGTTGGTAACAATACAAGTGAGAAGACAGAGCAACATACTTAAAGTACTGAAAGACCAAAGAAATCTGTCCATTTAGAATTCTTTACCCAGAAAAGATAAAGAAAAACCCTTTCAAAACCAATGGTGAAGCAAAGATGGTTTTAGAAATACAAAAACTGAAAGAAGGGACTGGGGTTGTAGCTCAGTAATAGAGCGCTTGCCTAGCACATGTGAGGCACTGGGTTTGACCCTCAGCACCACAAAAATAAATAAATAAATTATATAAAGGCATTGTGCCTACTTACAACTAAATTAATTAAAAAAAAAAGCTGAAAGAATTTGAAACCAGCAGATTTGAACTCTAAGATATATTAAAGTAAGTCCTTCAAGCAGATAGAAAATGACACAAAGCAAGTGATAGCACTGAAATAATAACTACATGGGTCCATGGCCATGCTTTCTTTTCTTATTATTAGTATCTCTTTAAAAAGCAGTCAACTATTCAAAGCCAAATGTACTGCAGCATTTTTGTGGAAGCCAAATGAATGACAACAGCAAAATCTATGGGGTTGAAATGGAAGACAGGTTCTAATACTGTGTGTGAAGTAGGAAAAATAACACTTAAATGTAGACTTTGATGAGTTAAAGGTATATGCTACAAATCCTAAATATATCACTAAATAAAACAACAGTTACAGCTAATGAGCCTCCACAGCAGATAAATGGAGTCATAAAAACACTCAGTTAAAAAAGGATAGAAGAAATGCAGAACACATGGAGAAAATAGAGGAAATAGGGCATAGGAAGATGGCAGATCTAAGTCCAGTCACACCACTGATCACATTAAATTGATAACAACAACTCAAAAGGTGGAACAACAACATTAATATGAGTCAGAGTAGATTTCAGAAGAAAAATTTCCATGAATAAAGAGCATATATCATAATGATGAAAGGATGAATTCACTAGGAGAACATAACACTCCTAAACATTTATGTAACTAATAACAGAGCTTCAGAAATTTAAAGCAAATACCAACAGAACTATGAGAACGTAAAAACAAATTGGCAATTATGGTTAGACATTTCTGTATCTATCTCTCTATAATTGAAGGCACAAGCAAAAAGAAAACCAATGTAAATATGGAAGATTGAAACATTATAAAGGAATTTCATCCAACACCTGGGAAGAGTCCCCTTATTAGTGGGACTCTTCTATCCTCACCGCCTATACATAATAGCTGGAGGAAATAGACAAATATATCCTCACCGCCTGGACATGTTATCCGTCTAGGGGTGGGTGCACTAACTTTCTCAAATTGATATAATCAAAGTTCTCCAAAATTCTGAAATCTTGACTGAGAAAGAACCCAGCCTGAAGCTAAAATGCAAAACTCAGGTGCAGTCAGCACTTCTTTCTACAAGGGCCAGAGAACTAGGAGGACAATTGTGAAAAGATGAAGAATCAGGAGAGGAGCCTGAGGTGATGCTCTGTGGCAAGTTCATTGCTGGTTGTCTGCCTGGTGCCTCCCTGCAGCTCTCTTCTTGTTGCGTCTTTGTGTTCCAGCTCTTAACTGACTTTGTGAAATATTTCAGAAATAGTTTCTGCCTCAGGATTTCAGAGCAACACAGAAAGGCACAAAGGAAGCAAAGGTAAAGGTCCAAAGTTACTGCTCTAGTTTCTATGTCCTTGCCTTGCTTGCCTATCCTTGTTCTTGTCCACTCACACTATCTAAATAAAAAGCTACATAGCAGCAAGAGAGTGTTCTTACTTTTATAACTTCTTTCTGGGGACTGAACTCAGGGGTACGTGACCATTAAGCCACATCCCCAGTCCTATTTTGTATTTTATTTAGAGACAAAGTTGCTTAGTGCCTCACTTTTGCGGAAGCTAACTTTTCTATTTCAGCCTTTTCTCCCAATTCAGACTACAAGCCCTATAAGATGAAAAATCCTGGGATACCCTACATTCCCAAGCTAAAAAAATGTCCTATGAATAAAATAGACTACATAAACATTCCTTAGTAATACTAATAAATCAAGGATTTGTGGATTGGCATAGGGAACTAAGCATTTAAAAAATTTTTTTCAGTTGTAAATGGACACGATATCTTTATTTATTCATTCATTTTTTCAATATCTTTATTTATTAATTTATTTTTATGTGGTGCTGAGGATCAAATCTAGTGCCTCACATGGATGAGGCAAGTGATCTGCTAGTGAACTACAGCCCCAGCCTGGGAACTAAGGATTTTTATTTCTTATGAGAGAATATATTCTGATTTCTTATTGGCTTGTAAGTACATATGTGAAATTCAACCCATGTTTATATTGCTATTCTTCTGTATCAGTATGTACATGTATTCATACATAGGAAGCTTGACTCTATTGTTTTATCGATAGCAAGAAACTACCACTATGTGCACTAAATAATTATGAAAAGTTTGCAGCTATTGGCATACATTATCTTTCTTAGAACTTTGTATCTGCTGATAACTGTAGATTCAAAGAACAAGAGTAGTTTGCTTTTTTTTTTTCTTTAATAAATGCTGCTTGATGCCTTCTTATTCCCAGGTGCAAGAAAGATAGTTAATGGATGCTATTAATAAATGAGAAACAATATTAAATATTAATGTTTACCAATTTTTTGCCCTCAATAGTACAGAAGGATTTTCCCTAAGAATTCCTTTTAATGACCTGACTATAAATAGATTCTAGTACATTTAAAAATGAAAAAGCATTATAAATATCTTTAGTTCTAGAACAATTTAGTCTCAGAATACTTCAACCAGAATAGAAATGCCAAGTGCAAAATATCTTAGATGAGAATGAGTCCAACCATCTTAGACCAGTAATCATAAAAGCCCAATATGTAATAAGTGATATGTGTAAGGTAGATGTTCTGACAATGATTTTATACAAATCTGGGGTCAATTCCCATTAACTATTACCCCATGTGATCCTGTGCAAGTTGTACCATCTAAGCAAGCCTCAGTTTTCCTCTGAAAAAATGTGAATGACATTAGCATCCAAGTTGAAAAGTTGTGCTGTAGTTCTACAGGATGAAATAAGTAAAGTGACCAATGCATAGTAATCACTCAAATTTAGATAATAATATATTCAAGAAAACAACTAACAAATTTCTTAACTATTTTGGTTATGAATAATTTGGTTCAACATCTTTTCATATAAAATATAAGAGCTTCATCATATGTCACGATTCTAAAATAATCAATTTAATTTTCTTTAAACTAGGTTTGAAGAATCCTTTTTTTTTCTATTTAAAAGCAGTTAGGGTTTCAGGCTGGGTGGTGGCTCAGTGGTAGAACGCTTGTCTTGCATGTGTGAGGCACTGGATTCAATTCAGCAACACATAAAAAATAAATAAATAAACAAAATAAAGTTATTACTAAGAAAGTCGGGTTTTCATGTCACTTAATTTTTCAATATTAATCTATTATATTAACCTATTTGGTAATAAAAGAAATACGTAAAACAAATTTAATGACTATGTTGTCATTATTTTACTTCCACCATGCCAAACTGTTTTGACAAACTTTTTTTTTTAACTGAATTGCATCCCTAGCCTAGTATTTTGTAGACAAATACTCAAATATCTCCTTCAGCATAGCAACTTGACATTTTAAAAATTCCTTGTCTATTTCATTATAAAATTCAGAATTCCTGGGAAATCAGGTGCCTTATTTTTTTCAGAACAAGTTTCCTTTAGTACGGAGCTTGGGTCTCACATGTTGATAAGGTGATTCAAAAGCTGAAAATAATAAAAGGAGGCAGTGCCTTTAAACAAGTCCTAGAAAAACATAGCAGCAAAGAATATTATGCTATTACTGTAAATTTCACTGACAGTAGAGGGCTGTGGGGGGTTATGGAAAGGGAGGAAAGTTACACAATAACCACTGGCCAGAGTAATTAGCTGGGGTAATGAAGAGAGAGGAAAAGTGTGTTGGACACAGAAGCCCTGAACTGTCAGCATTATTGTTCTCCAAGGCTTTGGAAGAACAACGCTCTGCTGAGCCTTCAGTAATTGCTGTACATGACTACTCATGAAGAGAGTAATTAAGAAATGTCAGTGCTTCTCTGGAAAAAAAAATTAGCATTCCTACCACACACAGTGCTTTCCTAGAAGAAATACTTTTTGTTGTTGTTGTTGTTCTAAAATATTAACAGTAATATTTGTATTTCAAGCAGTTCAAAGAGTGAGCTATGAATTACTAAACAAACTCAACAGTGCAATTGTTCCCTCTGCCAGCAAACCCATCCCAATGCTTCCCAGACTCAAATGGCTGGCAGGATAGAACCCCTCCCTGAGCACTGTATCCACAGTCAAGTACATTGCCCAGTCCCTAAGATAATCTATGTTACATTCTCCTATTTTATGTTTGCCATACTCTTACCACTACTGGAATTCATTTATGTATACATCCACATATTTACCACTTCATTAGATTTTAACCTCCGCAAGAGGAGATAGTTCCCTTTTGCCCATCCTTGAATTATTGTTTCTGCAAAAGTATCTGGTAGTAGTAAATGTTGAATAAGTTATTACTTAAAGCTAAAAAATTTCAAGAATAGCATTTTGTTTAGGAAACATACAATATGAAGCCTTATGCATACTTTAAATGTTTAGGCTTTCATTTAAAGGAGACTAATTTCATTTTAAAATAGAAAGCACCAGTATAAGTCACACACTAAGGCATTATAAAATATTATGAACTTTCATCTTTTGCTTTCTTTTAATAGACTCAATTTACAGTTTAAAACTTACTTGAAAGTTTTACTAAAAAGAAAATAGTTTATGTAAATGATTCAAAATTTCCACTCAAGAGCAGTTTGTCCTCTTCATGCAAATGAAAAATTGTCAAATTTTTTTCTTAGGGAAGGAGACTCTTAAAGAAATGAAACCATAGACATTGCAGAGCAAAAAAGTGAGAGCACCAATCCTGTAGTAATGAGGCTAATCAAATCAAACACCTTTCTCCCATTCCATTCCAACTTATTTACTCTGCACTTTGAATTAAGCAGTTGTGTCTATATGGTTAATTGTAGCTTTGATTCTCCAATTTGCTCTTTAATCAGATTGCATTAGGGGTAAATATTTATCTCCCCAAAGTAGTAGACTTTGTGGCTGGAAAGAAATGAATGCTAATCTTTTACATTTTCTAAGTAGAATATATTTTGATTCAGGAAGGAAATAAGTTGGTTGCTAAAAATAAATGGTTACTTTGTAAATTTCATAGAACTTAATCTGAAAACAGAATTGGCAATGATTTATGGAGTAAAACTGTTCTCAATATAACCATCATTCATTAAATCTATAAGAAGAATAAATGTGTAATAAAAATGTTTTCTAATGGCAACTGTTCATTATGGTTACCATTAACAAAATAACACAGTGGTGATGAGCTAAATTTTGGAAATCAGAATATTCAGAATTGAACACTAACTTAATAGTCATATGACTTTGTGTAGATGATGTAATCTCTTTGTGACTCAGGTTGCTCAACTGCAAACTTGGAATAATAATACTAACCTCAAAACTTCACTGAAAAAATTACATAAGATATACATGTAAAAAACCTTGAACAATACTAAATGTTGGCTCTTATTAATATTCTCATAAAATGATATCTTCCAATTCCTTTGTGGCTATATTTATTTTGTATTTATTAGCCATTGTCATGAAATATATTTACCTATCAATTTACAATGTCAATAATTTAATTATATAACCAAAATTACATAAATTATTTTAAAAATTCTCATTACCTGTGAAATTGAAAGTAAAAGTGAAAAATCACTTATTTATTTCAACTGCTTTCATAATATCAGGAACTGGTCACTGAGGTACACTGGTAAAGAAGGGACTCAGATTCGGGGTTCATGGAACATATTGGCTATACAATGATAATTTTTAAATGCACATATACTGTTATGGTTTAAGTAAGAGGTGTCCCCCTAAAACTCAAGTGTGAGACAATGTAACAAAGTTTAAAAGTAAATAATTGGGTGGAGAGCCTTAACCTCTTCAGTGCATTAATCCCCCATAGGGATTAACAGACTGGTATCAGTGTTATCTGTAGGCAGGTAGGGTGTGACTGAAGGAGATGGACAGGGTCATGCCCTTGAGGTGTATATTTTGTCAGTGGTAAGGAGAGCTCTCTCTGCTTCTTGGTGGCCATCTCCTGAACTGTTTCCTCATCTACACCCTTCCATTGTGATGATCTGCTTCATCTGGGTCCCAGAGCAACGTAGTCTGCTGCCTAAGGACTGACACCTTTGAAACATCAGTGACAAATAAACTTTTCTGCCTTTAAAATTGTTCCTGTCAGGTCTTTTGGTCATAGCAATGAAAAAGCTAACTAAAACATACACATATGGGATAAGATAAATAGTATATGAAAAAGCTATGCAGGACTAATGTATTCATCCACTCTAACATTTTTAGCAAATATATTTTAAGGACTGATTGTACTTTGAATTCATTCACTGTAAACGGAAGGTGTTGTCAATGTGATAGAGTTAAGAAGCAGGGGCTTCAAGAGGTGATCTGGTCATGGGGGCGTTCCTCCTTTGTGAATGAGATCAAGGGCCTTATGAAAGAGGCTTCATTCACCCTCTGGCTAGCTATCTATTCTGCTCCTTTTTGCCTTCTGCATATGGAAATGCAAAATTAACATCCTCACCAAATGTTGGCATCTTGACTTTGGCCTTTCCAGTCTCCAGAACTGAGAAAAAAATGTTCATTATCAATTACCCAATCTGTGGCATTGTTTTACAGCAGCAAAAGAAGACTAAGACACTCTATATTTTTTTTCAATACTTTGAAGAAACCAGATTTGATCTGGTCTTTCATACCATTTCCACTTTAAACCTGGAAAACTATCATTTTGTTTTGTAAATTTCTTTTAATTAAACAACTCTAGATTGCTTTAATGTTAATAGTTTTTAAATCCTTACATTACATTTAAATCCTCTTATTTGAAAACAAAGTTACTTAAGATAATGCCAGACCTGGGCTCAAAGTCAGATTTTAACAACAGAAACTATAGTCACTATAATGAAAATCATCAACATTATTTTTATGACTCTAATTATGTAGTCAATCTTAGACCCCCAAAAGATAGACCATTGTTGCAGTTGTTATTCTTCCCTAAATATTCTACTTTCTCGGGGTCTCCAGTATGGAAAATTCATGTGAAATATATTATTTCAAACCTTGTAGTTTTCACCAAGAGTGAAGTTGTCACCCACCTACAATATCACCTGAGGTGTGCCAAGACATACATTTAAATGAAAACTAAATTTCATTGGCTACCTCAGTGGCATCTGACATTACTAACATCATTTAAAGTCTTTTTTAATGTATGGTCATAGGAACAAGGTTTCTATTTCCTAGGAAACTCCTTCCACTAACTTCAATTTCTAGTGTCTTCCTTGAACACTGCCTTCTGCTCTCCTGGTTTTCCTCTGGCTTCTCCCTTCAGCTTTCTCTGTAGCCTTCAGCTCCTCTCCCTAACTTACCCTTGAATTACTGTAACTCAATGCTGGCGCTTCACTCCCCATCTCTTGATGTGCTTGTCTTATCCCATAGTTTTTGCCATCTCCATGGTGATGACTCTTAGACACACACATATGGATCTCCAGATAGAGGAGTGGGAGAAAAATGCAGGTCTTACTGCCAGTTTGACACCTCCACCTTGATGTCCAATAGCCATCTCAAGTTTAATATGTTCAAAATAATCTTTTGATCTTTCTAAGTCCCCCAAACACCTCATCTTCTAGGTTTTCTTCCTCATTTCAATAAATGACAATTCCATCAATCCAACCATGTCAGAAACATAATTCACTTCTATCACATCAGAAAGAGGGTATTTGTCCTTGATTCCTCCTTTTCCTATATCTCCCACAACCAATCTTGTCAATTTTGTCTCAAAAACATATTTCTATAACTTAAATTCCTTCACCTCTATCTATTCTCCTTGCCACCGATTCAGTTCAAGCTACTCTCTTCTCTTTTGTGGAATATAATAAAATATCCCAAATTATTCTCCTTCTAAACCATTTTCCATATAGTAATTATAGTAGTTGTTTCTTTTTAAGAATGAAGTAAACTATGTTAAACCCATGCATAAAATTCTTCCCATTGGACTTAGATTTGGTTTATAATCTCACTAAATGATCTGGCTCCTTCCTTCTTCAGCCTCATCTCCAGCCTACTTCTTAATTGCTCATTAAGCTTTTTACATATTGGGTTTTCATCTCTTCCTCAAATATATCCATTCCTCACATTTCAGCTACTACTGTTACTTATCTTTCAGATTCATTCCCCAAATAAACCATTCTGAACACATATTCTCTGTGTGTATATACATATATGTACATACACACACACACACACATATATACACTCATTATTTCTCACATCATAGCATTTATAATAAATAAAGTTCTATATTTATCTATTTTTCTTTGATATCCTGCTTTGCCTACTACATAGTAAGTCTCATAAAATCAGTTGTTTCCTGTTGAATGCCAGATCCTATCAAGATATTCCACTTGGACTATGAATTTGATAACTGAATTATAAGTAAAAAGCTAATTAGTTTAACTAACATATCTGTTGTACATCATGGTCAGCCTGGAGAATGATCTCCCAGAGGGGAGATAAAAAGGTGGACACAGGTTAGAGGATTAACACTAACTCAAAGAAATGATAAGCCTCCATACCTGTGGTTTATGAGATGAAGGTGCACAGAGAACCAAAATGGGGCATGAAAGTGTACGACAGACAGACTCTGCATTTTCCTTCCCTTATCGCTCCTTTATGGTTTGTACCCTAATTGCCAAGACAGCTCTGTGAAATGAGACATCTTTATGTAAATTAGTAGTTTGTTCTCCGGAAAGTTATTACATGATCAGATAGGAGAGCAGACTACTTTTAACCACAGTTGTGTGCAGATTTAAGAACAAGAAACTGTGGAATTTGAGGAACTGTTCATTAAATATGTGCTCTTGAAAAGATGAGACTCCTCATTGTTAAATCCATATTCACCAGACTCTTGCTGGGATCCTAATGTGATGCTGTCTATTTCAGGATCTCCTGCAGAATTTGTGAAGTCTCTTAAATCATCAGGTGATAATGTTTACACTTCTAGGACATAAAGTGTGCACATAATAGTGAAGATTTATCTAAGACTGATTCTGCAGAAGTGAACTCGGTGTAGTGGCTATTTGTTGTAGAATTTTTTTTGTTTCTTTCAAATAATTCAGAATAAAACCAAGTTATAAGAAATGTACCAAATCTCAAAAAGGATTTCATGTAATCATTTTGTTTCACAGATAAAAAAAAATGAGGTCTAGGGGGATGATGTGACAGAATCAGGGCAGAATCAGGTTTCAAATCAGTATTTTTGGCCTGAAATTAAAAATTTTCCATTTTGTACAGGATGCCAAAATAGATACCAAAATTCATTTCAATAAAACCTACTGTTCCTTGAAAATGCTCATGAGTGGTTAATACAATAAATAAATTTGTAGGGTATCAATTCATTATGTTTTAAAACCCCACTTTAAATATTAACATATATCATGAAATATTTACTAATACCTACTGTGGGCTAGGGTTGTAGCTCAGTGGTTGAGCACTCAGTGGTTGAGCACTCATACCTGGCATGTATGAGGTACTGGGTTTGATTCTCAGCACCATATAAAAAAATAAGTAAATAAAATAAACATAGTATGTTCATCTACAACTAAAAAATTGTTTTAAAAAATAGCTACTGTGCTAAAGAAAATGTTAGATTTGGTATTTATATCACATTATAAATAATAGATTATGAAACTCTCAAGAACGGTAATTAAAATATAAGTTGAAAGTAGAATTAGAATTTTTAGATAATAGGGATTTTCAAATTATTTAGAATTTTAAATTTAAATCATGAATTTGATCAATGAAGACATTTAAAATGTTAATTATGTACAGTAACATCTTTTTTGCGTTGTTTTCATTTTTCTGCATAATTTCTAACTCTTTTTAGTAATGGATGTGCACAATAGAGACTTAAAAAATATTTAACAATAGATAATTTCAAAATCTGGGGATCCAGGACTTATGACAAGAAAAACTGCAGCCTACTTTCATTAATACATCATAATTGCTGTTGTCACTTAAGATCCTCCATTCCATCAAGAATGTGAAGACTGGGGCTGGGGTTGTGGCTCAGCAGCAGGGCACTTGGCTAGTATGTGTGAGGTACTGGGTTTGATCCTTAGCACCACATAAAAATAAACAAATAAAATAAAGGCATTCTGTCCATCTACAACTACCAAAAAAAAATGACTATCATATAATGGCTAAGTAAAAAAATAAAATAAATCATAGTAAAGGTATGTAAATTAACCTTGAGAGAAGAAAAAACTTAATCAAATAAGGATTGTTTGCAACTGAGTAGGGTATAGTTGGGTATATTATAATAACTAGAGAAGAAGTGTCAATTGGACTGTCTTTTGAGTCTAGAACAAAGTAGAGAAGTTTCCATGAAAATATCGGCAGTGTCCATATAAACACTTCCAAGATGAGGGGAAATGTTAACTTATAAATTCTGTTGTCTTGATTCTATCAGAAACATTCAGGTTTCACATTTACACTGGACAAATTTCAGATCTTGGCTTCTCCACTTCCTATAAAGCCTTGGAAAAGTACTGTATTTATGAATTTCATTTCTCTTATATGTAAAATTGGACTAATAATGGCTATAGTAATAAGCACATTGTGAATATTAAATGAGATAATTTAATAATAATCTACCTACCACTGAGAACTTATTATTTGATTTGCTCTATTCTAAATGCATGAATACTATCACTTAATGACTGTAAAAACTCATCTAAGTAGAATCTAGTAAAGTTGGTAGAATCATGGTAATAATGGCATTCATAACTTTGTTCCTGATCAACAAGGAAAAGGGAAAAAAAAGAAAAATTAAAAATAGTTTATGAGACCTCTGAGTCTTGGCTCAACCTCCACTCATACTGCCTACCTATATCCTGAGGCACAGTAACTGACACAGGTATTTTCAATAATCAGTAACTGTTATAGAAATAATGATATTAGAAATAAAAACAAACTCTTCTAATCAGGTCCACTAGTTACTTAACACATTCAGCTGGTTACTTTGGTGCCAATTCTTGTTCACTAAAAACGATTTAGTGATGAAATTTTTAATTTCCAAATAAGTTCATCTCCAGGCAGAGAAATTGCTAATCACCCAAAACCCTAGCATTACATGCTGCCTGAGATTGGGCTTTGTAAATTAATAATTGGCACTCCGGTTTTATGTGTTATGAATGACTTGTTTAATTTCAGTCTTCGCAGAGAGATGGAGTCACCAGTGAAAGGGCTAGATTCAGGGTGATGAATGCCAAAACAGAGGTCATCTGAGAAGATATCAACTGACTTGTCATGGTGGTCACTTTGAACCCTTTTTCTCTTCACATTTATACAGTGACATAATCTGAACTTTACTCTTGTTTATGACATGATTTTCATATCTTCTAAACTTCTTTTTTTATTATTATCTTTATTTTATTTTTATGTGGTGCTTTGGATCGAACCCAGTGCCTCATGCATGGTAGGCGAGCGCTTTACCTCTGAGCCACAAACCCAGCCCTCTTCTAACTTCTTTAAGGTAGATGCTTGATTTATTTTCTCTTTTAGATAGAAAGCTAATTGAGGGCAAAAGATGTTCAATTTAATATATTTAATGGACACAATGATAAAATATATCATTTCCATCATTTTATTCCCTTGCTTAACTATGTAACATTGCAATTAACATTTGGTCTGGCTGAATTTACTACTCACAATATTGGTAGAAAATGTTCAATACTGAAAGATTTTAAATACTTTTCTTTAGCACAAAACGAAAAAAAAAATGTTTGGAATTCTGACCAGTCATCAAATTAAAAAATGAAAAAAATCCCTCCACATTTGCATATCATGGTTATATTTATGGTTATATTATTTTAATCAATCTAATGCATGTAATCATGGAAAGTCAGTATTTTACAGGTGGTTTGAAATGTGCATTGTATATACCTCCCATAATTACAATGATTATATCTTAGGACATAATCACGTTTCAGCAAATCTTTACTTTTCAAAAGTTTAACATTGCTAACTAGTTTGAGAAACCAGAGGTATTTCTGACTACCTAATTTCCTTAATTGAGTGGCTTTGAAAATATGCTCTCTGAATAGCATCAGTATTATCTCAGAATTTACTAGAAATGCATACCTTCAGGCCTCATCCTTACCTGTGATGTGTCATTAAACCAGATATCTGAAAATAAACCAACATGGTTGATTTCAGGTTAGGCACCTACTCCCCACCCCCAGTGTTGGTGGGGAATGCATTATCAGAGTGTGCAAGCTCACCAAGAAATGGCTTCACCACATGAATGCTCCAGCCCTAGTGAGTCAGAAGCACTGGTGGCAGGGTCCATAAATGTGTTTTTACAAATCCTGTAGCCAAAACTGATGTTTGCCCAAGTTTAAGAACCACTGTGCAATCTATATTCACTTTTTTTTAAAGTACCTGCACCCCAGATAATCTTACTTGCTCAAAGAACTTTATTTACCCTCTGTATGCCAGTGACCAATAACTTCAAATAACCAGCCCAGTCGGATAGATGCCCTTACAGTTTGATGTTCCACTGACACCTCAACCACCACATTTTACTCACTGTATTCCCTGTGAGCCCCAGCAAACCAGTTACTGTTATAATGCTTCCATGTTGGTAGATCATTCATCTAGTTCCTCACACCAGAATCCAGGTCTCATCCTTTACATGTCCCCTCTCCTCACCCTAACAATTGCTCAGTCTTTAAGAAGTGAAGTGGATAAAGTTCTTGCATTACCAGCCCCTAATATGTAAACTTGAGAAAGTTTACTAGCTCTTTAAAGGCTCAATTTACTGACCTCCATACTGTTTCTCATGGTGCCTAAACCTGTGCACTTCTCTCCATTTCCATAATCCCCTTCATCCATGCATACATAATTTTTTTTACCTGAAGCACTGAAAAATTCTGCTAGCTTGTCTCCCAATACTACTCTTATTCTACTTTAACCCCTCATTCTATGTGCAGCCAATTAAAGAGAAAAAAACCCAAGCATTTCTATGTTGATGTTCATTCTCCTTTACTTATTGAACACCCCTAAAAAGATTCAGTAGCTGGAATGTGTCTGTGTTGAGTTAGAGGATGGTAGTTAGGAGAGAGCAGAAGATGGGCTAGAAAGTCATAGCGCTATGTGCAGCACTAGGCAGAGAACTATTTGTAGAATTCCTAAGATGAGGAGGAGTTTTGCTTATTTCTTGTCAAGTAAATGAGATTTCTACCATGAAACTCACCGTTAGCTCAGACTGAGAGAGCTCTTTAATTACAGAGCCCATAGCACACTTTACATCACTCTTACATTCCCAACATGCACATTCCCTGTAGGGATTAATTACTTACGCAAAAAGTTGTTTATAAGTATTTTCCACCATTGTCCTGTTATCCTAGATGACACATTTCATCTACATCTACAAAAAAATGACCAATATGTTGTAGGGCTCAAAAATATTTGTTCAACTTCATGTTTAGCATAGCAAAGTCCACTTGCACAAAAATTGATGAGAAAAACATTTATATTGTACCATAAAATATATGACATGCTAAACACAAAATCATAATTATTACATTTTACATTTAACTTATTTATTTATTGGTACTAGGAATTTAATTCAAGGGCACTCGATCACTGAGCCACATCCCCAGCCGAATTTTGTATTTTATATAGAGACAGGGTCTCACTCAGTTACTTAGCACCTCGCTTTTGCTGAAGCTGGTTTTAAATTTGCAATCCTCCTGCCTCCACCTCCCAAGCCACAGGGATTACAAGCATGTGCCACCATGCCCAGCTTAATTTATTTGTTTTAATAATTTGTAAAGTGGCTTGGTAATATATGAGATTCAATATATATTTTCATATATTTATTTTACACATTTCTTTTTAGAATATTTTAAGAAAAAAATTTTAAAATATAATAATGGGAAAATTAAAATTTAATTTTTATTAAACAAAATTTGGTAAAATAACTATCAATGGATTTAATTCAAATGTATTTATATATTTGCCTAAATGATTGAAACATTTTTAGATTTACTGAATGTCAAAACTTTACAAAACTCATAATACTTAATGACTTTAGCCCTGAGTAATGACAAAAGTAATTTGCATGCATATGTATATATATGACACATAGATATGCAAGATAATATATATACATATATATATATATATATATGTATATATATATGTGTGTGTGTGTGTATGTTTAGACAAAGGCAATGGTGCTTATATATGTACAATAATATATTATTGTATTATTATGCATGTATATATTATTATATGTATATGTGTATATGTTTGTGTGTGGATTAAATCCATTGATTTGCATACACATACCTATTGTTATCAGTAAAGCAGGAAAACAAAACTGAAGCCCCTTTGTGAATTCCCTATGTCATTTCTATTTCATTAGAAATGCTAACAAAGTCATTAAAATATATTTTCTTGGCTTGAAGCAAACCAGATTGGAGTTCTAAGGCCACAATATTCCAAATCAGTGAAAATACCTAATAAATAAAAAATGTTTTGTTTTTATTTTAAACTGAAAGATTATAAAATACAGCATTTTCCCTTCCCCTTGACCTGCCCTGGTTTGATAGTGTGTACTCAGTCCGTAACACGGTTCTAGGCAGCTTTCCTACCGTTTTCTCCTTGAAAATGTGTTTTAAGGAAGCTCTGTATTAGAAAGGTTATTCATAAATAATTACCTACTCGTCATCTAATGAGTCTCTGAAATTTTGAAAGCTAACTGCATGACTCCCATTTAAAAGGTGTTTATTAGGAGTTTTCAATCACTTGTTTGTTTAGAGAAGCTGCAATATTTTCAAGTGACAGCTTCAAACCTGTGTGTTATTTAATTGGCTGCATTCAGAGGGCAGCTGTTCATCTGACAGTCATCTCATGTATACCAGGATTCACTGTGCAAAACCCTGGGAATTGCTTTAGAACACAAATCATGTTTTCTAATAGGAAACATGCCAAAATTTATGGCATTTTTTAAAATTGGAGGAAAAAAAAACATCCCAAAGCATTGGGATATAGCTAGCTTTACAGAATTTTTAAATGTCATCTTTCTGTAGGAAACGTAGTAATCATATTGACTATAGTACGTTTTGAATAAATGAGACTATCCTAGCACTTGATTTGGGAGACTCAGGCTATGAAATATATTAGCAAAAAATGGGGGGGGGGCATACTCAAACAGAACACAACTTAAACATTATTTATTTAATCTACCTTTCTATACAACTTAAATATAATTTATTTATTGAAACTACCTTTCTTTGACTAGTAGTGATAACCACTATAGAATCTAAGAGACAAAAGAATGGATATATAAGAATAAATTTGTAAATTATACCTAATACAGAAAAAATTCTTTAGATTAAATGTTTAAACCATTGTTACCTAGAAAAAAATACATCAAAATAATTGCTAATTAGATACACTGGATATAATTGAAAATACAATTCTTTTAATGACTGATGAATGAGAACATAACAGTCAATCTTTTGTGAAAAATAACAACTTCTACTACAATAGTGTTGTTAATAATAAATTTGTGTGTGTGTGTGTGTGTGTGTGTGTGTATGAAAGCAAAACTCTTTCATTTTTCTCCAATTTGCAGCACCAGTGTTTCTTCACATATTCATTATTGTGACAACAGGTTGAATTTGCAATTCACCATCTGCCTAAACAGCATTAACCTTCCTATAACCTCACAATGACACTGCTATGCAGTGTCTGATATTCAAATCTCCCTAATGTAAGCTAGGAACAAAATACTTTGTCCTCTCTATTAGGCACCCATCAGTCCATCTCTAAGACCAAAAAAATAAAGTATCAGATGTAGACGAACATTAAGATAGAAAATCATTTTCATTAAAATGGATTAAATGGTTGTAAAAATAATCAGAAAAAAACTGAACTAGTTTGCAAATAATCTTAGATAAATTTTAGATAACATGCTGTAATAATTATTATTATTTTTAAAGTTTGCATAGAACTTTCCACAGTTTACAAACTTTACATTCACAAGTATCCTCTAAATTTTGTAGAGAGTCTATATAATATTATAAAAACATAGACTTATCTTCTTCTATTTCCATGGTCCAAAATGATCTTCATACTGATAAATCTACTGGTTACTTATTAGTTCTCATCTACCCGACCCATCATCAATAGCAAAGACTCATTTGATCATTCTCTAATTTTTTAAAAATTTAATTTTTCCTGTTTCTCTCCACCCTTTAAACAGCTCTTTCTCAATCTCTTTTGCTAGTTTTTTCTTATCTGTCCAACATATTAATTTGGAGTTCCTAATTTGGAATGAATTCCCTAATTTGGAATATTTAGAATTCATTTTTTTTTTAACTACAGTCACTGTCAATGAGATTTTATACTGTTTCCAGGTTTTTAACACTACACTGAAACACTTATGATTCCAATACTGTAGACCCAGTCTTGGATCAGTTCCACAAATTCCAGAACCCTACATCCAAATCCCTATTTGACATTTCTATTTGGACCTCTTAAAAATTATGTCTGAATCTGAACTCTTGATATTCTCCCCAAATCAGGTTATATACCAGTCCTATGTGTCTGTTAGTTGAAATGCCATTATTCCAGCTGTTCAGGTCATAAACATTAGCTCCATACCTGAAAACACCCTTTCTCTAACATTGTTTACACGCTTGTTACATTTACCTTTTATAACCCAAATGATGAGTCCTTTTCAACAACCCTGTAATTAGCAGCCTAACCAATGCTACCATGCCATCTCTCACCTTGCTCTTCTGATTTCTGGTATCCTTCACTTAATCCTGCCCACCTTCCCAGTAGTCTGATCTCAGTAGAAACCAAAGAAATGCTAGTAAGATGGCAGCCAATTCATTTAATTTATTTTTATTGAATACTGCAATGCAATGAATTTTCATACAAATCAGAGCAAACTTCGAAGTCTTAATAAATACCTAGAAAGCCCTAGATGAACATGCCTCTTTTACCTTCTGACATTTTCTTTTATTACTATGTCATCACTCTGCATATGCCACAAAGGACTCTGGTGTTCCTCCAATCTGCCAGGAACATTCCTACCTCAGGACTTTTATCTGTACTTGTTTCTTCTGCCAGATTATTCGCCAGACAAATACATGTCTATCTTTCTCACTTCTGTTTTTCTCAAGAACTATGGGTGATACTATCATGGCCCAGAAAATTTAACATGATATATATACATGTACACATCTTTGATATTTCATATTCTTTTTTTCCAATTTCTTTATGGTTTGTCTTCCCTCTTGAAAATAAACTCAATGAGGGAAAGACATATTTATCCATTGTGTCCCCCAATATGCTTTTAGTACCTAGAATAGTCCTGGCATTTATTTATTAAATTCAAACCACAAGCAGAATTAGAGTTGCTCATAATGTACATTTTACAAAAATGGCAAAAATTAAAGGTATAACTAAGTACATAAGGTGACTAATTCATTAATATACAATGTTCCAATAACTCAAACGTTTTGTATTTTAATAATTTATAAGGAAATCAGAAAAGTTTTGAGAAGTATAAAGATGTAAGCCTGATTTAAAAAAAAAATGGGGACAGGCTTTAAAGAGAAGCAACATTTTGTTATGTGCTTTTACATTAGTTCCTATATATTACTAAGCACTTTCAAAAGCATATAGCAAACACTGTCCCTATAGTGCCTTAGAAAATTCCTGATACATGGTGGACAGTCAGTACTTGTTGAATTATATATCTCTCATACTGACAAGCAATTAAAAATCACTGACAGAAGAATGAGTTATGTGAGAAAAAAAATAAGAGCTTCATCTAGTTCAATAGGAATAACCAGAGAAGTAAAGTACATTATGTGAAAGTTTTCTAGAGAACTCTACCATACAAAGGAATAGGGACGTATTTTTAGCTTTAAGAAAGAGAAGTTGATGGGACTTACTATAAGTGACTGATATGATATAGGGAATAAAGGGATGAAGAATCACCTGCTTAATGGAGGGATGAGGCTCTTATGAGGGAGATTATTTATTTCTTGGAAGGCCTATATATTTGAAAAGGCAAATCAAATATACCATACTATCTGCACTAAATAAACATCTGGGTGTCTGGAAGGCAGAATAATGTAAAGTTGCTCAATTTTTCATATAGCATCTTTTTTTTTTGTCTAGCACAAAAGACAGGCAGAAAAAAATCTTCAAACATGATATGTTCAAGTTGGAGGCAGCAGAATGAAGAATGCAAGATGAAAGAAATATGGGCGTGGTTCTGCCAGTAGTTCACCTGGGGTAGCCGCATTGTGCATCAGCACCAAGAGACCCCCGAGTTTTAACACAGTGTCAGTGCCCCGTGCAGAGCACCAGTAAGGGAACAAGCTTTTCCTCAGTGGCAGATTGTGTGTCCCTCACTGCTCTTCAGGATTTACCAAGTCTATAATATTGTTGACTTTGGGCAACTCAGGGACTTCCATGGCTACCTGTGCTCTGAGTGGATGTGAAGTTTTCATCATGTAGAATTTGGAGCCTCTTCTAGGTATTCAACTGCCCTGAAGGACATGAATTGGAAATATTACACTGGGAAAATTACTTTTTTATTTCTCTGTCATGAAACTAATTCTTAGTTTTTTGTTTGGTTCATTATTATTAATGTATAAATATATTAATAAACATTGTCAGTATAAGGCCTCATAATTATTTTTAAATATCACCACTGCCAATATACTGCATATATTCCATATTCACCAAAATCCAGCTGTTGTTAAATACCCATTATGCTTTGCCAATGAATCATTTTTTTTCAAACATTGTAAATAATTACAGTTAACTCCATAGTAGAAATTCAAAATACTTCATCAAAAAGCCTGTGTTCATATTCTTAGCAGGAGACTAAATAAGTGATCATTTCTGCACTAGTCCTTTTCATATTGTTGTATTAACATTTACAGTTGGCATAGAAACCTTATGCATTGGCAGTCTTGAATGAAATCTGAAGGATGGAATTTAGGAAGGGTATAAAATGAGCAAAAGTGCCACCTCCATTAGAAATGAAATCAGAGAATGCCGTTATAAGAATGCACCTGCTGACATAGCAAAACTGCTGGAACTCCCTTAGGGACACAGATGAGGAAATCCAAGGGATGAGACTGACCAGCAATGTGTTGTAATGCCAGTCTTCCATGTATGGGCTCCATGAGGACAGTGACTTCATGTGTTACATTTTCCTTTGTAACTGTGGCACTAGCATAGAGACTCCCACTGAGTAAGCAAGCCATCATTATTTGCTGAATTAAGTAAGGAATGAACAAGTGTTGAGCTCCTACTGTGTACCAGGAATACAACCAGTTGCCTTATATCCTTCTCCCTTTATAGATATGACACCACTTTAGAGATGATGGAATTGTGACTCAGAGAGCCTAAGCAGCATGCACACATAACTACACAGAATAGTTAGGATGAGTTGACTTTCCACTACTAGGAAGAATATACCTGAGGTCTTGGAAGACCAGCATATGTAAGTATGGTGGGGAAGGCCATTATGAATCAAGAAGTTTTCCAATAATTTCAGAGCATTTTCCTTTGCTTGTTTAGGTACACTTATCAAAAATAAATTCTACTTCTAAGGCTATATAAACCATTCCCAAACCAAGATGGCACAATAATAAACTTGGTCTTGAGAAAAGGTTTTTTAGTTTTGTTTTTAAAATCTGATTCGAAGAATATTGTAGAAATGTGTGATCATCCTGACACATAGGTGTTGTGAGGATCTTCCACATGATGACAAAGGAACACCAAAATAACACATTCCCTGCAGGTGAGTGGGACAATCGTTTCCTTCTTTAGCTGAACAATGGTATCTTCACTCCAGGAAACAACCAGACACTCAAGAGTGAAAACTGAGACTGATGGCAGTGAAAGGGGTCATCAATAAATACTTGGGGTTTATTTTCTGTATCTGCTTATGGTACAGTCTTCCCTGGCCTTCTATAAGTTCTATAATGACACAATCATAATTTTATTCATAGTTTCTTACTCATGTATAGCCATTTAAAAGGGTATAATTTAAGCCACATTACTTATTCAAATATTTGACATAATATTTTCACTGGTATATGAATAGCAGCAGATATTTTTAAAATTCTCATTGCTTTATATGCAGAATAGCAATTTAGCAGAAATCTAGATAATAGTGTGAAACCTATTTACTGAAAAAAAAACTAAAAATGGATCATTTGATTGAAAACTGATTTATTTACCTCAGTAACAATAACTTATTTAAATTTTCATTTATTAATAGGCTTGATTCTATTAAAAATTATGGGTCCAGCCTATTAAAAATATAACCTAAAGTCAATTTCCATTCCAGTCAAATGATCAAACTGCTTTTTCATGATTATACACTTATCATTGAGTTATTTAGCTCATGATTCTCTTAGGTCACTTTTAGGAAATAGAAATTTAAAAAGTAAATAGTCACAGTTTCTGGGAATAAGAAAACATTAGAATCTTTTTTTCTGTTGATGTTCTGTAAGTATGTTACGGTTAACATTTCTAAATAGCTTTTGGTAGGTTAGTGTTTTTTCCCCACAGGTTTTTTTTTTTTTTTTTTGAAAGCACAGTATTTGTGCGTATCTCCTGCTGAGAACACTGGTTTGTCAGGTCATTCTAATTATTTCATTTTTTAAAGTGACTATTTCAGTGTAATAGGATTGGCATAAATGAAATTAAAGGTTGTGACTGAATAACCGTAATGGTCTAACATTGTGAAAATAAACACTTTTCTTTTATCTACAAGTTTATTTTCTCTCATTACTTCGGTAAGATTTGACAGGTATATTTTAGTGGATGGCCATTATCTGTTCATGATGTGCAATTCTGTTAAGAACATTACCTATTTAATTTATAAGAGGCTGTTTATAAAAAATAAATAAATGATAAGCATCCCATAAAAGGTAGAAAGAAAGGAAGCATTTATACACCTCATCTAAAAAATTATTAAAAAAACAATCTTTCTCAAAGAAGGAAGATTTTTAAAACAAACAGCATAAATTAAAGCATATGACTTGTTCATTTTGCTTTTTAGAAAGCAGTAAGATAATGTGGTTTTATAATTCTTCTACTTCACTTTCTGCATGGATATATTCACATAGTTAAGTATATATAGTACATATATTGTAATACTATCTTTATCTAATAATATTAGTTTCACTATATATAATCATAGTTCTCCCCCCTAAAATCATTTCACTTGGTTTTATTTTAATCGTGCTATTATAATTCTCTTGAAACGCATTCTACACTTTTAATTCTTAAACAGAATATTCAAAATATGACCTAACATTTTATGTTGCTAATTTGGGGCCATCTTTATGAACATCAATTACTGTACTCTGCTGTAATAAAGCAATGCCTTCAGGGATTGAGTCGTGTGAGGCCACATTAATGTCTTACAGCATTTATTAACCACTTGGCTACATTTATTACTCTCCATATCCACCCTTTGTTTGAAATGTAAAATGAATTAAACTATTGTTGGTATTGACAACAGCTTGATAGCTTATTTGTAAATCTGGGTTCTCTGCTTAAAGGCAAATAAATGAATTCCAAATAGGAAAACTATGGGATACCATGACAAGCTAATGGGAAGGATGTTGAGGACACTGGACTCATTTCTGTGTTCTTCATGCCATCTTTATAGCTTCAAATGGTGCTTTTGTATGATGCATGTAACATTGATTGTCCTTAGAGTTTACATTATGCTCATAATGTATTCTTCACAAATTTGTGAAGAGGATATCATTCAACAATGCAAAGGAATACTTTTTTTGATATTTCATATGTTCAAGTTGGCATAATTTAAAAGGAAACTCACAGTAAGTAGAAAACAAGTTTCTGTAGCTGTCTCAAAGCTATTTGTTATTTCACAATGAGCACTGTTAATGGTATCAAGGTATAATCCCATAAATTAGTTAAAAGTCCACCTTATTAATAAAACTGGGCTATAAATCAATTCATTATTTTAAGGATGCATTCATGAGCATGGAACTCAGATCTCTCACTGTAACATAGGAATCTGAAGAAAAGCAGATGTATGGCACTGCTGCATTTTCCGATGTTTTTAGAACCCACAATTAGAGTGTCATAATTTTTTTTTGTCTTACATAAAACTTTTTGGGTTTTCTTTGGTATATTTCTGAGATTCTTACTAAATAAGTAGGACACAGTGCTGTTTGTATTTGAACCCTCAGTTCTCATTAAAATTGTTACCCTGGAATGAACCTTCTTTATTTACTTTTTCTTGATGTTATCATTCAAAGTACCTAGAATTCATGGACCACTTTCATATATAATGCAATCGTGCAATTGGAAAATGTTTCCGATTGTATAGTATCTCTGAAAAGCTCTGTGGTTATTAAAAATCATTTCATAGTTTTGTGCTGATTTCCTCAGTCTGGTATTGTGTTATTTCTTCAATAACTGTCTATTGTTTCAGTGGCTTATCATTTTCCCTGAGAAATTTCTGAGATTGGAAATGCTAATATCATTTTCCTATTCTTTGAGAGAAAATGACAATCCAGTTAATATTTCTTTTTTTCTTGATATAGTTTTATATATTGTTATAGTCATTTCTACTTTGAATGAATATTTAATAACTATTTTAATTTTAAGGTAACAGTGTAAAATATAGAAAATCTCTGTTTTATATTTTAAATCTTAATGTGAAGGCATCAATATATTTGAAAAGCAAAAGACTCAGCATATTTATTGGATTTTATTTAATAAGCTTCAAATTAATTATCAATCAAATGTACTATTAGATTAAAACTTTTAATAAAACTGCCTGTTTTAATCTGAGGCTGGGCACAGTGGTGCACACCTGTAATCCGGTGGTTCAGAAGGCTGAGACAGGAGGGTTGTAAGTTTAAAGCCATCCTCAGCAACTTAGCAAGGCCCTAAACAATTTAGTGAGACCCTGTCTCAAAATAAACTATAAAAGAAAGGATTGTGGGTGTGGTTCAGTGGTTAAGCACCCAGAATTCAATCCCTGGTACAAAACAAACAAAAAAACCCTATCTATTTGAGGCCATTCACAAACAGAACATACTATAATTTAAATGAGACATTAAAAAAAAACCCTCTTAAGGGCTAGCCATATATATTATACTACTTTTTATATCCTCAACATTGTCTAGCATTGTATTTTATACATGGTAGGAGCTTTACAAAATATGTTCGGCTAATTTTACATGATAAGATCCAATAGCTATGTCAAAGATTTTAGGTACAACTGTGTTACACAGTATGATTATGTGGATGTTCTTGAATAAATACAGATAGAAAAATTACACAAAAGCAACCCTGATATTCTAAGAAATGACACAAAAATGAAAATGGACCATGAGTATTACTGAAAGAGAATGATTTAATGGAAAATCTCTATGATGTTATACCCTGAGAAAGCAAAACTTGAGCCATATCAACCCTAATAAGAAATGACAAACCTTGAAAAGCTATTTATAAATTTTCTTTAAAGCAGTATGCTTTTCAGATAAGCAAAATTGTTTTACATTGTTACCAGCTTCTATAAATGCCAGTTCAATTTCAGAATCCATTGTTTAATTGTGATCATATCAAAGAAGAATCCTTTCTAGAGAGCAAAAGTACTAAAAAATGAAAAGATTATGTTAATAAAACAAATGTATCTTGTTGCCATGGTAACTTGGAAACTAAAATATTCAGGAAAAAAGTCTTTTTTCCTCTATTCCATTGTTTTGTCAGGAGCTGGTTAGTTGATTACCAGCTCATGGAACCAAACTCCTTTAAAATGGTGTCATTTAAAGACAGAATATCAGACTTCCTTGGAACAATAAGAGTTTATTCCCAAGCTTCAGAAAATAAATCATGGAGATGAAGGATTCCAGAGGGCACTCATAACTATTGGTAGACATGAAGAAGCTTCATAGACAGTGATTTAATTTTAAAATTCCTACATAAGTTATTATTGTATGACAAAATATGTTATGCACTTTAAATGCAAAATATGAAGACATTTTTAGGAAAAAACAGGAAATAACACAGTTGGAACTTTGGTTGCAAGTCCAAGGACCAGAATGCATTTTTTTGTCATCTATTTTAGGACAGAAGTTTGAAGACTTCTCTGAGTCATAAAGTAACATCACCCATCTCATTTGTAAATCATAAACATACAGTTTTCCCTTTTACCATTAATGCTATCTTAACTCGTTTTCTATCATTCGTGGAGATCTTGAGTCCTTTCAACAGAGCATTGACCTCAGAGCTAGAAGAATCTCTTTATTATTCCAAAGAACAAAAAATCTTCAAAAAAATTTTTTCTATAGAAGGATAGTTACAAGCATATTAGAAATCACTATTGACTCTGAAAAACTAACAAATAAATAAATTTGAAAAATCATCTCCTTTTGAAACTAACAAATTTTCCCCTTCTAACCAACTAAATTTTTTTTTATTTTTTAAATAATAAGAAAAACATGTTAGCTCATTTTCAAAGAACACCATGACTTCAATTTTTAACAAACACAGTTAACCTCAAAGTACAATTCTTTAAAAGGGCATTTTGTTCCTGATAAGAACTTTCCCAGCAGGCTATCCACTGCCATGTTTAGAGATTTGCATAATAGCACAACTAAACACCTGACTCATCTCTGCATGTAGAAATTAATAACAAAGATCTTTCTCCTTTCTAGGTGTCCATTGCCATAGTTACCTCACAAGTTCTGAAAATATGCTTTAATAAAGGAAGTCAGGTAGAAATTCATCATTGACTGGAAAATAAGTTTTCATGATGAAGTCAGGCTTTTGTTTCTGGGTCATAGTGAAACAGACAGTATTCTGATTTGAGCAGAACTGATTGCCTTTGGTTGGCAATGCAACTCTTAGCCTTTTATACAATATGTTGGCTTCTGAGTGTGCAGCGATGGTTACTTTACACATCTGCCCCTTCAAGCTTTGGAATGATGAACCCTGACAACAAATATTTTTGTGGGTGTGGAGGAAATAACAAATCAGGGGGCTGATCTCATGGGAATAAGTAACTGGTTGGGAGATTGTAGTAATAGACCATTCCCACGCTAGGTCAGCAAATTCATGAAGGACTTGAGAATATTTATGTAAAGATGAGAGGGGCTCAAGCTGTGGACATTTTTCTTTATGAAGAAAATAATTAGAAACAGGAGGAGCAAAATTCAATGTCATCAATAAGGAGACTTCAGACAAGAATCGATAATAGGACTAGCTTTATATGTTTTATGAAAGGAATGAATTAGTAAAATCTCAGGTCTGTCAAGTGTGCAAAGAGATAGGAATTCTCATGCATGTCTGGCAGAAATGCAAAATGATGCAAACATTCTGTCAAATAATTTTATGATATGGGTTATCAAGAACTTTAAAATATTTAAATTGTTTAATAATTACACTTAGGAGAATCTTTCACAAGGAAATAACCAGAAATTTGTATGAAGAATTATACATAGAAATGCTTATTTCATTTTGATCCACCAAAATCATTAATGACAGTGAAAATTTTGAAGTATGTCCACTTGGGATTTTACAACTATATAAAGAATAAAATATCCAAATTACCCAAAATTAATTTTACTGAGAATTACACTATTTAGTGAAAATAATGAATGTGTATTACATAATTATGCAACATATTTTGTAATATTGCTGAAATTCTATCTAGAAATATTATCATTTTACATCAAGATGGATTCTAGGTCTTATAAGACCTAGAATAAGACCTATAGAAGTTTCTTGCACATTTCCTAACAGATGTCTTAAAATTCCCTGGACATTAATTATGCAATATTTTCTGTTCACACAATTAAAGAATATCATTATAACACTGTTGCTAGAAGAGATATGTTAAAGGTTAATGATACATTTTTCATTCAAAGTACTTGTAAATTGTGACCCTAGACTTCTTGTTTAGGGATCCTTCCCTCTCTATGAAATCTCTAATTTAGCTTAGGCTGGTCCCTGAGATTCAGGTCTGTTAAGATTCCCTAGAAAAACTCTGTCCCAGAAGGTCTAACATAATTAAACTTAAGGAAAGCCCGAGGATGAGATCCTGATAACCCCTATAGTAGCTAAAGCAATAGGTCTTCAGCAGTTGCCCCTATCCTCATCTATTCTTTCTTAGCCCCCAACAGGAGTGAACAATAAAGTTCAGGCTCAGACCTCAACACATAATGAGGCCAATGGCTACCATTTGTTTGAGTGTTCCATCTAAATATGGAACCTATCTTCACTTTTCAGAATCCTGAAACTGCTACTGATGACTCATTACAATCAAAGAATCGGTGTGGTCAACTAAGTAGAATGAGTCACCTCTAATTGTGCCAGATCTTCAATCTATGCTTTAATAAATGATGGCTGTTTTATGCCTGTCTGTAATTTCCCACTTTCGTATAATGAGCATATGATATGAAAAAAAGTTCTTAGTATTTGCAGAAAAAAAGAAAAGTTGAAAGAAGTTGCCACTTCCAAGATAAATTAATGACTTAGGGAAAGTCTTAATACTTGGAAATTTTCCTCAAACATTTATTTTATATCCCATATGTTCTAGGCTTCTAAGGACAGAAGACATACACACACACACACACACACACACAAATATATATGTGTGTGTATGTGTGTGTGTGATTATATGTATATATAATCACACATGTGTGCCCATATGTATACAATTCTCACTTCTAATCAGCTTATAATCTCATAAAGAAGAGATATAACAAATTAGTGCCATAGAGTGTTTATAGGAGCTTGGATTAAAAATATGCGTAAGTTACAGAAGAGAATTAAAAAAATGGATTGGTAATTGGTTGAAGGGGAGCAAGAACAGCTTCATATTGCAGGTAAGACTTAAGTGGTTCCTAATAAATCAGAAAGCTTGCTCCACCATGGGGGCAAAAATCTGGGGGAGTTGAGACAAAAAGAAAATCCTTGACACAGACAAGAAACTCTTGTTTAGATGTTTGATAAGTGGGTTCTCAAAACCTGCACACTGGGGTTTGGGGCAGAAGCTACTCTCAAGGGGAGTGAGAGAAAGGAACATTCTGAAGGGTCTTGCCTACCACACTAGGGAGCTGGGGCCTTACCATATAGGCAGTTTATAAAGGGTGTGAGCCTGAAATATTGGGAAACCAATTCCACTACCATTGTATGAATTTGGGAAGAGGCTACAGTATAGAAAATCTAAGGGGAAAAGTTTCTCAAATACAGAATGAAGGGAAGGTTCATAATTAATACTAAATTTTTCACTTGCATGTCTGGATGGATTGTGTAACAGTCTGTTGAGTAAGAAAATGTGAATTCCAATAGATTGTGTTAGCGATTAGAAGAGACATTAAAAGGTAAGAAAGGGAGGTCAATGACCTCAATTTAGGCACATTCAATGTGAATGCCTGAGAACTACTAGATATCTCATTTTTGGCTTACAGATGACTAGGTTCAGGCCCACTCTGTAAAGACATCTGTTTCTCTACTACTGCGCTTGGGCAACAATGAACATAATCCAGTATGGCAGAGCAAAGAACATTGAGAAGGATACTGGTCACCACACTCAGCTGCCTCCACTGTGCATGCTTTTCCCTTTCAATTGGTGGATGGTGCAATGTCCAGAGAAAAGAACTAGATAGCTAAGGTGCAGCAGTGTGAGGATATCTGGGTCTTTTGAGGCAATGACTGTTTACTACACAGTATGAAAAATGTTTTAATATTTCTACTGCTATATAGCCACATCTGTGAGAAACATAATAATTTGAAGCCTTGTTCTTGGTATCTATTTTGTGGTTTTGTTATGACTTTATTTCACTCGTAATTACTTAGGCAAAATTACTAAGAGGAAAAGAAACTTAATAAGGGAGAAATAATACTTTTCCACACTGTGATCAGAGTATACAGAAGGATTATTCTATCTCTTCAAGATGTTACAGAGTCAAGTCCTTCTGGGAAACTGAGGCAGCTTGAAGACATCCCCCCCCCCCCCGTTTCCAATCCCAATTTTTGCGATCAAGTCAGAATGATTTCAGATATGTTATTTGGAGTAATGGGAATGAGTTTATTGAAGGGATAATAAGAAGGAAAGGGTCACACTCAAAGAAGAGAGTGGGTCCTCTCAGAGTGATAGTGTACCTCTACAGTTTTAATAGGGATCCTAGAAAAGTGTCCAGAGAGTTTCACCCTGGTCTCCTTTTTGACTTTTGACTGAGAGCAGACTTTCCAGTCCCCACTGCTATGACAATTCTGCATCATTTTGGCCCATGCTGACCAGTTCTAATTGGATTCTTAACCAAAAATTCTTATAGATTTTATGGTTAGAAGGAATTATCCTTATTTCCTTGAGTTTCAGGATCTGGTCTGTGAAAAGGGTCACAAAAAGTCTCCCCCTTCAAGGTAACTTGGGTTCCTCTTATCAACATTATTTTGGGCCTACAATTCTCTTGCAGATAATAGGTAGTTTGTTAAGAAACTATTCTGTCCACTTAAGCCACGCAGGGGTACAGGTAAATTGTTTCCTGGAAAAGAAAGCACGTGAGGGTCAGCACAGTGGGCCCATTTTATAGAATTATTTCCTTAACCTCGTGTTCCCAGCATTCACTCTGTCTGTCCACAGATTTTGCAGTAGAAACAAGACCTAGTAGCACTGAAACAACAACAGTAAGAGCACCCTCGAGTGACAAGGGTGGCCAGCTCTGATCCTTGATTGTTCTCCACTTAGGTTGGGACTGCTCAGGTACCAACTCATACAAAAGGAATTTGCTCCTTCGACACAGCTAACTCTTGCATCACTGGATTGATTACTAGCTAGTGGGGAGCAACCATTTCCTCAGTGAACTCCTTAAAGAAAAGCATTCTAAAGTGATACTCCTATGCTAAAATAAAAGTTATCCATTATGAGTAGGAAAACAACAAATTAATTGGAATGTCTCTGCTTTACCCATTTAAACTGTGGAACTTTGTCCACAGTTCTATAACTTATTTATGAAAACATTAATAAGAATAAATGCATGTCATACTGGGAGCCAATAAACTAGTTCCAGATACAAATGCATACTTTCTAATCATAAAAATAAGACTGAATATCTTTATCTGTGACCTAGGGACAAGGTTGCTAATGAGATATCTTACAGTTCTTGAATATGTTGAATTGATCCTGTGGCTATTATGGACTCCCACTTTCCTATCTGAAAATAAGTTTTTAAATATTTTTTTTCTTAATAGTTTCTTGCATCTTTTCCAAATTAAACATTCTGAAATGTTACAAAGTGGAGACTATTTTTTATGTGTAAGAGTTGAGGGCTAAACAGCATTTTTTTTTCTTTTTAAAATTTGCATCCCTACCCCCAATGGTGCCAGGCTTCTGTAAAGCATAGGAAAACTTTGCCTAAATGAAGAGAACTTTGTCTCTGACATTTACACTATTTTCTAGCTAACAAATTTTTATAAATTACAAAAAAGCAAATCTTTGTGCTCACATAAATTACTTAAAAATCTAAGATGTGTATTATAGAGACATATGCAAGCTATTTTTACTTTTGAAATCCAGAAAATTAATTGCCAATCCCACTAAGGTAAATAATGATACAAAATAGAGGAGGTGGATTTTATTTTTGATGTCTGTTCTGTTGATAATCACAGAGAAATGTGAGCTGACGGCTCCCTTTTATATTCAGGAGCCTTTCAAATCCTTCTTTATCTAATATTTTTCCATGAGCTCCTTCCTTTGTCACCACTTCATTTCTTCATTTTTGCCTCATCTTGTATAAGTCTAATTATTTGTCCTCACCTATCATATCACGAATGTACCTACTTTTATTCTCTATAATTACTCATATTTAGGTTTCTCTTTGATTTCTCTTATGCCATGATAATGATTATGGGTGAAGGGCATGGGGTCTGGTATGAAGTTAGCTAACTCTGGGTGCCTCAGCTTTCCAAATCTATAAAATGGGGATAAAAATTCTCCCTAACTCATGGGACCAATTTATAAAGATTAAATACAATATTCCATAGAAAGTCTTATACTCTGTTAAAGTTCAATAAATATTAGCTAGTTGTTATTCTAAAAGGGAAGTAAGATCATTTTATTGAGGTTTGCATTAAATTTGTATCCCCTTGAAAACACTATTACATGAAGGAATTGAGGGGTTTAGTTTACTATATGACTTGACAATCTGTATAAATTCAGAGAGAATTTTCAAATGTATCTTTTGTTTGAGGTAATTAATATTTTAATATAAACTTCAAATGACAAAAATTATTGACTGAATTTTAGTTGCTTTTGTAAGGTTTACATTCTTGTTAATATATAAGTGGAGTGTTCAACATGGTTTCTTTCAGTCTTAGTTAATTGACTTAATTTGTTATTGATTTGCCCTTAGAAATTCACATATCCCCTAAAAGATTAATATTCATTCATCCCTTTTCTTGACTTCTTCAAGAGAATATTTTGTTCCCCTCCCTCACTTCCCTTAACTGTCTGTATGGTGTTGAGCTAAAATAGTTTTGTTTTTGTTTTTTGTTTTGTTTGGAGGTGGGGTCTTGTAAAATTGATGAGGCTGGCCTTGAACTTGCAATCCTCCTGCCTCATCTGTTAAATTGCTGGGATTATAGACACCTGTCACCACACCTAGCATAAGCTAAATTTGTTTGAATGAACCAAGTTACCTCAGTGGCTCTATCTAAACATCTTAGTGGTAAAATGATGCTAAGTTCTGTGGAAAAATGCTGTATATTCTAGATCAGTGGAGCACAGAAAAGCATACCTATTATATGAGTACAAGTTTAGAAGCAGCTTTAATAAAGGGATAATTTTTCTTTATTGCATAAAGAGGCCACATTTACTTTACTTATTTTAATCTTACTATTATTATTATTAGCAATGGATTTGGCAGTCTGTGGATTGAGATCTCTCAAACCATGAGAGCCAAATAAACTTCACATCTACATTGTTTCCATCAGGTATTTTGGTCCCAATGGCAAAAGCACTGACTAATACAACAAGTATCTAGCATTGTTTTGGTGGGTTACACACATTACCACATTCTTTTAAAACAAGGTTAGATCTCATCATAGGAAACTTAAATGGAAGGCAAGAGTTAGCCATTAACCTCGTGATGAAGAGAAATGAGAAAGCTTGGATAATCAGCTGTAGAAAAGGGACCTAGAGACCATGTTCGTTCAGCATAGAAATCACAAAAGTACCATGCAATAGCGCTTCAAGAAGAATGTGAGAGATTTAAAATTTAGTCAAAATTAAACCTCAGAAGTAAGATTATTTCTGGTAGAAAGAAACTTTGGAAGAAGGCATCAATTTCTATTTAATGCAAAATACTTTTCTTCTTTCACTGGAAGATTAAAATACGTGAAGTAAATGTGGTTTATCTTTAAATTGGCCATACTCTCCCCTGTCTTCTTTATCATATCTATGATGGGCACAAGAGAAGATTCTTTGAATTAAAGAAGGGTCAATTCAGTTTCTTATTTGAAATTCCCTCCTTGCATATCATAATAGCTAAACTTAGGTAAATTTAAAGAAGTTCAATAGATAGGCAAATTATTTAAAAAGAAATAAAAGACTGTGCATAGAAAGAAACCAATGTTCAAAATCAGGCAGGCATTGAAAGATGGCATCTGAGAAGGAATCTTGTCCAATTAAAATCCACATCTTTTTTCCTCAATTAAATTTAACTGCTTCTAATAGCACCACTATCCATATTTGTAATTCAGAATATCAAATACTCAAACACGTTGATTGGCAACATCCAGTTAATACAGACAATTGGCTGTGGATTTTGCTTTTCTCTTTAAAGTTGTAGATCAAGTTGATGTGGCTCATGGCAGGCACTCACTAGAGCCCTCCCCCACTGCTTGCACTGCCATGGGTGGCCACTTTCCATCTCGGAGCAGATGGTGATGGAAGTCACACCACTGTTACTACAGTGTGACTCCAGAAGAGTTTCTGAATAATGTTTCAAACTTTCTAGGAAATTAAACCTGCAAAGTTGTTCATATTCCAAATTTCAGAAGAATAAGACTGAAGGAATATATTCTCAGTAATCTATATAGAAAAAGCTCACTGAGTCTGGAACATATAATATGACAGGTGAAAGTGAATTAGAACAGAGTTAAAGAACAGGAGAGGAGAGGCAACAAGAGGCACTAATGAGAATATTTTTACTAGCATTTCTTACTTGTATGATATGAAGACAAATAGAAATCCCATATGTTTTCATATTTATCAGTTATTTTCCAAATTTGGGTTTTGCCGAACTAGAAACATAAGACATTCTTATTTAAGAAAGCTGTCCCACCACTTTAGCACCGAAAAAAGTTGACTTGTGCCATACCAGTCTCTCCAGGTAAATGGAAATAAAAATGCTTTTCTTTAGCCTTAGTCTATTAGCCATACCTCTTCCATCTGAGTAGGGCTGCTCTAGTGCTTTGCTGGCTCTGTTCCATGTACTCTTCTACTAATCTGAGCAACTTTCCAAGTGGATCATGTTTAGAAAAGGGAAGGGGAAAATGTGAGGTTAGCTTTAGAAATTTTATTTGGAAAGGTAGGCAATAATCTTCAGTAAGAAACTTGTTAGTGAATTCCATTCCAAGAATTCGAAAGGTATTAATTTTGGTGTTGTTGCATAGTGTTTGCTTGTTGATCCAGGTTTTATTAAAAGGTAATGTTTTCAACAGTAGAGGGTAATTCCACTGAATTTGTAAGCTATGGAATGGATTTATGTTTTTAAAGGAATGAAAAAGGTGGAGATGGAGGAGGAGAAGGAGGGAGAAGGAGAGAGGGGAGGGGAAAGGAAGAAACCACAGACCATATATGGACCCAAAGCCTAGGATATTTACTATAAGTATCTTTACCAACTAGATGTGTCTTGCCAACTATTGGCCTAGAAAGATAGAAAAAAGTGTGAAAATTTCTGGTACATCTGAGAAAGGCAAAAGGATAAGAAACAACACTGGACATTATAATGCATGGCTTTAATTAAAAGGAAATTGCCATGTAAGCAACAATTACAGAAAACCTGGGAGGAAAGGAGTACTGTTTTACTCAGTTGTCAGTATACTATACCAGTAGTGATGTCCACACACATAAGTGGTGATATTCTTGTGTGCCAACTGAACAAAACATTAGGAAATTATAATAAAAATAATGGAAAAATAAACAATAGCTATACTCCAAAATATTAAAGATTGGAAGTTTTATATTACTTGAAATTTTTTCAAGAGTTCAATCTTGAATATTAAAATGAGAACTTACCTACATAAAACTGTACATAGGATAAAAGTTTTCCCCTTTATCTTTCTCAAATAGAAGAGATGGCAATGGTAACAGTTTTTAGTTTATATATCCACCCACATCTTATTTTATGCATTAATTTATAAATGAAATGTTTAATATTCATATTATTTAAGATAATATGAATTTATATTATTTAGTATAGTAAAATATAATTATTTAGCAGAAATATTATCTGATATTCATTTTTATATATATTTAACATATACATGTTTTAAATATATAATCTTTGCTATTTGTTTATTAACACAAATGGAAATATGCTATGTAGATTTTCCTGTGCTGTTCTTTTTCTTATTGTGTATATCATGTGATTCCAAGGTCTTACAGATCTTCCAGTCACTTTCAAAGGCCTGCTTGCATGAGTTTCTCATTATTCTTACACACTTTTCCTAAAAGTTTTTATGTCCTTAAAGAATTAGATGATCATAATCCTTGAATTATCTTAAAGTTTCATTTTGGAAAGGAAAAATTGGCAAATATGAGTTATCTGTTTAAATATAGATATGAGTATTGATTGGCAAAGAGCCAGAATTACTCAAATAAATATGTAATATTCTCACTCAGAAAATGGTGTATACTCCCTGTCACTGGAAACATTTAAATATGAACCAGAAAAACTGTTCTTGTTTGTTTGTCTTACAGTCTTTTCAGAGTAACTTAAAGCATTCAATGAATGAGAAGCCTGGATTACTTTTAGAAAATTACCAACCTAAAGATTCTTTGCAATAAAAAAACAAATTGCTAAGGCATTTTTTACAATGCATGAGTTTGCATTTTAAAAAATCATCCACATATAACAACAACAACAACAAAAGTGGGTAAAAAGACATGGAACAAAATCTTTGGTCAATTATGCACTAAAAACTAAACTTGACAAAATGCAGTAAATCTGACCACATATCATTATGTTCATGATTTGAAAAAAATATAAAGTTCTCAATTACGTTATTTTTAATTATTCCACATAAAATAAATTAGATATCAATAGTGGATTCCCATAACTATTGTTCCAACATGACTAATTATTTGTCATTATTAGAATGTAATTACAGGATTATTTGTAACAATTTATTCTTATCTCCCCTCAGCAAATAATCCTTTCAGTTTTAAATCCTTCCCAGAGTTGAAAACTCACCCTTGCTATCAGTTGCTACCATATAAACAATTATTTTTGCTTAATTGTTTTTTAAATAATAAGTGTACTGATGGGGTGGGTAATGTAGGCTGAGTCTTACACCTTTCCTCATAGCATTGAAACAGAATTCATACATATGATTATGCCTTGATTTTATTAAAAAAAATACTTGAGAAGTGGGTGCTCCACACTCATAAATGCCAGGATCAACTCAAGAGAAAGCAGATTTTATCTTTTCCCCCCTCTTATAAATGTATTACAATTCTTAAATGAGGAACAATGTTCTCTTCAGGAATCCTTTTAGATATTAACTCTGCAAATTGTCCACACAAAATTACATAAGCTCTACATCCTCTTAAAGGGCATCATTACATTTTGGCCTCTGATGATAATCATCATGTTTCAAAATGGCCAGTGGCAAACTATCTCTTTGACATTTATTATATTACCCTTAGTGGTCTCTTTATCATAGTCATAAGGGATGCAGCTTTGTAACAGTAGTAATATTAATTGCTACCATTATCTTGCCTCTCCTGTTATATTTTGGGTCAAATGATTGGTATAAGTTGAAATGAGCAGTCAGGGATGAAAAGGACAAAGAAGTAGGAGGAAAATACATGACTAGACTGAGCCCCGCTGCATACTGAGAGGTAATTTACACAAATAGGCTAGACGAAAACAGATGGGAAGAGGGAGAGTGGGAGAGGGTTGACTAATGACACCTGACTGCCAAATGACCCTGTGGGTTTGAACGCTGGCAGGACACCTAAAACTCTGCCAGCAGCCACTTGGAACTGCCTGGTTCTCACTCACATTTCATTTAACAGGCTAACCTTGGTCCTTCTATTGTTACCATCACCAGGGAAATTTACACCATATCTAATCATGATCCAGAAAATACACATTCCAACTGGGCTCTCTTCTTTTAGAGGCTATGGTGTGACTGAACAATTCAAGAGTTTATTGTTATAGCCTTTTCTTCCAACAGGGAAAATTTGATATGTCTGATTTTTTCAAGGCCCTCTTTTGCAGCACCTTTTGTGGTTTAATAAGAACTATGGTAGGGAAAAAGAAATCACTTATTCTGAGAATATAACCATATTATTAAATACTTTGTTCATAGTGAAATATGTTTGATCAGGACAGGTAAATCATTCTTAAAACTATATATAGTAAACGGCTATATGTTTCCTAATCTCTTTCTTACTTTTAAATTTTAATCTCTTTTCAAGTACCAAATTAATGGACGTATGTTATGTTCTGGGCTTGAAATAAAAAATCTTACATGGCAATATTGATTATATTACCAAATAGTAAAACAAGAAAATAACTTGGCATCCCTGAGTTTCAGTTTTACAGTCTTTAAAATGGGAATTCTATAGTGCTATTATGAAGAGCATGATGAAAAAAAAAATGTGTGTGCATGCATGTATGTGGGCATAGAAAGGGTAAAATATGGATTCCTAAAACCATATGGATTTGTCTAGAGTTTATCTTTAGTGAAAGTGCAGAAGTTCACAGCAAATCAAAAATTAATAAGAACTTTGAAATCTTTCTAGATTTGCTAAGAAGTCTTAAAATGCTGATAGCAATTATGTCATTGCATGCATTGAAAAGGCTATACATATTCTTGAAGGTGCATTTCCCTTATATATTTCCTGTTTAAGGAAGGCCAAGATTGTATTAAAAAACCAAAGAGAGAAGAGTCTGAGATCTGGACTATACTTAATGTTTCTAAATCATATGGTGTTAAATGGTCATAACTATTGTCATTTGAGAAGTTATTCTCCTCACTCATCCTTTTCCTGCCCTGGAACCCCGGAGAAGAGATTAAAAGGTACACCAAGAGAAAATGAACTGCATTTAGAATTTGAAAATGTTGAATCTGAAAGGCAATTCCTAGGAACCAATTTGTTCAAACTAGTAATAAAATTATTGCTCCCACCTAACACCTCACTCATTTCCCCATCAGAATCCAAAATGGACTCTAAATTCAGTATAATTAATTCTGTCAAAACTGATGGACAGATGTCATTGTGCATGAAAACTAACAAACTATAAATTGTAAAAGGTGAGATAGCCCTTGAACCAGTGAACATGGCAGACGCTGGCCACTAGATGAGGTGGGTCTTCAGACAAGCAGAGATCACTTGGAGGACAAAACCTGGAAAAGCCTCGTTCTCTGGGTCTGGGATGGAGAGATGACTGAGGGAATGGCTGGGTAGCGGAAAGATGGGAGGAACCAAAGCCACACAAAATGAGAGTCCAGAAGAAAAGGAAGAGGGTACATGATCAATGAAGATAAAAGTAGAATTAGTGAAATGGAGAAAGAAGCAGAAGAGAACGAAACTGGTTAACAGAATAAAAAAAGAAGCAAGTCATCTAAAGAATGGGAGTAAGAAGTCAAGAAGTAAATAGCTGAGGTATATGTTCGCATCATAGCTTTGCATGCACCTCACTCTGGGTTCTCAGGACCCAAATGGGTTTGTAAATGGCCTGTGAGTTTGGTGAGAGTGCTTTGGCTCACAGTGCAACAGAATATCAATTCCTGCCCCTCTGTCCACTCTCCCGCCAACCCACTGGTAAGGCAAGAACACCAAGACAAGGTTAACACTAAGGACAAATAAATTTTCTTCATTTCTTGGTAGAAACATTAATTCCATTAAATTCTGAAGCTAGAATGCTGTCAAATATATACATAAAGTAAGAGTAAAATGAGTTTTAGCTTTTTAAAATATGATCCTGGAAATTAATACAAAATTTAAAATTAAGAAGATATCGATTCTACCCAGGGTCTATACCCAATTTTGTTTACCAAGAGCTTGATAGTCTTAGAGGCTTCAACACTTCTTTGCTTTCCCATGGTAGAGACATTATGTAATTGTCCATTTGCTATAATGTCTTTTGATGAAGTTTATAAACAATAACAAATAAAATACAAAATTTATGTAAGATTGCCTAGCTCTATTTGTAAATTTATTTTAATTTACAAAGAAATTTCTCAAAATTGTTAGAAAGTTTGCCTTTTAAAATATATTTATGAAGAAAAGTATCTTAAAACCATGTAATCTGGCAATAAGAGAACTAATACAAGGGACAAGATAACTTGGAAAGCATTTCTCAGGAGTATAAAATGTTTAATTGTCTACTTTCTTAGAGCAGTCTCCTTATTTCTTTCTTTAAGAAAAAAAAATATTTTTCTTCAAAAGGAAAGCTTTAGACCTCCAGGTGCCTTTATGTTACTATAATTTCTATTCAGGAGAGAGAGAGAGAGAGAGAGAGAGAGAGAGAGAGAGACTGAGATTAGAGATAGTATGTTTCCTTAAAGTATATTCTGTATATTGTGATATTAAGATAATATAGTTTTCAAATACAGCAGAAAAGTCCACTCAACATTAAAAATACTTCAATGAATTCTAAAATTTAAAACTTGTACCACCAATATACAGGCTAAATTGAGTAAAAAGCTTTAACAAAGGTAGGTAACAAAAGCAGAAAATTAAGATGGATATTCATTCCATATTTTGTCAATGTGTAATAAATTATAATACAAAGACAACTTTTGTGGAAATTTACCTAATTTGCTTTTTCTCCAGTCATTTTCAAATATCACTTTCAAAATCTTTAAAAATCTAGCCCCTTCCTGATTGCCACAAAACTTCAGGAATTATGGATAAAAAAACCCTCCTGTTGCCTTAGAATATAATTCATCTGAATTCATTTTAAGGACTAAGTGACTCTATATACTAAGTGACTCTTCATTAGTCTGTGCTGTCAATGCTATATTAACCATGCTTCTCTGACCTTTCCATTGTAAAAGTTATCTTCCCTAAGAAAGAAGATTAAGAGGAGACTTCTACTATTATTGTTGTATTCCTTTTGTTATGGCTTAACATTCAATGAACAGTGAAATAATTCTTTCTTATTCTGAAAACTTTTATTTTCAAAGTTCTTCCCTCGCTGATTGGATTTTATCATTCAGCATGTTAGCCTCTATGATAATGTTGTTTTCAAGTTTTTCCAGTCTTCATCATTTTCTGTGTTCTTGTGAACATTCTTCATTTATCCATAGGTCACACAAAATGCCTAGTAAGTTCCAGACCAGTAAATCTTGGTGATAATTGCTAATGCCAAATTTGTTGCCTTGTATAAAAAATTCAAGTTAATGTCACTCATTATCCATTTATAAGTATTTACGATAAAGATACCTGCATCCATAAATGTTGTCCTCAACTTACGTGTCTGCCTATCTATCTACACACATACACATCATGAAATCACTATGCACTATTTTGATCACCTGCTCTACAGTAAATCCTGTGCTGCCTGGTAGAAACGCAAACACGAAGAATCACAATCCAGTAAGAACGAGCAACTTGTACAAATAATTACAATGCAATGGAATATATTAAACAGATGTTTTAAATCCTATGAAATCATTGAGTCAAGGGTAAACATCTGATGGGTACAAAGAAAGTGCTGTATAACATTTAAGATGATGATGACATTTAAACTGAGTTTTGAATCCTGAGTAGGGTCAATAGAGAACGATGTTTGTTTGTTTTTCTAAAAGATATTAAGCGGGGCTGGGTTGTGGCTTAGTGGTAGAGTGCTTGCCTCACATGTGTGAGGCACTGGGTTTGATTCTCAGCACCTCATATAAATAAATGAATAAAACAAAGATCCATCAACAACTAAAAAATTGTTTTTTAAAAAGACATTGGGCAAATTTATTATGATTATTTTAAAAAATATGTAAATAGTGTAAATATTGGCTTTGTATTATAATTCATTACACATTGAGGGAGGTGTTAATTTTCTGTTTCTTTGTAATTATGTATGTTTTAGTTAGTTTTGGTCACTGTGTCCAAAATACCTGAAAAGAACAACATAGAGGAGGAAAAGTTTAGTTGGGGATAATGTTTTCAGAGATTCAGTTCATGGTTGGCCAACTCCATATCTCTGGACTCAAAGTGAGGAAGCACATTGTAGAAGAACAGTTCAGTGGAAGAAAGCTACTCAGCTCATGGCAGAATCAGGAAGTGGGGTGGAAGGGGTTGCAGGGAAAACCAACCCTTCTAGGGCATGCCTCTAGTGTCCCACCTCCTTCAGCCACCTGTCTACAAGTACCATTCAGTCTGCTCATTCAAACTAAGGTGGACTGATTAGGATAGACCTCTTACAATCCAAACGTTTCACTTCTGAACATTCTTGCATAGCACAGAAACTTTGGGAGGAGGGCAGGCACCTCATATCCAAACCATATCATGTCTAAGAAAATGTTATCACTGGATAATCCTGGGCATGGGCAAGGTTCAATATGCTATTTCTCTGTTTCTTTAAAACCTCTTTGATCAAATACAGAAATTTCCACTCAAATATACTTTTCCTGGCTTTCAACAGATGAATGCTATTTCCTCACCAGGACACCAGAGCTTTGATAAATCATGAAGTTAAAAAAAAAATCAAATTCTGCACTCAATCTCTCTATATGGCTAGTTATTCACATTGAAATCCATCATTCTGTTCAGAATAAAACAGGAAAAAAATCAAGTTGTTTTGTTTGTATCTATAAAACATGCCTTAAATTCCTATAAGTGACTTTCAAGTACTTCAGATACAGCTCTGTTATTTTAACAGTATTTATTTGTTTTACCACAGTTGTAGTTAAGTTTGGTTGGTTTGACTGTTTTCTCTTATGAATAGAAAGAGAGTCCACCCCTGAATTTTCTTGTCAGGTCATGTAGTTATCTTTCTTTCCTTAGTAGAGGTTAAAGAATACCAGAGTTCGACCTCGGGTAGAAAGTCTTTGTAATATTTCGTCGGAATCTTTTCATTTCCCCATGGCACAGAAAATGTTCTTCATAGGCCTTTTACCAGTGGGATAATTTTGGTGCTTATAGATTTTGCAATTTTCTCAGATGAATATTTTCTTCTTTTTTCTATATATTAGTATTTTTTAATTGTTAAATATATCATTTTCATCTGTATTCTCCTTGTGAAGTTCATCCATTTCTCACTGTGTATAGGCATCATTAAACTCTTAACTATGCCTCAGGCACTTGGCTAAAATTGAGTTTTTTTTCACACACATTGACTTACACATGTAAGTTTTTTATACACATGAATTATTTTAAAACTCACAACTCAACCAGGTAAGTACTTACATTATTTCCATTTATTTATCATTTCCATTACAAATGAGGAGCCTGAGATTTAGAATGATTTACTGGAATAAAACCAAATACATATTCCATGGTGGAGGTAGGATCCACATTTTTTATATTGGTATTGATCCCATTACATAAATTCTTTAAAATTTTCTGGGTTTCTTCTTAGATTATTACTTTCATTCCTCCTTGGAACTCTTCATCCTCTTTAATAAACTGTAATATTGGAAAGTATTCCTCAAGTCCTTTACTTTCGCCTAGGGAAGGGAGACCTGCTTACATTTATAGCACACATAATTGGTGAGTGCCTTAGGCAAAATGACAAACATAGCACATGGCCTGCAGGTTGCTGGAATGGTTTCCGTAGTGCCAGACTGCTCCAGCATTAGAATGAAGCAGTCCTTTGTTGTTCCCCAGGGACATTTTTTTCTCTAAAATAGTCCAGAAAAAACTATGACTGTGGACTCCTGGTTGTGACACTGCAGATTGGAAGAGGAGGCAGAAGTCTCTTCTTAGATTCTCACTTCAATCCAACCTTTTCAGTCCCCTATTCTTTCCCTGTTGGTCTGACTGTATCCCATGTAACTGTGATTCATACAATCTGTTAAGGCTTGTTTCTAGTCTATCATACTGTGTGCTACCTACACTTCTCAATAATAAATATGCTATGTGAACCCAAATCAGAAATATCAGGTGAATTAGCCCTGAATTGGGTTGGGGGAGAAAGAGAAGGAAGAGAGAAGATAGAGAACCAGAGATACCTAAAGACAGAGATATATAGAGAAGGAAAGATAAAAGCATCTTTAAGGACATAGTTTAACAAGAAGACAAAGTCAGGAATTATAATAACAAGAAAAGACCAAAAAAAAAAAAAAAAAAAACCATTTGTTAGAGCCCTTTATGTTGGAAGTCTGCTAAATTCTGGGAATTTGAGATGAGCTAGCATATTTGCCATTAATTTTAGTTATAATAATTTGAAAAGCACTTGACTAAAAACTAATCACTCATCCATCACCAAAAATAATAGAGGATCCACTTTTCGTCCTGAGCTTAAAGTCCCTTCATTCTAACTTTGTTGAGATCATCATGAGTATCTCATGCAGACTGTTAAGGAGTCCCCTCAGGGATCTTCCTGACTCCTTGTACAATAATCAGGTGTTTACAGTTCAATCTACTAGCAGGAAAAATAATAAATAAAAGATTTAAATGCCCCCATCTCTTGGACAACTCTCTTCTGACATCTGGACATATCAGGAAACATTATTTATGACTAACACTCGTAATCTGCTTTCATAATTTCAATTTATGAAGCATTTGGCTTTTAGACCTAGCAATGATGTACATGTAAGTTCACTGTGCGTCAACCAGTGTAAGGACTCATAATTCTTGCACACCTATTTCTTTGTTATCATGCTGGGTTCATACTAAGATTCCTCTAATAAAATATCATCCCCTACATTTACATATTGGTGAAAAAGGAGGCATGTGAAATATTGTCCTGAAAATTTGTGTTTTATTCCAGCCACTTTGGGAAACTAGAAATATTGCTTGACAGCTGTGACAAAGAATGAATAGGTAGTAAAACTTCTTCTGCCTAGCTTCTTTGAATGTCCCATTATATTTCTAATACAAATTCTCCTTTGTGTAAACAATAATGCATCTTCAAGTGCTTAGAATTATTAATGACCAGAATGCCCCAGAAGTGATCTCCTTTGAATCCTAATATCACATTTCTTCAACGATACAAAGTATAGTTAAGTTTACCAATTTATCTGGCTAGAGTAGAGGTCTCTAGATTCATTCAATCCCAGTAGGGAAGAGCACACCCAAGGCAGTGTTTTTTTAAATAACTCTTTAAAGTGGTAAAACTCACTTTAAATAACTCTTCAAAGTGGTAAAAAAGTAAGCAGCAGGATATGGTGATCTCTATTTCTTCTTCCCATGTTATAGGTACTTTGAGGATAGAAAAACTGAGAACTTCCAACACAGCAATTTCCGTAGACAAGAAACTCAATTATTACATTGCAATGGGGTTTGGTTTGCTGATAAAATTCCCGATTCTACTAGTCCACCCCAATGTTTTCACTTTATAAATTGTTTATCATCTTCTCCTATGCTCACCAGAAGGGAAAACAGAATGCAAGAATCAGAAAAACAAAATCAGGGCTCTATCTCTGATGGTAGCAACATCAGTAGCTTGGAGAATACTTTTCTGTGGGTTGCATTTTTGGTCTTTATTATCATTCTCCCTTGCCTACAATCCAATTTCATTTAGATCCATATGGTGCCAATTTCTTGAAAGCTTATTGTAGTAATATTAAAAATCTCAATCTAAATATCAAATTAGTCCCAGATCATAGGAAATAAATCTATGTGGGTTCACAAAATTTCCCCTTCAGGCCTTAAGATTCAGTTATTTGTTTCTTTGTTTCTTATGAGGAATAAATTGTTTTTAATGTTGCATTTTATAAAGGACTTAGAATGTGTGGGTGTCCCCCAAAGTACTTGACTTTTTAAAAAACAATCATAACTTGGAAAAATTTCAATATCTGAGTGATGATAATAAAAATTGCTTTGGGCTAAAATTCTGTGTTCTGTATCACACTCCACAGAAAAGTCACGGCCAAGTAATAAACCTGGAAAATATGGATTTATAATGGAAATGTTGACAGACTGTAGCAGGTGCTGCTGTAATATCTTGAATTTGATTTAAAAGAAGTTTTCAATAATGCTTTCTAAGCCAGTCTTTGGGGGAATTCAAGTTTAAAAAGAAGGGCTTTCCACTATCTCTACCTCAATGATTGATGAAAACATGAGGAATTTGTGACCAGATACCTTAGGACACCTATAAATAAGGTTATGTGTATCTCTAACAGGAGATCAAACATGAAGATGCTTCTGTTCTTAAAGAAGCCACCCAGTAAAAGTTCCTCTTTGATGTAATGATAGTCCACAATCATCATACGAATCATACTGGTATATTCTCAAGTGAGGGTAGGAATGAGTACTAAATATAAATAATAAAGTACTTAGACCTACCCTCATTTTAGAGGGTACTAAATACTCAGTCATGTTTAACAGAAAATTTTCATAAAATAACAAAAACAAGGGTAGCTATGACTCAGTAATTCTAGAAGTGACCAGGTCCCTTATTGCTTTTCTTCTCTCTTTCTCTCTGTTTTTATCTATCTATCTATCTATCTATCTATCTATCTATCTACCTGCCTATCTAGTTATTTATTTTTTGGGATGGGGTCTTCCTACGTTGCCCAGGCTGACCTCCAACTCCTTGACTCAAGTGATCCTTGCACCTCAGCCTCCAAAGGAGCAGGGACTATACAGATGTGCCACTGTGGTCATCTCATTCTATTGATAGACATAATCTGTGTTTTCCCATATTCTCCATGAAATTATGGTACAAGCTATCTGGTCAAGGTAAATTTTTATACTTCAGGTTTTACTGATCCTAATAAGAAATAGCAAATATTTCCTTCAACTATCTAAACCTGTCAGGCAAGTTGTTAACAATCTGAGGTAGCCCTCTTGTCCCACTCCTAGTGTTATGCAAAATAGTGGCCCTGAGAGAGATAGAGTGTGAAAATGCTTAGGTTCAGTTGAGAAAACTCTGTGGCAGAGTCACAGCGCCATTTATTAGCTATAAGACCATTGACATGTTATATGACCTCTTAAAGTTTATTTTCTTGTGTAAGGGAAAGAATACAAACAATAATAATTGAGCAACAGACAATGATAATTAATACTAATAAGTAACATTATCGCAATGTTGTGTACTATACTCACATTCATTATTTTAAACATTTAATAGTTTACATCTTATAACTTTATTATAAAAATTAGAAGAATATTTCATGTAATACACTTAGCATAATGTCAAGTATAACTTTAATGTAAATGTTGATGATTTTATTATTACATGGTTTTCCTTGTTTCATAAATAATACTTAGGTTAAAGAGACATACAGTCACTATTTCACATTATTGTTACTGCCACAAATTGTCCTGGCAGATCTGTATGAAACCAAACGTTGACAAGACAACCTGCTCCACAAATCCCTGATCTGTCTAGGTCAAGGTTGGTTACACTTCAGGGGCTGGAGAAATTCATGAAATTTTCTCAACCTCACCAAAAAGGACTTATGCTCTTGATTTGGGGATTGACCATATTCTAGGATAGCCCTATATTCTTCCAATTTATAGTAGAAACTGTCATTTCAGGGAGATGTTTTGACTTGATGGGCCAAAGCTTCAAAGATTCAGTCATATAAAATCTTTAAAGCAAAAGGTAAATACCTAGGCTCAATATTATTTTAAAGTATAGACAAGTAGAAAAGTACACATCATAAGCGTATAGCTAAATGAATTTCACAAACTGAGTGAATTTAACCATCTCCTAGATGAAGAAAGTACTGATATCACAGGAGCCACAAATGTTAGCTAGATTTTAATGTATATACTCAACCTTGTCCCACTCTTGGTGTTATGCAAAATAGTGGCCCCGAGAGAGGCAGAGTATGGAAATGCTTAGGTTCAGTTGAGAAAACTCTGTGACAGAGTCACAGTCCAATTTATTAGCTGTATGACCATGGACATAGACTAACTTAAGGGTTGTGTTAAAAATTTAGCACTTGATGCATTCATGGTGAAAGCTTCATGAATCCTATTTAATTTTAGTAGAATAATTTTGGTAAATCTTTAAACATACCTGAGAGATCATAGAAATAGAGGTGAGGAATCAGTCATTTTATTTAAAATAAAAAATAATTCTAATTTGAAAGCTCAAGTCAATCTGGCATTTAATCTACAAGGGTGTTCATAACAAATCCTTGGCTTAAACCTTATGTACTGTGCTTTCTAATATAGCAACCCCATTAGTAAACCGTGTCCATGCTAATGTGCTTGCTTGGGGCAATAATCATCAAGAGTCCCTGGTTCTGGTCCTTGCCAGTGCAAATGCACCAGGAGTGTGTGATGTAGTACTGCAATTATACAATTAGCCTTGTCAAGGCATGGACCATGGGGAATAGCAGGATCTTGAAGCTTAAAATGTGGCTGGCTGATAGATGACTGTCATTAAGCTCATCCTTTGCTCACTTTGTGATGGGGTAGACAGTGAGCTTAGGAAAAGACTCCTGAATGAATGATAAAATCCCTGACTCACAGCCATTCTTCTTCAGGTGCTCATAACTGTTCACTTTACCCCTCCCTTCTATGACACATATAATCTGTTTATCTCTAAACTTAGCCTGATTGAAAAATAATGAAGAGTTGCCAATAAACTCTTTCTAATAAATCAAATTTAGATGATGGAAAGTGAAATTTCACACACATATTGTTTAGCCTAATTCTAACAATGACAATAAAAGGCTCTCAGCAGACTACATTCCTTTTCATATATATATATATATATATATATATATATATATATATATATATATATATATATCATATTGGGTGTTGCAGAATTTTAGCTACACAGAGCTATATTCAAAATGTTAATTTCTCCTACTACATTCAAGATATAAACACTACATATGTGTACATATGCATATATTAACATGTCCATATCCATATGTACATATACATCACTCATAATCTATGCATATTTTGAATTATCATGTATGATACTAAATGAATTATTCTAAATTTCTGAATTTTCTCAGAAGGGAGAAAGTTGGCATTGAGCCTTAATTGCTTGCTCTCATTCACTTTCAGCCTGTCTTCATTATTAACCTAATTTTCCTCCCTTCTGGATCCAAGCCCTTCTGGGTTTGATTGGGCCACTCACTTCTGCAGCCAGTGACCTGCTAAACCATTTTCCTATGGTAATTAGATGGTACAGCAGTAGGAGTGCAGATGTTCCCACTAAGTAATTGTAAGAGAGTAATTGTAAGTACTTGTTTGGCTGCTGCATCCCTTCTGGACCACAGAACTGCACACACCCAAGTTCCTCTCACAGCCACCAAAATAATTTTATTAAATGTATAGAGGAAATCCTTTGAAGCAAGACAGCCAAATGACTACTATTAGACTCAAATCGAGTGTCCAGAATACAGTATACGTAGTTTTTGCATGGCATTTTAATGCACAAAATACATGTTCAGAAGATATTTTTTAAAGTCATTATTATAAAAATTGATCATAGCAAGACTTTATTCCAATTTTTAAAAAAGAGTCAGAGGTGGGTGTGGCTATAAAGGAATGTCATGAGGTCACAAAAATATCTCCTTATCTTGATTATGAATCAACACACCTGACACTGTTTCACAGAAACACACACACATGCATACATACATCAACATACAAAGTAGTTCACATAAAATTGGTGTGATCTAAATAATCTCTGTGGATTGTACTCACGTCAGTTTCCTGTTCATAGTGCTGTTGTTATAGTTATGAAAGATGCCATCATCCAGGAAAATGGGTAAAGGGTAAATGGAACTTCTATGTAATGTTATGTAATTTTGTAATCCATGATAATTGCAGAATATTTTTTCTTTAAACTTTTTTTTTTTTAAGAGCTATCTGGAGAAAGAATTGGCCATAGTCAGACGTAGTAAGAAATTAATCCGTGTTTTGTCTTTAGGCCCACTATGATTTTTCTGTTTCTAGTAAATTACTTGATTTCATCCTTTGTTCCTCCTATTTGTGATAAAATTCTACTCTTGTCTCTCCAAATTACTGTAAACCTCTAGAAGTCTGTAGGAAAAAGTGTTTCATGCCTACATCTGAAAAAGCATGAATATATTTCACAACTTCCTGAGAGCAATATTGTAACACCCATCTACCTCTACAGTTTTAGAAACAAAAGCCATAGGGGAGCAATAAACTAGATATGCCAGTCCTGCTACTTTGATTCTGCATTTGAGAAAATCACTGTGCTCCCCAAATCTGCTACAATACCAAGCCTCACAGTCATGACTAATAGATGTAATTGTGAACACTTTGCACATAAGAAGTACAATTTAATCCATTTGGATTGGATAGCTTTCACTTTTCTGTCAAAAAAAAAGTACATTAAAAGTACTAACTAAAACATAAATTCACTGAAAGGAAATTAAGTTCTTTACTTTCTGAATGTGTATAGTAGCTAAAGGAAAACCTTCACCATTTATCGAAAGGCGTAACTCACAAGCTGAATTCAAGTCGCTCAGCAGGCCAAACAAAGCCACAGGCAAAGCAAAGCAAAGGGGAAGCTTGCCATTTTATAGGTTAGACAAGAAAAAACCTAAATGACTTCTCTAAGTGAGAGGCCTTCATATTTCATGCAGACCCCAGGAAACAATTAAGCCTTCAGTGCATTTCTGGGACCTGTGTGCTAGAAACTGCCTCAATAAACTATTTTCATCTGGTAGCATTGAGAGTCTCTCTTATCCCTTACTACCCTTTATATATCATCCTCCTTTAAGGCAATGAAAATTTGGCACATAAATAAAAAGCATGAGATTGTTTCAGGGAGGGGATATCCACAATTCAAATTCAGCCAGGTGCTTTATCACCAATTTGGGAGGCTGTGATGTTATTAGGCATTCTGATATAAAGATCGAGAGGGAAAACCATTGGTGGAAAGGGGAGTTTTTTGAAAAGTATTCTTGGAAGGCAAAGTAAAATACAAAAAGTACTCAAAAGCAAAACTAAGATAGCTACTCATTTAACATTTTGCAGGGAACAAAGTTCATTAGATCAATTAAAATTATCACAAAAGGTATATTATCTCATATTTTACACCTCTTATTGAGTTATAATACTTCAATGGTTTTTCACCTAAAATACAAACAAAGAGATCCCAATTCTTGCAAAATTAAGACATGGGGGGTGGCTCAGGCTGTCAGTTTATCTAAACCAGAACACTTAGGGTAGCTGGATGGTATATAAATTCAAGTCCTGGTTTTGTCAATAAGAACAACTCTGACCTTAATGGACTCTCTTACCTCTTTTGGCTACAGTGCTGCCCTCTCCAACAAAGGCACATGAGATGGTCTTAAAGCTGGTCTCTGACAGCCTCTGGGGCACCCTCAGAGTTCCATGGAGCCCTTTCCACATCCATCTGCTATTGCAGAACAGACTTGATTTTCAAGTAAGAGTCACATGAATCACTTTATTTATTTAAAGTAAATGAATAAAGTGATCTTCTGGAAGTCCTTCCTGCACTAACATTTCAAGAGGTCCTGACATTCATTTTAAAAGATTCACCAGTTCCACAAAAGGACTTCTCCAGACTAGGTCCTTTCCATGTCCTTTTTCTGTTGTTTTCCCTTTCTTTAGTGTAGCCAGCAAAATATTTGATTAAGATATCAGTTAGCATTGTGCTTCCTGCTTTGGAATAAATAAGAACATTTCTATTTCTAGTTTAAGCTCCCCATCTAGAAAGGGTTTTAAAGGATTTTAGTACTGCCGGATCTAAAACTGCACAGGTATGCAGGAGACAGATCTCACTTAGGTTTTGTTGTTTGAGAAATAGACTTTTATTTATCTAGCAGTGGAAGTAAGGGTGGAACCTCACCAGTGTGGCTGAGCAAAGAAATTGAACTCTACAACCTGGATGAGAAAGGTTAAGTTCTCCAATACTCAAGAGGGAATGGGGAATAGGATTCCCCCTGGTGGCTGTTCTAGAAGGGGCCTGGGAGTGAGTGAGGAGGGAGTTCTTCTGCTTCTACTTTTACTCTATACCCACAGAGGCTACTAGACCTCTCATGAGATGTTGTATGGATGGACAGCCAGGCCTAGGGGAATTGATGGTATGAGATAAGGTTTTGTAAGAACATGCTCTGGCTAGCCTAATGTAGGGAGTTAGGTGAAGTAGGAACCCTAGTATTCCAGTCACCCCAGCCTAGCTCTGGTGAACGACAGCCATTCAGTAGAAGAAACTTTGTGGAGACTTCCCAACACATGAGATAAGAATGACTAACCCATTCTGATAGATGTGTACCAAGCTGGAATAATTTTCCCTTGAGTAAAAATTGAATATATTTAGGGAGTACAATAGGATATTTTGATATACATATATATATAGTAAAATAATTAACATTATGCTAACCAACTTATCCATCATCTTACCTAGTTATCATTGTGTGTGTGTGTGTATGTGTGTGTAGAACACTTGAGATCTACTCTATCAGAAAATTTCAAGCAATGAGATACATCACTGACAACACTGTGTGTTAGGTCTCTAGAACTGCCCATCTTATAACAATAAGCTTATAACATTTGGCAAATATCATCACTTTCCTCCCACCTCAGAGACACTGGTAGCTACCTTAATATGGAATAATTTTAATTTAGAAAAAAAAATGTACTACCATATTCCTGAATCTGGCATCTCAGACTAAATTTATTTCCATTTAACATGAGGAAATTATTAAAAAACAAAAAAACAAACAAAAAACACTCTCCTAGAGCAGACTTATCTTTGTCTTGGAATAAACCATAAGAGAATCTTTCATTTATGGAAAGGGAAGCAATGTTCTTCTGAAATGGAAAGCCTTGAAAGCTCTGTGTAATTAAAAAACAAGTCAATATTTATCAAGCAATATTGTGTGAAGCAATAGGTTAAGATAGTGACACATTTTATTCTTTTATCTATATGAAAACCTTATAAGGTAGATATTATTATCTCTAACTTTTAATTAAGGCTGTTCAGAGAGTTTACAAAATCCCAAATTTTATAGCTAGTGACTGGTGGAGTTTGCATTCAAAGCTAGAGTTTTTCAATCTGAAAATCTAGTTTCTTTCCATGATAATCATAGTAAATATTAATGAATATTCACTATATTCATGAGCACAATTAATGAGTACAAATGAATAAAGGATATATATATATATATACATACACACATACATATATATTTATATATTCTTGTTTCACAAAAACTTTCATCAAATTTTTTAGATTAATATCCATTGCCCTTATTTGTTTATTATTTCAAATTGGGTAATCATAAACTTGATGTATTTTATGCAGGCATGGATATTCTATTTGGCAAAACAGGAAATGATTCTTGAAGGACTCATAACTCTGATCCAGAATTCAAACTCGCATTCTTATTTCTTTAAGGTTCATGTTTTTTTTTTTTTCTGCCATATTATGAGCCTTTCTGTATAAGTCATTAATAAATTGACTAATGTTGGTGATAATAAATATTAAATAGTGTATGACTTTGCTTACTATTATCAAAATGTCTATTGAACATTGAAGCTCTGGTAGGAAGCATGCAGAGCTGATGCATGATCATATTTCCCCCTTGCAATAGCATTAAGACTATGTCCATTTGATAGATGGGAAAACAGACTTAAAGACAGTAAGGAATTTATCTAAGTCATTATGGATTATCAGTGGTGGATCTAAAACTAACAATAAATACTACTTTCTTCTAAATCCTACCCTAATAACTACTGGAGAAGCCAGAATTAGACACGCAGTCAGTGTAGATAGGTAAATCCAGTCAGGTCAGATCTAGGAGGCCAATTCTGAGTGAGTCTGGGAAGTTGGAGATTGTCCCCTGATGGATTGAAGAGTTAATTCCTTCGGAGCCCTTCCTCCACCCTTATCACCCTTACCTGCCCCTGCTCCAAACACTTGTCCCAGGAATTTCCCTTCCCTACAGGGAGCTATAAGGTTGTTAATGTGTCCTTGACTACTCCATCCTGCCCTTCCCCCTTCAGCCCACCTGTTTCCCACCTTTTGGCCACCTTACCATCCTAGGCCTAGTCAGGTGTGCAGGAAGGAGAAAGATCAGGGAGAAAAGGCAGGAGAACAGAGGAAGCCTAGGGCATATAAAAAGGGCAGAACACCTGACTTTTGGGATACCAGCGTACCAGCTGTGGCCCCCTTCACCCTCATGGGAGAAGTCTACGTTACCCCTTTTTAAATAAACCCTGCTTCATATGCTTGCCTCCTGTGCTTGACTCATCACCGTTAATGGGTGGTAGCAATGGGAAGGTATAATCTCTCATTTCCAACTACATAAAGCAATAGTTTTTATTTTCTTGGTTATTGCGTCCACATTCCCAGTGAGATAGAACAACATGATACAGGGATTTTTTTCAACTTTGATCTTTCTTAAATTCAGTGCAATGGTTAACTTTATATATCAAATTGACTGAGCCATGTGAGTGCCAGGACATCTGGTTAAACACCATTTTCAGTGTGTTCCTGTTTCTCTGAGATTAGCATTTGACTTGGTACACTGGGTAAAGCAGAATGCCCTACCTAATGTGAGTGGGCCTTATCCAATCAGTCCAAGACCTGAATAGGACAAAGAGGCTGCGCCATAAGAAATTTCCTCCTGCCTGGTTGCCTTTGACCTGGGACCTTGTTTTTCTCCTGCATTCAGACTTGAATTAAAAATGGCTCTTCTTGGGTCTTTAGCCTGTTGACTTTTAGACTGGAACTACACCATTAACTCCCCTGAGTCTCAGGCTTTTGAACTTGGACTGGACCTAGAGAATTGTCTCTACTGGGTCTTCAGCTTGCCCACACAGATTGAATCTTAGCCTTCATAATCTCATGAGCTAATTCTTTACAATAGATCTCTTTTTGTATCTCTATACATTCTGTTGGTTCTGTTTCACTGAGAACTCTGATTAATACACTTAATATGTTTTAAAAATTATAATCAATAAATGAATCCCTCTTGGTTAGACAAAGAATCTAAGTGACTCTCCTTTGGGATCCAGTTTTCCAATTTCTCATTAAGACATGATTCTAAGAAATGTACATAGGCCATGTCAAAATTCACTGGTTAGGCTATCTCTTTAGTGAAAATAAGTATTGGGCACTAGTCATTGTTAAAATAAACAAGGACATCCATGTTTCAGAGATCAGGTAAGCTATTGTGAGCCTAGTTTGTAGTGTGACAGTGGAAGAGCCCCTGAAGGTATTTACCCCAAATAAAGTTAAGTCCCTGAGTTAAAATCATGTCACTGATTTTCTCAAAAGATCTAATAACACTGATCAGAATATATAATGTGTTCAAGTTTGAATAATAGTAACAAAAATGGTAAATATTAAGCTATTGTAGTTTTTTCTTCTAAAAGTGGTTATAGAACTACAAAACAAGTCTCTTAATTTTAATTGTGCATTGTCATTACGTGGTGTTTAGCTATGACACCAATATAGCGTATTTAAATATTTATCTTCAATTCTACTTTTCTGCTTTTATAAAATGTAAAAATTCGTGTCAAAATATACTCAAAGTATCAATTCAAGAAAATGATAATCACAAATTTCTAAACAGTATTAGCTATCACTATTATAGCATTAAGTGTAATCATAGGTGCCAATTTTATCTTTTCATAAATTTTAGTAGGTACAGTCAGTCCCTTCTTGAGATTATCAGTTTTTATTTTTGTGGCTTTGTACATATGTGCGTGTGACAGGGGTTACATCTACACACAGAATGTGGTCTTTAAAAGAAATCAGAGGGCTGGTGTTGTAGTTCAGTGGTAGAATGCTTGCCTGGCATGTGTGAGGCAGTGGGTTTGATCCTCAGTACCACTTACAAATAAACAAAATAAAGGTATTGTGTCCATCTACAACTAAAAATATTTTTTAAAAATCAGAAATGTCAGCACCTAGTTCATGCATTTAATTTGCATCAGCCATTCAGATTATGAAGTTAGTTTGCATTCATGCAGAAGTAAGTGGCTGAATCAAATGAGAAATTACAGTGTCCTGTCACCTCATGTGCTTGCTGCAAGTGAAAAATGGAAAAAAAATGGATAAGGAGTATAAGTGAAGTCTCTGCATATGTGACACATTCAAGCCTCAAGCAAGACTTCACATTTGTGTATGGAAGAGGAATTTACTTCTGAATGCTGCAATCTTTTCTCCTTTCCATTATTGTGAACTATGTTTTTGAACCAAGGGAGGTTCCCCCTCCCAAAAACTCCTAATCTGTCATCAAAAAGCAAAGAAAAAGTAAGAACAAAATCCCTGAGCCACAAAAATCAGTTTCACTAGCTCTAATTAGGGAGATGATACAGACAATAAAAGGAATTTTGGGATAAACAAAGTAGAGAAGAAAACGAAAAAAAAAAAAAGAGAAATCTGCTAAACTGGCATGAATATTCTGTCAACCTCTGAGAAAATACAAGTTTTTTCTGAAAAAAAAATTGCTGAAAGCAATTATTTTCAAAAATATAACCGAAAAGATCGTTATTCATAGGTAAAATCTAAAGAACCTTGCTTAAACATATGGGTTAATTTTAATTCATAAAACGATTGAATGATTTTTATTTCCATCCCCCTTTAAGAATTGTGAAGTAGGTAAATTTACAACTCAGGCAATTTGTGAATTATTTTGAAGGGCACAGTGAGCCTCTGACATATTTTTAGTATCATCCCTTCTAGTTTCCAATCATTTACCACCCAAAAAGAAAACCTTAGGAATCCTACATCTGAATTAAACTGCAAATCGATAGAGCACCAGAATAAAATCTGACAATAAAGTAAAATAAGCAGACAAAGCTCTGAGGAAGGTTCAGGACTCTGAAAAATAGTGGCCTATACACAGTACTCGGGCTTTACAAATGCAGCCATAACAACAGCAAAAAGCTACAAATAATATTTCCCTTAGAAAGGAGTCAGGAGCAAAAATGTGTTCAGTAATAGGAGGTCAAACCAATATTGACCTTTTCTAGCTTGAGATGGAAGACTCAGAATTTTCTCTTTGCTCCTCTTCAATAATAGACTGTCTTATTCTAAGAATTACCCCTGATCTCACTTCTCTACTAGTTCACTGGTAGTTTCGCATGTTTTCAATATTACAAACAATCCAATTTCCTAACATGAAAATCAGAAGCCATAAGAGCAAAAGTAGAATAAATAGCATCTTAGAAACCTGGGTAAGAAAGTACAGGAAGATAGGAGGGGCAGGTGTCCTTCTCTCCCATCCAGCATGGTCTCATACATCAATCTTTTATAACTAGGATTTAAGAATCAGTCATCTGTATTTTTAAAATGACATTGTTAGGATATACTGGCTATACATATATGTCTTGCCTTATTATCATGTCAGATAATACTCCAAGTAACAAATAGTGAATATTCTTTCTTTATGCTAAACAGCATCCTTAACATATCACAAATTTTGTCTTATATTCATAATTACTCTATGAAACAGATACTATTATTCAGGGGCACAGAGAGGTTAACTAATTTGTCTAAGGCCACATAGCTTATAAATTGTAAAGGTGGAATTTGAACCCAGGCAATCTGGCTGAATGTGCCAGATTATACATTTTCGCTTCTTTATTTAGAGTGTCACTTATGACCTGTATCTATAACACATTGTAGTCTATAGAACTGTTTGATTGTCCATTATTGTAATAATTGGAACATTGTTTGAAGAAATTCTAATTATTCATCTAGTACTTTCTCCTGAAAATGTGACATAGAGACTGATGATAGAACACATCTTTGTGAAGCCAATAAAAAGTATTACTCATAAACAAATGGAGCCCAACTTTTCATTCCTCTGGCTGCACATAATGCAGAGTCATACCAGTAGAGTAATCATACATGTATTTAGGGTAATAATGTCTGTCTCATTCTACCACCCCTCCCATCCCCACAGCCCCTCCCGTCCCCTCACTCCCCTCTGCACAATCAAAATTTGCTTCATTCTTCCCTACCCTGTCCCCCCATGACTAAGGATCAATACAGCTTATGAGAGAAAATACTTGGCCTTTGGCTTTTTGGGGATTGGCTTATTTCACTTAGCATGATATTCTCTAGTTCTATCCATTTACCTGAAAATGCCATAATTTAATTAATTAATTTATTTATTTTTGGTATTGGAGATTGAACTCTGGGACACTCCGCCGCTGAGCCATATCCTCAGCCCTGTTGTGTGTTTTAGTTAGAGACAGGGTCTCACTGAGTTGCTTAGTGCCTTGCCTTTGCTGAGGGTAGCTTTGAACTCGCAATCCTCCTGTCTCAGTCTTCCAAACTGCTGGGATTACAGGCATGCACCAGTGTGCCCGGTCAGTGCTGATTTCATTCTTCTTTAAGGCTGAGTAATATTTTATTGCGTATATGTGTCAAAATGCACTCTACTGTCATGTATAACAAATTAGAAAAAATTAAAAACTTTTTTTCAATTAAAAAAAAAGTATTATTTATAACAGAATATTCCTACGGAATTGATAATGAGACACAACTACAGTAAAACGATGTGCTCCTTCCCAGTCTGCAGATTTAGAAGTGCCAAGTAAGGACAGCAGGTCACTTAAAGCTGTAGTGATGTGCGTGTGTGGGGGGTGAATGGGAAGAAAAAGTGCAAAATGGTTTAGAGACCTGGCTTGGGAGAGAGATATAGAATGCAGGGCATCAATACACCAGTGTGTCTTTTGGAACTTCTCATTTTTCTCATCTATAACATAGTAAAATAGTGGGTTATAACCTGCTAGAATTTTTAGTAAAGACTAACAAGATATGTAAAAAAAAATCCAGCAGATTCCAGGTGTGCAACATAGGCTCAATACCTGCTCTAGTCTGGATCTTAGATGTCCTCCAAAGCCCATGTGTTAAAATACAGTTCCCATGAGAGGTGGTGGAAACTTGTAGAAGTGGAGCCTAATTGGAGGTCTGGTCATTGGGGGCACACACTTGAAGAGAATTGTGAGACTCTGGCCCCTTCCTCTTTCTCCCTTTAACATTCCAGTTGTGAGGCAAATGGCTTTTTTGGTCCACTACTTGCTGCCTGCCATAATGTCCTACCTTGTCAGAGGCCCAAAAGCAATGATCAACCAACCAACTGCCTATGGATGGAAACTTCCAAAGCCATGAGCCAAAGGATCCCTGTTCTCCTTATGACTTGTCTTATTTCAGGAATTTGAGAAAATGGAAAGTTAACAAACATATTCCATATGGATTGACTCATTATCAATGCTATTCACCATGAAGTTCTTCACTCGAAGCCCACAACACGCTTTTCAGAATTTCTAATTTGTCAAAAAAAACTACTTGTCTAACTTTTCAGCAACAACTGTGAAAGAAGGAATTGTCATCACGACCTTACATCTTAGTTTCCTAAGCCATCAAGAAGGCATATGGTATTGCATGAACATGAAACAAAAGTTATGCTGGGCTTGTGGAGTGAATAGGTCCACCTATAAGTAGATGACTTTGATGTTTAAATGTGTGTCTTTTATCACATAAAATTTTGTAGAATGATCAATTAATGAAAGAATGGATAGAAAATTTGGAATATTAATGAAAATATTTTAAAAATACTTATTTCCTTATACATGACAAGATAGTTCAATGGTTCTATTATTCATTTATGACCTCTCTAGACTTAATGAAGTTACTTCAGTTCTTTATATCTCTATTTATCTGTGAAATGGTGATACCTATCTCACAGATCTGTGATGACACATATCAATTAATTAAAAATATATACAGTCATGCCTTGCCCAGAAGAAATGTTTGGTAGTGTCAGTTGCGAGCACTGTTTCTTCTGAGTACTGTTCAATGTTCCACAGGTATGTTATAACACAAAAATAAATTGATTACTTTAGAGCATCATCTCTCCCTTCACAGCCCAGTTTTATCAACAACAACAACAACAAAGAGATGCAAGCAAAATAATAGCGGGTACTGGGTCAATCATGATAAAATCTCATACACTTTCTTGAGTCTGTCTTGATGAGAATTGGAAGCAAAGAAAAAGAAGCCTCTAAGTTACTGAACTAGGTATTTGTAAAATATTTGTCTTCACTCAGACAATATTACCTATATTTCACAGACATTTATGAAACAATTTTCTGTTTTATGGCTTCCAACCCACAGCTGATAATGAGACTGTATTTCAACATTTCATATTCTAGAAGCTGAGCAAGGAAATGTACATGGGTTATTTTATTTAATCTCCAAATCATAATAAAGAAGTATATTCATTTTTTTATTGCTTTAACTAATAACCACAAATTTAGTGGCTTAAAACAATGTATATTTATTCTCTTACTGCTCAGGAGGTTAGAGGCCAGAAATCAGTTTAACCACACTAAAATCAGGGTTTGGGCAGACCTGTGTTCCTTCTGGAGACTATAGGAATGCCTTTCCATTTCCAGTGTCCAGAGGTAGACTACATTGCTCAGTCTGTGGCCCCTGATTCCATCTTCATGGTATATCACTCCAACGCTGCTTCTGTGTTTTTTGTCTTCTCTTTTTAAGTCTAGTCCTTCTTCCTCCCACTTAATAGGTCCCTTGTTCTCATGCTGAGCCCACGTGAATACTCCATGGATACCCCTCAACCGCAGACTCCAATTTAATCACATTTGCAAAGCCCCTTCTAACATGAAAAGTAACACATTTACCAATTCTGGGAACAGGATGAAGCCTTTTTTGGAATTAGGATGTTATTCAGCCTATCAGACCTCTATACCTGTGGGTTCTGAATCCAAGAATTCAACCAATGGGAGAGAAAAAAAAAAAAAAATATATATATATATATATATATATATATATATATATATATATATATATATATATAAATATCATATCATAACATATCTAGTATTTTTTTCTAATCGCTATTCTCTAGACATCACAGTATAATTATGATTTACAAAGTATTTGCATTGTATTAGGTATTATAAGTAATTTGGAAGTGACTTAATAAATATGGAAGAATATTTACAGGTTATATGCAAATACTATACATAATGTGGCAAGGCAAGTGCTCTGCACTGAGCTACAGCCCCAGCCCAGATCTGTTGATTTTGAAGATTAGAAAATATAAAATTTATTAACTATATTACATACATGGAAAAAAAGGATTCAGAGAGTTTGGATGACAATCAAACTCACAAAACTGCAAAGTAGGCACCAACATAATAATGAAGGTATGTCTTTCTGATCCTAATGCTGCTTCCACTATACAACTCCATCCCTAAACAAGGGAAAAAGATAAAGAAAGGACACTCTCCTTCAGGGTAGTTTTTGTTTTTTATTAGTTAAGGTATGAGTTAAGTATTGCTTTAATGAATACTACATATAAGACTCAAATTTTAGGAATAGATTTAAGAATAGATTTAAGAATCAGACTTAGCCATGGGGTAGCCTCATATTTCCTTACATTTAAATACCTGTAACTCCTAAATCTGAACAACTTTGATTATTTGATGTTTCTAGATCCATGTACTGCAATTTTTTTTCTAATGTGCTATGACTATAACTGAACACTTGATTATCCTCTAAACACATTCATCTCTCATCCTTCCCCATCTCAGGAAATGGCACCCTCCGTACTCGTCTTTGTCCTCTACCACATGTAATTAATAATCATTCAACTTGGGTTTTTACACAAAAATATCTCTTCATTCCATCTATTTGTCTTTGTTTGCATTGCTCCCAGAGTCTGCATTGGAATCCTCATTTCCATTCTTTATTGACTTCAAATAATCTCTCTATATAAGCGCATGATCTCTTTAGACCATAAATTTTGTCAACTCCATGTTAAAATATTTCATAACTACCTACTGAACTTAATGTAAAACCCAAACTTTCTATGCCATACAGGGTAATCACATATTCCATTCTATTTAGGATCTTTCTGTGCCAGTTGTCCTGATGTGACTAGTAACAGAGTCCCCTTTCACTTCTAAAATTGTCCCATTGGATTATAACTTACCTGCTTACCTTAAGTAGGGTTCCCTGTAATCTTCCCTCTAAGTAATTCTTCCCATAGCCAGTTTTCTACCTCAAAACTTATTGGGCCTTCTCTTAAGTCTACCCTATAATTATTTTTCTTCCAGATGGTATATAACTGTATACTTCATCTTGAATATTCAGCCTATTAGGATGTGCAGAGAGAATCAGACCCAAGTCTGTTATTTACCTATATGTTCCTCCTTTAGTAAGTCAGCACAATATTATATAAGTGCCTTCAAGTATTTGTTGAAGGATTAATGATTAAACAAGTTTTCCATAAAAAAATCAAAGAGATTTATAAAAACATAGTAAAGCATTTAAATAACAGAAATGTGTTCAAAATGCCAATGATCAACATTAATATAGAAGAGAAAGTAATCACATTTTTCTGGAGAAAATGTTGAATAGGGAGGGCTTGGCAGAGAAGAAGACCAATCAGTGTTGATGGATGAATAAGACCATGCTGTGTGAATCAAGAAGATATAAGAAAAGAACTTCAAGCAGAGAGAAAAACAGTATAAAACTGTGTGGTTACTCCAGGCACTAAAAGTAGTTTCTATCATTAGAGTATATAGTGATGTATAAATGATATATTAATGCCATGGATTCCTAAAGACAAAACTTAAATTGTGGAGAACACAGCAGGAAATACAGAGAGAGCTAATAAATTTAAATCTTAGCTATGTGTTTATTTATAGTACTAGGATGATTTGAGAATAAACACAAAATTATAATACATAGTCCTTAAGGAAACTAAATTGAACCTTACCGTATATAAAACTAAGCTAGGCTTTTCTCTCAAGTAATTCTGAGGTTTGCATTTGTAAGAATTGTCTCAAATTTCTGCTTTTGGTAATGGACTTTTATTCATTCTTAGATTACAAAAAGAAATAGGGAAAGACCAGTAAATTAATATTTTGCCATTGATAAGTATGAAGAGTAATATGTCTATAAAATCTATAAAACATCAAATATTTTGAGTAAATTAAGAGTTAATATAGTGAATTTAAATTTATCACATTCCCTATTTTTTAGGAAAGATAATTTTCTTCAAGAAAGTTTCTAGTACAAGAAATCATACATAGATTTTTTTTTTTAATAAGAAAATGTGTATACCTTTGTGGAATATGGTTGTAAATGCTTTGCATGTTCCTAGAGTGCTTCTGAAGTTAGAGCTAACATTTAAATTTGAAGAATTCATGTACAAATCTGGAACTATAGGCCCTCTTAAAAAATAAGATCTGATAACTGGCAATGTTCTCCAAATCATAGGTTTCCCAAGGGCAGTAGTTATTCTCTGGTTCACCACAGAGCTACCTCCCCCATTATCAAGCTCACTCCCCTTATGTACGCTACATGCCTGAGCTCTTGTGTGAAGTTAACCACTAAAGACCAGCTGAAGACTTCCCAAAGGGTTAAGAAAATATTTAGCGTTGTTTCATTCATGGTTATTGACAATTCTACCATATATTGTAATAAAATCAGCTAAAATAGAACAACTTGAACATCCAATCTTTTCTTTCTTAATTTTGTTTGTTAACTATACTAGAACAAACAAAAAATCAAAGAAATCCAGTACGGTAATTTTTCCCTCTGACTAGCAAGCTTTTTATTTTGGCCTCTCAATATAACATAAATGACACAGTATGATAATCCAAACATGTGAGTAGATCATGTGACTCATCTGCGTTTGGCATGCAGGTACCACCTTATAATGCATCTTTAATATATGGAAAATAAATTTTGGTTTGTTTTAATGGTTTGAAAGACCTGACATGTTTTCAATATCCAAACTATTCCAGATTAGGAGATATAAACAGAGAAGTGTCATTTCCATAGGAAGTGACGGCACTTACCTTAGCTATCTGGACACACCAGTTCAGCAGCAGCTGTGATCCAATGTTATCCTTGTGTTCATGGACGTATTCCAGCAGGCAGCCGTGGGGCATCAGCTGGGTAACCAGCTGGATGGTTGGGCTTAGACACACACCCAATAGGCGGACTAGGTGTGGATGGTCCATGCTGGCCATGATCAGAGCTTCCTGTAATAAGAAAAAAAATACCTTTATTTCAACTCAAAATTTCAAACACTTATGGTTACATTGTTCTGATGATGCTGATAATGTTTTTGAAAATATACTCAATTACAAATGAAAAGATATTATTGCAATTAGTATTAAAGTGATTTAAATAAAAACAAAGCCTATATACTCAGTAAAATGTAAGTGGTTATAGAATAAGTATCTATAAAATTAATATCAATGTGTTCTCTTTTGTAGTATGAATAATATTTTATTACTACCAAGTACATTAAAGTGAATCCCAACTTAGGCCATGGGTTTTTAATTCTTGACCTTCATTCTAGGGTACAATAATCTATACAAATGCAGCCATCTGCAGATAGAGAAACACAACCCAATTTTAAGACATCTTTTATTAGTGTAGAGTTGGTCAGCCTTAAGATGGTAAAATGTACAAATAGTAAATATGTAAACATATATATTACAAAATACCCAATTTATATACAATATTAAACATTTGAATAATACATTTTGATCCATAATCTTTACTGAAATTTATTTTCTTTTCAAAATTACAAGTGATTCTTAATCATAGATTCATAAAATTTGAGAGCTACATGGTACTATAAAAATCTGTATACTCAAATTTCTTATTTCATGAATTGAGAAAAAGTTCTAATTTGTTGATCATAACCAAAAGACAACTTTCGTTAATGGAAATAAAAAGTGGACATATGATGGTTACTTAGAGTATCCTAAAGTTTGCCTCCAATCAAAAGTTATTATAAGCATTTTGGGGATAATTTGAAACACATATTACCAGAAGGGATATGTTAATACACGTTGCTTTGATTTGATCTGTGCTTTTAAGTAATAAAATAATTTTTGAAAACAATAATGAAATTTTGTTCATATAAGGCCACATAATTTCACCTACATAATATTCTTGACAATAATATTAATTTGAATCTAATAATAAGGAATAAATAAACAAATCCATATTTTAGAAAGGAACTGGTCTGAACTCATTAAAAATGTCATATGAGAGATACAAAAAGGATATTCAAGCTAAAATCCATTATAAAGACAAGGCAATGCTAAGTCTTTGATTGATTCCTGAATTAGAAGAAAAAACGCATACTACAGAGAATATTATTCTGAAAATTGGGGAAATATGTGAATAGGTACTATCTATTATGTAAATACTATGCCAGTATTAAATTCTGAAGAATGATAAAAGTATTATGGATATATGGAAGAATTTTCTTTGATTCTAGGAGATCCTGAAATAGTATGAACAAAGTATTTTATGTCTGCAATTTTCTTTTAAATGGTTTCCTCTGAGAGAAGGAAAAAAAGAAAATGAGCAATAAAGAGGGAGAGAAAGAGAGATTTGGAATATGTGTATGTATTGATTTGTGTTTTTGTTATACAAATCCGTAAGCATTCACAAACATACCCATAGGGGGTTGTACATACATGGTAATTTGACATCAGTTTATCTATATGCAGGTACTGAAAGTTCATTGTATCATTCTTTTTTTTTTTTTTTTTTTTCAGTGCTGTGGATTGAACCTGGGGGCTTGAACCTGCTAGGCAAGCACTCTATCACTGAGTCACATCCCAGCCCCCTCTCTGTGTTATTCTTAAACATGTTCTGTAGCTTTTTTTTAAAAAAAAAAAAATAAGGACTGAGTGCTCTGTTGAGTTTCTGTTTAAGATGGCCTGGCAGGTTTAATACATGAATTGCTTCCATTGCCTCTCAATTTTACTATATTGAGAATAAAGGAATTAATAAAAACATAATAATAGAGTGGAGACAATAGAGTAGAACAATAAAAGTAGACAGTGGTTGACTCACGGCAACTGACGTAGCAAACTTAAGAAGTCAGAAGCCTCACTGAGCAGGAGGAGAAAACTAAGATGCAATCCAGTGGTGGGCACCAACAAAGGTTCCCGTGTATTAGCATACACATCTCTATTGATGATGAGAGAAGGACCAATTTCATCAGAATTGCTTCAAAATACACTTAGGAACCACTTAAATTACAGGGCTCTGTCTCCACCTTTTGGAAAGCTCTAAACTGAAAGGATTGTGGACTGTGGATGTCAGACACAACGGAAAGACAAGTATTCTGGGGAAAACAGACTGTAAATTCATATAAGATGGAAATATAGACCGCCCATGGGTTCCTTCTCCTAAATGGATCTGTTACTTCAAAATTCTGAAAGTTTTGTTTAAACCTAGAATTCTGTTCTCAGCAAAATGTCAACCAAGTGAGTGGATATCATAGATATGTCCAGACATGCCAGACCTTTAAAAATTTACCTTCCCTGCTTTTACTGCTCTGCTAAATGTGCTCATCAATGGTGGGGAGAGGTTTAAAAGAGTCTGCTAAATGGAGTAAACAAGGATTTAACATGAGATTTAGAAATCAAGAATGATAGTAAAGGAGTATTACTGAATAAATGCTGTAGAGCAGACTGAGATAGCAGTCCAACTAGACTGCGACAGGATATAATACCCTGGAAATCCAACCTACAAAGTTGTGTTTGATAGAATATATAAAGAGTTGAAAATATAGTAAGAGGGCATTTATTTTTTCTAACCAGTGTTCAAGGTCAAATTAGTGATAGATACTCAGAAAACTAATCTTAAGTAAAAAGAAGAAATGAATTTGAAGAAAAGACAAATGTATGCTCCAGAAAACACATTCACCACACAGCATAGCTGAAATAGTGAAATAATCATAATAATACAAGCACAGCATATTGATATAAGTAGAAATCATAGTACTATACTTGAAAAAAGGGAAGCATACTTTTGCAAGGAGGTGATAGGAAGGGGATGAAAAGCACATTCCTGTGTTGACAGTGAGAAACTGTTAAATAATGTATAAACCTGAAAATTAAGAGTTGAGAGTCTAAACATATTTAGACATATGGAAGAAAGTAACAGAAAAAAAATATCATGCAAGTAGACAGTGTTTGCTTTGGGTCATAGAAAATGGGGGTAGGAAAGGAAGAGGACAGTAGGCAGAGCACAAGTTTTTCCATCATTACCCATGTAAAAGTAATGGACTTGAAAATTGTCATCTTAAAATGATTTGGGAGGACATTGCCACTTCTAACCTCTGCTACTATTTTAGTGGTGTTGAGCTCAGCTGTGTCTAAAGGTAATTCACAGCTATGGGGTGTGTCTCAAGAAGTGTGTGGATTTCCTGGATCTAGCCAAGGTTTCATGTGAGGTCTAACAGTTGACTTTTTGAGAAAAGAAGAAAGGGGCAGCATAAGAACATGCTCAGAGGAAGGAGTGACCCAGGCCAAACAGAAGAAATAAGCTGATAAGGTGGTATCACCCAGTCTCAAAGGACTTTTTGTTTCTGATCCTTTGTGGCAGAAGTTGAAATCACTGTTTTCCAAGTAGAAAAGTCTTTCAGTTTCCCCTTCCTTAGCTGCCCCAGGGAACCAGAATAGTCACAGAATTCATGTGGACTATCTGCATCCACTAGGTTGCAAAGATTTTGGTCTCACTCACTGTATATTTCATTAAATATTTGAAATAAAGCAAAGCAGTACAGTTATAGAGTACAGATACAAGTATATATGTGCATGTTATGAGTATGGATATGAATGCTAGCCAAATTAAATAATTACTCTAATAATAGCTGCTTGTACTCTTAGTGTAACTAGAGAGTTCCTTCACTGAATTTTAATATGCCCACATATAAAACATACACATACAAAAAAATGAACAAAACATCTAATTGGGTTAAGTATCATAATTAATTATATACTAGATAGTTAGATACTAAATGTTAGGTATCTGATCAAATTAAACTCATACTGACTATATTCTGTCTCTTATGGCCCTCAGTTTTTCATTCATATAAGAATCATCTAGGTTTATCATTACTCGCGTAGCTTTCCTGACGCCATACCCAGGTAATCAGATTTAGACATAGAATTTGGGAATCTGCTTTTACAGTAAACTCCCCAGCTAAAGCTAGTGTAGGGAGCATGAAACTTTGAGAACCTCTGGTACATCTCAATCTCCTGTGTGTCTCCACAATCCATGGCAAAAGCAGGGAAATACAGCAGTTATTTGATCCTTAGTATAAACCTGGGAAGCAATTGAAAGAGGTGGACACTCTCAGTTGCAAAATGAGGCAACAGGATCAATGGGATTCCTGGTTAGATCACTAGTAGGTAGCAAATCAGTTTTAAAACTTAGAATTTCTGAGTGTTAGCTCTGCATTACTTCAAGGGTAAAGTATTGTCATTTTTACTTCAGTTCTGTCAGCACCTTACACTGTTAACAAGGCGGCTTCATACACTTAGAATTGGCCATACCCAGAATGAATTAGGTCAAAATGTGCTTTAGTCCCTGATGAGCAGCTAAAATCAAACAATGAATGTGTGCTAACAGATAAACTGCCATCAATTACACATAATTCCAAAAAAAAAAGTAATAAACATTTTTTTCTGATTTGCTGAAAGTTATATTTGGTATAGGCCATTTCCTGATGTAAAGAAAACAATGACATTTAAGGTAGAAGAAAAATGTTGAGGTTATTTTTGCCTTTGCTTTTAGAATTAAATATATAAAATGATTATTTTTTCCTCCTACAATTCAAAGAGCAATGGTAATTCCATTCTAAATATGCATTTGAGAAGTTTACATTAGAGGACTTTTCATGTGAAAAGTGAAAGTTCCCTTAAAAAAAAAAAATCTATTAGTAAGTCCTGGCAAAAAAGCTGGGTTTGTATTAAGGAAAATTGCTCATCACACTACAAAGAGTATATGAAACCAAATTGTAGAGTATTTGCATAATAGTTCTCTTTTTTTTTTTTGAGAAAGAAAAGATGAACAAGACACTAATTGTAGGTTTTATTTTTTTCATAAAGGAAATAGCAGATGGCTTTTTAGAGGATGGGGGAAAAGATAAAGGAAATGGAATGAGGATCATTTAGAGTGATGAGTGGGATGGAAAGGGGAAAAAATCCCAATATTTTAATCATGGAGTGTTTGGTCTCAATAATTTACTCTGTGTTAAAATTAATAATGTCCTCTGTTTCTTATCTCTGTGTGGGGCCTACAGAAGCAATTTTGGATCTTTGTTGCTATTACTAGAAAATGTCACCAAAGGCCAATGGAATAAATACAACTTGTCATGTATGTCACCTATTTTTCCTGAAATAAAATTTTTCTCTGTTTTTCCTTTCCCTGAATAAAATTATTTCTTATATGTGAGTTAGAGAGTTTTCTCATAGGACAAAAGAGAAGAATGTAACAGGTGCTACACTGGAAATATGAAACAAGAACATATTTCTTTATAATGAGATCTGGTTTGAATACGGACATTTTTCTAAACTACCATGGGACTACCAGGGTACAGACAAAAAAGTCTGAAACATGTATGCCATTACTCTCTAGCCATATGCTATTTATATCTCTATTTCTGTCCAAAGGTAATACATTTCTGCACAATAATAAAAGTAAGCAATATTATTTTTCACATTAAGGTTCTATTTTTCCCAGTCATCATAGATTTATCCCTTACCACTTAAACTTGTTTTCTCATTCATGTTGGTTAGTGATTTTACAAAAAGAAAAAAATATATATGGTCAGTGAAAACTTATGTGTTCTTTGTTTTAAAAATGTTAACTTCAGCCAAACTTTCAGTGTTTTCCTGTCTATGGACCATTAATTCAATACCCTTCAGCTGAAAATGGAGAAAATCTCATTGCATTAGGGATAAGACAATGAAAAGCAGGATAGAGAAAAAGAAAAGATAGACAGTTAATGTAGGCATATAAAACTGTATAATACAGTCGTCAACAGATTCGCAAATACTCAAGACAAATGCCAACCTGATAGTAAGGATGATGGTAATGAAGAACACTTAGAAGATAATGATAAGCACAATGATGAAAAATGAAATAAAATTACTGGTCCATAATAGTGTTTTACAAACCTATTTTGCTACAGATGGTACACAGATAATAAAATAAATGAAATCTGCATCTGTTCCTTCATGTCTAAAATAAATAATAATTTACTTGTGCAATTAGGTGGGCAGCAGTTAATATGGTCTCAGTTTAAATTGGTCCACTTCATGCAGTGGCCTTAATATGCCCTTCTAATCCCTGCTAACATTTTTGTAGACATCCAACAATCAAGATTAAGTTACTTCCCATCATTGGAGCCAATGGTTTTCCATCTTCATTCTATATCATTCACCCATTAAGTGTCCAGGTGTTAGATTTAGTCACTATTCAACATACCACTCCATAAAGACCTTATTGAAGGTCTTCACTATGTAAGGTGGAATTCTACTTTCTGTCTGTGTTGTCTCCCTTCCTCCTGACCAAGGTTACACTGAATTTTTCTTCATGGTTATTTTATTTTTCTATTCCTTTAGTTACATGTTGATTCACTTAAAATATTTATTGAGATCCTGCTGTTCATCTGGGAATGTGATTGACACTTTGTCTACAATGTCATCTCTGTCCATGGGGAGCTTCTGTTTTACTGGGAGAAGCAACTGATAAACAGGAAATAAAAAAAATATGTATAATCAATTATAAATTATATTAAGGGACATGGAGAAAACAGGGTGTTGTGATAGATTATAAACAGATAGTTACAGAGTGACTTTAGATAAGGGTAAGTTAAGAAAACATGTTCTGAGACCTGATTTATGAGAAGTTGGATACACAAATACTAGGGAAGAGCATTCAAGGCAAGCCAAGAGCTGATGTATTTTGGAACCTATAAGACAACTCATGAGCTTGGAGTTTAGCAAGGGCTATGGTGGCATGAGGTGAGCCTGAAAATGTGGGTAGGGTTTTGCAGCAATGGGAAGTAGATTTATTCCCACATATTTTCATGCTTTATAAATACTTTTCTGATTTTCTTCATTTGCCTCTATTATATGCTGATCCCCAAAGTTAGTGTTATAGAAACATACTTGCCATCATCATGTCATTTCTCCTCTTGATATTTTCATTTTGCTAACTGGCTGAAGACAACTCTCTTCACCTTCACTTTCTAAATTTTGAATATTGTTGGAGAAAAGCACAGATTCATGGGGATTTGATACAAATATCCTGTCTGGATCTTCCAAAAATAGCTCTTCATTTTAATTTTAAATTTCTTATTGACTTCTTATTTAATTTACTTTGTTCTGAATCTCCACAAGGACAAAAAAAATACTCTCTACCTTTTAAAATATTTACTGTATAAAATGTACTCTTGACACAATTCCATTCTATTCACTTGAATTATTCATCATTGTTTATCTTTAGTATAATTTTATCTTTACTTCTTATTGGAACCCTCATTGTACCTATAATTATATTTTTGTGTCCAGTACTCTGAAATTGAAAATTTCCTTCAATTTTGTTCTCCCTTTATGCTGGGAATATTTCCTACCCCACCTAGACTATGTCTTCACTTTATACGGCTTTGTTCCTTAGGAATCTGTTTTTTCTATCACTTTCTTACATTCTTACTCTTCAAACTACTCTTGAAAAAGTCACCAAATATGTCTTTTCACAAAGTCAACAGGGTTATTCTCTGATTCTTAAGTTCTCTTGACCTTTTGCATTGTTTTATCTCACTCAAAATCCCTGTATGGCTGAGGTTAGAAGGATACTCTGTCCTAATTCTTCACTCTCTGAGTACTCATATTATGAGAATCAGCACCCACTTCACCCTCTCATACCTTAAATATGGAAATGCTAACCATGTTGTCACCTTTAATATTCTCTGCTTTAGTCTGAAATCTCCTGCATCCATATATAACTGTTCTCCAACCTCCCAGAGATGAAATTATTTTACAAGTTTAAGAACTATGATGGAGGTTTCAAACATGTGGAATCAATTGTCAAACTTTGTGGTTTATCATAATTTAATTAATTTGAAGCAATATAAGCATCACAACATTACCCTCCAAATAGAATGCAAGATTCATTATCATCATATCTAAAAATCACTGTGCCCTTCTAACATGAAAACTGTGCTGTGCCCACATTCTGAGGCTTCTCTAGTCCTATAATTTCAACTGTCATTTCTGAGAAGGAACTAACAGATTTTTAAACATGCATTCCTCTCATATTATAATATATATCCTATTTTGTTATACTAATCTGTTAAATGCATGAAATTTCTAATGATTTCTCTAAAAGTAGTAGCATTGTTTGATGATATTCACTGGTTTATCGCCGAATCCTCATAGAGTACATGGTTCATAGGACAGATGCAATACAATTTCATGAATAAATGAACAGAATCTTTATTATATTCCCCCTTTCCCACCTATTTCATCTCAGGAATCAACGTGCATTTCAAATGCCTTCTGGTCATCTTGACATAAATACTACTGGATATCCAATACTTGACAAAAAGTAAATAATATCCCCCATCTAAACTTGCCTGCTACACTTTTTTGGTTTTGTAAATGGCAGAAACATATTTACACTCCATTTAAAAATCTTGGATTCATATTTGGCATTAACATTTCTATTCTTTTCCATTCCACTCTATATCTAATAATTTGCCAACTTCTGTTAACTGCTAATCCCAGTGTAGCTCAAACATACACCCTTCCATGTACCCTTATTCTGATTCCTATTTAAGTTCAGCTTCACATCACTATTGTTAAAAAGAAAAAACTATTTTTTTGAAAAATTAACTCTCATCTGTATTTGCTATACATACAAAAAATCTTGAATTTATTGGGCAGCTATATTAAAAACAGCCTTATCATTACTTGTACTCAAATTTGTTGAATTTGTTCATATAGTAAAAATTGCACTCCATTTTGGAATAAAGTAGTTTAGACCATGCTCCTAGTTATGACACCAATGTGACATTGACCTATGTATTTTCCTTTGTCTCTCTAGTTCCACCTCCACCCTTCTATATCTTGCCATGTGCCCAGAGAGACTGAAATGTACAATCACCGCAGGCCACCTTAACCCATGGCTTTCATCAGGCTATCTGACATCCTGTTTCCATCTGTTAATGAAAGCAACAGTAAAACACTAAAGGAAGAAGATAATGAGTCATGTTGGTACTCACACCCTACTCCCACACTTTTATGCAACCCTCTACCAAAGGGCAGAGATGCTCTCATTCAGGGCAAACTTCCCTTTGCTCCTTCAGGCTCAGCTGTGTTGTTACTAGTCTTAGAGCACTTCAACAAACTTCGTTGGTATTTCTGAATTCTGCCCATAAGTTTATTTTATCTGGGATGGGAGGTAACTGGGAACTGAATCAGGAGTGCTGCACCAGTACATTATATCCACAGCCCTTCTTACTTTTTGAGACAGGATAACATAGTCTGGGCTCACCTGAAACAATCCTGATTCAGTCTCTTGAGTAGCTGGGATTACAGGCGTGTGCCACCATGCCCAGCCTTCTGATGCCTTTATGAAAACCTCTTGGTTAAACTCCCTCCACTTTCTCCAATTCAGCATGCCACATACTTAAAGCTGGGTTTTTCTAACGCAGTCATCTTGGACAAACCTCTTAATCCCTCACTTATAAATTAGCAGAATAGGTCACTGATGGCAATTATGTTCTTTACATGCCACCAACAGCCTCATGCTCCTGCCCATGGCAGATATTGCTTATCCATCTTTGTGTGGTAGGCTGATAATGGCTCCCCAAATATGCCTGCATCCTAATCCCTGGAACCTGTGACTATTCCTTATTTGGGAAAAGGGTCTGTGCAGATGTGACAACATTAGGAATTTTGATATTAAGAGACCATTCCTAATTATTCAGGCAAATCCTAAAACCCATCATAATTACCCTAATAAAAGAAAAGCAGAGGTAAATTAGACACAGATACCAACAGAAAACAATTTGAAGAAGGAGACAGAAATTGGTATGATGCAGCCATAAGCCAAGGCTCACCTGCAGGCACTAGTAGCTGTAGGAGGCAAGAACAGATTTTCCTTAGAGCTTCTGGAGGGAGCGTAGCTCTCCCAGTACCCCAAGTTCACACGTTTAGCTCCAAAACAGTGAAGTTTTAAGCACCACATTTTCAGTTAATCTGTTATAGCAGCCACAGGAAACTAATACAATTACGGTGTTCCTTCCTGCCAGAACTGAATGAAGACCCAAGATTGTCTTCAATTCAATACTTCGGGGCACAAGGACAAATTTGGAAAGTGAATGTCGTCCATAAACATTCTTACCTTGATTTTATACATGTATTAAAAATTGATGTTTGTTACCAAATCTTTGGTTTGGATATACTATAATAGTTTAATCTAAATGATGTAGATACTTTTAATTCATTTAGAAATTAACACATACATGTGACAGCTAAATGATGTTATAGGTCAAGAATTTAGCACAATACCTAGTAGACACATAAAAATGCTAGCTATTATTGCATTTTTCATTAAACCAATTATATCTAAAAGGAACTACATCAAGCAGTAAAGGCATGGCTGAGAATCTGGAAGCATTGGCAGCTGTAAGGTGAAGGTATCACTCTCATCTTTTGAAATCTAGTGGAAACATTAAGAATGCAAGGCAGGAAAATTGACAAAAAAAAAAAAAAATCCAAATACATAGTTTTCCAGTCAGCACTTTTCCTATTAACCCCAGAGAGAACTAGAAATATCTGTTCCTTTTTTCAACATAAAGAAAAGCTGGGAGACGGCCAACAGTAGCTGTGGAGTTGAAAGAGGACTTCCAGGAGAACATGGATTTGTCCTTTATCAAAGAATAACCACAATACCAGGAGTGACTGTCAATAGCAAGAGGGGTTAAAACATAATAAAGATCAGGAGACAGGAGTGAATTCTCATAGTTGGGGCAGAGATACTTTAGAGCTTACTGATTAATCTCAGCAATGTTACAGAGAGGAAAACAGAGGTGTTGGGACTAATACAGAAGAAACTCCACAAGCTATCATGTGGATCTTAGGAAGAAGATACTGTGATGAGCTATAAAGAAAGAAAACACAACTATATTAGAACCAGAGTAAATCATTCCAGGCTATATTAGATTCTACTGTGAGGGAGGTAAAAATAATAATTAGCATCGGAATAATGTCTATGACTTTATTTCTTCCTTTTTATTAAAATAAGTTTCCAGAGGGGTTATTTAACTATAAACTCTCTTTTTAGTCTACCTATAGCTTTGTTGTACTTAATAACTTAGTTATGGTTCTACTAAAGCCACAGGGTTAGAAATCCCATAGGCAGAAAACAAACCAATACTTTTCTGTTGAATGTGCCTGGTACACTTCTGTTCATTGTACATGTGAACTCCCTGAGTTCTTAAGTCAGTCTTGTCCAACAGATATTATGATTTACTGATGAGGAAACAAGTTTAAAAAGGAAAAGCATTTGCCCAAATCCTAAAATTTGTGGGAGCCAAGCCGGGATTGAAATCTGGTTCTTATTATATCCACAGACATGATATTTTCTACCATCTTTCCCCTGGGGAGATATTAAGTAACTAGGTAGACTCAGTAGATTTTGTTCATTATCATTGTGTCCTAATAGGAATTATCATAAATTAGATATTTCAGTTAATTGATCTTTTCAAAACAACCTTCTAACAAGGCACCAACTATCCTTTTTTAGATGAATCCTGTGAGCACAATTTTACTCAATTACTTAAGATTAATCCTCTGATAACAAAATGCTAAAAAGCCTTTGCAGGAGGGACTAAGACTACCCCAACTTCCTTCTCATTGGTGCATGGGAGGAATTGATTCTAGAAGTGTTCAATCAATAATTTGCAAAATTAAAATTGACTTAGATAAGAATCTAGTAATTTTGGTAATTGCTCTTATTTAATCACTTAGAAACTTATTTACTATTTTGTATAATTTAGGAAATTAATATGCAATACTGTTTTCCTAGAAACGGCTCTTCTTCAAAAGAAGACACTGTTTCTGTTTTTAATCTGCAAGAATAAACTCAGCTAATTAATGACTTTATATTAAAGACATGTAACAACAAACAACTAAATAAAATTAAGGAAATCCTTCCTCTATACCTAACAAAATATCTCAAATATGCCTCTGGTAATGAAGCAGGCAGGTATGTATTATTTATGACTCATCCAAGATAAAAGAGTAAGTGACTTTAATTAAGTCTTCCATTTTTCACTTGCTCATCTCATGTTCATATAGAATAATTCATATAAGAAGTCCTTTGTCCTATTGTTCATTTATTTCTTATCTCTTCTACTTTTATAATGAACTTAATTATTTGCAGCAGATATATTAAATTTGAAACCATGATTTATATGTTCTTATATTAAATATTCATATTAGTGTTATTTTAATGTTCTGTGATGATCCTGATGTCAAGGGCATCCTGGAAGAGGTAATCATAATGCATACAAACCTGTTTTAATGTTATCTATTCTTTTGTGTTTTTAATATAGTAGCAGTAAATAATATTACCACCCACTCACGCAAAAGCAGTCATAATAAACCCTGAAGAAAGATATATAGTGTATGAAAGACCCCCACTGTTAATGTCTTTGCTTTAGGAGGCTATGAGTCAAAGGAAGATGTGGCTTTGTGTCTAGACACACACTGTGCGGGGGTGGGAGAGTGGCAGTGGAAAAGGACTGCCTCATAAAGAATCTCGGCAAGAGAGCTCCAATGCTGATCTGATATTTGAAAATAGCCATGGAAAATTAGCCAATATTTTTGACATGAAAAGGTATCTTGGATTTCTGTCATGCTTTCACTGGAAAAGGTCAATTCATGGCCACTATACATCTCAGCAACTTCAAACAATAGATTTTTATTATATTTTGATTTTTTGTATATTTTTATAGTTCATTTTCAATACATGTGACATCATTAATAGCGGTATTCAGATTACAAATGTTCAGGGAAAGTAGCCACTCTTTTCTTCATTCATTAGCTTATTTCTGACACTGATTGAGGTATACTTTATAAAATCCCAGGGTAAAAAAATTAAAAAGGCATATATCCTATTCTTACATAGCTAATCTCCTAGAAGTCTTTCAAAACCAGTTTAAAGCAAAGGTCATGAACATTGATAATTATAATAAATATTTATGATGTACCTTTCCTATAATTACTCATTGAAGAGGAAAATTACATTTTAACTGAAAATACTGAATTCAGGAAAACAAGAAAAAGATTGGTTGAGAAGAAAAATCTGACTTTGGATATTTGTAGGTGAGAAGAACATTACAAATAAAGGAAGTAAATTACATTAATAGGGTGGTATATTGAGGAGAAAAGGTTGCAAATACTGATTGCAATTCCTTTCTAGAGTCTGCCCTGAGTGTTCCTGGCTGTGCAATAGGGAGAAAAATCTCAGGTAATTTGTGCACTGAACTGAAGCATTAATGTCCACTTTGAGTAAACAATAATTTCACACAGTATATGAACATGTTGAGTATATAAAAATCATCCAGTGTAATTAGTTTCTTTTCCTTCTAAAATTCTCAAAATGGCAAAGTATGGCATGGGGTATACAAATGGATCAGCTTCTGTGAAGCATATGGTACTGGATGGATGGAACACAGTGAGGAATAAAGTGGAAAGGCAGAGTGGTAATAGGGCTCAGAGGAGTTACATAGGAGACTGATGTTTGGATTTTCCATGCCTGTAATCACAGCCACTTGGGAAGGCCAAAGCAAGAAGATCACAAGATAAGGTCCAGCCTGAGTAATCTGAATAGACACTATCTCAAATTCAAGAAAAAGAAAAAAAAGGAAAGGAAGGAAAAAGGAAGTAGTACTCAGTGGCAGAACAGTGCCTAGCATGTGTGAGGCCTGGGTACAATTCCTAGCATTTCAAAAATAAAAATAAAAAATAATTAAAAAAAACAAAAAAGCAAAATCATTGTGCTGTCCCTAGGAAAAAAAATCACAGTAAAAGGGTCTAGAAGCCAAGATATGGGCTGGGAAACTGCTGTCCATGAGTGGACATTGGGATCCTAGCACAGACTCCACATCCTGAGGAAAGAGAGATCAGAGATGCTCAGCTGGCCCAAGCAGACATGTTTTTTCAAACACTTTTAAGTACTTCTGGTTTCTTAGAGGAGGTTATTGCCCCCCAATAGGTAACAGAAAATTATAAGTAATTCTAGGATGATGAAAATCTGAGATACACATGCATTTATGTTCTTTCTGAATATGGTTTAACTCATTCTAATCCTCCTCTGAAGTGGAAGATGCATTTGCCTTCAATATGCATTTGCTTCTGGGCATTTCTCTTGCTCCCCCCACCTCTCCCCATCATTCCCACACTGATTTTTTTTTTTTTTATTTTCATAGTCCACTTCACCTCTATGGCTGCATCCCTGCCCCCATCCCCCCCACACCACAAACACACTCTGAATTTCTTTCTAGCATTTGCCATTATGGGCTTTTGCTTTGTTTACACTACCTTCTGTCTTCTACATGGGTGACAATTGCTCTTTGACCATTATGTTATGCAACTACAAAAAGAGTAAAAAAGTTATAGTATTCAGTAGACACTCTAAGTATTCTGCTAAACAATTCTGAGAAGGGCAAAAGAAATTACAATATTGAAATGGTCAATGTAATGTCTAATAATGTCTTGTCCTTTGTACATATGTACAGAGACGCTTTCTAAGAATAGGTAAAGTGCCTTTCAACTGTGGACTCTATTAAAATTGTTTTTGCTTTGATGGTATTCTAGAGCCACATATGAGGATATAATAAGCTCTTTGGTGACTTTATAATCTTTTCTGTTCTTGGTCCTTGAAAGAATTATGACTTCCAGAATTTCTGAAATTCTTACATAAATTTTAGCTAATTTTAAAGGTCTATTTGGTCATCATTTTCCTTTAAGAATCAGACTAAATGAAAATGGAATAGCCAGGAGATGACTAAATATAGGGTTGCTTTATGAATTGAAAAATTTACAAGTTAAATTATTAGAAAACGTTTCTGTGGTACTTTTACATTTAAGAATTTTTTACTTCACTGTTTCATCCGATTAACCAAAAATTATTTATGATAATATACTAACATAGGTTTCTTAGGTTGGAAGTAAAATAATTCATATATTCAGATTAATTATTCATCAAACTTCTAATGGTATGCAAAATCCACTCATAAAAACAAAATTCTTCATTTTGTAGGCATTTAATTGAAATTTATATAAATTAAAATTCACAGATGTGTTAAAACATGTACTGGAACATCACAACCTGAAATTTATTTCAATTTTTAAAAGTATAGCATAGAGAAAGCAAGTATTTGAAAGTTCCTCTGAACCAATTTCAGTGATTTTTAAGCACAAACTGTGCAATTAAATGTTAAGTGTGATTAAAGAAGCAACATACTTGAGAATATCTGCAATATCAGTATGGAATTATGGTGCTTCTTAAGATATTTTTCATGTTTAATGTATTTTATTTAGAAAATGTGATGAAAATATTTAAATACTTTAGTCATTTTGGGATGACACAGATGCCTTTGAAAATAAATACCTAAAGATATTCTGGTTATAAGCTAAAATTTGACAGTGTGATTTCAGAGGAAATGTTTAATAAATGGAGTTCATTTAATCAAAAACCAAATATTTACTGAGCACTTAATATTATCCAGTCTTATCTAAAAATTAAAAGTTGCCTATCACAATATAATAAAGCCTTCATTTCCTAAATTTCCTGTTTGTAGTCTCAACACAAATAAGAAATATTGTAATTTAATGTTTCTAATAAAGAAAATACTTTCAAATTGTACCACTGGGTGGTGGAAAGATCGAAAGAAATAAATTTTGATTTTTAAAAAATTTCAGAATTAGCTATGGTATATAGAAATTATAGTTAAATACATCACTAAATCATGAGTATTTAAATATCATTTATAAGTTATTTATATTCCCAAGATTTTTAGAAGATAGTACAATAAATTATCTTCCCTTGATAAATTACTTTCTATAATTTTAAAACAGCTGTATTTTGTAAAGTAAATTCAAAATGAATAGTATTCAATAATATACTGCCGCAGTCTGGCTGGGCACACAATCACGAGCCACCACACAGCTTGTAGATTCAAACAGCAACTCTTTATTCCCGAACTCACACCAGCCGTCTACAATCACGTTCTGGGGAAATCCACGTTCTCTGCCCAAATCCACCTCCACTGGGCTTCTATCTCCCAAAATATACTGTCTGAATCCCATGAGAACTCAAGGGGAACTCAGGCAGCAGGATACGCCCTATTCCCAGCAGGAATAATCTTAAACCTGGAACGCCCTAAACCCGATTATCCTAAACCAGGAACACCCTAATCCGCCCTGGTCCTTGAGCAAGGTCACCTACATGCAATGTCACTGCAAAATGTCTTATTTCCACGAGTCCTTCCACTAAGCAAATGGGGTACGCTGGCAAGGAAATTGTCATACCTACTTGGCTAATGGCTCCCAGCATCTCCCCCCTTCTGATTAATTAAACAACAAGCAATGTGGCTTAAGGACCTTGCCTGGTAGGTTGTCCAATTCAACATATGGTTCTTACCCGTCATGGGAAAAACTGACCTTTAGGCGTCAGCCTCCTGTCTTAGGTTGATACCACTGTAATTGGATCATACCCGTCACTGACTACCGGTCCAGCATACAGCCATACTTGTGGATAGGTCTATGCACCAGTGGGGGGGTGAGGTTCTTTGCCTCACCTCTGTTGGCCCCCAAATTTGGCCTTGGTGCCAGTGGGGGAGTGAGGTTAATGTGGCTTAAGGACCGTGCCTGGTAGGTTGTCCAATTCAACATATGGTTCTTACCCGTCATCGGAAAACTGACCTTTAGGCATCAGCCTCCTGTCTTAGGTTGATACCACTGCAATTGGATCATACCCTTCACTGACTACCGGTCCAGCATATAGCCATTGGCCCCCAAATTTTAGACCATCACTAGCAGAAGGGAGGAGGATACAGAAATGCCACGACACCAAGCCAGTTGACGGCTCCTTGGGAAAAATTGCATCAAATACCTATTATAACAATTCAGAGTAAAGCAGTTAGTTGTAACAAATGACTGTACATAGGACTATATTGCATATACTTAAATTTTTTTTAAAAAAGGAAGGAAATCTAAAAAAATACATATGACATGTTACTATAAATAATGTAATTGACAAACAGATTATAAAAGACTCATAGAGGTTGTTTTTTGTCAAATTTACTAATTAATCATGTGCTCTACTATTTGCTGGATTCTAAAAATGTTCACTAGAAATAAGAAGAAAATTATTGTTTTGACTTTGCCCCCTAGGTTTTCTTTAATAGAGGAATTCAAACAATTTAAAAGGCAATTTGAACCTATTTTTCATTTGGCTATGCATTTCCTTCAGAAGAATTGCAAAAAGAATATGTATTATGACAAGAGATATAGTATACTAGATACTTTCAGTTCCCTATTAATTTTAAAGTAATTGCAAGACCAAAAGCCATGTCCACCGAGCATGTCTAAACTGCCTCAAGGAAGATCCAATTACAAACTGATATTTTTCAACACACAACTTGCATATTTAATTCAGGTGCACCTCCAACGTGAAACATCTCATTGGGTTTGTGAAATCTCAACTAGGTTTCTGTTGAACCAGCTATTTTCAGATATATTAGGACTTTTGGGGCATTTATTTTTGTTGTTTTTTACATTTCATGGGTGCATATATAAAGTATTTGATATTCCACATATGCAGGTCATTGAGTAAATAATCACCCATACATTTAAAAATAAATGTGTTCACCAAGAACATGAGAATGAAATGTCATTATGTTTAGTATAATCGTATATCCAATAAATCCTGGGATTCATAGCCAATATTTGTCAACCCAATTGTTTAAGTCTCTGGAGAGTATAATGGAACAACTTCATTGATTTAATGGGTAATAATATGAACAAATACTTTGAGAAATAAAGCACTGATCCCTGGAGGAGGTGTAATATATTTGGATTTAGAACATAGATTAAAATATATTTAAGCAATAGTTTTCTGTATTCCTGAATTTTAAACCTTTGGTAGGGACTTTGGCATTTAAAGATTAAAATTATATATTAATGTGAATAAGAAACATGGAAATGTAATTCATGCATAAGCATGCAGGGTATTAAAAAGTAGAAACTGTATCCTGACTTTAAATATATGTATATTATTTATTTAAATATATTAATGCATATGTATATATGTATATTTTATGTATACAGGTATACATGATATATGACATGCATTTATGTTTTCATCCTCCTAGTGTAATCAATACACAGATCCACATATTCTTTCTCTCTAAAGATTTTAGCTGTACTTTATTTATTTGTGGTGCTATAGCTTATTTTTACTCTATGAAGCAAAAATTTTCACCATTATGTTCCACATAAATACAATGTATCTCTAAAAAATATAATAATTAAGTAGTCAGCCAGGCCTATCAGCTTTTTTATAAAACCAGGAAAAAATAAAAGCATTCGCACAGGTGTATAAAGACATTCAATTCTATGAAAATATGTTATTTAAGGTCACATCCACTAAATATTTATAATTAAATAAAATTAACTGATAAACAAGTTTAATCATCACTCATCTATTTATACTTGATAAACTATTCAAAGAGAATTGAGGATTCAAAATTTTTAAAAATCAGCAAATTTAAATATTAAATTAGAGATATCTTTAAATATTAAATATTTCTTAATTTTGGTTTGATTTTTAAAAATTTTAACCCACTTTATATATAACTATTATAGTCTCAATATGTGTTTACTATAATAATATGAACAAATACTTTGAGAAATGAAGCATTGAACAAATAAAATTTTAAGAAAATTATTCCAGTGTATAACTTATTATATCATATAAATCACAAGTGCCTATCACACAGGTGCTCACTCTACTCCCAAGTGCTTAATAAATATTATTAATTTTATTACAGAAAGTCATTCCAAAATAGAAAGGAAATAGGCAATAATTGAAGCCAACATTCAACTTCTGTGCCAATGAAAATAATCCGAGTCATGGCTGTCCAGTTGACCAGCAGGTTATCATTTCACTCAAAACACTTAAATTTTTACAGACTACTTTTGTCAATACTTCCTGCCTTGCTTCCATTACCTCCTTACCTTATAAAATGTAGTAAAGTAGAATTTCCTGAATACGATTGTCAAATGCAATAAATCAATGCAGAATTAAAATAAAAATGACTTTCAAAGAAACAAAATTTATAGCCTAAAAAAGAAACTGATAAATTTGATTTTAAATGTTGATTTATATTATAAAACACCATAAAGACCTCAAAAGCAAAGCTGAAAACAGAAAAATATTTGCAATTCTAATCCTAAAGCTAATCTCACTAATATCTAAAATGTTTATGAAATTTAAGAAGCAAAAGTCAGTGAAATAGGAATGAGTATAGGTCACAAAAAGATAAATCCATGAAAAAGATGTACAGATAGTACATCTGATTCACAGTGAGGAAATGCCATGTTATAAGTACACAAGAAATATTTTCAAAATGATCCTGTTGGGGCTGGGGATATAGCTCAGTTGGTAAAGTGCTTGCCTCACATGCACAAGGATCTTGGTTCAATCCTCAGCACCACACACACACACCAAAAAAAAAAAAAAAAACAAACAAACAAACAAAACTCTCTGCAAAATACTTTGGTTTCTGCTAGGAGACCCTTGCTTTTCCTGCCAGAATATTTTCTTTGTATTTATACCCATGTCAAATCCTAAAGAAGACAAGTGGGGATGCTTCTCTTCTTTCATACATTCCTCAGATGATATGCGCTAACTAAACAAGAAGGGATTCCAAAGATTGAGTTTAAGTCTATTCTGATTTCTTTCTTTCTTGCTGTTTAGTACAGGACCTTGATTAATTTAAAGACATGATATAGTTTGAGGATATGAATATATTTTGCTTTGGCCATAGCTTTAGCTACTTGCTCCCCATACGGAAAACACTAGAGTCAGTACCACTTTTATTGAGAAGTTATCAGTTTAAGATTCTTCTTACATATTCATTCCCCTAATATTTAATGAGCATTGCTATGTATTGAACTGTATCCCTCCAAGGATAAAGCTATATTGAAGTTTTGAACCTTACTATTTAAAGATATGACCTTATTTCAAAATAGGGTCTTTGGAGGTATAATTAGATAAGATGAGGTCATGTTGGATACTGTTGTCGTCTAATCCAACATGACTGGGACCTTCAGCTATGTGAAAACAGAGAGGCAGTATAATTGCCATGTATAGACTGAACATCGGAGTGATGTATCTGTAAGTTGGGACACCAAAGGCTACCAGAAGCTAGAAGCAATAAGGAGGCATCTTTCCCTAGATGCTCAGAGGGGGCATACCCCTACCATCATGACTTTGGAATTATTGCTTCTGGATCTATGAAAAAATAAATTTATATTGTTATTTAAATAAGGTCCAAATTTTTAAAAAGTACACTGGAATAATATCTGCAACTTTTTCCATTGAAAAAAATAACCAAAGATTTGATACTGACCTATCCTCTATTACATAGTCCATGGGAAAATGAGTGTAGGCATATGCTTCTAAATAAATAATGGACCAACCTCTATGGATGGCATTTGGTAGTACCTATAAAAAATTACAGTTATATTTACCCTTTGAATTGTCAATTCTATTCCAGGAAATTTATGTACTGATGTAAATTCCCACATGTGAAATGACATAGGTTCTTCATTGCAATATTGCTTGTAACAGCAAAAGTGTGGAATGTGCCCAAAAGTCTAGCAAGAAGGACAAATACAATAAGCTGACATGCAGCCACAGACTGCAATCATCTACAGCCATTAGAACGAATGGGAAAATTCTCTACAAATGGACATAGAAAGACCTACAAAAGTATTAAGTCATAAAAGCTAGGTATGGACTGTTTTCAATGTCTTGTCCTTGATGCATTAAGAAAGGAAAACAGAATTAAATGTTCAGATGTACTTGTATTTTTATTAAAAAAATTAATAATTACACAATAAACTATCAAAATGGTCCTTTGTGGAGGACTAGTTGAAGGAGCATTAAGTGGGCTAAATGATATACGTATGAAACATTGCCATAGTCTTTATATTGCTTTGCCTTCGGGGTTAGATAAGTGCATTGCCATTTCAAAAATTAAATTGAAGCAACAAGTAAAGAAACCTGCATGTCTAGAAAAAAATTAGGATATGCTTTAAGTCCAGTCAAACAGATAATTTAGTAGATAGAAGAAATTTTTAAAAATCTGAATTGCATTTCTTTGGGCAAGTTAACTTGTCAGAAGGAGAGGTAGGAAAATGGCAAGTTCAAAGACAGCCTTAGAAACTTAGCAAGATTCTGTCTTACAATAAAATACAAAATAAAAAAGGGCTGGTGATGTTGCTTAGTGGTCAAGGGCCCCTGGGTTCAATTCCAGCCCCATAAAGGAAAACACACACACACACACAAAAAAAAAATAAAAAATAAAATTAGTTTTCATATCTGTACTCAATTAATTCTCAAAACTACCCTACAAGGCAGATGCTATTAAAATTGCCATTTTGTAGATGACAAAACAACCCAGAAAGCATAAGTAATTTGTCCAAGACAAAAGAGCTGGTAAGTAGTGGGAGCTAAAATTTTAAGTAGGCATTTTATCTTCAGAAACCATGCTCTAACTTGCTATGCACCTATTCATTGACAGACTACATTATATCTACAATTTTTAAATTTTAGCCATTAAGCCCAAGAAATTTGATTTAGAATTTTCTGTGCACATATAAGACATGGCTGTAACAGCACATGTCCTCTTACAGTACTTCATCTATACCACATGAAGGATGGAGGGATAACTGCCTCTGTTCCAGAAATGTGGAAAGATATGTGTATAATTTGCTATTTGGAATATTTGGCAAATACAATAATAAAACCAATTAGATACATTTAAATTCTGATGATCTGTAATTGCAATCTCTGTTCTGAAATTATCATGGGCAATCATTGCCAAAGTAAGATCTCAAACCAACAAGAAGTTGGACTATGCCAAAATGGTGTCAATTCTTAACATATTATTCACAAATAGTTCATTTAAAAATTTTAAGATGTACATGACTTTTTAAATATATCTGTTCTTTAAAGTAACTTATGAATTCTTCTAAACTTCTTTCCTTAGGTTTAGTTTTTAATTAAAATTCCATATCCATCTAGAAAATATGATGGTCTGAAGATAATTCTCTAGAATCCATGTGAAAGACAAAATAAAATGCCAGTTAGTCGGGAAAAATAAATCTAGCGATCAGTGAATGTCCACATACAATTTTCTTAAGTCAAACCAGACCCAGCTGCAAACAAACATGTAGCCCTATGAGTAGCCCTTCTGACTTAACATAAGTTTCTTCTTCCCTTTTCATACCTAATCCACTTTCTCACAAAAATATTTTTAGTCAGTTCCGACTTTAAATTCCCAGCAGCGGCAACCTGATTAAGTATTGATAATGTTGAACGATTCATAACTGAGATTATACATCAAAATGAGAAAGTGAAATTTTAATTATGTCAGCCTCAAATCTTAAAACCTATTCAGAAGTATTGTCCAAACTAAATTCAGAATTGATCACTAGGTAAAAATTATCATAAAACTGATTATCATAAAACTGATTACTACCTGGCAGCAATGTTCAAGTGTCCATTTAAAAGTTAACCTTGTTACAGACATCTGAGATCAGTCATGAGAGAACATCTGATCAGTTTGTGACCACTGTGGTCACAAAATAAATAAAATAAATAAATAAATAAATATTTATTTATTTATTTTTGAGTTATGGTTCTAAAATCTATTCATTTGGGTTAACCTATATAATTGCTCATAATGGATTTATGACTATTATATGTTAACTATGTCCTTTTCCCTAGTACACATAAATTCTGTTTCCATAAAGTTATATGTTTGTTTGAAAAGTGAGATGAACATATAATTTATGTAGTGACCACTTGCAGCAGGCACATGCTAATGATAAAACATTTTCAAAGTAATTTTCAGTACAAATATCTTAAGGAGAGTTGCTTGTTTGATGAAAATTTGCTCTTCATCATAGGGCAAGAGAAGTGACTTAAGAGCCTTTTGAAATTTTCTCTAGAATAATGCAAATAATCTTAAACAGTATCATGTTTTCTCCACAGGTGATCCCGAAACACCTACGCAGTACAACTGACTATACTTTCCTCCTAAGGATTCCTTGTGGGGTCTGTTATCCTGGTATGAGCACCAATATGAAAAACAAAAATTTTAAGGGGTTACTTAGAGATGAATAAAGATATTGATTCATCACATATATAATTGGAGCCCTTGGAATTATTGAAGCATCATTATTTAATTATTCAAATAAGTTCCTTGATTCTAATCAGAAATATGTGGAAAGTCACTAGTTTCATTTTTCAGTACTATAGAGACTCATTCATCTGCCAAAAGATGTGCATAGGTTAGGGAGGGAGGACACATTCATGAGACACTTTTTTTTCCCCCTAACTTACCTTTCTGGCATGATCTTTTTTCACTTCTCCCATTTAACTGCATTGTCAGATGGGCTTTTGGGAGCTTGGCTGAAATGTGCTTGGCCTCTCCACTCCACCAGGCTGTTCATAGGATGCCATCCCATTCTGACTTACTTGATCCCTGACAGAGCATGTCTGCTCTGTCCACTTCAATCCGTGCTCTAAATTAAACATCGCCTCTTCTGTGAAATAATTTCCAATCCCTTTGGGCAGAGTAAACACTGTTCTCTGGGCTCCTGCAGCCTTTGCTGTGTCCTCTATTCCTGCACTTCATCTACTAGTGGCTTCTCACTTGACTCTGTGGTCCTCAGCGCAAAGAGAGGGTCTTATGGCTCTGCATACTTAAAACCTCATACAGTGCCTGCCACTCATTTTTGGATGAGGTGAAAGTTCCTAGGTGTCTGTGTGAGGTGTCTAAAATAATAAGCTATGTATCTAGCTGAGAGGACTGTTGAAACTGTCTGTTTCCCCATTTTTAGGATGGAAATTATAATGCCTACTTACTGAAGTTGTGCAGGCTATAAATAAATTAATGCCATCATGAAACAAAGTCTGACTGACATATAGTGAGCAGCCAACAAGTGACTATTGTAGAAGATGCATGAGTGGGGAAATGAGAGCAGCAAGGAGATCACAGGCTTCTGGAAAATTTAAAGGTGCCAAATTAGATGAGGGAAGGGAAACATTCCTGGAGGGAATATAAGAAGAAGTCTTTGAGTAGTACAAGGACCAATAAATATGAAGAACCCTCACAACGTAATAGACTGGCATAATACTGGGGCTTACTTCATCTTTGCCTTTGTGTTTTGCATGGATGGTAGCCAGCAAGTGACTAACAGAAAGTCCAGAAGATGAAGTAACAGACTGGTAAGTCATAAGAAATTGGTTGAAGTAGTTAGGTTATTGAACATCAGGCAAGAAAACAAGGTAGGCTGTCTAGGTAACAGACACAAAGAAGAGAGAGAGCTAAGGGACTCTGGGGCTGATGGTTGGTATTTTATATACTATAGAAGTAAGATAAATGTAAAAAAGGGGTAATTATAATCATCAAGTGAAAATGTAGAGATTAATATCTCAGAGGTAGAACAGTTTTAAAAAAATACAAGGCAAATTTGTCTTACCTAAGTAATGGGAAATGTAATTAATTTGCCATCCTCTAAACCTGTTCAACCCAAATCCATATTAAAAGAATGAGTTCCAATCTCTCTAAGATTCCAGTATGTATTAAGCATCCTGATCTCTGAACAACTTTATATTGTTCTAGCTTGGATCCTCCTAAGTATCTTAATTTATCCCAGCATACAGAGAATTAGCCATGTTAAGTCACATTTATGTTTAGTATCATAAAAAATAATGCAGTTCTCAGCCTCTGGTGATATTGACCAGAAACCAGTTTTTTTATTGACATGCAGAAGGATCAGTGCCCAGATTACCCTTCAAGGAAAGCCTACTGCTCTCATATCTGAGTGTGCTACTAGTGTACAGCCTTAGACAGCCTACCGCTCAGCTGCAGAGAGCTACTTCCCTACATGTACACTTTCTCCCAGGGTGACCCACATCTAGTGATGGGTGGATGCCAACTCAGGACAAAGTGATAGGGTTGTTTTAGCTCTACAGGTACCACAGAGGTCAAGGCAACCCTATTTCCTATGCTATTGATCCCAAAGGCATTTCCCAATAACATTTTCTATTATCAAATTGATTGAACTTATTTGTAACAACCTAAAAAGCACCCATACTTACAAGGTAACATGATAATTTAATACATATTTTTTTGCATAATGTTTAAATCAGGTTAAATTTATGTATTTACTCAGATATTTCTTATTTCTTTATGATGAAAACATTCAAAATCCTATCATGTAATAGTTAAAAATATAAAAATTTAAGTCATTTTTTGTGAAGTAGGGGCTCATGTCTACTTACAAGCTTGATCATTTTGATTTCAATTGAGTATAATACAAATGAATATGTGAAAGATGAATTTGTAATTCTGTAATTTTTTTCTAAACTATTATGAATATAATCTATTTGCCTCACTAATGAGAATTCAACTATACACCATAAAAAATCTTCCTTTAAATTAACATTTTTTATATTAAAAACATTTTTTAATTATCAAAATTGGACAGCTGTATCTCAGTATAGAAAAAAATTACTTTATCAAATAATTGTATATAAGGGGATTGAAAATGAAAGCTAATAGATCCTATACAAATGAATAATTTATTTTATTATGTTTTGATTATAAATAGTAAGATCCCAAAAATGCAGAAAACACATAAGTAAAATTTGATAAACATCTAGTTGAGAGTAGTGATTGACTGTTATAAAGAATTTGATAGGTATCTTTGTGATGTTTTTCCTTGACTGATTTTGTATACCCCTACTATCCCTTAATCATATGTACATGCTATAGACAATAATATATGAACATATGGAATTTTAGATTTTTTTCCCCAAGTCCACTCCCTACTGGCTTTTTTCCCCCACTAGCTTTCACAAAACCATCACCTAAAAAGGATCAGTTGCTAAATGAATTTCATCAATGGATTTCACAATTCAAAGACATTCTGTCCTTTTAGGATTGAATAGAATTTATCCAAATACATGTCTTTAAATGTTATTATTTGATGAGAAAACGTTCTATTTCATTTTCTTAATGTAAGACTATAATCAGAATGTTTTAAAAACAAAGAAAAAGAAAATTTAATTCAACTTAAATGGCAGTTTTACATGCTTGTGGGGAAACAGGAGAGAATTTCAGGGAAAAGCATCTGATGGCTCCTGGTGGCCTTTAGTTTGTAGGTATAAAGTCACTAGCACTGCTGGCAGACTCACTTGTCCTGTCCTCAACTTTTTGTTGTTCAAAGACCTCTCTAGCAGGTACATGAAGTCTGGACTGGGAATATTAAGCCTAAAAAGAAGCTCTTGGAGAAATCAGACTGGAAATGACTTCATAAGGTTGTGTTGGGTTGAGAACCTGAGGAGATCTATGAATGAGAGATGACTTAGTAAATGGAGTTACCATTGGTTATGATAAGGATACATGGGGAAAAACTCAGTCATAGATTTGAATTCTGCTCCATCACTTACTAACCATGATTCTTTAAACTATTCACCTGCTCTTTCATAATTTCAATTTCCTTGCTGTATAAACTTATTTTACAGATTGTTGTGAGATTAAACAAGATAAGATATAGAAGAAACTGGCACTTGTCCTAATACACTGTCATTATTGAAACACCAATGACTAAAAATAGTCTCTTGTATAATCTAAGTGCAGATATTGGTCCCTAAAGTTTTCTTTAAAGCCATGTTGGCAGAATAACCCTGGGGCCTAGGAAGAGGCTTTAAGTCAGTGATTCCTAAATGTATATCCACACTTCAGAGGTATTACTAAAGGAAGTGGATGAAAATTATGGTTGAATATCCATGTATGTGCATTTTTTTCTTAACAAAGGGTCCATAGCTTTCATTGAATTTTTCAAAAAAATCTCTGAACTGAAAAAAATGATAAGAACCCCCACCTTAGGCTCTTCTTATTTCTGCCTCCAGAGAAAATATTATTGGCATAAATATATGGCTAGCCATGCTAATTTCAGTCACAGTTACCTTCAGCCCAAGGTAAGGAAATATTCTTTGAGCTACCATGCTGTCAAAATAATAAATTTTTATCCCTTGCCTGACCCCCACCCAATACTTCTCAACTTTCAAGTTAGATGCATTTGGTATGTTCACATTTAGATTCCTTCTGCCAAGAGTAGTACAGTTGTTAAATGTTTCTACCTTGGTCATCTTTATAACTCGATACTCTATGAAAACAAGGAGCTACCACGAGCATTTCTAGAGTTCCTAATACTAGGGTTGGCAGTATAAAACTTCTCTTACATTTAAATAAAAAGAAAATTATTCCCAAAATGCTTAAATCTTGTCCTATAGGTAAAGTCAAAGAACGTCACTTTCATTTTCAATGTAATCTATGGGGTTCCTATTTTCTTAGATATTTCTCCCAACTGTAAGTATGCTAAGTAGAGTTATAAACTTCTAGTTCTCAATATGGATGCTCTGATCCTAGTTTCCATGTGTGGATGACAAGTTCGTATGCTTAAGAATTCCTGTAGCTCCTAATATGCAATCTGATCATTGTCAAAAGAATGTCTAATGCTATCCCAGTAGCCCATGATTGCTGCATGGCTGAAACTATGGGTCACATATTTTAAAATTACTTTTATAAAATCTGATAGGCAAAAAATAAGATTTAGAAGGAGCTCCTCTAGGATTTCTAAAATTTAAGTTCCTTATAAGACTTCTAGTCAACTATAATAAGCTAAGTACATATGTTTTTCTCTACTTCTAAAAATTCCACTAAAAGGAGTGAAGAAATTAAAAATATGGAAATCTGAAAGACAAACACATTGGGGAAGGGCTAATAACATGTGAAAAAAAATGTCAACAGAGTTCAGGAAAATGGAAAGAAGTTGCCATAACAAAAACCAAAAGCAAAATGCAAAATATCTACAAAAAGGTATGCTAGTAATGTACAGGTCATTTCACTAAGGACAAAATAGGAAGTGTATGTGCACTGGAGACATTTAGTGTTACAGATAGTGAAGTTGGAAAGCAGCGCTGAGAACAGTAATAATAATTAAAATCTCTACAAGACACAATTAAGCTCTCTGATAGTTTGCCTATTCAGAGTAGCAGGTGACTGTTCCTCCCCATTCTGGCAAGAAACTAGAAATTATAAAGGAAGGCACTGAACAAAAAAAAGCCCTATATTTTGGGGCACCAGGCACAGCAGAGATTGGAGAGAAGCCTAACTATAAAAAGATTTCATTTTTGTTCCTTTTTGATTATTTATTTTTTAAAGTCTACATAGTGAATCAAACTACTTGCAGTCATCTGCAAACACATTGGCAGTCAGGTGTATAACTTTGCCAACAGACAATTTTTAGATTCCTCTGTGAAAAGATAAATGGCATGTGGCAAGCATTTCTCCTTTAAAATGAGTATGATGTTAAGTTTTTAAATAGAGGGCTCTGCAGAGACATTGGCAAGCTCTCTCTCTGGCTGTCTGGATTCCCCTAGCACCCAGGCCAACAGTTGCTGATCACTTGCCCCAGCCTGAACTCTAGAGCATGCCTATTATTTGATCAGCTCTTCCAAAGAAGCTCCAACCTGGCCAAATCTGTGAACTTTTCTGTTATCCACTGGTCCAATCACATCTACTCAAAGTCCCAGCTCCATTAAGTTCATACTTTTGCACTATCCTCTCTCACTCTTAGGGTACAATATAGAGCCTCCGTATATTTTGTCTTCATTCTTAGTTAGTACTTCTTTATATTAAATTTCATCTGTTTAATCCATAGTGTGGTTTCTATCTCTTGGTTGCACCGAGACTGCCAGAGATATGCTTTCACTGAAATAAAATACTAAATCAACAAAGAGGAAAAAACAGTTCACAGGACCGAAAGGATTAAACTCAGAAGCAAAGGGGGATTCTAGACATAAGTAAGAGAAGGCTCATAATCAAAGCTGGGCCTTTCACTTAGACATGGTCTGTCCAGATTTTTGCATGAGGGGGGAATTCTGAAGAAATTATGTTTCCCTGATAAGAGATAAGAGTAATTAAAACATTTCTTGAAGCATCTCACCTAGAAAAAAAGAAAATTCTCTTCATATATATTGGGAAGATTTAGACGTAAGGATATAGAACACTTACAAAAAAATTCTTAATAAAATGATTATCCACAGTAAATAATACCTACACAGTAAAAATACTGAAAAACAAATTATTTATATGAATTGAAAGTATTATAGAAATATTATACAGGGAATATAAGTTTTAAAAGTATTAAATTATCTGAAGATGCTAAATATTCATTTTTTTTCATTTAAGAAAGTAAACAGATCATATCTAAAACAAATGTAATGAGAAAAGGCAATATATGCATATTTTTAAATGTACAGGAAAATACCAGTATAAACAGTTAAAAAAGAAACCACTGAAAAGCAAGAACTGAGGGAAATCAGTAAAATAAGAGATAAATTTTTAAAATATAATCTTTATAGTACTATGCACTATATTTATGTCATGTGAATATATATTTATATATAAATGTACATATACATTTCTATCTACACTATTCTGATAAAAATAGTGAGAAAAAATTTTCTTTAAAACTTTCTACTACAAAAGATAAATATGAAGAAGAAGGAGGAGGAGGAAGGGGAGGAGGAAGAGGAGGAAGAGAACAAAGAAAAAATAAAAACAAAGATGAGGTAATCCACTTTGTTTTAAAGATTTCTTCTGGTCTGTTCAGTTGGATTGAACATATTAACTGCTTTTAGCTGTCACCTATTGAGTTTGTTCTCTGGTCTCCCTCACAACACCCTGTCTTTAATGAATCTTAATCTTCACCCAATTAACATCATAAAATTGCTGGACCATTAATAGCCATTTTGAAAAATAGGACTGTTCATTTTCATTTTATCTACAGATAGACACAATCCCAAGACAGGCAGTGAGAATCTTTTTCCTAAAACCGTCCCTCTAGACTAGAGGTTAGTGAGGGCCTTCACAGAAGCTAGACAGACTGAAATGACAAGTCTCCATGGATATCCATAGTCCTTAATTTCCCATTAGTCATTCACAGGTCACAGCTGCATTCCTACTATATGGGTTCCATCTGATTTCCTTTAATTTTTCAAGTGAGTGTATTTTCAAGTGAGTGTATTTAATCTACTTTTTTGATTGAACTGTATGGATTCTCATACTTACAAAGAAATTCTAGTTCCTCAAAGTATACATTAGTTTAAAACATTTTATATTTTTTCCTTGACATACTATACCTTGAGTCATACAATCTAATATAAAGGTCAATAGAAGTGGCAATGGCAAATTAAAAATGCCATTTCTCAGGGATGAAATGTAAATATTTTATTACTCTCTGTGTGGGACTATCATAGTAATCAACACCCTAAGAGAAGCATGATTTGAGTGTCAGCTTGTAGAAGCACAGTGGGTCACAGGACTTCTTCAAATCTTAATTGAGCTTCTACCTACTTTTTTCCATCATATATATATATCACCCAAGTGATAATTTAGTAATCCTTCAGGGCCCCTTGTCCCTAATACTTGATGCTCTACCACTCATCTATAAGTCAAATAGTTTAGGTGTGTGCCAGTGTTCATAGTCAGTCTTATCAATTTCATGGCATAAAGAGACTTTGTAATGAGAATGAGTTAGACAACATAGGATCCTGCTTTAAAAATTACTTAGCTGGCAAATATTCATTTTAAATAGATTGTTTGGTTAACTTAAATATAAGAACTGTCTTTCAAGTCTCCATTGGCTGTTTGTTCACCAAGATCCAATACCATCTTGTTTGGAATACATTTTGCTAAAGGCAATGAAAGTAATATCCTATGTTCTTAGCAGAGATACCTAAAATCTTCTTTTACTATCCAAATAATAAAAATTTGGCACATTCATTACCCTTCAGAAACTGAAGCAATGCTATATCTATTTGAATTGCTAATGTGAAAAGGAGACATGCTGAGAAAATTCCTAAATAATAGGAAGTTCTTAAACATAGGCTTTCATTTTCTTATTGTGAAAAGTTGGCATTAATTATGCAAGTCTCTCTGCTAATGTATACTTTGGAGCAGGATGGTTTTTGTTGCTTTATTAGCACCATGAATGGAAGAACACTTATTCAACACACCTGGATCACAGTGAACATATTTTACCAAAATGGTTTCTCTTTTTGTTTCTTGCCTTGTTTTTAGAAGTTCAAGTTCACCAAAATTTAAATCTAAGAGGGAGAAAATACTTTATTGATATATATGGGCAGTAGTGCATAGGCCTTGCAATAAGATAGATATTAAATTAATGCAAAAATGGTCTGTATGTCATTTTCACTCATCCCAGGATCGGTGCACCCTTAGAGAAGACTAAGGATACTAGGAGATAAGGACCTACTTAAGAGCAATTTCAGATGGGCTACATCAGTGAAACACCAGAGTTCTCACCAACTGCCCATCTCACAGCAAAACATGCCCTGCGGCAGTGCTGACCTCCTAAAGTCAACCAAAGTCATGGTATATGTTCTAGGATGGATTTGCTTTTTAGAGAATTTTATAGACTTCAAAACTGATTTATCTTTTTCTGTTTATTCTAAGGTGTGCCATCCTGAAGGGAACATAACTCAAAAGATGGCAGATGAACAGAGGCTATTTTCTCATAATATTAGTAGTTTGCTTGTACTTGAGCAGACAATGGATATATTCATGCAAATAGCCATTACTGTATTTACTAGAGCCTGTCAGAATTGTTAAAAGTGATGTTTTATAATTCTATAACATTCGATACATACTAACATTAGTTTTGGCCTCTTAAACAATACTGAATCAGTTAGCTCTTTGTTATTCTTCTTTTGAAAAACATCAATTAGCTGGGCTACCCATTGAGCTCCTCACTTATAGGTAGCAAAAGTAGAATTTAGACTAAGATCTTCTAAACCAAAACTCTCCATTCAATATTTCTACACAAGAGGTCAGCAAATTAGTACTTATAAATGTCTCATTAAAATAGAAAACTAGAACCTCCCAGTAAGAAAAATCTTATAGAAGTCACCTAGAAATTTAATTAAATTAATTAAATTTTAGACAAGATGGTAATAAGTTCCTCTGGACAATAGACGAAACACTAAATAAAGGAATGAATCTAGATAAAAATTCTGTTTACTTCAGAAGCAGTAGACAGACTTTATGCACCATTAGTAAAGTCCTTTACAACATTTCAGTTAGGATATGTTGCCAGAAAAATTCTATCCAAACTGTAAATATTTCAATTCCCATTTGTAAATAGCAATATTATTTCCTTAAGAGTTACAAATGCCCATGAAGTACATAAATACGAATTTACTGTACAAAAAAAATATTAAAGAGATATGTAGCTATAACAAGAGAACATAAATAGGGGAGAAATACATGAATGTTGTTTTAAAAATGCACTATTATTTTCTATAGGCAGTTATTTTCAATGATAACTAGATAACTAAAGCAGTAGAGTTAAATTATCTCTAGCAACCTTATTTTATGATTTATGTTTAGAAAATATAAACTAAAATGTATTTATACATTAAATAGAGAATTCACGGCAATCTTTGGGCAAGAAGTTACAGCAAAATATTCCTAAAAAATTATCGCCACAAGTAATAATAACATTAAAATGGAAACTAACAGGTAATTGCTTATATAAATAAGATTTAAACTATAACATTTGTAAGTACATTTAAATAAATATATTTGAGATAATAGGGTACATTTTAAATTAAAGAATTATGTGCCCACATCAACGAACTGTATGTCATCCTTTGACAAATTTAGTGTTAAAAAAGTTAGAGAAAAATGTTCTTATACTCATTTATTTTTTCCTTACCCAAAGCCAATTGCAAAGCACAAAAACATAATGACAAAAACTGTGTGTGTGTGTGTGTGTGTGTATGGAAAAATAAAATAATGATAGGAAAATCTGAAAAACTGAATTAATTTATTTTCTAAACTTCTTATATTTTATTACATAAAACCAAAGCTTTTAGCCGGGTGTTATAGTACATGCTTATAATACAGTGACTCAGGAGGCTGAAGTAGAAGCCAGTCTCAGCAATTTAGAGAGGCCCTAAGCAACTCAGTGAGAACCTGGAACAAAAAACAAAACAAAACAAAACAAAAAGCTTTTTAGCAACAAATAAAAAGAAAACTGAATATTGTAGAGTGTAGTATAGAGGTAGGAATAAACAATAAATAACATTAGACTATTGCAATCATATGAATTGGAAAGCCAAATATCTTTGGTGTTTCTGTACTGC